>NW_026535885.1:1122500-1722500 GCF_028551555.1 Melozone crissalis
GCAGGCAGGATTAGAGGAGATGCAGGGCTGCAGCCAGGTCCTGATGGGCTGCTCCTGACTGAGGACAAACCCACAGCTGGGGAAGTTTATTCTGGAAACCAGGGAATTTTATACAGGTAAGTCTCAATGGAACAACAGGGCTCAGCACAAGCAAAAATATAAATTGTCAAGGAATTAAATGATAATAAAGAAGAGAAAATCCCAAATTCTAAGTTCACTTTGGTCAGAGGGCACCTGGAATTAGCAATAGAACACGTTGCAAAGTCATCAGGTATTGAAAGGGAACAATCCACTGACAATTCCCAGCTGCTATTCCAGACCATGGGAATCCTAAAGTCTGGCTGTGGCACAGGCACTGCCAGGATTAAAACTCTTTACAACATTTGCAGTCTGTGCGTGGCTTACAAAACAACCCACAGTACTTGCCAGTTCACTCAACAACTCAATGTCCTTTTGGGTTTTTTTAAAATTATTTCACAACCCAGAAGGGAAATGGAAGTTTCTTATTGCTAACACGTGGCAAGCAGCAAAGGGAAAGAAACAGGACAGAGCAAGGGGCTGCAGGAGTTTAAAGACAAACAAAATAAGTTTGCACTGAAACTTCACAGAAATGTGAAGAACTGACAGAAATATAAATAGGAATTGCTTGGTATGGGGAATCCAAATTGCTGCTCTGCTGCATTTCTGTCATTTCACATTTGGTTCCTCCTGAACCCAGAATAAAACCAGAACAGTTCACAGCCCCATTTCTGTGCCATGCTGCTTTGGTTTTTATAAAATGCCACCTTCCCCAGGCCAGTTTAAAAGAATATTACAGTTCTAATCCAGAGTTTTCATCCCCAGTAATCCTGCTGTCAATCAACTGTAAACCTTTTAACAGCTGCATTAAAACAAGTGCAGAATTAATCTGCAATTATTTCTCTCAAGTTAGTCCATGAACACAGAGCTGAACTAAGGGAGGGGTTATGTGTGTTGCCTTGCTTTAAAAGGAAAAGAAATTAAAATAATATGGGCTAAACTAATGAATGAACCTTAAAATTTAGATTGGTTCTCAAAAATTATCACGGAAACCTCCCAAATAAGGTAATTTCAATTAATGGAGGAAAAAGACGAAAAGAAATAGACCCGGCGTAGGTTTCATGGTCTCTGCAAAAAATGCAGCACAGCTCTAAGACTAGAGAAGAAACTCAAGGATTAAAAACAAAATACAAACGTATGAATACAGCCTAGCTTCTTTTTTGCTATGAATACACTTAAAAACCTCTAAAAAAATCTCAATAAACACAGGGGCAGGGTTGTTTATTTGCTTTGCCGTGGCCACTAAAGAGCGCGGACAGCTCAGACCCGGGCTGGCCCCTCGGAGCCCTTCGGCCGCTGTCCCCCCGCGCCTGGGGGGCCGCAGCGGTGACACGGCCCCGCGTGGGTCGGGACCGTGAGGAACCCCGTGAGGAGCCTGCCCGGGGAGCGCAGCCCCGGGGGCGCCCGCGGAGCTCCCCCCGTGCGGAGCCCGGCCCGGAGCCGCTCGATCCCCGCGCTGCCGCCCGGGCCGCGCCGCCGCGGCCTCTTCCCGCCGCCATTTTCTCCGCGGCGAGGAGCCTGCGCAGGGCGGGGGCGGGGGGGCACGGCGGGGCCGCGCGGGGGAGCGCGGCTCCAGCGCGGGCCTGCGGCGGGGCCGGGCGGTGCCCCCGTGCCCCGGCGGGGCCGCCGCGCCGCCCGCCCGCCCTCAGGGCCCCCCGGGCCCCCCGGGCCCCCCGGGCCGGCACTTACGCGGAAGAACCCGGCGTCCATCTTGGCTCCTCCGCCTCCTCCCGGCCGCGGCGCGCGCTGCCGTCCCGGCGTGCACCGCGCGCCCCCTCAGCCGTGCCGGGGGTGTGGGGGGGCGGAGGGAAGGAAGGCGGGAGGGGCGCGAGGAGGTGGGCGGGGCTAGGCACGCGCAGCGCAGGGTTTCCCTGCGCAGCCTGCTGATTGGCGGAGCGTCGGCGCGCTCGCGGGAGCCGGACCAATGAGAGAGCGCTGCTGTTCCGGCGCGCGCGCGGGGGGGAGCGCATCCGTGAGTCACGCTCTCGCGAGATGTTGGCCCCCGCAGCTATTGCTGATGTCGATGTCTCGCGAGATCTTCGGTGCCCTCCCGGCCGCGGCTCCCTCAGGGATGGCGGCGGGGCCGGTCGGGATCGTGAGGGCGCAGCCGCCTCTGCCCCCGGCAGCGACCCCTCGGCAATGCCCCTCGGCTCCTTCCCGGAATAACAGAGGTCCCTGGGCGCAAGGCAGGGCTCTGAAGAGGTCGCAGAAGAGTTGGGGTTGCTGGGGGCCTCTGGCGATGTCCCAGCCCAACCCCTGCCCAGGCAGGGTCAGCAGGTGGCACAGGGACACGTCCAGGTGGGTTTGGGATGTCCCCACAGAGCGAGACTCCAACCCTCCCTGGGCAGCTGTTCCAGGGCTCTGCCATTCTCATGGCAGGAAGTTCTTCCTCACGTTGAAGTGGAACTCGTTGTGTTTTATGGCCATTGCTTCTCGTCCTGTCCCTGAACAGAGCCTGGTACCATCCTCTGACAGTTCTTGGGGATATTTTAAGGGTTTGTGGGATGCCCTCTCAGCCTTCCCTCCTTCAGAATAACCAGGCCCACCTCCTGCAGTCTCTCCTCATCAGAGACATGCTCCAGACCCCGATTCATCTTTGTGGCCTCCACTGGACCCCCTCAGCAGCTCCCTGCTTTTCTGGTCCTGAGGAGAAGCCATGAGCTCTCCAGCCCAGCCCACTCCGGACAAACTGGTGTGACTGGTGTGGGTCGCTGCTCTCTGTGGCTCCTTCTGGGATGAATTAGGGATGCATTTTTGGGAAATAACTTGGTTATGGGGCTCGGGAATAAAACCCAAGGGAAATTATCTTATTTTATCTGCTTAGACTTCTAATGATCTAAGTCTTGCACAGCCAAACTTGGGACAGTGCTTGACTCGGTTGCTCCACAGCCCTGGCACCATGCATGAGGGCGTTTAGTAAAGGTGACAGCTGAAGCTGGAATTGCTTTATGTTTCTGTTGAGGAACAGGATTCAGAGCCCGTGGGAAGGCAGGAGGACACTAGGTGGAGCTCCGTGCTCTCTGCTGGGACAAGGAGGATGGAAATCAGGGGCGAGAGCTGAGTTTTGGGGTCAGGACTCGCCCAGCAGTGAAAAATTAAACATTTTACCAGAGTATCTGAATCAGTGAAATTCCAGCTGGAGGATCTGACCTGATGAAGATCCTGTAGAACTTTCAGGAGGGAAAAACCAACAATTGATTCTTGCAAGGCAGGGCCAGCTGAGGGGGAGCATTCCCAAATTCTCTGTGTTTGGAAGTGGAACCTGGGGGCCAAATCAGGACAGGCTGGATCAGCCCTGATGTTCCCAGGGCAGGGAGAGTGTGGGATTGTTCCTGGAAAGCTCAGATCCACAGCAAATGGCACAGAGCGGGGATTTTTGTTCCTTGGGAAGGTGTTTTGCTTGCTCAGCACGAGCTCTGGGTTTGGCTGCCAGGAGGGGTTGTGGGGCCTCCCAGGAGGTGCCAATGGGATGCAGATTTTAGTGGTATTTGAATTTTTCAGCTGGAGCAATGCTGGTGTGGCCCCAGCAGCCAATTCTGCTGCCAGCAATAGTAACTCTGTGAAACTGGAGCTGCCTGCAGTAGTTCTGCTTTCTCTGCTTGTGAACTGTGCTGGCTTTAAACAAAGCAAATGGAAAGTAAACAAAATGTGCTACAAGTAGGTCTGGCTAGGGATGTTAAAAACAACAGGAGTAAGATGAGCTTATCTTCCCCAAAAATCGTGATTTTGATCCCATGGAACTGCTCAGAGAACATCCAGAGATAGAAACAGAAAACCAACTCCTTTATATTTTTTTTTGGAAAAAAAATTGGATGTGCATCTGCTTCCCTTTTGAATTCTTAAATCAATCCTCCCTGCCACAAAAAATAAGGTAAAGCACCAGGACAGGAGAAATATTCACAAGGAGATTCAGAAACTTCACAAACAGCTGTCTCAATATTTGGTTTGGAATCCAAACCGTGCTCCAGTTTCAGCCAAAAAAAGAATATGGCAAAGTAATTGAATTTAGTTTCTGCACAATAAAAATTAGCAGCTAGTTAAACTGACCTGCTCAAGAGATCCAAGCTTATTGGAAAAAAGTACAAACTATAAAATCCCAGACAATCTGGCAGTGAGTGTGTGACAATGGTGCTCTGTGTTCCCACCCCGTGGGCTCTCAGTGTCCCTGGGAATTCCTTTGTGCCACTGCTGCACACCCACAGCCCTCACACTCACAAAACAGCCTCGCTTCGGGTTGGTTTGAGAATAAAAAATGGCTAAAAATAGTTGGGCTGCACCAGGGAACAAAGCCTTGCAGGGTGAGTGGCAATTGAGGCTGCACTGAGCCTCCCCTGCTCTGTCCAAGCTGGTTTTTCTATTTCCATGCTTATTTTTGTCAGTTAAAGAACTCAGATTTTGTGTATGACAGAGCATTCTAACACAGCTCCAGCCATGCACCTGGATTGAGAGTTAAACCCATCAGACACCAAGTTCCTTCAGAAATGGAGAGTTACAGAGTTTATAGAAACAGTTTAAAATACTTGAAAATAAGAACCTGTACATATTTGAGATTAGAAACTTGAAATATGAGTAAAGATAAATACAATTTTGATACCTCCTGTAGTACCCATCAGGTATAAAATAATCCACCAACCTCTTGCATGTAACTCATAACAAACTCAGGTCCCAGCTGGGTTTGGGGCATGTCCAGACTTTCCCTCCAGTTCCTCAGCAGAACACAGAGGGTGCAGAGTTCCTGAGGGAGCAAAAGCTCCTCAAAACCTGGGCATCTTCTCTTCCTGGTTTATCCAGACCCAGAGGAGGCCTTGCTGCCATCCTAAACCTCCATCTGTCATTTCAGTCACAGCAGAAGTGTCCAGACCTCTGGTTTTTCCTGCCAAAGCAGGGAACCAGGGTTTGTGTCGCTTCACAGAGGGAACACCAGCTGGCTGCTGCTCCCAGGGCAGTCCCAGCTCCATGGGGTGACAATTCCATCTCTTCTCTGGCAGGGAGCTCCTGGTTACCTGCTCTGCAGGTGGATGTCCACGGGGATGAAGGTCACCGAGGGCTGCTGGGCCAGGCCGTGGCTGCTGTGCCCCACAGGAGGTGGCACTGCCAGCTTGGAGCCCTTGGGTTCCAGCTCCCGCCGCACTCGCATGCGCCTGGCAAAGGTAAAAGGGGAATTGGCCCCTGGGCTGGGCTCTCCTCTCCCAGGGGAAGTTTTGGGGAGGTTCCCACACAACACAGTCAAACCAAGCCGGGATTTATCCCAAAGGTACCATAAGTGCTCCCAGGGCATGTGAGCTCTGAAAAGTGAGGGACCAAGCTGGGTGCACACTCACACCTTCCCTGCACCACCAGGAACCCCTAAAAACAGCTCCCACCATGCAGCCCCCATCAGGGAGCTCTTTGTGCTTCCTAAGATCCAGCCACAGAGCCCTGACAGTGAGATTCACTGCAATCAGCACTTTAATGCTTAGATTCTCCTGGAAATTTTCAGCAGCAAGCCCTGAAACGCTCTGTGAGCTGAGAGCAGGGGCTTTGGCCCATGCTGCTTTGGCTTGGTCACGTACCTGTTGTATGTTTTCAGGATGAGCAGAACCACTGTGAAAATAACGATCACCCCCACCACGATGGCAGCAACTATTGCTCCAGAGCCTGGGAGAGAAGCAGGAAGGGAAAAAAGCCATATTTGCAAAGTTGTCACTGGAGTGTTTGAAGTTTGATAAGTTCAAAGTCCACTTAAAACCAAAAAGAGCCACCACCCCAGTCCTTGCCTTACTTTGATAGAGATTGTGTTCTTGGGACTTTGTGGTCACATTCACTGAGAGCTGAGTGTTATTGGTCAGTGGCGTGGCCGTCGTCATCTTGGGTCAGCTGCAGAGGGGAAAGAGGAGTGAATTCCTAAAATCTTAACCCAAATTTCACACTGCTAATTAGGCAACTGCCCACCAAAGGCTCACTGAACTGGAGTTCTTCATATTTTCATTGCGCTGGAAACTTGGCCCTGCTGAAGGAATGGAAATTCAAAATGGGTATGATGGAAACTTTGGTACAGTCTTGGGCAATTTGCCTCAAAATATCCCCTGGTCAGTGGTAATAGAAAAAAATAAGATATAAACACAATAATGTATCTTAAATGCTTTGGGATTTTGGATTGTCACCTCTGGTTGAGATTCAGAGCACTGAGCAAATGAGTGTGGAGGTTTCTGCATCCAGAATTCAGCAATGTCTTGAGGGAAGGGAAAAACTCATCACAGAAAGGTTTAAAAACTCTATTATAAAATAGAATTTGAAGGAGCTTCATTCATCTAACATGGAGAAGAAAAACCATTTAGCTCCTTCACTTGGAGCTCCAAAAGTGTCAGGACAAACAGCAGCCCCTGAACAGGGATATTGCAACGTGGCTGTGGCAGGAGGCTGAGTTCAGCCCAGTGTCAGCTCAGGTCTGTTATTGGAGTGGATGAACTTCCAAGGGCACAGCTGAAAACATGCCTGTGTTTTGGTGGGTAGAACTGTGGATCTGGAAAGAGCAGCAGGGGTGTTTGCTGGTTTTAAAAGGGTTTTCCAAGTGTCCCTGGAAACCCGAGCCATTAAAGGGCTCCTTCAGGCCAAGAGGGGTGTGAGCAGCACTTCAAAGAGCCCTCTGGAACCAGCTCAGCTCCCAGTCTCAGAGCTGGGACACTCAACTGCCCCTTGAAAAGTAAATTATCCTTCAGCACTTGATATGGAACTGAATTCCCACTCCAGATGCTGCTCAGTACAGCCAGGCAGGGCTCTGGTGCTCCCCTGGGATATTGTGGCATGGTAACTTCAATTTCACACAGCACAAGATAAACAATAGCCAGAAATAATTCAGTGGAAATCAGTTGGTAATAAAAATTAATACCAATTAAAAACCTGCAGAGCAGGTCAGTGAGGAATGAGAGGGATCAGGAGGCAGCAGGAAGGGAAGTGGTTCGTTGGTGTCTGACTGGGATGCAGGATCAGAACTGCAAGGGCCACTCTTCAAATACTCCAATCCTCTCAAGTTAAAAGTTTGGTTTTCTTCTTTTAATCGAAAAACCAAAATAACTTTGCCACAAGCCTGTAACTGGGTCATTCTCCTGTGAGTGAATGATTCCTTTGTTCAGCCAAGGCCAAGTTAATTCAGCAACATGAGCATCAGCTGAAATATTTTGTGTTTAGGCTCTGCCCAGCCCTATTGTTCAGCACAGAGCTCACACACACCTCAGAGGGACCTGGGAGCCCCAGAGCTCAGAGACAGCTCTTCCTGTCTCCTCACCCACTCTCCCATATGGAAAAGGGTTTAACCTGTGGCAGCAGAGGCTCAAGAGACTCTTCATGAGAAGCTGAGCAAGTGTTCTGACTGGGCATAATTCAGAAACAGCCACATCCAGCTCTCACCCTGTGGCTCCTGACTTGGGCACTGCAAATGCCAGGCCTACAGAAGGCTTTTTTCCTCCTCTGGCTACCAAAATAAAAACTCCAAATAAATAAGGCTGAATATTTTAATATTAAGCCGTGAAATATTCATCCTTCCACCTTCCCTCTCAAACCACCTTGGGAATGGGGAGCTGTTTGTGCATGAGTCACCCAGACCCAAAGAATTTTTATTGTCGTAGTGAAACCACCTGTTTATGAAAGGGATTAATTTATCCAGCAGGCTGCACCTATTGAGATGCAGTTTGAAAAGTGCAGCAGGTTGGGATTTTTCTGCTTTGTGAGCTGCAAGGTCAGTGTCTCCAGCCAGGGTGGAAGGTGGCAGTCCTGCTCTTACCTGGAGTCCCAGCTCCATTCCTGCCCTGTGAATCAGCAGGTTACACCTGACCAAGCCTCTGCTGCAAGAAAGACCCAGAAAAGCCCAGCAAAATCCATGGGAACCTACTGATTTTCAGCCTGGGTTCTACTCTGTTCAGAAAAACGTTTGGAAAATCAGGAGTGCTGGATAAAAGCCATTCAGCAGGGGAGAAGAAGTGGACTTTGATACAGTAATCACAGGACATTCTTTGTCCATGACACAGGGCTGCACTTCCCCCTGTGCACACACACCTGCCTGGCCTCTCAGAGCCTCTCATTCACTCTCACTCTCCACACTGCTGGTTATTTTTGCATCCCCACGTTATGGAGCTGGAAATGTTTCCATAAAGTTCAGCTTTGGGCACGTTTCCATTTCAAACACCTTGGCAGATACAGGGGATGGGTTGTTCTGGCAAGGGGGAGCAGTGCCCCCTTTTCCAAAGCCTCCCTTCTGCTGCCCCTGCCCTGCTGGGCTGGGTTTGTTTGTGAGGAGATGGGGATCAGAGCTCACCTGTCAGCAGCACCTGGCACTTACAGCAGAGGGGCCACAGGGAACAGAGGGGATTGTCTGAGGGCTTTTCCAGGGTGGCTGGACTTGGAGAGGCAGCTCCCTGCCAGGGAAGGCAGGTGCTGGTTAGGAGGACACAGATTTCACCTGGGAAAAGGTGGGGTTTGCATGGAGCTGTTCCTGCCCTCACCTTCCCAGCACCACGGGAACTCCGCCAGGGATTGAGGCAAGCTGTGATTTCAGGGAGTAATGAAAACATTATGTCCTTCAGTGAGACCTGAACGTGCCTGGGTTTACCTTGAGAGGCTCCAGAAAGGGAGGAAGGAGGAAAGAAAAGCCCAGGTTGAAAGTGGCCTGAGGCAAACAACCCTCCCTGTGTGAGCCTGAGTGCCCCCATGTCAGGGCAGCACCTTTATATGAGCATTTTCTCAGGTTCTGGCAGGAGCTGCCCAGGCTGAGCTGCTGCTAAAACACACATTAAAAGCAGTTCATTGCCTTGCCAAGACAGAGGGGCACAAACTGCAGGCAGCTCTGGGCAGTAGCACCAACTAAAAACCCATCAGTAATTTTACCTGCCTGGCTTAGATCATGAGAGGCACCAAAACCCCTCAGCTCCCACAGGTGACAAGAAGTGACAACAGGACCCCCAAAAGGAGCACCCTCATTTCTAAAGCCATGCCTGGAAATATAAACTTGATAGACTTCTGTCACTGACTCGCCCAGAGCAGTGTCTAAACCAGACTGTGAACTGCACATTGCCCAATTAGATTTTCTTTAAAGCCAGCAACTAAAGGGTCATAGAAAAAGGAGGAAGAGGGGCTTTTCATGCAGGCAGCACAAGGGGGAATGGCTTCCCACTGCCAGAGGGCAGGGATGGATGGGATATTGGGAAAAACTTCTTCCTTGTGAGGGTGATGAGGCCCTGGCACAGGGTACCCAGAGCAGCTGGGGCTGCCAATGGATCCCTGGCAGTGCCCAAGGCCAGGTTGGACACTGGGGCTTGGAGCAGCCTGGGACAGTGGAGGTGTCCCTGCCATGGCAGGGGTGGCACTGGAGGGGCTTTAAGATCTTTTCAAACCCAACCTGTTCTGTGCTTCTGTATGTAAAGAATTCTGTACACAGTACAAAGGCTCCACACAGAAATGCAGCTCCTCTCAGTGCTCACAGCAGCTGAGGCAGCCCCAGGATTTCTTGCCTATTGTTGAATCAGTGAGGCACCTTCCCTGTGCAGAGCCCTGAGGACACTCACAGCAGCTGACACCTCACACTCGCAGCCTGTTCTCCACCAGAACCCCTTGGCAAATCCTCAGTGCCCCAGTCTGGCACCCACAGAGGGACAATAACTCTGTCAGACCCTGAAGTCACTGGTCTCTGCTCTGCCTTTGTCTCCTGGTTTGTAATCACTAAATCAACCCCTCCTGCCACCCAGCACAATGCACCCCATCAGTGAAAGCTGTTTACAAAAAGCTACGCTTCCCTTAGCAAGGACTTCCTGGGGCATTAAATACATTAATTACCAGGAAAAACCAGAAATCACCATTTAAACCTGTCAGCAGCTTCAGTGTGTTCCCAAATAATGCAAGCAGTGTAGTTTTGTTCTGTGCTGGAGACACTCAGTGAACTGTAACACAATGCTCTGAGCTTTCGAGTTCTTTTCCTGTTAAATATTACTCTGCCAGCTCTTTCCAGCACGCTGCTCAGCAGATTGGAGAAAATAAAGTATAGAACAAAAAAACCCACCCAAAACCACAAACAAATAACCACCGACAAACCCATATTTATAGTGCCAGGGCTGAATAAGTCAGGACAAGAGATTCAGCGTCCCCAGCGATGAAAGGACACCGCCGGCGATGGAATGAGCTTTCAACAGCCATGCGGGCTTCCCTTCCTGCGGGGAGGAAACCGCGCCAGAGCAGTCCCAGTGCCGTCCCTTGCGGGCTCCCGATTAATGAACAACTGCTCGAGCAGCAGCTGAACAGAAAAACGTGCGAGGACATCTGCTCTCTATTTCCCTCTGGTTTGGAGGCACCGATAAAGAACTCGCGTTTCCCGTGGTACATCCACACTGCCTCGCACACAAACCCGGAGTAACCGCGCTCCCACCAGCGCTTGGAACGGGGCGGAAAGGAGCGGAGCTTTGGGGCAGAAAGGAAGAGAGTTTTAGGGCAGAAAGTGACAGTTTTAGAGCAGAAAGGTTCCAGTTATCCCCATTCAGAGCGGTTCCTCCACCCGACCCTCAGCCGGCGCTACTCACGGAGGATGCTGCGGGCTCGGGGCTCCGGCGCTGCCGCAGCGGCTCCGGCACCGTCCGCCCGCCGGGGCTGCGGGGCTGCCCCCGCCGCCGCTCCCGCCCCTTCCCCAGCGCGGAGCTGCCCAGCCCAGCCCAGCCCGGCCCTGCCGCGGGGAGCCCGGTGCCGCTGCGGCCGGAGGCAGCCCCGGCACAGCCCCGCAGCCGCAGGTGCCTCCCCGGGGCCGCCCAGCCCGGCCCGGCCCCCGGCGCCGCCTCCCCGGGCCCGTGCGGGGCTGCGGTGCCCCCGATCCCGCCGGGCAGCGGCCGAGGGGATGGAGGGGTCTGGGATAAACCCCCGTGTCACAGCGGGAGTTCCCAGGCTTTGGGGACAGCCCGGTTTCTGCGGCTCTCGCATGCCCAAAGGTCTCCCAAGCACTTTGGGATCCCCAGGCACATCCAGCCCAGAGACAGAATGAGTGGTTTTGTCCACTCGTCAGTGGAATCAAAAGGATCAAACTGGAAAGGAATCCTCGCCTTTAACTTGTGCTTCGTTGGCTTTATCCTCCAGAGAAGTGTGATCACAGTCCCTGTCTGGATTTTTTCTGTGGACATCACACTTTAAAAAGGAATCTGTTCCCTGCCTGGGCCTGACGCTGCTCCCAAGGGAAACCAGGAAACCACAGGAACAAGCCACAGCCCTCATTCAGGCTCCATTCGTGGTTTAGGGTTGTCAAGCTGCCATGCAGGAGATGTTTCCCCCAATTCTCCATCTCAGCTGCAGCCAGAGCCACATCACTCACCTCCCTTAGAATGCAACCTGAAACAGGAGAAAACCTGCTCCCCACAGAATCCCACCTCCCTATGGAAGGCAGCAACAGGGGGGTCCTGGTGGTCCATAAACATTTCCAGTGGATTTCTTGGGAAGACCAGAGTCCAGTTGGGATGAAAAATGAGGTCCTTCCTTACCTTGCAGCTCTCCCTTTCCTCCTCCAGAAACATTTGTGCCCTTAACACAGCTCATGCTTCACTTTGGTGTCCACCATAGGCTGATTTCCACACAGAACCCACAGAACACAACCACAGAGGCTTTTCCACCAGAAACCAGAGTTTCCAGGTCCAATTATTTAGCAAATGATTTGTACACCTACAAAGACCCACGTTAGTCACTTCCACCTCAATCCCACTGAAGCCCATGCAGCTCCTTAAAACCAGACTGAAATCCCAGCAGGGATTACTCACCAATCATCTTTCCAAGGGAATAAATTTCCCTTGATTGATTTCCTTACAGTGACTGTCCCACCCTGCATAAACAAGCAGGAGCACGAGGCTCTCCTGGGAACAGGAGGGGTTTCCAGCCACAAACCTTCCCTGGGCTGTATCTCTGGACTTCTTTCAGCAGTCAGCAGCCATAACTGGGAAGAGGTATGAATGGAAGTTAATAAAAATAATTAATAACTCGATTTAAGTAGTACAGGAAGGGAGGCAGCAGCCCCTGTGACCAGCCAGCAGCCCAAATAAAAGCAAATGTGAGTTCCCAAAGCCTCTGTGACAGCAGAGAGGGAGGGTGGGACTTTCCCAAGGGTTTGTCCCTCACCAGTCCTAAATTTGTAGCCCTTTACTACGAGCTAGAGGCGCTCACCAGGTTTATACACTGTTAAATGGATAAATAAATGTTTCTACACTGTCACTATAAAGCTCTGCTGTCACCATCAGTGACCCAGTTTGTGGCACCAACCCTGAGCTTATCCCATTAAAGGAGGACCAAAGGAGACTCTGGGATGCTCCATAAAATCCTGATGAAGTCAATGGACATCAAAGGATAAAACATAACTCTGCATTAACTCCAGGCTTACTACAGCATTACCAACCCCCAGGAAGTGACACAGCCTTCCAAGGTGTGGAGTCTCAGTGAATTTACCATGGAGCAGGTTTGGACTCCTCCTGGAACGGCTCTGCTGGTTAATCTGCACTTTGCCTGCCCCTGGCAGGGCACACAGAGCTGGAGTGTCTCAGTGAGAACCAAGAGGAAACAGAGATCACAGCAGATACCAAAACCAGCTAAACATTCATTGTGATTGAGTTTGGAACTGAATTGTGAAACCAGGCCCTCCATGCACCCACAGTCTCAAAAATAATTACCAGACCCCCTGGGAGGGATGAAGGAGCTGAGGTGACCTGTCCCACCAGGAGCACAGCTCAGCCTGGCTGCCCTCCCAGTCCTGTCCTGTGCCTGTGATCCCAACACAGAGCCACAGAGGACAGGAATTGGTTATTTTTATGTTTTATGTAAGAACAAAGCAGGCTGCCAGAGTGTCTCTCCCACTGCCTCACCCGATGCTGCTGATGGTTGGAATATGTTTCTTCAGCAGGGGAATCAAACATTCCCTCTGCAAGCCTGAGCATGCCAAGGTGTTCCAGTACAGAGCCTGGTTCAGAGCAGGATTTGAACACATTAGGTAACATCCCAAACCCAGTGTTTTCTACTCTCCAGGCCCTGCTCCTGTTTCATGGAGCAGTCAGCCCCTGGGACCCTCCCTGGAGCTGTGAGTGCTGGCAGGGACAGCTGTGTCACCCTCACTCACATCTCAGGGTCAGTACCTGCAGCAGGAGAACTCTTTTATCTTGCTCTGCATTTTCTCCAAGGAGATGAAGCTTGGCTGGGGTCTCTTTCCACACCAAGATTCTCTCCTAGCAGGTTTTACACTGAGAGTGGAGCAAATAAACAAAACCCAGTAAAATTCACAAACCAGCCTTCTGTTCTGGGCTCAAAAGTATCCCTAATCCAAACCCAGACAAAAATGGGAATTAAACCTTTCAGAAGCAATTGGGATTTTATGCACAGGGAACAAGGCAGAATGAGGAGCTGCAATCACAGGTTCTCAGTTATTATAGAACCAAAGCACTCCCATAACTCCAGAACACAAAGAAACAGCACATGTTCAGCTGCTGCTCAAGGAGGACGTTTTAAAGGAATTTGGGGTATTTATTTATACAAAGTGCAAGCTCAGAAAGGGCTGAGTTGGTGCCTCTGTGCAAGCTTGCTGCTAAAAATAGCCCTCACCAGCAGGTCAGTGATTGGGAGAAAGTTCTGGTGGGGGGCACTGAATCATGGCATGGAGGAATAAAGCAAACTCCAGCTTCATTTGCCAAGGCAGCCTCTCACCCTGGAGTGGAGAAAATCACTTCTGATATTGATCAATGGCCTCATTAAAGATTTGGAGCCTGTTTGAATTCTCCTTCCCACCCAAGGTTCCCAAATCCCTCTCATAGGTCCCTGCCACCCCCATCCCTTCTGCCCAGGAGAACATTCAAGCAGACACCACCATCACAGATCTCAATGTCTTCCTTGTCCTGATGGAACACTCCAGATCCCAAGTGTGAATGGCACTGCATTGTTTTATTTGAAGTGTCTTTACACAATGGAAAGTGCTGGAATGTTGTTCCACATTTTACACATTTATACATCAACACCATCACACTTGATTCTCATTATAAAATTGTTTCTGAAGGTTTTCCATTTACTCCTACTTGCAGCAACTTCTACACTGGGGTAGAAATGAAATCATTTAAAAAATAGAAACATCACAGAGAATCCAACCCGGACTTCTGGAATTTCAAAAATCCATAAGCCTGCTGGATAACACAGGTTTTTGTTGGGTTTTTTACCTTTGTTTTAATTCCATGGAACAGTGAGACAGTGAAGCTGGGCTTGGAGTGATTTCAATACCTGAAGAGATACATAAATACCACACCTGTGATAGAAGGACAAACCCCATTTCCCACCTTTTCACTCTGTCCTATTCCTGTCTCTGGAGCAAGGACCTGCAGGATCTCACTTTGAAGCTGGTGGCAGGAGGGATCCTGAGCAGGCACAACACAGAGCTGAAACCTCCACATCCATGAGAATCCCTGCCCATTCCTTTTCCCCCTGGTGTCAGCCAAGTGAAAACACTTCTGGAAGTTCAAGAAGCACATCAGGTACAACTGAAACACACTGAAGTGAACCTGAAAAATCTGAATTTCTGAATGATATCTACACAGGAACATCAGCAGCCTGGTTTGTTCACAAATCATTTTATCTTTTTAAATAGAAAAAAAGAAGAATCTGTCTAGACTAAAAAAGTTTGGCTATAAAATAGCATAAAAGCACAGGAGCAGGTGTTGTTATACCAAGGCATATTTTCCTCCTACTAAAACACTTAACACAAGATCACAAAATCAAAGATCTGTATTCTAAAAGATGCATCCTGGTCTCAGAAGCAGCAGATGCTCTGTCAGACACACAGGAGGCCACACAGAAAAAGTCTTCATGAAAAACAGCAAACAAGGGCTGAAACTGTATAAAAACTGGCTAAGCCAGGCAACTGATTGTCTTTGAAAATACAAAACAGACTGGAGAAGTTAACAATTAACCCTTGGATGTTTTAGCTCCTGCCAGGACCTAACAGTCACTGGGTTTATTCAGAGGTGGAGGCTGTCCCAAGGACTGGAGAGGAACAAACACCCCAGATTGTCAGAGAGGATCAGACTCAGCACACTCACCAGCTGGATCCATATTTCACTCCACCACTGTCATTAACTCCTGACTGGGGCTCAGTGCACCCCCAGAGGCACCAGAGCAGCAGTGTTGGTGATGGACTCTGAGGTTCTTCCTCTGGTGTTCTCTCCCCTGAATTCAGCTCCTCTGTGCATTTGTGCCTCATGTCAAACTACACACACACAGCTGGTATTTCTGAGAAAAGCAAAGGTTAACGCTCACCTCAGCTGGCAAGGAATCTGAGCATAGAGAGTGCATTTCACTTGTGTTTAACACTAGATTAACTGGAAGCTGTTGGACAGATCAGCTTTTAACTGCTGTACAAGGAACCTGCTGGAACCCACTCGTGGCAGGAGGAGATTATTTCAGCACTTGGAACATCACACTGTACAACAGAGAGCAAAGGGCGACATCTTAAAAAACCAAAACACAGCCAGACTCCCTAATTGTCACTATTTCAAGTCAGGTGGATTTGCTACACTCGGGGGGGACTAGTCCCTAAAATTAAAGTGCTTTTCAGAGCATTGGCATCCAAAATCTTGAACATGAGAGACAACTACAAGTCAGACCTGTTGTGACCTATAGCAGCAGCACAGACAGAACACATGGACTGGCCAGGTGGAGCAGCTCAGCTCTAGCAGGGCATTGTGCCCCCCACCTCCAGGGCACACTCAAAGGCTTTGGAGTCACTCAGGATGGTGGGGGGCGGCTCTGGGCGCCGTGTCTGCAGGATCTTCTGCTTGGGGTTCTTCATCTCCTCCTCCTCCTCAGTCTCACTCTCACACACGTGCACAACCACGCTGGGGGTGGAGTCTGTCCCTGCGTGCAGCTCGTACTTCTCCCCTGGGAGCAGCCAGCAAGAGCAAGGTTAAAAACACCCCCAGGAAAAGCATTTAGCTGAAAAACCCTTAACTTCAACAACACAACCAAGCAATCATTAATTCCCACCCCATCTTTAATGTGCTCAGCCTCCACTCATCACCAAGTGCCTTGAAACAGTCCCTGTAGCAGTTACAGCACACTTTGAATACAATCAATCTTTTAATTGACATTCAGAGGAAGGGAGGGATGTAAAAATCCCAGGAAGATATCAGAACATGAGCAGCAAACACATCTCTAAGTGACATCATTTGTGCTGTATATTTCTGTGACATTTGTAAACTAAAAGCTACAAAAGCATTTGAGCACATCAAGCCTCCCCATTTCCTGCTTTTCACAGAAAGCAAACACCACATTTCCCAGGAAGGCTTAGAAAGAGAAGAGACTCAGTTTCTTCTCACAGAAAAGGACGAGTAGAAAAACTCCCTTAATAGCCACTTTTGAAGGGAAGTGTCCTTACCTGGCCCCAGCTTGGAGACAGCACAGAGCAGGTCATAATTGATCAGAGGAGTGGCATCTTCACTCTGCTTCCACCCCACTGGGGGAGAGGCAGGGGGGGAAATCAGGAACTGTTTCACAGGTTGTGGAGGAAGGAGGTAGGACTTGTCCCCAATTTCACTGGACACCTGCACCTGCAGGCAACCAGAGACAGAGGCCACAAATATTAATCAATTGCCTTGTAATTTGGTTTATTTCCCCGCTAATTCAGCCTAGCTTTAAAAAACAAAACGGGTTCAGCTCTTTGTACAACACCTCAGGAAGTGCTGCAGCTCAGAACCTCTGCAGGGACTGCTGTGGGACCTGTGCCAATGCAACAGGGACAAATCTCTTAGAGAATTTAGGACCCACTTATTTTGTTTCAGCCCCTCTGTGTGTCTGGTTTGGTCACTGTCCCAACCAATCTCAGCTCAAGATGAAAACCAAAACTGTGCCCTAAAATGTTGGCACAGCTCAGAGTAGAACAATGAGGAGATTTCAGATATTTCCCCCAAATGAAGCTCATGGGCAAAGGAGGGATAAGGGAGCAAGGACAGAGGTACAAGGTCTCTGTGTCCCACTGTACCTGTGCAAAGTAGAGCTTCAGCTTCTTTCCGCTGAACTCGGTCTCGTGCAGCTCTATCCGAGCTCGGGCTGCTGCCTCGGGGTTGCTGAAGTTTATCCTCACCCTCCTGAAGCTCTTGAACAGCTGGAACGTCACCTGGTCATCATAGACTGTGAAAAGTGCTTCAAACCTTTCCTGAAGGGAAACACAAACATTCTCCAGGTGTAAAATGAGCATTCTCACTCCATGAAAAGATATTTTCCTTTACTGTCCTCTCCCAAATCCCATCCATTTCCTGAATCACCTCAACCTGCACATTCCACACCTCCCTCCCTGCTTGTAAATCCACACTCAGGGCAGCACAGCTTTGTCTCACTGGTTACACCTGAATCCCAAGAGCAAACCGATGTGAATGAGCCCAGAAACTGTGAATGCACCAAGTGCCACCTAGCGAGAGCTGCCCAGTGCTGCAGCTGCACTGCCCTGTCATGAAAATCGATTTCATGCTTCTGAAATCCAATTAATAATTTTCAATTATGAAATTCAATTAACTTACCAGCTCTCTGATACACAAGAGATCTCATTTACAGATTTTTCCCCCCTCAATTATGATGGGCATTAATTCACTGAAAATCCAGACAAAAATGTTCAATGAACACTGAGAACACCTCACACTCCTTCTCCCTTACCTTCTCCTCCTGTACCTCAAACACAGCCTCGTGAACACTGCAAGCAAAGAGTGAGGTAGGCAAGTCACTGAAATCCATCATCTCTTCCAAATCCTCTTCATTTTCACCAAAAATCATCTGCTCCTCCTCCTCCTGGTCGCTGCTGTACAGGTCTGACTGGCTGTCGCTCCAGGACTTCATGGAATCCCTGAGCATCCTTGCCCCCCTGCAGCTCCTCAGGTGCCAGCTTCCAGCAGGGCCCTGCCAGCCAAAAACCAAACGTGAGGACAGCACAGCTGCCTGCCCACTGCAAAGGCAAATCATTCCTCAAAGAACAGGAATCAGCACAGAATCTGTTCTGTCCCCACGAATCAGCAGCACCATGTTCCCCTGCTGAGCATGGAGGGAGGACTCTGCTGCTCCATCCAAGGGAAGATAAAGTCACCCCGTCAGGAAACTGCAATTTCTCCTCCCTTGACTCTGACAGGAATCCAAAATGACAGCGCTGTTCTAGAAGCTTTTCTCCATGACACACTGAGCAACAATTTCTTGTTTAATAATTAAAACCATTTCCTGGTAATCACAGCAGTCCTCTGGTATCTGAAAAAATAACTTTATTTTATCAATGAGAGCACGTGGACAAAGTTCAATCATCTCTCAAAGCCTCTCCAAAATCTGAAATCTCCTCATGTCCTTTTTGTGCACCTTTCCCATAGGTAGGAGTACTTACAGGAGTAGACACATCAAGGAAGACAAAAAAATGCAAATAAGCAAGAGACTAAATAAAAAAAACATCAGGGAGAGAATTATTTTATACAATAGAAAAGATTTTACTGGAGTGGGCCTTCTGCCACCCATCCCTGCAGAACTCCTGAGGTTATCACACTGCTCTGAGCTGAGGGATAAACAGGTTAATTGCACCAGATCTGGGTTTGGAAAGAGTGATAATTGTGACACAACACTACAAGAAGGTAGTAAATATATGATGCTCCATTGGCAATGATCTCATTTGAATATTTGCCTAATGAGGGGGGATTAAGTGGGTTAATGACAGTGACTGCCCCAGTCACACCTGGGGATCTCAGTTCTGCTGCCCAGCATGGCAGGAGGGATGGAAATTTGGGAGAACAGGCAGCTGGTGGAAACCTCAGTTCTTGTGCTTGCTGATTCATGCAAGGAGGGAAGAGAAGAGGAACAAAAATGTGCCAGCATGGGGAAAACAAAAGGCACCATCTGGCTCTGAGAGATCTGGGCTCATCCAAACAGCAGCAGGACAGACTCCCACATCCAGCCAAGCTCTGCTGGACTGGGAGCAACATTCCAGCCTTGGCCTGCTTTGATCCCACATTCCTGAGGGATCAAAGCACCCAACCCACCAACTGCGCTTTCCTGACAGCCCAAAGGATGGGGAGGCCTCCAGCAAGGAGAGAGCAACACTGGCAGAGAAAAAAAAGAGTTTGGAAAGTAAACTCAATACTTGGATGAATGGTGAATGAAACATGGAGTGAGGAACACACAGAGCAAGTTGAGATTTGGTCAGGTCTGAGCCTCAGTGCAGAACAAAGTCAGGGCAGCAGTGACATTAAACCAAAGCCAGCTCAGCACAGAGCTTCTGTAGAAACACACTGGGCTATAGGAGCTACTGCAATCATTTTGTATTTCTTTCTTTTTTAAATTAAGATTTCATCATAGTTGTGTTGTTTTTTATCATAAACCTCATGGTTAATTCTATTTCTTTTCTCAGATAACTGATTTTTCATTACTTCACCCAAATCAATTCAAAACACCTGATGGCTGAGCAAGGCAAAAATCTCCAGCAGCCCCCTGCCATCAGGATGGGACAGGTGAGACTCAGGTATGAATATTAATTAAGAAGTACAGTGAGTAACAGCCCTGTGAGAAGTGATATTTGAACAGACTGGGTAGAACTATTTACTGTGCAATTATTAGAAAGGATCAAAATCAGAAGAAGGACACTCCAAACTTGACAGGTACAGGAATGTGATTATCAGTGCAACAGCCAAACTGCTTCAGGAAAAAGGGAATTTCTGCACTTACCTCCTTGGAAAGGTGAGAGATTCCTATTTATAAATTGTTTGATGTGAATGGAGATATGCAAATCTACGTTATTTATTACAATCAGCTTATTCTTATCATACTATTAACAGCAATAGAGTTATAAACAATTTCATTGCAATACTCATTAGCAAACTATTGGATCACTTGTTCCCTCATAGATTTCAGATTGAACAGCACAATTTAAAGGATTCCAAGAACTAAAGCCACTAGGATCAGACCTTTCACTAAGTCCTTTCTCTGAGCATTAACACCTGCTTATCATTTAAATACCAGCTAACAGGGAAACGCTTATAATAACAAATGCTTATAAACAAACTCCCCAACTTCATAGAAGGCTAACAATCATCTGAAATGAAAGCAAAGCAGCTCCTGCCATGGGGAACTGTGGCTCTTCACGGGCTCAGGCAGCACCGGGGAGTTTTCCTTGGCATCCTCTGGAGCAGCAGCTCATTCACGGTCACATCCCACCGCTCAGGGAATGTAAGTGCTGGGAACGGTGGCAATTTCCACAGGAGCAGTTAAATCTGCTCTGACAGGGAGAAAATCCTTCCGTGGGAGGGCGGGGATGCCCAGAGCAGCTGTGGCTGTCCCTGGATCCCCAAGGCCAGGCTGGGCACTGGGGCTGGCACGGTGTGAGGTGTCCCTGCCATGGCCGGGGTGGCACTGGGTGGGATTTAATCCTTCCCACCCCAACCATGCCACGATTCCAAACCCCGGGGACCCCACGGAGCTGCCCTGGGAGCCCACGGAGCTGCCCTGGCTCAGCGCGCCGGGACAAGCGCGGCCCGGGGCCGGAGCTCGGCTGCGAATATTCTTTAATTCAACCCCCAAACGCTCCATCTCCGCCCTGAGAGAGGATGAAAACAACTTCCCCGCCCACACCCACGGCACGGCACGGCCCGGTACGGCCCGCGGGCGGCTCCAGCGGGGCCGCGGCTCAGCTCACCTGCGGACGGCTCTGCCTGAGGGGCGCCGGGGACGCGCAGGGTCCGGGAGCGCGCGGGTCCCGCGGGTGTCCGTGAGAGGCGCCGGGAGCGCGCGGCGCCCGCGGGTCCCGGGGCGGGGCGGCGGCGGGAACGCGCCTGCGCGCGCGTCTCCCCCCCCTCCCGCCGTCCCCGGGAGCTGAGGGTGTGTGAGGGGGGTCGGTGACCCGGATGGAGAGAGGGAGAGGAGGGGAGGAGAGCGGGAGGGAGCGGTGAGGAAGAGAAGCGGGAGGGAGCCGGGGCTCTGCGCATGCCCGGCGCCGTGAGGGGTCGCGGCGGGTCCGCTCCCCTGAGGGCCCCGCTGTCCCGGCCCCGCCGCCTTCCCCGGGAGGTTTCAGGGAGAGCCCCAAAGCGCTCCGGGGACACTTCGGGCGGTGTTTGTGTGGCATTGTGGCTCTGAGCCAGCCCTGGAGAGGCCCCGAGGAGCGGCCGCCCAGGCTCCCTGTGGGAATGGCTGAGCTCAGAGCGATGAGAATTTATTGTAAAATGCTGCAAATCGCCCTCGGAGCAGCTTCCGGACGAGGGGCGGCGGCTGCTGTGGAGGAAGGAGCTGTCCAGAGCAGCTGGGGCTGCCCCTGCATCCCTAGAGTGCCCAAGGTTGGACATTGGGGCTGGGAGCAGCCTGGCACAGTGAAAGGTGTCCCTGCCATGGCAGGGGCGGGATGGATGAGATTTAAGGTCTCTTTCAACCCAAACCATTCTGGGATTCTTTGATTCGTCCCCTGCCATCAATCGGGATGGCTCTGCCATCAGCCTCGGCCAGCTGCCAGCTGGGAACAGTGACAGTTTGTGTCCTCCTCAGAGTAAATCACAGCTTAATCCAGCCATGAGATGGCTCAGACAGCCATCATCTGAGCTGAGTGATCCATCAGTGCCGTGCACATTTACCTCTAGAAAGAAAACACAAACCAACATCCTTTCTTTGGTTTTTCACAAAAAACCCACACAAAACTATTGAGTTTCACTGACACTAATATCGAGTGCTACAGCTTTGTCCTCGCTTGGAAAGGCAGAAGACAGCGTGGGTTGGTGATAGAAGTAGTGAAATTTCTGTGGCTGAAATATTTTCCTTTAAATTTCAGAAACAGAGAGAGAGAGATGCTGAGCTGGGCTTGTCTACCAGGATTTGTCCCTTTCCTTTGGAAGAAAACAGCCCAGCAGATGTCACTTCAGGAAGGTAGGATCAGTCTCCCCTGTCCAGGTAAAACATTCTACAATTCAGATGCAGTGCAAATCCAGGTGTAACAGGTTACCCTCCATCCTCAGCCCTCCCTTGCTGCAATCTCCTGCTTTATCGATTCAATACCACATTTTCCTCCCCGGGCAAGAATAGAGTCTGCTTTAATACCACTAACTGCAACATTTGTCTCCACTTCAGTGGCATTTAAAATACTTTGTCTCCTGCAATAACACCTCGTTTGTAGCACTCCTGTAACACTCCTGACATCAATGGCACATCTTTGTATCAGCACTTAGAACACTTGTAATACAACCAATCTTTGAATGGTTATCAGAAATTCTGGGGATTAGGGAATCCAGGATTCAGTGAAGTGCAGCTCTAACACCAAGGCTGCCCTTGGGTTGTTTGTCTTTTCTCCCTTTGTGGTTTGGGGCCCCAAGAGATACACTTAATTAAAAGTGTCCTGAGGGTTATCCTCTGCTTCTCCCCGTGGACTGCAAACCCATCTGGTGAGTGTTAATTAGGTTGGCAAGCTGTCGATTAAGCCAAATTGCCACTTTTCTGTCCCCCAGACACGGTGCCCTGTGCCTGAGGGATGACACCTGCCACAGCTGCATTCCAGCTGTTCTCAGGGGGCTCAGATGTGTCAGAGAAGCTCAATTTCAGTAATAAACATCACTAAACAAGCCACCAAACATACAGTGAGTTTGGGTTGTGTCCCCACCCCTTTCTTTGGATCACAATTTCAAGCTCTTCAAAATATTAAATACGAAATATTTTTTTCAAAGCCCTGTAAAAGAAAGTTTTAAAGGTAAATTGCACAATTCCTACAGCTGACCCCAACCCTGTGGAGACTCCTGTGAAACTGGGAGCATTAGTAATGCTGTAACAATCTGCATCTCATTTACAAGTATCCTGTTAAAAACAGACAGAGAACTCTTTCAATGTACACTTTAGTCACCTAAATCCTGTCAACTTCTCCCAAGACATTTCTGGTCAATGAAAGCTCTACCATGAGCATGGAGCAAGCCAGAATTCCATCAGTTTTACCACAATCATTTATTCAAAGTTTGGTTTCATTTGTCTCACCTGAAAGACAAACAGAATTAAACAGACATGCAACACTGCCTGTGAAAAATGAAGCAGTTATCCTTTACAGTGCAAGAGTGTAAAGCTTGATTTATTTGCACATTTTAAGGTGACAGGAGAACGTTGGAGGCAGATCATTTTATACATTCAGCTGTGCTCCACAGAGTGCAGTTACACATAAAACACACACTGAGGATGTTTTAAGTGCTCTGGTGCCTCAAGAAGCCACACAAGGGGAGGCCAGAGATGTCAGCTCACACTGGGTAAGGAAGGCAGGGATGAACCCAAGGAGCTGCTCCTTCACCAAAGTGCTGGAGCAGCTCCTGGTGCTGAGAAATTCCTTCCATTTGGAGTCTGGGGTGCTGTGCCACGTGCAGGGTCCTGCATGAACCCTGCAGTGCTGACATTCACTGATCAGAGTGTGCTGCACAACACTTAAATAATTTTTCACCCTGGAATGTGGCACAGGGCTCCTCTCCTTTAAACCTTGCTGTGCTGCTCTGCTGTAAATATTTGCTGCAGTCCCAGGCACGGCCACTGTCACCTCAGACTGACAAATATTCTGTGAAAAGCTCAGTGTGAGGGTGCAAAGCCCTTCCTGCTCCAGCTTCTCTGGACTAGAAGGGAGGTGAGGAGTTTAATTCACTCCTGAAAGAGCACAGAAGTCCTTCAGTCAAGTTTAAACAAGACACTTGGTTTCTCTGGGCCCTGCTCATGCCTTTTCTTAGGCTGAAGAGCAGAAAATAACATTTTTTGGAAAACTGGGAGAAAAAGCAGAAAGAGGAACCTGCATAAAATAAAAAAGCCAAACAAAACCAACCTCATTTTAAGATTCCAGTGTTGAACAGCAGCAGCAAACAGGAGTGAGGTGCAGTCCCTCAGTCCTACTCCTACATCAGTGATGGAGCTGAGGCCCATGGCCAAGGAACACCCCAGGCTCCATTGCTGTGGCACAGTGATCAAAAATATTGTGATTGATGTGCTGGAGAAACAGACACCACCTCCAGTGGAGGCCTTTGGCAGGGAAGTTTCCAGAAGCAAACAAAGGAAGATTTCCCTGTGGCTGCAGGTAAAGGGAACTGTCATTATTAAGTAGAATTATTTGAGCACACAGAGCCTGTGTAAATAAAACATGGTTATGTAAAGCTTTGGATTTAGAATCTTTGCAAAGAAAGGGCCAAAGCCACACAATAGCACAAAAGCTCAGCTGGTGGCTGGGGGCAGTTTCACTCAGAGAAGGGCTGACACCTGAGGGCTCTGTGAAGGGAACAAGGGCTCAGGAGAATTGGGGAATTTACAGCAAAACCATCCCTGAACAGGAGGCACAGCCACAGCTCTGTCCCCTGGCTCTGTGTCCATCTCTCAGGGCTGTGCTGAGGAGGAAAACCCAAACCCAAATCCAGGGCTGCCAAGTCTGTGCTCCAGTCTGTGCTGGGTTTAATCCCTGCTGAGAGCTGGGACCATCACTGATCTGGGTGTCAGCAGCCATTTAGGCCCTCCTGGATTATTTCACACCACTCAAGCACAGAGAATATTGCCATGGAACAAGTGTGTGGTGGCACAGCTTGTTTCCAGACTCTGTGTTCTGTGGCTGCAGAACCAATGGGTCACAACAGGTTGATGAAATGGGAAGAGATAAGGAAAGGCAGCATTCCTGTGCCCTTCCCATGCAGCCTCATTCTGCATTGTTAATGAACAAAAGCTGCCCATAAATTCACCAACAATCCATGGCCACATCCAAAGGCACTCAATCAATGTCACTGCACCCCAGCAGATGAATGCTCTGGCAGCAGGAGCCCATTAACATCCTTATCTTGCTTAATCACAAATCAAGGATTGAGGGTGAAAGCAAAGCTGTGATTTCTTGAGGTTTCCTAAGTCCCACTGCAGGGGATGCCACTGATAAGATCTGAATTGTGCCCAGCTGGTGAAGGGACCTGGGTACAGCCCCAGGGCACCTCCCCTGGGCAGGGGAAGGTTATTTCTCTAAGCTGCACAAAAATGCCAAAGCAATCCGAAGCATGCCCAGATTGAATCAGTCTGCAAAGCAAACAAATGCAAAGGAACAGTTCTGTTGTCATTTACAACAACAAGAACCTAGAATAATCATGTGCAGGTCAGGGGAGTTGTGGGAATTTCTGGCAGTGGGAACAGAAACTGGCCATGAGTCAATTTAACAAATAAAAATAAATAAATGCAGAAAGACACTATTCCAAATCTAAGATAATCCCAAACTCCGTGGTATTGAAGGAATCACTTAGAAATACACAGAACATGAGCACTATTCCTTTCAAATAAAGTTCCAGGGTCCTGGAGACTCTACTGTGCAAACAGCCCAGACCACACTGAGTGGACTTAAATTCAGTTTCCCAGAAAAAAACCCCAATTTTAGAGCAGCCAGTGCTATCAAAGTGCAGGATAAGCAGTGAATGTTGTACTTTCTCCTCAATTGACAGTTCCCCATTGTCCCCCCTGTGTCCATTCTCCCTCAGTATCAGCTCCTGGCCATCTCCTGGAAGCTGGAAAGATAAATATCAAAGTACACAAAGCTCCATTTTCCTCACAGGCCTCAGTGAGTGCTGGGCAACTTCTCTCCTTAGGTCATCCACAATAGAAGACAAGTATTGGTTTTCGTTTTTTCAAAAGAAAGAAAAAGGGGGAGGACCCCAGCTTACATCACCTAAACTGAGCTTTTAACTAAGGAACTTCAATACCATTAAGAATTGGGACCACTAAAGTTGGAAATCCTGCCTCAATCAGAAAGAAAATAAATAAACATGATAAAGAATTCAGATTTTGTCCAAAACTACATCAATTCCCAACAGATACAGTCACATCATTCTCATTTCTCCTTGTCCTCATCCTTTATAGTGCTCCCTCTGCTCCATTTAATCCAACTTGAACTCCTGCTATGAAATCAGAAAACTGGCAAATAATCTTTGTTGTAAGCCATATAATCCAGTGGTGCTCTAAAAACAACCCCCATCCTCAGTGCTTGTGTTCAACACCAGAACAGAAGTGCCCAGAATTGGTGTTTTGAGGGGATAAATGTTCACTCTCACCAGTCCTGCTGCTCTAAAGACACAGCAAGTTCCAGTGTTGGTGCTTCCAAACAATTCCATTTATTGCTGTGTCAGGGGAGCTCCGTGGTCACACCAGGATTTAGAGCCTTCCTGGAAATCTGTCACAGTCCCTGTAAAGGAAAGATTAAATCCTGTCCTCCCCTCTCTGTGAGCAGCTCCTGCAAACTTGTCTGGAGATAAAACCATTCCCAGCAGGGCTGAAAACTGCACAGTCACTGGCATCTCCTCTGCCATCAGCTCCACAGGGCTGCACTCCCCAGTCCATCATTGCACACTCCCAGCCAGCACAATGCCATGCACAACTGGGAGCTGCTTCCTGCCAAGTGCTTTCAACTTCCCAACTAGCAAAAGTTGTTGATTTTAATAATCAGCCTGGAAAGTTCAGCTCGAGACGAGCTTAAAACTCCTCTCAAGGTCGGCTTTAGGCTCGCTTCTATTTGAACAGGTAAATAAATACAGGTCCAACTGCTGTGTCCTTGAAGGTCACTCACTCCTTCTTGCTGTGCTCCAGCACCCTGTAGGGAGGGGCAGAGCCCCCCTTGGGGCCATGCTGCTCCTGCACGATGGGCAGCGTGGCTGGGGTGTAGATCTCTGGCATGCTGTCGTTGTTCTCCAGGGCGCCGTAGGAGAAGGAGGCTTTGAGGTCAGGCTGCACTGCAATCCCTTTGTCGTGCATGTTCTGCATGCCTGCAGGAGCAGAGGCACACATTAGGCACAAAAGTGCATTTCTGCTGCTCTCTGCTCAGCCAGGAAATGAGCAGTCCCTGAGGCTCCTCAGCTGCTAAATCAAAGACAGGGTTTGTGCTCAGCACTGGAGCAGCTGATGAGAAATAAGCTCCCAGTGAATGAGGGATGGCTCTCAGTTATCCAGCAAGTGCTGCAGATCTTTCTTACAGCTCACCAGAGAGCTTAGCCGTGCTTCCCAAAGGAGATTTCTGCTCCTCTACCTCACACTTCTGAGCCATCCCCAAACATCAGTTCTTCCTGCTGGACCCAGCCCCATCCCAAGCACGTGCTCAGACCAGTCCAAATTCAGATAACAACTGTGTGACCCACCCAACCCTGAGGCAAAGCCTGAGCCCTCCCTGTGCAGCCCAGCTCCCTAACAGGGTGATAAACGCTGGGCTTGGTCACCTGGCATGGCATCCATTGAGATGTAGGGCTCGAAGGGGACAGGCTTCTTCCTATTCCTGGTGATCAGGAACACTCCCAGGAATGCTATGAGGCACCTGAGGGAGGAGAAGGGGTCACTGAGATGCCTGGCAAGGCAGAGCACACAATATTTATTCCCTGTTGCTCCCTACAGAATTCAGAGCTGCAGCTCAGGCCCTGCCAAGGCAGAACTGCAGGGCACTGTCCCAGCTGAGCAGCCCTGGAACACCCCCAGCAACCAAAACAGCTTCACCTTTATCAAACACACGGAAAAGTTTCCATGTTAATTAATTAATTAACCTTGGCTAACTGCAGGGGCAAGGAAGCATAGCAACATTTGGTTTTGCTTTGATGGGATTCCAGGATTCAGCAGCCTGACCTTTCCAAGGCTCCCTGTAAACGCAGCAACAACCACGGACCTGCATTGTCACAGAGCAAGGTGCAGCTCAGAACAATCATCTCCCAATGGTTTGGAGGTTTTTTTCTGTGCTTATCTAAAAGCCATTTGAGAATGTCTCCTGATTATGGAGAGCTAATTTCACCAAAACTGAGTTACACAGGAAATGTTTCACTGATCAGATCTGCACTGTGCCTTCTCCATGCTCTAAAAACTCCAGAAGTCAGGCACAGTTCAGGGAAGGGGCAAAATCTGCAAGAAGGTTCCCAGAGAGAGTCTTTGGGTTATTTTACAATTCATGAGCAGGCAGCTTGAAAACCAAGCCATATGCTGAGCACCCCAGCTGATCCCCAGGATTTAGTGATTAATTGTTGTGTAATTGTGCATTACCAAGGGTTACACAATTTTTTCCAAACACAACACTGAGCTCTAAGGGCCACTCTCTGCTCTGACAGAGAGGCATTTTAAAACAGATTTGCATTTTTAAAATTTGAGCCACATGAAGCAACAGTTTCCTGTCAAGGAAACCTGGAGCACTTACCCCAGTGCAAACATACAAATGTGGAGAACATCTTCACCCATGAAGTCCAGGTAAAAAGTTGCTCCTTGAAAAGGAAATAATTCAATTACATCTTCCCAATTCCACCTTCAGCCAGGATTCCTATTTTTATAGCCAGCACCTTTGTTTATTTAATCATCTGAAAATAGGTGTCCTGATTTCTATTTTAACACAAATTATTGACAAATCTTTTCGAGTTTCACTACCAAAATAGTTCTGCTGGTGTCACTAACAGAGATATAAATGAACCTGTGCAGCAAAAACAAGAGGGACTATTTTGGAACGATGAGACAAATTGGATTTAACTATAAAAAGATGCAAACTCTTGACCCCAAACAACAACAAACAGCTCCAAATTCTAGAAGTGCCCTGGGTGGCAGCAGGACACATTCTGCCTCCTGCTCTTTGCATTTTTAATGGAAAGAAAATAAGGTAAAAAATAAATAACAAGGAAACATTTTACCCACACATATAAGGATACATATTGAACAAGGAACAGTCTCAAACAAATTCCCCAGCACTTTAAACAAAATGACAGCACTGAACAGAAAATGTTAACAGTCTACTGGGATAATTCGCATTTTTAAAAAGGAAAAATAAACCAAACGAAGCCACTGCAGATGAGAGATGACAAAAAAATGAGAGTCATCATATTGCTGAGTATTCACCTTCTTCAGGAGGATTATTTCCCAAAATCTTTTGCCCTTTTTTCAGAAAGGTTTGTGCAGTTACCTGCTGAGATTGCTGCTGTGGTGGATAGGATGTAGCCAATGCTGGAGATCTGAGCTGAGTCATAGAGCTGGGAGGCTTGAGCTAAAAACCTGCAACACAATCACAGGCAACAGGGGCTGATTGGGATGATCCTTTTTTTGGAAACACCTTTCAAAAGTGATGCATAAATTTAAGGAATTCATTCTTTTTCCCACTGAACAGCAGCAGCAAGCCTTGGAAAGAATAAAAAGGACAGAAGAGGGAGGTTTGTGGCTGCACTGAAATTACTGCCCCAACCTCAGGGACAGAGCGTCCCTCATATTTTGAGAAGCCTTTTATCCCTGCTGCTAGCAGCTTTTTATGTTATTGCAAGTACAAAGGGGAAAAACCCCCTAAAAATAGACACATTTTCAACAACACTGATCCTGCACTTTGATTTTAGCCAGTGCAGTGCATTTGACTGGCCACCATTTCAGCCCTAAAATTGTTTGGCAACCACTTGAATGGTGGCATTAAAACATTTTTATGTTTTTGCAAGTACAAAGGGGAAAAAAACCCTAAAAATAGACACATTTTCAACAACACTGATCCTGCACTTTGATTTTAGCCAGTGCAGTGCATTTGACTGGCCACCATTTCAGCCCTAAAACTGTTTAGTAAACACTTGAATGGTGGCATTAAAACCACCTGGCAGTGGAAAAGCAAAGACTCCCCAGGCTCCTGGGACAGATCACAGGAAAGAATGGATAATTCCCCTAGATTTTACTGGTATTTTTGGCATGGTACAAACAGCCCCTGCCCCACACCCCACAGACTGCAGAGAGAGAGGAGTCCTTACGTGGCCTGGTAGATGGCAGTGGCAGCCATGCACACCAACATGATGTAGAAGATGGGGGAGTCCAGCTGCAGGGTGCCCTGGATGGACACCAGGATCATCCCAGCCACGGCCTTCACTGTCACCACAGTCATGGAACCTGGGGGGCACCACACTCAGCTGGGGCAGCTGCAAAGCACCCCAAAAACCCCAGCACCCCAAAACCTGCCTCTCCTCCTGCCAGCCTGACAGGGCATGCAAACTCTGTCTGCCACCAGCTCTGCCCATTCCATCCCCACAAACCCACCACAGCAAGCTCCAATAAATCACTGAACCCTTCTCCAGCTACAGAACTGGGAGAATTTACTGTGACCGTGTTCACAGGGGTCTGAGGATGAGGGAAGAGATGAGGATCTGACTCCATGTTTCAGAAGGCTTGATTTATTGTTTATCATATATATTATATTAAAACTGTACTGAAATAATAGAAGAAAGGATTTCATCAGAAGCCTGGCTAAAAATAGAAAAAGAAGGAATGAATAACAAAGGCTTCTGTCTCGGACAGAGAGTCTGACTGTGATTGGCCATTAATTAGAAACAACCACATGGACCAATCCCAGATGCACCTGTTGCATCCCACAGCAGCTGATAATCAATGTTTGCATTTTGTTCCTGAGGCCTCTCAGCTTCTCAGGAGGAAAAATCCTAAGGAAAGGATTTTTCAGAAATTATCATGGCTACACATTTACTGGTGCTGTCAGTTTGTAAAGAGTGCTCTGCAATTACAGGATGGGAGGATAAAATTTTCCATTTGGTTTGGTTCATAAAGCCAAAGAAGTGTCCAAAACAAGAATCAGGAAGAATTTTCCTCTCTTGAAAGTTGGGCCATTCAGAATTAGGGCAGTTGCTTTGTCATTCATGGACACTGTGACACACCACTGAAATCCAGCCCCAAACAACTCAAAAAATCAAAAAAGAGTAAAAGAAAAGACACTGCAGGAACTGAAGGTGCATAAACAAAAACTGAGGAGTGTGACACAGATTTCAGCATGGCAGACTTGCCATTACTCATCCTTTTTAAAGTTTAATTGATTATAGTTTCCATTTTCAAGAAGTATTAAATGTGTAAATCCAAAATGACTGCAGGATCCCACTGTGGGATATCACAATCACCAGGGATTCTTTCACAGGGACAAGCTGGGGTGGCAGAGAATTCCTCATTTCTTTAACAGAGCTAAGACAATCCTTGTAGGTCAAATCCTCTCTTTCACCCACTGGTTCAGCCCTCCTCACACACTGAATGCCACCCTTTGTGTGCCCAGATTAAAATTAAGAACATTAATAAATAACCTGCACTTTCCGTGCTTGGCAGATTATTTGCCTGATGGGGAATAAGCCTTAATTGTTCAAAGGTTCTTTGCAAAGATTCTAAATATCAGCTTCAGGAACATTTCTGGAGGAAATTATTGCATTTCATGGCATTAATTGAATCAATATAATCCCCTGCATGCCTCAATTTACTGATAAAAGATCTTACAAGTGCATATCAACTTACCCAGCAAAGCCACCAGCAGGAGAATAATGACAATGTAGTTTGCATTTCTCTCCTTGTAAAAATATAGGAGCAGACAGAACACAATGATCTCCACAAGCTACAAGAGAGAGAAATGAGAATATCAGAGATGCAGAGCACATGGGGTTGGCTGTAAATGAGATTCTGAGCCAATCAAACATCAGAACAGGGCAAATCAAAGGGAAATGGGGATCCCACACAATTCCAGACCAAATTCAGCATCATCTCAGATTCCAGCTAGAGGAGATACTCAGCAGCTGCTGGCAGAACAGGAAACACAGGGCACTTCTGGTGCTGGATTTATGGGAAAGCAGCTGATCAAACAGTCCTGACTGAATATTCACAGGGGAGATCTCAGTCTGCTTTCTGCACTGAGCTCCCACAGTGATCCCTGGGGCAATGCCAGGATTGTCTTCCTTAGAACACAAATTTCATGGGATTATCAATAAGAGATTTGTGGGCCCAGAGAAAGTCAGTGTGGAAAAAGCCCAGATTCAGGTAAATTTTCAGTCAAAGGCATTTAATCCTACAGAATTCAGAGAAACAAAAGGAGCTGTGCATGTGTGTGACACCTGGAAAAGCTGGCCCAGGTTCATGAGTGAACACAGGGAAAACATTGGTAGCAAGCAGAAAAAATAATGCTGGAAATGAAACTGCCCCCTCCCTCCATGGCCCCTCACCATGTAGAGCAGGAATGGCCAGCTCACTAAATGCCTGGTGATGTTTTCTGCTGTCATCTTCTCGTGGCTGTTGGGTCCAAATGTCACCAGCAGGTAAGTGCCAACAACTGCCAGGCCACAGCCCACGAAGGACAGCACGTAGCGCCCTGGGGCAGCACGGGACAGGAGAGCACAGGGTTAATGAGGGATGCATGTAATTAATGAATTAATGCCACAGCACCATCACTGGGTGTTCCTCTGGGTGCCCTTCCTGCCCCACCTCCAAAATCTTGCAGCCACCAGGGGCAGTGGGGCTGTGGGAGCTGACACAAAGTTGGGACCAGGTGGCATCTGCTGAATAAATCCAGCTGCAGGGTCTGTGATCCTGCCTGGCACTGCCACAGCCCTTTCCCACCTCTGCAAACACCTCCACATTTATGGAATTCACTCCCTTGTGCCTCTGCTGCAGCTTCAGCCTGTTTCTAAATGCTGTGAGGTTCAGGGGATTTGGCACAAGCCAGGGAAAAGATCTCCATTTGTAATAAACAGTGGAGGAGATGACACATTTCATCCAAGAGGTGCTAATGAGACCTTGCCAGCCCTGTAATTATAATTCCTGAGGGCCCATGCTGTGTGATGAACTGTAAACACAGAGGAGAAATGAAAAGGAACTGTGGAACTTACTCAAAAATTCCTTGGGCTTCCATTTTTCTTTAATAAATATAATTCCTATGATTGCACTAGCTATGGAAACAAAAGAAAAGGAGAGAAAAGCAGTGAATTGTGGAGTCAGGAATCTCCCACAGACCACACTCAGGCTCCTTGCTCCTTACCCACGACAGACACTGCACTGAGGGGCACAATCAGCGAGAGGGGGGCGAAGGCGTAGGAGCAGAACACCCCCAGCTCCCCCAGCAGCAGCAGCACGAAGCCACTCCACCAGGTCTTGGTTCTGAAGTAGGCCCGGGGGTCCTTGGAGCCTGCCAGCCTGATGTGGCTGTATTTCTGGGCAAGAACACAGAAACAAAGCAGCTTTGTCACGTTGGGCTGGTTATCTCAGTGCAGGGTGAGGGTTTGCTCCAGGGCACTCACCTGCAGGTTGAGGGCAATGCTGCTGACAAGGTGCCCAAAAATAGCCAGGAGTGCCCCAATCAAGTTCTCCTGCAAAACCAATGGACACACAATTAATGACAATTATCAAATTCAGCCAAGGAACCCAGAGGGCTTTGCACAGTCTGGAGGAGAGCAGATTTAAACCATTCCTGAATCATGGAAAAGCCTGGGATGGAAGGGACCTGCAAAGGTCACTGGGTCCAGCACCCAGCTGCCAATAAAAGCTGTTTATCTCCCTCCCTTCCTGCTGCTCTGGGGCAGCTCAGATAAGTGCTGTGCCTGTGCTCCAGGCTGTGAACTCAGGTGCAAGATAAGACTCAGCAGCCACTTTCTACAAGAGATTTCAATTAGTTTGCAGTTTCTCAGAGAGGGGGAAGATAAGGGTAAAAAAGCCCCACACCATCACTCATTCTTGCCTCTGAAAAACTCATTTATGAGGATTTTATTGCCCTGGAATCCAGAGAATGGATCAGGAACCTCTGCTTCCCAACTGTTTTGCTCTTCTCCACTTGTGACAGCTGCTGGTTCAGTCACTGATTCAGCCATGTGATGAGGAAGCCAAATTATCACAGATTTTAATCTGCTTTTTGAATAAACCAGTTATTCCCAAAGTCACAGGAGACTGCTGACAGCTCCCAACCCCTTCTGCACTGGCATTCAAAGCTCAGCAACAATTCTCACGCTCTGAGGATGGAATCTGAAATGAAGAAAGGATGGAAAGCAGGCTGAGTCACAAAGGAGATGCAGAGGAGGACTGAAGGGAAGAGCCTGAGGCCACCAAACATTTGTGTGCTCCCCAAACTGCCTAAACCTCATTCAATGTCATTAGCAGTGTTCTTCAGCCCAGTCCTTACTTGGATTGATTTGGATTCACAAGTCAATAGGAATAAATGGAGTAATCTTGATTTTCTCATACACAGAAGAACTTCCAGATTTCAAATTCGTAGCAGCAGAACAAAAACCTCTTTATCAGAACGCACAAAAAGAAGATTGACCCAAAAAAAGACTGACTCACAAAAAGAGCTTCCCTCAAAAGCACCTGAGAGGTTCCCAGGACAGAGAGAGAAGGTGGCAGGAGGATGTCACTGTGTGACACAGTGCAGAGCTCTCTGGGCTGTGACAGCCCCAGGCAGCTCCCACAAGGGGCCAGGACTGTGGTCTCAAAGGAAAATAAAACCCCTTTTAGCTGAGATTCTCTGAGCACCTGCAGAATCAGGGACTCAGAGGGGATTTATCTGCTCCCAGCTGGGGAACAAGGAGGAATTACAGGAGGAATTACAGCCCCATGTCCCAGCCTCTGCTGTGGGCTCAGCCCTGAAATTCAAACACCTGAACACACAGAGCACAGCAGAACCTCTGCTCTGTCACTGCTGCATGGCTGAAAGCGCCTGTGGGAATCTCTGCACCCAAACACCTCCACACCCTCCCCGCCACACCTTCCTGCAGCTCCTCTGCCCTGCACACACAGAATTAATTCCTCTGTCACTCAGATATGGCACCCCAGGAACGGCTGGATACAGAGACAGAGCCCTTTCTGCAGGAAACAACCCCAAAGCAGCACCATTATCAGCTCGTTCAGGAATCAGGGCCTCAGGGATGGAAACCCCCGAGGGGAGGGAAGCTGACCTTGTAGGAGAAGGAGTCTGTGTGCGGCTGCACAGACACTGCTGCTGTGGCCAGCGGGAGCTGCTGCAGCTGCAGGCTGGGGCTGTTCCCTCCTTCCATTCTGGGGATTTTCTTTGCTTTTCAGCTTGCTTGATGCTGGAAGTTCTCTTTAAAGAAGAGACTTGGACCCTGCTGGAACCAACGTTTGGTACTGCTCCCTGCCATCCATCCTGCTTCCTTGGACAAGTTCAGGGAAGAACAAAGGAGTTCTGCTGCTTCCAGCCAGTCAGTGAAGCAGCTGGGTTATGTCCCTCCACGATGAATCTAAGGGAAAAAAAAAGAAATAAAACCCAAAGAATTAGAGCAAATAAATCAGTGGTCCAAAACCTGTAATAAAGGATAGGCCACAGAAATCAAGCTCACAGCCGCACATAGAAAAGAAAAGCAGATTTCAAATGTCTTCTTCGAAAGCCTTGGACAGAAACTCACAGACTCTGCTTTTCAAGCTCTTGTGACCTGGCTGGGCCCCAGGGGTGACACACTCAGCTGGCATTTAACAGCATCACAAAGGCTCTCAAGTCCTCCGAGCTCTGCCTTTCATATCCCTCCTCCCCGCAGCTCCTTCCTCCGAGCGCCGGTTCCCGGGGCCGAGCTGGCTGCAGGTGTCCGGGGAGCAGCGGCCCCGGGCACCGCGGGCAGCCCCAGCGCGGGCACAGCAGCCACGGAAGGGCGAAGTAGCCCATGGTGAGGGGACGGGGCAGCAAATCCCGCTCGCACCGCCAGCGGCCCTGCCCGGGCAGCGCAGAGCGGGACAGCCCCGGGCCGGGACACGGGGTGTGCCACCGAACCCTCCGGTGCGCGGCCCCGCCGCTGTCCCGCCGCTCACCGGCCCCGGCACTCACCGGCCCTGCAGCTGACCCAGCCGGGTCCCACCGCTGACCCCGGCACTCACCGGCCCCGCCGCTGTCCCTGCCCGGCCCCGGCACCCACCGGCCCCGCCGCGGACCCCGGTCCGGCCTCGGCCTCCAACTCCGGCTCCCGGTCGAGCGCAGCTTCCTGTCCGGCGCATCCGATTGGTCTCCAACACTGTCAATCAAAGACCCGGCCCCAAGGTGAGGACGAGGATTGGCTATCGCGCGAAGGCGGGGTCTAATCCAGCCTATGGGCGCAAGGCTCTGAGGGGCCTGGCGGAAGAAGCTGCGTTCCGCCGCTCGGTTGGGGCGGGACGAGGCGGTTCCGCGGGCCCCGCCCTGGCCGCTCCCCAGCCCAGAGCTGCAGGGACAACCGCGGCTCCGCGCCTTCCCCCGGTTTCCCCCGGTGAGACCCGTTCCTCCCACCCTCCCCGTGTGCACGGCTGCCGGTGGCGCGAACAGCAGCCGGAGCCTCCTTAAGGTGCATGCGCAAAGCGCATCCGCCGAGCCACCTTAAACCAGCCGCGGTGCCGCTGAGAGCTCGCCTGTGATTGGGCGACTTCTCAAAGTAACAAGCACGGTGATTGGAGGAGAGCTGAGGCGGCTGTTGTCTCGGTAACCGGGTGTCCGCATTCCCGGGGCCACTGAGGGCCGGGGATGAACGGGCGGGTACAAACCACAGACCGCACCTGAGACGGGTTGGGGATGTCCCCGGTGCCCCCCGCGCCGCCTCAGCCGCTCAGGTACCCACCCGCCGTTCCCAGCGCGCCCCGCGCCGCCTCACCTGGGCGGGGCTGGGCCGTGAGGCGACTTCCGGTGGCGCCTCAGGTGAGGCCCTGGCGGGCTCCCCCTCATCCCTCACCTCATCCCTGCCCTGGGCTCCCCGAGCCATCGCCCCGAGTGCCGGCTCTCTCAATGCAGCCAGCAAAGGCCGTGGCTGAGTCGGGCCAGCTCTGCAGCCTCGGCCCTGCTGCACGTTCCGAGCCGGGACTGAGTTTAGAAACAAAATCCCGGCTCTGCCCTGAGTCGTCACACTGAACGCGAGGGCTGTGACCGGATCCCCGCCCTTCCAGCTCAGGGATGCTGCGAGCACGAGGTACCTGTGGCACAACAGCACCGCTCGGTGCCGTGTCCTGAAAATAAACAGCACTTACCGCAGTGAAGGGTGAAAATATCAACCACGCCAAGGTTTTTCACTCAAAGCACAAACAAGCTTCATTTCTGGAGCAAATCAAGGGGTATCTGGAATTATTTATAGCCACAGTGGGTTAGAGGAGTTCCAGGTCCACAATTCCTCCTCTTGGGGATAAACCAGCGCAAGGGAATAAGAAATGCAATCAAAGAAAACATTCACCAACAGCAGTGCTGCCAATGGTATTTTTAAATAAACCAGGGAAATGAAATGCAGGAGTGACTGCTGTTTTCTGGCAGGAATGCTGCATTAATGTTGCATTTGCCTTTATCTTACTCATCCCATTTCAAAGGACAGCTGCTGTTGTGTGCACGTTTCCTCCATCTCCATATTCAGTGTTGTTATCCTTGGCTGTTCTTAGGTTTCAAGATTTCCTTATAAACACTGCAGGAAAGGGATCTCAAACTGGGTTAAAAAAGAAGAGATTTAAGTCTCAATCAAAGGAATTTCAGTATAACCAAAAATGTTTGAAGTTTATGAGAGGGTTTTTTTCACCAGGGGTCAAGACCAAAGGCACGGGGGGCTCGGGCTTTGTGCCAAGGTCTCTGAGCCCCCCGGGCAGGGGCAGAGCCCTCCAGGGCAGCCAGAGGAATTCCCTGGGTCCCTGCCCTTGCTGCCCTTCCCGCGGCTCCCGGTGTTCGGGAATTCCACCTGCCCTCCTTCACCAGCAGAGGGAAGCAGCAGGATGCGTTAAACCCGCGGCGCTTTCCCAGGCAGCGCTCGCAGTGCCAAGGGCCGCCTGGGCCTCCGGGATGCGCCTTCCCAGCTGCTTCCTCAGCTGGGGGAAGGAGGATGCCCTTCCACAGCCTCCCCGTCTGGGGACTACGCGGTAACCCCAGAACTCCCAAAATTACCTACAGGAAGGGTTTCTGAAACTCGGTACCGGGTATGTAAAGTAGGTACATCAAGGAGGTGTTTGGCATCTTCCCCTCTTTCTTCTCCTGCCTTTAGCATCTTCTCTTTCTTCTCCTTGCTTTGATCTCTTGCTCCTCGCTTGTCTCTCCCATCTCGGTGATATCAGGAGTGCATTATCTCAGGGCTGAATAACAGCAATCAAGCACGTAAAGGACAAAAAAAGACGAGGGGAAAATGATCAAGGTGGAGAAGTTGCTTAAAGACTTTGTGTAGGCGCCGTGAGTCTGCCTGGTCAGCTTCCAGCAGAGCCAGCTGACCTGCTGCTGAGCTGTGACTAAAGCAGAGCAGGCAGAGTCTGCAGGGAGCTCCTCAAAGCACTCCCTTCCCTTTGAGAATTTCCTGCTTGAAGGGCACAGTGGGCAGCAGGCCAAACCACAAACTACACAAGGGCTTGGCTGCTTCTCTCCTGGGCTTTATCCCTGGAGAGGAGTTCCTGCAGCAGGTCACGAGGGGAGGCACTGAGACACCAACCCCAGGACTTTGGGGGCTGCTGCCTTGGTTCCCCCAGCTGAAGGGCTTGGCTGTGCCCCCTCAGCCATTCTGGAGCACATTCCCTGAGCCAGGGATAAATGCCAGCACAGGAAGTTACCCACTTGTAATTGAGGCAGTGCAAGGAGCTTATTTGTCTCTCAGTGCCTGACCTGGAACACCCAAGAGGTGACTTGACCCACTTGTGTCACTCTGCAGGACCCAGCCACTGGGGCTGCTGCTGCTGGGTTTCCCTTGCCTCACCCAAACACAATTCCTGGCACTCTGAGGCGTGCAGGAGTTGAAACCCAAGGGTGTGGAGGTGCCTGGTCTCCAGTTACCCTCAGCAGCACTGGGTGATGATGGATGTGCCAAAGCCAGAGCTGGATCATGGAGGAGAGAAGGGCTCAGAGCCTTTCCCAGCACGTGCTGCCCAGCAGGAGCTGCCCTGGCTGCCCAGGATTGCATCCAGCCCTCCAAGCCTGGCAGCACCAGGGCACAAGGAGCTTGCAGATGCAGTTTTTTATCAGCTGCTCTGGAAACCTGCTGCAGTTTTAATAATCAGCTCCAGCAGAATTGGGCAGGTCCTGCTTCCCTCAGCACAACCCCACTGGCCACAGGGCACGGGCTGGACAACCTGGAGCACATGGCAGGGCCACGTGGAGAGGGACACCGTGGGCAGGGCAGTGCAGGCTCTCCTCTGCTTCTGCGTCTGGACCCTCAGACCACATCTTCAGAAATCTCCTGTCATTTTGGAGCAACCCAAGTCAGAGCAGCTCTGCTGAAATTCACGGAGTTGCAGCACACACCTCAAATCCTGGGCTGTCCTGCAGCGTTTTCCTACAAAGAAAAATAAGTGGAAAAGAGGATTTGTGCTGAGCTGCTTGGTAACTCGAGGGGTATTTTACAGGAAAGGCTGAATCCAGCAGCAGACTGATTCTTGGGCTCTGGTTCCTTGCAGAGCTCTCCCAGTTTTCATGGAGTGGCCCATATTTGGGTTTGTTATTTTTAGCACCATAGTAGCACCATTCACTTGCCCGTGCATGCAGGCAGGAACAGCTCAGCTGAGGGAGGAAAAGGGAGCAGGAGGAGTTCCCTGTGATCTCACTGTAAATCAGCAGCTTCTGCAGCAGCCAGCACTGCCTGCCCACTCCCTGCCACTCTTCCCTCAGCCTTTTGTAAGGCCAAGCAGAGCAGGAGCCTCCATTCCCCTCCCAGCCGTTCCTGGTTGTTCCTTGAGGGGTTTGAGTCATTCCAGGACTGCTGCTGCTGTGGCCAAGCACAGCTTCCATCTGCATGGGGGTTTTAATCTGCCCTTGGCTCATCCATTCCCCTTCTTTGAGCTTGGCTTCTTCCCTGCTCCTGCCAAACACAGTTAAATCTCTTCATCCTCGTGTCTGTATGAGTGCAGTCAGGCCCCAATTGCTTCATTTGCTCCTCAGCTGCCATTGCCTTGTTCTTCAATCCCAGGCCTTCCCTGTTCTCTGCCTCCTGTGCCATTCGGGGAGGGGACATGGGATCACTGCCAGAATCCAGCTCTCAAGTCACCAGAACAGGAACCAAGGCACCTCCAGAGTGGTTTCCATTGGTAACTGGCAGACAAGACAATTAATGAAGTTCACACAATGTTCCTAAAGACCAGGAACTCTTCCCATCCTACACACTGGAATAATTTCACATTTGTGTTAATATAAAGTTGTTCTTTTATCTTCCATGGTCCCAGACCTTCCAGTTCCCACTGGGATTGGCAGGAGTAGGACATGAAGGGCATTCGGCCTTCTTGGGACCACATCTGAAAAGCTGGAGGGATCACGTACAACACAGGCAGGGCTGCATTTATTTGTCTCTATAAATAGAATCCTGCCCAGTCCTCTTTTTGAAAAGCCCAGGAAAAGAAGGGAGGCAGGGAAGGTGTGGTACTGCAAATAAAGCATTCTGCCCACATGCTGCATTAATTAGGCCCAGCTCAGAAGTTACAGGTGGGATTTGAGATGTGCTCTGGCTCCCAGTCTATACAAATTGCCCTGTAGACAGCAGAGAAATTTGATCTTCCCCATCCCCAGAATCACTCAGCTTTCCATGCAACAGGAGGCTTGCATTAAAGGATTAACATTTTGAAACTCTGTGCACCTACCTCGATGCACAGTTAAAATCAAAGCATGAAATTTGTGTGACTTGGAAAGCAAAACAGGAAATACAAAAATAGCAGCACTGGTGCTGCTGGAATGGTGGGTTTGGTTCTGGCCACCCTAACTCTGAAAAAGGCACTGGCAGGTGACCCCTGGTGGCACTGCTGGGCTCAGGGGGTCTCACCTGGTGGCACTGCTGGGAGCTGTGCCAGGGTCTCACCTGGTGGCACTGCTGTGGAACTGTGCCAGGGTCTCACCTGGTGGCACTGCTGGGCTCAGGGGGAGCAGGGTCTCACCTGGTGGCACTGCTGGGCTCAGAGGTGCAGGGTCTCACCTGGTGGCACTGCTGGGAGCTGTGTCAGTTCCTGCAGCTCAGCACCTGCCTTCAGGTTGAGTTCCTCAAGTCCTGCTGATTCACCCTTGTGCAAGTCACTTAACTGTTCTGTGCCTGCTGCCCAGCCCTGCAGGTGCCCGGGCTGCACAGGGTGTTGTCAGCCCTCATCCACAGGAATTCGGGGTGTTGGAGATGTGGGAGCTGTTAACAGAGCACCCAGTGTCATCAGCCATTATCAGATGTTTATAATAACATACACACACCTCCTGGGCTGCTCTGTCCCTGTCGTGGTGGCTTGCTGTAGCTCGGATTGCTTTGGGATTTTGTTATCTCCAGAGGGAGTTTTTGAGTTTTTCCCCAGCTTGGAGCCATTCCCCAGTGAGCTGTGCCCCCTCAGAGTGCTCCTGGAGCAGCCCCATGCCCCGTGCTGAGCAGACTGCAGAATATGTGATGACTTTGCAGAGCTGTTAACACGAGTGAACACACAGCTTAATCAGCTTAATAGGCTGCCACTCATCAGCTGAGACACCTTAACTGCCTGCAAGCACGCTGCTGAAGCAATCCAAGCTTTTACAGTCACTGGATGGTGTTTGTACATCAGCAGGGGTGTCTGAGGTGCTTTCCCTGCCAGTCTGGGTGTGCAGAGAGCACAGGGAGCAGTGCTGGGCCTCAGTCCTGCTCACCCCCAGCCCCTGCTCTGGCACTCTGGGCTCTGAGCAGTGACTCAGGCTCAGCACCTGCCCCAGCATGTCTGGGTTCATTAAACTGCTTTGCAGGCCATAATTATTTTCTCTATCATGGTATAATGGCTCTGCATCGTATTAATTTTAACATTGTAAGAATTTGCTTCTGGGAACGGCCTTCTTGAATTAATCACTGACTCATGATTTACTGGGGAAGATAATATCTAACCTACAAGAGGCAGAACAGGAAACTATCTATTTAAAAGATGGCAGTGGCTGATAATTTATGGCTATAGACAAAGAGATATCTCAGAAGAAGAAGGTGGACAGATCCTGCAGTTTCGTGGTCACTGCTCTCACTCAGCAAAAAGGAGCTTTTGTGTAGTCACTGGATCTGTTTTTGAGTGACAGCTTAAAACTGAGGGGGAAGAAAAGGAGTGAGAAACAAGGAAAGCATCCAAGCAGATCTCAAAGCCATCCTCAGCTCTGGGACCAAACCCTGTGTTACAACAAAGGCAGTTCAACATCTCAGCATGTCACCAGCTTGCCATAGGAAACAAGGAGAAAAAAGGGGAAAAGCATCATCTTTTTGTGTCTGAATCTGTAATACAGGAGTTTTCTTACCTCTCTCCTCTCCAGCTTGAACTGGACACTCCCACATCCCTGATGAGGCCTGGCCATCAGGTGTTTCCTCTCATCACAGCCCATTAGGAAAGTCAACCTGACAGTCAACAACAAAAGCTTTAAATCCTAGAGGAGGTTGCAGGAGGTAAAGCTTCATCCTGGCAATCTGAAGGATTTTGTCCCATGTCACTGTGATCTATTGTGTGATTTGGGGTAACTCACACAACCCTTGGCACCACAGATTCCTGAAATTCCCTCTCCTGGAATTCTGGGGCCCTGAACAAAATCAGACACATGGAGATGATGGAGGATTGTGGACACAGCAGCCACACAGAGACATTTCCTGCCAGTGCCAGATCCTGGGCAGTCACAGAGTGTTCAAAGCTCTCCCAGATTTTGGTGTGAGTGCTGCTGGCAGCTGTAACCACTCACAGGGAGACATCTGCCTTTGAAATGTGGCTTTGCCTTTGTTGGTCATCACCCACAGGTAAAAGCAATTCAAAGGCATCCCCAAGCCCTTTTTCCTTCTGAAACTCACCATTTCTGCAAGCAAAGCAGCACCACTTTGCCCTGGCAGTGTTTGTGGACCAAACCACAAGAGGAGTTAATTTGGAAAAATTTGGGAAATGGCTTTGTCCATGTCTGTGAGCCTGGAGCTGGGAGGGAGGATGGTGCTGCTGACCTTGGCTCTGCTCCTCCATGGAGCTCCTTCACACACAGAGCCAGGGCTTCTTAGGGCTGAGGTGTCACAGGGCACTGGGAAGGTTTGAACCTCTGCTGAGAGAACCATCCAGAAACCACCCTGGGACTTTGGAGTAGCTGTAGGGATCACCAGAACACCCCACAACACTGGAAATGCCACAGACTCGAGGAGAAGCCACACTGGTGCATAATGCACCAAGCTTCAAAAGATCTCCTGGCCCTTTGCCCCTGAGGGTGAGACCTGGGGTGAGGGCACAGAGTTTATCTGGGAGCTCTCCTGTTTGATTCCCTGGAATTGCTAACGGTGCTCCTGGGCTCAGGACTGAGTTCAGTGTTGCCTTATCAGTGTCCCTGGAAATCAGCTCTGCCCAGCACCTTTCCAGTCCAGCAGCAGCTCCCCACGGTCCTGTCACACTGGTTCTTTTCCTTTTCACGTTCCCTGCTGGATACACTCTCCTTCCCCAGTGCCTGGTATTTACATCCCTTTCCTGTTTGTCTTGTAGGTCATCCCAACATGGATTCCCTCACCAAGGGAATAACATCTTCCAGTCAAAGGCTTCCCACCTAACAGGGAACAAGGAATTGACTCCAGATTTATTCCAGAGTCTGCAGCCTCAGCCACACAAACCCAGCAGGGAAGCAAAGAAAACTCCTTCCAGGTGAGTGCAGCCTGGAGAACACCTCACTGCCATGGGACACATGAAAACCCATCACAGGAGGGTGATCCCAGAGTGTCCTGGCCCAGAGGGGATGGCTGCTGTCCCCAGGAAGTGGCTGGGAGGTGGCAGTGCCTGGAAGGGCAGTGTGGGCTGGGAACAGCCTGGAGCAGTGGATCAGGGGCCCTTTATCAGCTGATCTCCCAGACATTTACAAACAGTAATTAAAGCTGCACCACCCTGGGATGTGGGGGCCACTTCTTATCCCCATGGCATGGAGCAAGAACCAGAGCACACCTGACCTGGAAAAAGATTCCTCACATCCCAAGCAGAGCCTTTGGGCTGGTTTTGTGCCTGAACTCTCCCCTGAGGAACACTGAGGATAAAGACCCAAATGGGGGGACCCTGGGGCAGGAGTGGGGAGGGACATTGCTGTCTGCACAGCACCCCAGGGCAGCTGATGGATGAAACCTGGCCATTTCCCCTGGCCATTTCCCCAGCTGGGAATGAGAGCTGGAGAGAGGCTCACTGTAGCAGTGCTTCCCTAGAAGCCAGAACTGCCATTCCCAGCTATTCCATCCTGCCACCACTCCAGAGGGATGAAAAGGCATGAACAGAAACTCCCTTCTCCCAAGCCCTCCCACCCCTTGGGATCCTCATGGGAAGGCAAATAAATCCATCAGCAGATCGTTCAAAAACATTTATTGTCACCACACAGTGACGTTGCAGGCCTGAGATTAAGATCATCAATAAATTCCTGACCGTGGAAAAGAATGAGCCCATGAGAAAGCCCAGGGCTCTCCTTACCCAACAGGGAAATCTTTACTACATCTCTCAGCAGCTGGATCTTCTATCAGAGGTTTGGGGAAAAGGAAGCTGGGAGGGAAGCAATGCCAGCAGGGATTTGATAAGGACAGAGGGCTGGAGGAAAGGGCAAATTAAATATGAGGAGGGAAGATCCCCAGGCTGTTATCAGAAAACACACAAACACTCCACACCCAGCTGCTGGGATACAGCCTGCTCCCTCTGCTGTGGGACAGCAGCAGGGACTCCCAGCTGGGGTCCTTTGGCATCCCTGTCCTGTTCCAGCCCTGGGGAGAGGGGAGCACCAGGTCTGTGCAGGGCTGGACCATGGCAAATCCATGGATTTTACAATAAACACCACAGGCTGTCCAGAGCCCTTCCATCTCCCAAAGATTTTGGCTTAGAAGGATTAAGCATCACCCCAAGGGCCACCCAGCACCTCTGGAGTCCTCACTGCCAGCTCCTTGTCCAGCTTGGCTGGTTCATATTTTACAATATTATTTTTAAAGGTAAGGTTGAAAAAATAAAAGCGTGTTTGCAGTGTAAAGGCCATTAAAGCATCACTGACTGTCAGGGCTTTGGACAAACAGGTTCTGTGAGTTCTGTGTGTGTAAAACTCACATCACTGACTGTTGGTACAACACATTCCAGCTGCAGAATTCCTCTGTGATGGGAAGAGGGGAGCACTTGCAGGGGACAGGGTGGGAGCAGAGAGCAGCATCAGAACCCCCAGCATCCCTTTGCTCTGGCTTCACCAGAGCTTTCCTCACCCAGAACTGAGTGAAGAAACCAGGGAGAAGAAACACATCCTGCAGCTTGGAATCAATTTCCTGCTGGGGAACCCAGAGGAGGGACCCACCTCAGAGGGGAATGGGTTAAACACAGCCCCCAGGCAGAGCAGGGCGCAGCTGCAGAGCTGGGTGCCCACCCTGACAGCAGCACTGGTGAGGCGGACACAGCGACAAACCCATCCCTGTCCCTTCTTCCCTGCCCGGATCCTGCCGGGCTCGGCCCGGGCTGGGGGCAGAGCCTGCTCCTGCGGGGCGGAGCTGTGGGACCGTGCAGGATCCCTGCGTGCCCGCTGGCTCCCTCCGTGCCCGCTGGCTCGCTGTGCCAGGCTCGGCTAACGTGATTTGTGCAGTGCCACACCGGTGCATGAGCACCCAGAGCTGCTCTGGGCCTGCCCCAAAGAGCAGAGCCACAGGGAGGCACAATCACAGTTCAGTCAGGCAGGGGCTGACACAGCAGCTTCACCAAAGGCTGGTTATTCAGCAGTTCATGCCTGGGCTCAGCATTCCCAGCACTCCCAGCCAAAAGTGCAGCCAAGCCAACCCTCAGCTCACTGAGGTAAATCCCAAATCTGTGAGCACTGAGCTCTCACTCTGTGCCCACTTTCCAGCTGATGATCCCAGGGCATTCCCACAGCTCTGGGGGTTCTAGTGCCCACCTCACCCAAAATTTTATTCTATAAATCCAAGGCACTACCTGGGGAAATAAATGAGAGCTGGGGGAGCCCTCAGCAGGTTCATTAAAGCTCTGCACACTTACAAACAGAGGCAGGCAGGGTTTGACTTCCCTGACTTTAATCCTCCCCTGCATGCCCAGCACAGCACCAGGGCACCTCCGGACACGTGTGTGGGTGTCCTAACAAAACACAGGATGCTGTTTTTCCTTCACAGCCCTGCAGAGCCACACCACACACCGAGCTCCTCAGCTGCCTGCCTGATGATGCAAGCAGTGAATAAGCACGAATAAAGACACAGAAACTGGGTGTTGTTTGTAGAAGTGAGGAGCAGAGCCCTCCACCCAGCACTGGGGATACCAGAGCTCTTGCACAACTCAGCTCTCACTGCTGCTCCTTTTTATGCATCTCTGTCTCTGTGGGCACTGGGGAAGTTTTCCTTCCTCCCCAGCCGGGATGCCAGAGTGGGATTCCTGCATCAGGATTTCCCTCAGACTCTGCTCACCGTGAGCAGGCCTGTGCTGGCCTGCCAGGGCTGGCTCACAGGCAGCTAATTAGTGGTACTCAGTTCTAAGAATTGGGAGATGATCATTAACTAAAATTGGTTTGAAAGCTTCCAGTTTGTAGATGTTGAGTAATTAAAACAAGCAATGGGCTCCTCTGTGTTTTCCTGAGAACTCCCAGTGCTGGAGGCTGGGGAGTCACCCTGGAGGGGATGGGAGTCAGGGAGAAGGGCAGGGGCAGGTGCTGCTGGCCAGGGACGGGCACTGGGGTCTGTCACCCACCCCCTGTGCCACCCCCAGAGCAGCCCAGGTGAGCTCTGAGCACAGAGCAGCTCCCGAGGGAGCCCTGAGCAATCCCTGCTGCTTTCACACGACCTTTGGTGCTCGGGGTGAAAATCGCCTTCATCGCTCCTATCTCAATCTTCAAAAGGAACTGGTGGGCTCCGGGCAAGGAGTCAGGAATGCTCTCACATATTTGGGAGCTCTGCTTTGCGCAACCTCCCAGCAACTCGCCTTGGCTGGAAGGGATGAGCGATACTGAGCAGTCAGCAAAACACCCACCTGGCCGGGCAGGGCTGGGGACTCTGCCCCGGCAGCGCTTCCCTGCTCGCAGCCGGCACCGGGACCCGGCCCGGCACGGCCCGGACTGCCCCGACCCGCACGGAAACACGGCCGGGTCTGCCCCCATCCCACCCCAGAGCGGGCAGTCACTGTCCCAGGGCACACCCGGGGAGCTGCAGCCCCTGCGAAAGCCAGGAGGGGTTTGTGGGAAAGGGAGCCCCAAAACATCCAGCAAAATTCATCCTTGTTCTGCTGGGAACACAAAGTTACACCTGAGATGGCTCTTGCTGCTGTAAATCAGGAGTGGTGCTGCTGGGGGAACTGAGGCTCACACGGGTAAATGTTTGTCTGGCAGGAAGATCAGACTTTGAGAGCAACTCACTGAGGGCTGAGAGGTCCCCAAACCCCAACTCTGCGTGCACACAACAGCCCAGGGCTGCCTGCACCCTCCCCAGCTGTCCCCATCTGCACAGCAGAGCCAGCTGTCCCCACAGTCCCCTGGCACAGCAGGGCACAGGGGACCTGCAGCTTCCAGCTGGTGACACCGAGCCCTGGGCGATTCCTGGTGGCACTGGTTTGAACTGGAGCTGAAACTGCTGCAGGAGGACTCGGAATCAACACTGATTCAGAGCCATCCTGCTGAAGAAGGAGTTTGTGATCTGAAGGGAAGGAGTGCTGGAGAGATCCCAAAGGCTGATAAACCTGCAGCTTATCTGTGTTTCATCTCAGAGGCCATCCTCAAACAGAACTGAAGTAATCCAAAACTCACCAAGCTGACACATTCCAGCATTTCCAAATCCCCTTCCCAGGGCTCTTTCTTTCCTCCCCACTCACAGGCCTCAGGTACATCTTTACCACAGCCAGGAAAAGCAGAGGATGAAGAAGAGGGAGGAGGCAAGCCCTGGTTTTCATTGGTCAGAGGATTAATTAGAAAATGCAGTGCTCCCCTTGGCATCTGATGACCCCAATGGGAAGCAGCTTGAGGCAGTTTGAGCACAGGAGTGCAGGGACCCGGTCCCACCTGGTGACACAGCTGGACACGGTGGCTGCAGAGGGGACAGACCTTGGCCAAAACCATCCTGGAGCCCTTTTGGTGCCTCTGGGGTCACCTCCCTGCCCTGGCTCCTGGCCAGCCCATCCCAACTCCAGAGCTGGGGGAAATGCTTCATTTTCAGTCCTTGAGCCTTTATTAGTACAGAATATCCAAAACAACACAACCAACAACACAGTTACAAAAGGAGTTCACAGAGAAATGTGAAGCAGCCTGTGTTTGAAATGCTCTGTGTCACATATTGAGTCCAGTATAAAACAATGCATATTTATACACATATAAAATACAAAAGGAACAACACAGAAATGTATAAACAGGGGTTGTGGAGGCCTCCGTGGTATTTACAGTCAGAGATGTGCAGGGAGGGTGTTCAGCAGGCAGTGTCCATTCAGCTGGGGCTGCAGCTGGGAGAGTCTCTGTGCCAGAGGGGAGCTCAGAGCTCAGAGCAGGCTCAGCCCTGCTGGGAAAGGCCAAGGCCTGGGCTGGCATCACTCCCTGCCAGGGCCACCAGCTCTGCTCTCTGCCCAGGCCTGGCAGTGTCACCTCGTGTGCCCAGCTCTGAAACGGCAGCTCAGGCCCGCTGCCAGAAGGGAATCAAATATAATAATAAAAAATAATAATAATAATAATAATAAAGTCAACAGAGCCAAGTTCCACGTTCACAGGATGATCTCACAGCAGTCTGTGGCCCGGCCCCGGGGCCGTGGGGTTCAAGTCAAGGCAACAAGAGCGGGCACAGGGCTGAGTTCTGTGGGGTCACACGTGCCAGCTCGGAGAGAAGTGCCAGGAAGTGCTGCCTGCAGCTCTTTAGAGCTCTTTGAGGATGATCTGGAACTTGTTCTCTGCCTCTACCATGTCCAGCAGAAAGGCCATGTGGTTGCTGTAGTGCTGGATGATGTTGTTGTCCATGTTCACCAGGATCCTGCAGAGAAGGAGAATGGCTGGGTCAGATGCAGCACATTGAAAGCAATTCACCTTCCCCAGTCTGAGGGGCTCAGCCACTGTTAATGAATGAATTAAAGCCATGGCACAGGACAAGGGAAGATCCAGCACAGAACAGTCACCAGCCCTGGGAGCTCTGTCCTGGCACAGTCAGGAGTTCCAGGGGCTGCTGGCACTGGGGTCTGGCCCTGCCCAGGGCATCGGAATCCTCCTGGCTGCACCAGCCCCAGCAGCACCCCAAGCCCTGGCTCCAGCTCTGGCTCCAGCAGGTGCCCCACAGACTCTGTGGGTACCCAAAAGGTTCCCCAGCAGAGCTGGTCCCTCCATCTGTGCCTGCCCCAGAGCAGGGAGCCACAGAAGTCACCTGTGCCCCTTGTGCTGAGCTCCCATCTGATTGCTGAGCCACAAACAATCCCAGGGACGCTGATCAGGAATCAGCCCTGGATTGTTCCTCCAGACCAAACCTCACCAAGATCCAGAATTGCTCCTGATTGCTCCTGAGTCACCCTGGGACCGAGCTCCTGTGCTGAGCTCACCCCTGTGGCAGGGCCATGGCTGGGGCAGGCCCTGCCCTGCTGCCAGGCCGGGCAGTCCCACTGAGCTGCACTGGCTCTCACCTGATGGAGATCTGCCCCTCAAGCTGTAATTACCAGGGAAGATTGTTTAGGGTGGAGCAATAGGATAAAATTACTGAAAATTAAATCTGGGGGAGCAGGAAGCTGGGCCTGACCCTGCCACCAGCCTGAGTGCAGCTATCTCCAATCTCCCACACTTCAGGAGTAGCTGCTGGCATGGGTCACATCCAGCCTTCATTAAACCAGGTGTCAAAATTATTTATTTAATCTAATTTCCAGGTGTGGCCTTTCCTTTTCATGAGATACCTCTTTGCTCCTCCTGCCTGGTTTCCCTCTCAGTCATCACCAAACACTCACCGCTTATCAGATCAAGGCATGAACAAAACCAAAGCCAAAGTGAGTGAGGTGGCCTCTCCCCTGAAGCCACCAGTGCTGCTCTTTTCCTTTGGGGAGAAAATTCCCATTTCTGGGGCTAAGGGATGAGCAGCATCAGCAGCAGGTGGAAGAATTCAGAGGCTCACTATGGCCCAGCCCTCATCCTGAGCCAGGGACATTCCAGCATTTTTTGGAGCAGCAAACACTGATCCCTCTCTGATAAGTTCTCCATAACCTCAGGCTTTCAGACTGAGACAAAGAATCCCCAAACAGTTCCACCTTCACCCAACTTCCTTTCCTTGGGAGACTTTACCCTCCAAACAAATATAATGCAAACAGGCATTATCCCAAATCTTTAAAGCCCAGAAAGATCTGAGTTTTATATGCTGCAAATAGCAGAGCCTGCCATGGCTCTACCTTTTATTATCTTGTTAAAATGCTCCTGGAGCCAATGGCAGGGGCTGGAGGGAACAGCTTTGGAGGCACAGCAGAAAAGCAGATGAGAGATTAGCTTACCCTCTTTTGCACTTTTTGTAGACTTTGTAAATACTTTCTTCAGGAAGCCCATATTTTTCTGAAATCTGTGAGAGAAAACATGGCAATTTCTCATACTTGTAAAGTGAAATTCCCGTGATAAAAATCAGAGATACCAGCGAGCCAGGGTGTTCAGCAGCAAAGGATTCACCCTCAGTTTTACTGCAGAGAACAAAACCATGACCTGAACATTCTCCTGGGCAAGCTCAGTTTTGGTTTGGGCTGGCAGGAGTTTTGGAGGTTTTTGCCAAGCATTTTCCATGAAGGTTTTGGACTCTCTGTGGTGAGGGATGGGGGAAGGAGAAGATGGCAAAGAATCCCCTGTGCTGACATTTTTCAAACGCCCTATTTTTAAAAGTTTGTAAAAGCAACAGAGCTTCAAGTGCAGCCATAAAGCCACCCCAAATCTGGGAGGTTTATTGTTTGTTTCCTTCCCAGCAGTCTCCAGAGAGGGCTGGGTTATCAGAGATGCTGCTGATAACCATGACAGAAATATGTCCTTGTGCTCCTCAAACACAGCCAGGGAATTCCAGCACGAGGCCAGGGAGGGTTTCAGATCAACATCCCCAGCCTGGAGAATGGAAAAGGTGTTTGACAGTGGAAAATATGAATGTGCTGTCACAAGAAGAGACTTCCCTGAGGATCTGGATGGGGCAGGAGGTGTGGATGGGCAGGAGGTGTGATCCTCCCTCTGCAGCACAACACAGCCACGCCAGGAGCTCTGGGGACAGCTCAGCTCCTGCTCCCACTTCCATTCCCATTCCCAAGGGACAGCAGGCAGGGCAGATGAGCAGCCCATGTCCAGTTCCCTGGTCACCAGCCCCATCCCCTTTTATCTGCAGTTTGTCCATTCCTGGGGCTTTGGGGACACTCCCAGGGGCTTTGGGGACACTCACAGCTGTCCTGAGGCCCTGCAGGTCCGGGGTCTTCAACATGAGAGCATCGAACACCTCCTCGGACTCCCTGCGCACGTAGAGCAGCACTGCAGGAGAACAGGGCCTGCTCAGGGGCTCTGCCAGGCTCCCAAAGCCCTGTGGCTCAGGGGATTGGGGTCCCAGGGTTACCTCTCTGGGGATCCTCGTCCTTGCTGTGCTTTGGGGGCACCGCGTCGAAGTCGTCACCGAAGGAGGCCCCGCTCCGCTTGAGGGGCAGCCTGGGCAGGACAGACACAAACACACTCAGGAGGGCACAGGGCAGGGACAGACACACTCAGGAGGGCACAGGGCAGGGACAGACACCCCCAGGAGGACACAAACTCCTGCAGCTGCCCAGCCTCTGCCTGAACAGCCACTCACTCCCACAGCCAGCCAGCAATTAACTGTTGGTTTGTAATTACAGCAGCACAGGACAGCTCAGGGAGGGCCTGCTGAGGTTTGGGGTCACCAAACCCAAAATCCTCCGGCACCTCCTGTGGGGGGGGATTCTGCTTTTCAAGTGTGATCCCACTTCATTCCAGATTATTTTCCAGCCTCTGGGTGTTTGAGCCCTTCAGTGCCAGTTGTGATGTTTTATTCTCCCTTTCAGACATTGTCTCCATGAGAACAGCAGGACAATCAGGGAGCAGCTCGTGTTGGAGTGACACTGACAGGGACAGAAATGCGTCCATGTTCCTGCAGCCCTGAGTCCCTGCCAGGACAAGGTTTAACTCATGTTCTGACTCTCAGGGCATCAGGGACACTCTGAGCTGTGTTATCCTGCCCTGGGGTATCCGACAGCCCCAAAGGAACAGAGCAGCTGATGGGTGGGAAATGCACACTGTGCATCCTCACCTGTTTGCAGAGTTGGGAACAGCAGGAGGGAGCACCTGGAATGCAAAGGAAACGGATCTGTGAGTGTGCACAGCATCACTGTGTGCTGGACAGGCTGGGGGAGGCAACCTGGGCACACTTCAAACCTGATTTCCCTCCTCCATCAGTTTTCCCACACAATTAAACCCAAAGATCTGTTTCTTAGATTAAATGAAATTTGATGTAAAGAACTTCCCCAGATTCCCTGGTTTTGACAAACTGAGGCAGGGAATGCTGAGGAGCTCTGAAGGCCACTGGACAGAGGACAGTGGGGGGATGTCCCACCCACACAGGGACTGAGGTGGTCACATTTTGCTATAATTTATTTTCTATTGCTATTTTTGATCCCACTACAGTCCTGTGCAGGTGTGTAAAGCACAGGAACACCTGCAGGGGTTCTCTCACCCTGCACTGCTGCATGGCCAGGCCCTCAGGACTGGAGTTCAGCTCAATCCCACAGAGCTGGGCTGGGTTGGGGCTTTTCCCCCATTCCGGGGGCTCGGGGGGCTCAGCGCAGCCCGGAGGGGGAGCCAGGCCGGGGCACTCACCGAGCCACACCTCTGGGGGGCGGAGAAATGCACGTTGGGGATGAAGAGCACGGGCTGCGTCTCCAGGTCGCTCTCGGGCCGCAGGAAGGTGATCTCGTTCCCTCTGAAGCCAGAGAGCAAACAGCCTTTGAGACCTACAGACGGAGAGTCCAGTTCATCTCGGCCCCTCGCTCTGGAACGGGAGCCCGAGCAGCTCCAGGGCAGCCCAGAACCATGGCCAGGGGCTGGGGGTGCTCTGAGGGCTTTGGGAGGGGAAGGAGCCCAGCGAGGGCCTGAGGGCAGCAGGCCTGGGGACAGCCAGGTCCATGGAAGGTGACAGGCAGGGATTGCAGAGGGAGCACGCACAGGAACTCACCATTGTTGTTGGAGTCCAGGCATTTTCCTTTCCTTCTGAACTGTTTCCTTTCATCGTCCCTCATTTTCCTCTCTGCTCCCTGTGGGAAGATCCAGTGAAATTTAGGACATTGACATTTCTAACACTGGTTCCATGGCCACCTCTGGGGTGTGACACATTGAGGTGAAGGCAGCCTTAACTCAGGGACCTTCCCCAACCCAAGCCAAGACTCTCTGACACTCAGAGATTAGAAAAACAAAAATAAAATTTGCTTCTAAAAATGAAACACACAGGCAAGAATAGCTGTGAGAAATTTTTCCATGGGAAGATATCTGAGACTGGGGAAGAACCTCCAAGGAAACTCTCATCTCTTTTGATATTTTACCAACTGGTCAGGAATAGAGTTTATTGTGGGCACAGTCCGGGGTCTGGGCTGTTCTGGGCTCTCCCAGCCTCTCTGGTTTCACTCCTGTGGCCTGTGGCCAGCTGTGTTTTGGGATGGAGGAAGGAGAGCTGTACCTTGTCACAGAAGATCTTGATCTGGCACACAGCCCTGTGCACCAGCTGGCTGCTGCCGCTGCCGCAGTCGTAGGTGTCGATCTGCAGGTTCAGGGGCACCCCCTTCACCCCCTTCTGAGAGGAGAAGTCTGTGCTCAGGCAGTTCACCCCAATGAACACCTGCAAACAGGGACAGCCTTGGTGCTGCTGGAAGCCTCCTCAAAAGGGGCCAAAGCAGCTGCTGAGGCTGCTCAGCCCTCCCAGGGCAGTTGGATTCCACCTGAGCCTCTCCCCCACAGCTATTGCAGCTCTTTAACTCAGCCTCTCCCCTCCCCAAATCCTGCCTGGGGATGTTCTTGCTGGTATTTCTGATCTCTCATTTGAAAGGGACCCTCAGACAGCAAAGCCCTGCAGGAAGGGAGGAGGGCAAGGCTGCAGCCTCAGGAATTGCCCAGCAGTGCTGTCTAAATAAATATTCATCCCACACTGGGCTCTTTTATCACCAGGAGGGAGTTCACTCCAGGGGGAACTCTGGAAGGAAAGCTGAGCACAGCTCAATCCAAATTGTATCTCCCAAATGCCAATTCACTGGTGTGACCTTGGAATTCCCCTGGACCCTGGGGACAGATTTGCAGGTGGAGAAGCTCCCAGAGCTCCCTCAGCTGAGGATTTCAGCCCTGAAACCCAATGTCAGCTCCAGTCAGTTCTTAGGAAAGAAACCTCTTCACTGGGGGGTAAAGTTTAATTGAAGATAGAGCAGTAACAGGTGCCATGGCCAACCCAAACACCCAAACACCCAAACACCTGAGCCCTCCTGTTCCAGCCCCTGACCCCTCCTGCCTCACTCCCAGCTCTCTGAGGTCTCACCTCTCCCTGCCCCAGGCCAGTGAGTGAGCAGAGTTTCTGCTAAGAGTTAAATCCAGTTTTGCTGAGATGCCCCCAGGGCTTGCCACATACCTGACATATTTCCATTTCTGACAGCTCTGCCTTGAAGACATTTGTTAACCTCTTGGGTTGTAAAAGCCCCAGGTTGCCTTTGGGCTCATTGAGATCCCAAAGCCAGGCAGGGTTTTCCCAAGCTTAGGAGACCTGGGCTATTTATGCTTTTCTTTTTTCTCTGAGTTACTTCATCTGTTTTTCAATCCCCACTAGATACAAAGTGTTAATGAAAGGTCTGAGATGCAGAAGAGGCAGAGCTGCAAAGGCTTTGCTGTAATGAACTTTGCTGGTTTTAGGGTGAAAAGGGATCTTGTGACCTGCCTGGCTCCCTTCCCCATCCCACACCCCACAGAAGGGTGCTCAGTCTGTCTGGATCCCCCTGCTGCAAAGGGGGCTCTTTGTTCCCTCAGCTGGGGCTTATTTAAACAGGTACATGTGAGCAGAGCCCTGAATTGCTGCAAAACCTTTTCTTCAGAGTTATCCATCAGCACTAAGAAAACATCCCTGAGCCAGGCTGGGTGTACCCAGAGTGTTTGTTAGCTCATGGCCGTGCTGGAGCACTCTGAGCACGGTGTCCTGCTGTCCTGCCAGGCAAACACTGCAGTGTGCAGTGGCTCTGCCTCCCTCTGAGCTCTGGGCAGGGCTGGGCTCTCAGGAGGGAGCTGCAGCTTTGCTGAGGACCATTCCCAGCTCCCTGCAGGGCAGTTTGTACCTTGGCTTCCTCGTGGATGTTCCAGACGAAGGACAGGGCGTTGTAGGCCAGCTCCTCGATGTTCTGCACCGTGTTGAAGTTCTCCTTGCAGTCAGCTGCAAGGAGGGGAGAGCAGTTAGCACTGGGGCTGAAAGTGGTGACATCCCTGAGGCCTCCTGCCCCAGATCCTGCCCTGGCTGACTCCCAGAGCCAGGGAGGCCCTGAAGAGGAGGCAGAAGCTGCCCAGCCCCCAGGTGTGGTGTGGCAGCCCCTCGTACCCACGTCGATGACTCTCTGCTTGGCCGTGGGCTGCCGGGAGTGCCAGTGCTTCCAGAACTTCAGCTGCTCCGTGGGGATCTTCTCATTGTCAAACACAATCATCACCACGCTCTGCAACACAGCCAGCACAGCCAGCTCAGAGCAGAGCACAGCAGTGTCCCCCTGACCAGCACAGGGCAGTGATCAGTGTCCCCTGACCAGCACAGCCAGCTCAGAGCAGAGCACAGCAGTGTCCCCCTGACCAGCACAGAGCAGTGATCAGTGTCCCCTGACCAGCACAGCCAGATCAGGGCAGAGCACAGCAGTGTCCCCCTGACCAGCACAGAGCAGTGATCAGTGTCCCCTGACCAGCACAGCCAGATCAGCACAGAGCACAGCAGTGTCCCCCTGACCAGCACAGAGCACAGCAGTGTCCCCCTGACCAGCACAGAGCAGTGATCAGTGTCCCCTGACCAGCACAGCCAGATCAGCACAGAGCACAGCAGTGTCCCCTGACCAGCACAGAGCAGTGATCAGTGTCCCCTGACCAGCACAGCCAGCTCAGAGCAGAGCACAGCAGTGTCCCCCTGACCAGCACAGAGCAGTGATCAGTGTCCCCTGACCAGCACAGCCAGCTCAGAGCAGAGCACAGCAGTGTCCCCCTGACCCAGCACAGAGCAACAGGAAATTTTATGCTGGGGAAGCTGAGCAGGGCAGGGGAAGGGATTTGGGCTCAGCCATTGGGCACATTGATCTCGGGGGCTGCTCCTTGGCCTGGCCACACATCCCAGGAGCAGGATGGGGACCCTGTCCCTGGCTCAGAGCTCGTCCCAGCAGGGCCCCACTGGCCCTTTGTGCATCCCTGAGCTCCTGTGACAGGTTCCAGCTGCCAGGGGGGCTCTGCAGGGCAGCAGAGGATTATCCTGGGGGACTGAATCCACCCCATTCACCCCTTTAAGCCAACAGGAGCCACAAAGCCATTCCTGCTCATGTTCCCAGGCCAGAGGAGCTGCTGCATGTCCCATTCCAGAGCTGTCAGCAGAGCTGTCAGCCTGTCTGTGCCTCTTACCTTCACTTTATTTGAGGACAAGTGCAAACATTTGCTGTCTCCAGCTGTCCGCAGCGTGATGGGGTAGAACTGTCCTTTGTTGAGGTAGGCCATGGGAGAGTCCCCAGATTTGATGTGAATGGCTTTGGGTGACCCCAGCGTGTATTCAAAGTCACTTGGATGGAACAAAGAGAGAAGGATGAATAAGCACACGCTGCTGTTTCACTGCAAAAGCAAAACAGAGCCCCAGGAGCCTCCACCCCACGGGTTACAGGCTCCAGTTTCTGCTCCATTCCCCACCTCACACACCCTGACACAGCACGGCACATTCTGATCCTCCCCAACACCCTGGGGAGCAGCACTGCCCCAACAGCCTCATTTTACCCCCAGTTTTGGCTTAAAAACCCCTGGATGTGACTGCAGCCAGCATTTGTGTGTGGATGGCAACAGAACCATTGCTCAACCAGCAGCCTGCAGCAAAACACACAAAAATGGGGACCTGGGAAGGGACTTTTACAACATCTAACTCAGGTTCCTGGCTCCAAATCCATCCCCATAACTGGAGAGCCAGGAGGACTCTCCCTTAGTGGCCCTGTAGAAGAAGGACCTGCAGGACACCAACACCTGCTTGGCTGTGCAGAGCTGGGCTCAGAATCCCAGCTCACACCCTCACTGTGGTGGGCACCCACTTTAATCTGTACAGAAAAGCTTTGTGGTGGCACGCAGAGAAGGTGTCACTGCTGGCAATGGAAACTGAAAGAAGAGCCTGAATTCAGCAGCTCTCAGGCCTCACCAGCAGCTGAGCACTGAAACCATGAGGCCACAGCTGGTTTCTGCTGGGAGGGATCTGTGCAAGCCACCACCTGCACAGGAGCCTTCACTCAGACCCTTCAAGTGCCCTGTTTAGTCACCAACCCATCTTCTTCCTGCTCCACCTCCTGTGATGCCATCTCTGAAGATGGGCTTGGCAGCTCCTCTTATCTGCAGCCAGGACAGCCAGAGGAGTTCAGTGCACAAATAAACAGTGAGCAGGAGCCTCTGCTGTCTGTGTGAACATCCCCACGTCTGACAGCTGACTCACCCAGTCAGCTGACTCAGGAGCAAATAAAAAGTGGGAGGTGAAATAATGTTACCTGCTGGGAGGTTTGATTTGGTATCTGGAGCAGCAAAGCTCAGCCTGGCAGAGGGGTGGAAAGGAGGAAGAAATCCCTCTCATGTTTTAGGAATGAGAGGCAGTGGCACCCTCTAAAATCAAGGCTGACTAACAGTGCTAAGTGAGGACCCAAACCTTAGATTAGGGGAGGCTGATTATCACCCTCCTGCCCTGGCAGCCTCCTTTCCCTGTCATTTACCCCACTCCGAGTGGCCTGTGGGGACATGGTGCAGCCACCTGGTCCCTCTGTGTCACCAGGCAAGCAGGAAGGGGCTGTCACCCTGGGATGGGACAGCAGCTGGCCCTGGACTGGCCCAGTCTGGGGGCAGAGCAATCCCAGCTTTGGTCTAAAAGCTCATGGGGCAGCCCCTTGCTCCAAAAGGGAGACACAACTGTGCCTGCACAAGCACAGGATCTGTAATTGCTCTGGTCACTGCCAGGGCTGGACTGGGGACAGGAAAGGGACGCAGTCCTTCCCCAGGAAAGAGCCAAGAGTCCCTGGAATCCCAAAGCCCTGGCCTGCTGTTACCTCTTCACTCCATCTGTGGGGTAACTCTCGGGGCAGGGTGGCTCTGGCTGGGGTTTGAGGATGTCACTGAAGAGCAGCGTCTGCAGACAAGAGCAAACAAACCAAGAGTCAAACCTCTCATGGCTTTGGGCATCCAGCTCTCCCAGACACCACAGCAGACCTCCAAAATGAACATAAACCCCAGAAATCCCCCAGGAGCAGCCCAGTGCCCCCAGAGCCCAGCCTGACCTCCTGGGGGTCCTCCTTGAAGGTGCTGTCGGGCTGCCAGCGCTGCTGGGCCGGGGCCATGGGCAGGCTCTCGAACAGGGAGCTCAGGGAGCTGCTGTCATACACGTCCCCAGGGGCCACCAGGAAGTTGTCTGGGGTGGGTTCCAGCTTGCTGGTGCCCGGAGGGAGCAGGGCTGCCTTGTGAGGAGCAGGGACACCCTCGAGGCTCGGGCCGTTCTTCTTGGGGGGCTCGCAGAACTCCTGGCTCATGGAGACGTTCTCTGACAGCAGCTTCATGAGATGGGCTGAGCCATCGAAGGAGGGCAGCTCAGGCTCGTAGTCCATCCCGTGGCAGTGCCTGCTGGGGACAGTCCTGGCTCAGGGCAGGGCAGAGGGGGCACCCCCAGCTCGCTGGCACTGCCTGCTGACCCTGAGTCAGTGCCTGGGAGCCCTGACAGCCCCTGGGGATCTCCACCCACAGCTCTCAGGGCAGGCAGCAGAGCCAGAGGTGCTCAGCAGATCAGGGAGGACCACAGGGAGCCAGGGAATTTGGTCTGGATGTGGTTTGGGGCTGCACATCCACTGCTCCTTCATTTCAGAGCAGCAGGGGTGATAACAAAGGTGATGCTGTGTGGGCTGTCCATTACAAGTCTTTTTATGGCTCATCAATGCTCAAAGTTCATTTTTTTATACCCTTTTTTAAGGAAAAACAATTACTGTACAAATTCACAAACTCCAGCAACTTGGGAAGCAAAAACTAAAAGCAGCTCAGTTTACTTCTGAAGGGGTGAAGTTTCACTGGAGGTTTATTCTGTCAAGTGGTTCAAAACTGACAATGCCAAAGTACACAGCACCCAGGGAGGGGAACTGAACTCACAGTGGCAAATGAGGCATTAATTTAATAGCCAATTATCTGAAAACCTCAAAGGACAAATGGGAGCCACTGGAGGAGAATCCTGGGAGAGTGGAACAGAAACTCTCATCAGCCCAGGGCATGAACCAGGATTTGGCCATTCAGTGCTCAATCCTTCTGCCCTTTGCAATTGTCACAAAATAGCAACTAAAGGCAATTTCTTCTGCTGCTGCAAATCAGCAGAACCCCTGTGAGCACAGCCTGACAGATGCTCAGCTGTGTAAGTGGGTGTAGCTCCATTTATCCCTGCTTGGGACCTGGCCTAAAGAATTTTAATGTGTGTCCCAGGGTTAATGAGCTGCACTGTTGCTGGTAATAACACCGTGCTTTGATGTCTATTTTCTGCAAGCTCAGAGCCCATCCTGCGCTTCAGCAGCTGCAGCAGAGTGAGGCAGCCCCAGAGAGCAGGAACTGAAGCCAACCTCTTTGCCAGGTCATTGCGTGCCACCATCCCAGCTGGCAGGATCCTCTTCTCCTTGGGCACCTGGGACAGGGCAGAGTTTGGTCAGGGCAGGATTTTGGTAAAGGGAAACAGAGCAGAGTTAGCCCTGGCTAATAAAACCAGATAAAACCCCACGAGAAGAGCAAACAGCAGAGCTGGGCTCTGCCCTGGGCTCCCAAATAACCTTGGACAAGCCACAGCAGCTTCTCTGGGCAGGCCCTTAAAAACCTCCAAGTAAATGGGGACATCATTGCTATTGCTTCCAATCAGAGCCACATTTCTCAAAGCTCCATCCTCCAGCAGCACTGGGAGAATAAAACTGGTGGGGTCTGCAAGGCTGCTCCAGCCCAACAGCCCTCAAAGCCCTCATGGGTAAAAATCCAGACTCAGGGCACTGGGTTCAGCTTTTCCACGTTCTGGATTCCCTCCAAGTGCTGGTTTGTGCCTCAGTTTACCTCTGGGGACACTGGTGGCACTGTGGGGTATTGGATAAACAACCGGGGCGGCTCAGGAGATGGGGGAGCTCAGTAGAGGGGTCCGCTGTTAAGGTGGTACATGTTTGACACCTATTTTACACCTCTTTTACCCCAGTTTTCCCCCAGCTTTGCCCCAGTTTTACCTCAGTTCTACCCCGGTTTTGCCCCAGTTTTACCCGGGTTTTGCCCCAGTTTTACCCCAGTTTTGCCCCAGTTCTGCCAGCCCAGGGCACCCACCATGTAGTAGTCGTAGAGCAGGCTGAGGGCGGCCACGCTGTCGTCGTCCCCGTTCACCCTCATCATGGCCTTGGTGGCTGCAGTCAGGGGGTTCTCCAGGTAGGTTTTCCAGGCCTCATCCTCGCTGGTGTAGGGGAATTTCTGGAAGTTCATGGTGTCATTCTTCATCAGGCGCACGGATCTGAAACTGGGGGGAGCGGGAATGAGGGAGGAGCTTTTCCCACCGAGCTTTCCATGGACACAGGAAGGGCTTCCCGAGGGCTCTGTTGGATGAGGACGGATCTTCTCCTGGTGCTGAACTCCCTTTGGGAGCCTTTGGGGTCAGCCCCTCTGCTGCTGCAGCTGGGCACAAATCCAGGCCAGAGCTCCCCTGCAGCTGCTCCCTGTCCTGCCCAGGGAGGCCAAACCCCTCAGCTGCTCCTTCCCCCAGCCCCACTGCCCTGTCCCAGGGGCTGGGCACTAACAGGGAGCAGGAACAATTTTCCCTTGGATGTGGAGCTCCAGGCCAGCACAGCCCCCAGTCAGACACAGGCACTCAGTGCCAGATGAAACCAAACCTCGTTGTTTCCCTTTGCTGCAGTCCATGGTTTAAGATTATTTTTTCCCAGTTATTTGTAGGTGATTTTACTCAGCAGACAGGCAGATCACAACCCCCTCCCTTCCACTAAAGAATTCCTGACTGAGGTGAGGCTCGTGGGACTACGTGAGAAGCAACACACCAAAATAATGCCCTGCCTGTCCTCACTTCTGGCACTTTCTCCAGGCCTCTCCATCTTATGTTAATAAACTGTCAGACACTTAATTGCCCAAACATCGGTCATCTCTCCCTTTCCTCCAGCAAGCCCTGCCAGCCGTGCCTCTGTGCATTCCCTGGGAGGCTGGAATCGTGGAATCCTGGAATTGTTTGGGTTGGAAAAGCCCCCAGAAATCATTGAGTCCAACCTTTGAGGGAATCCCAGCACATCCACAGAGGCTCAGCCCTGCTCCTGTCACACCTTCCTGTGACAGTGACCTTCCTGTCACCACCACTGCCCACACCATTCACCATCAAATAACAGCTCCATGGACAGAAATTCCCTTTTCCTCAAAGTCCAGGAAGGGCAAGACTGGGTTTTATTAGAAGAAAGGTTTTAAAATCTTTAAATCTCCAAAGCTGCCAGGAGCTGACTGGAGTTGAACTCTGACATCACCTGATGTTTGTTCATGGAAAGGCAAAGGAAACTTCAGGAGTTACAGCAATGAATGCTGCAGGTTAATGGCATTTCTATAAGGAATATGTTGTTTCATTAAGCCACTCCATGTGTTTATAATAAGTCCTGGTGGAGATTTTTAAGTGAATCATTCAGAGAACAAGAATTCCTCTTGGGAGGAACCTGGCATCCCTGAAGCTCCCATGGCTGCTCTGTCACCTGCACAGATTCACCTTAAACCGTGCAGGGACAGCTCGGGGTGCTCCAGGCTCAGCCTCCCGAGCTCTGCTCGGCTCAGGCTCCTGCTCCGGTGCCTGCCCTGCCCAACAAACAAATGTCAGCACGGAATCACTCTGCAGTTCGGGAGGTACAGCTGATTGTTCCCATGAGGCCACCGGGGGCTGTCCCTGCTGTCCCTGCTCCTTTTCCCTCAGGAGTTCTCTGCTCTCCCTCCATCCCCGAGCCCCGGAGGCTCCCGGGGCTCCGTGCCCGGCGGGGCTGGGCTGGGCAGGGCTGGCACCGCTCCCGGGCACAGCGGCCCCGCTCTCAGCCCGCAGTGCCCCGGCGGTCTCGTTCTCTTTAGCGCTTCTCACGGAGCCTTTCTCCCTCCTCCTCCTCCTCCTCCTGCTCCTGCCCGCTGCCTCCCAGGGCCCGGCAGTGACTCAGGCTCGGCTCTCCTGCCCGGGCAGGACCCGCAGCTCCCCGATCCTCCCCAGGGACAGAGCTCGGCTCCGACCTGGGAACCGGCAGGGATCAACACACGGGGCAGGATGGGGCAACAAAGCACCCGCGAGCTTAAAAACACCGATATATTCCCTGGGAGATTCATCCTCCCTCAAATAAAGCATTCCTCGTGTGAGTATTCCCTCCTGCCCCTCACCTCTGCTGGGAGAAACCTGGGAAAGGCACCCAGGGCCACCCAGGGACACCCAGGGACACCCAGGGCCACCCAGGGCCACCTGCCCTGCCCCAGCCTGGAGAGAGCAAAGGCAAAGTGCCCTGAGCTGGAGAGAGCCCAGCGTGGGCACGCAGAGCCCCTGGTGCTCCTGGCAGCGGTGGGACAGCAGAGCTCAGGACAGCAGGACACAGAGCTGGGGAGTGCTCAGAACCCACAGGGGCCTGCAGAGGCACAGCAGCTGCTCCATGCACTGGGAGCTGCCCTGGGTGACAGGAATTGCACCCTGTTCCCATTCCAGAGTCCCTGGGATCCCTGGCAGGCCCTGGGATGTGTGACTGGAGCCCCTCAGAACCCACCCTGCAGGGACTGAGGGAGCACCCACCCCATCCTGGGATCAGCCCTGCTCTGACCCTGCTCCCAAAGGCCACCACAGCTCCCCAGTGTCTGAGGGGATCTGAGAGAAGCAGGTGTGTGACAAATCCAAGGCCCCTTTCTGACATCAGGACCTACAGGACACACAGACCCCATCAGCAGCCTCTGTGAGGCACAGCTGCAGGGAGAGACTCAAATCCAGATCCAAACACAGCAGGAAAGTCACCCAAACCCACATCCAAACACAGCTGAACTTTACTTTGCTCCTGCCTGTGATGCCCCTGCACGTGGCCAGGCCCTGTTTGCCCGTTCCAAGCTCCCTGGCGTGTTTGGCAAGGCCAGAGCTCCTCTCCAGGCCAGGGAAACACAACCCTGGGAGCAGCAGCACCTCCCTGGCCTGTGCACACCGGAGCTGGGGCCATGTGCACAGCAGGGTTTGGGGCAGGGAGCATTTGTTTGTTTCCAAACACCTGGGAGCATGACACAAGGTGATCCCGGCCCCTCTCCCGCTCCAGCCCAGCCCATCTCTGTTTCCCCAATTTCTCCTGGTGATGGATAAACACTCAGGGCCATGCTGCAAAGGAGAACGTGCCCACAGGGTCCAGCTGGGGCAGGAAAGGGCCCTTGAACTCCTCCTGCCCCTGTGGTGGCTGTGGGAGCTTTGGTGCCTTTGTTCTCTCCTCTGCAGCTGACCGAGCCCAGCCTGACCCTGGCCCTGCAGAGCAGATCCCACTGAGCCCTGGAGAGCAGCAAACACAGGCACGGCACAGAGCCCCAGCCCTGAGGGGCTCAGGGGTGCCCAGGCAGCTCCTGTGGGGGCTCCACCAGCCCTGGGCTTGGGCAGAGCCCTCTCCTCCCTCCTGGAATGACCCTGGAGCTGCCCAAGGCAGGAGCTCAGGGCAGGATCAGCAGTGCCCTGCACAGGGCAGGGATTGTGGCCTGCAAAGCCCTGTCAGGGAGGACAGAATCCCAACAAGGGCCCTCAGTGCTCTCAGCTGAGCTGGGATTTTGGAATTCCTGTGCAGGTTTAATAAACAAGCACACCTGAAGACAAAGTGACAGCACAGGCAGCAGTGAGGGCATTGTCACCATCCCGCTCACACAGCCAGGCAAAAATCCAAACAGAGACAGAACCAGGGAAAAAAACAACACAGAAAGAAACACAACAAACACAGACCAAGGATGGAAAACACGGCTGGGGTGCCAAGCACAACACGGTGTCACCCCACAGACCAGGCTCTGTCCCCTGGCCCTGTCCTGCTCTGCCCACGGGACATTTCCTGGGATATTTTCTCTGGCAGCTGCAGAACAATGTGGGCTCTGTCCCTGGCTTTGGGCATTTCAGCAGCCTCAGCCCAGGGCTAGCTCAGCTCAGGCACCTGAGCATTCCCAGCAGGTTCCGTTTTGGGGTGTCCTGAGTTTCAGGGGTATCTGACCCCAAAGGGAGACACAAAACCAGGCCCTGAGCATCTGCTCCCACTTCTGGAATATTGCTGAAAACTCCACTCTCATTCCTGTTTCCACTGTGGACAGACACAGACACTTTACGTACAGTTATTCCTGGACACAAACCCCACTGAGGGTCTCAGTGCCTCACCCACCAACAGGAACATTTCACAGGTAATTTTTGTACATTCTCCAACTCCAACAGCCATGACCTCTAAATAAAATGAAATTTTAAAAAAATCAGGGTTTTACAAGATGTGGATTTAAAACCCACCAGTGGCAGCCATAATACACAAACTTCTGCAATAAAATTTGTTTCCTTTTCACTGCTCTTCAGATAATGTGGATTTTTAAGCCAGCAATCAGCTATTATGGGTTGTCTGTGCTGAGAACAAAGCCCAGCTTTATTCAGAGGTCTCTGCTTCCCTCAGCGCATCCTGCCAGAGGCTGCAGCAGGGTCACCCTGGGGATGTCACAGCTTTCCAAGGAAGCAGAGATTGGGGGTTTCAGCCTCACAGCTCTGTGCTCAGTCCCAGCACAGGGGTCCCCCCAGCCAGGGCTGTGCTGATCCCTCCCCTGCCTGGCTGCACGCCGGGCACGGGGCTGGTGCCCTGCTCAGGGTGCCAGAGGTGGATCCTGTTGCCCAAGAGGCTCCAGGAAGCTGTGCCAGGGCAGGACACTTGACAGGAGCCTCACATGGAGCTCCCTGCCCTGCCCAGCAGCTCCAGGGCCCTGCAGGGGCACAGCCAGGCTGGGCTCCCCCTGTCCCTGCCCATCCTGAGCAATCCCAGCTCCAGGGTGCAGCGTGTCCCTGCTCTGGGTCGGTGTCCTGGGAGCACAGGAGCTGCAGCTTCTCCTTGGCTGCTCCACACAAAACCCAACCCCAGCACAAGGAGCTTCACACAAGGGCTCTGCCAAAAACAAACCTGATTCAGGTTCCAGGTTCTGCCAAACAAACCTGATTCAGGTTCCAGGCTCTGCCAAACAAACCTAATTCACCCCATAACATCAGACATTTCTGCAGAGCTCAGGGTGCCCGGGCAGGGCACGGCAGGACCAGGAAGGGGCAGAGCAGGGGGCTCAGGGGCAGTGCCAGCCCTGGGGCTCTCAGCACTCGAGTGTGACCAGGCTGGGACAGGGATGGGGCTGGATCAGCCTCACCCCACAGCCAGAACAGCACTGACACCTCAAGGGACAAGAGATGAACCCTCAGAACCTGCAGTGGTTTGGGTGGGAAGGGACCACCCAGGCCATGGCAGGGACACGTCCCACTGTCCCTGCCAGCCTGGCCTTGGGCACTGCCAGGATCCAGGGGCAGCCACAGCTGCTCTGGGCAACTCTGCCAGGGAGGAATTTCCTCCCCATATCCCATCTAACCCCAATCTCTTCCAAATTTCTGACCGTCCAAGCCTTGGGAACTTGGCTGTGAGCAATGGCATACAATCATATGTACAGTAATGAGTCCCACTCATTTTTATCATTTTGATCATTACCATTTTTCAGCTGTTGCCTTTTTGAGCACACTCAATTCCAGGATCCCTGTCCCTGCCAATCAGCTGATCCCAAGGGCTGGCAGGTGCAATCCAGGCACAAGTGCATTTTTGGATGTTACACTGATGAACAGCTCAAACCCCAGCCAGAACCAAGCCAGAACAAATCCTCCTCCAGGAACTCTTTATTCTGCAAATTTCCCTGGAACCATTCCCATGGACCAATCAGCCCCAAATGTGACCCAAAGCATCAAAGCAGAGATACTGAGCAAATGTTGATTCACTCCTGCTTTGAGTCTGGAGTTTATTCACAGGGCTTTTACTCCTTTGTTGGGAATTGCATAGCAGTTATTTGATTGTTGTTTCTTTAATTTACAAATCTCTTTTTCTCTTTACATAACTTAAAAAAAAAAAAAAAATCCGAGCCAGCCTCCCTTGCTCCAGCACGGTTATCCCTTGTGTGCTTTGCTGCCAGGATTTTATAAAAGGGCTTTAACTTTTCATTCACCAGGAGCATAACTCAAGTTTTAATAACACACCTTATGCATGACAAAAATTTGCTTCTGGCGATCATGGTTTCGACCACAAAACCACAACTGGGAGTAACTCCTGGTTAACTCCTTCCAGCCCACGCAGGCAGAGTTAGACACAGGTTCAGCTTAGAAGACTATGGAAATCAGCAGTTAGAATATTTTAGAATAGGCAAAACATCTCCCCCTCCCATGCCCCGCTGCTCCCTTCCAGTCCTCTCTGGGAATTTTAAATCCCAAAAGGGGAGGTGGGAAGGGACCATGCGGGCCGTGGCGTTTTGAGCGAGGGAATGGAGATATCGGAGCTCCTGCACATCTGGGCAGCTGTGCCCGGCTGCTCCGGGGCTGCTCCCTGGCCATTCTCGCCATTCTCCCCAAATTCGCAGCTCCTCGGAGCCCTCGGCTCCCGGAGGGGCTTTGGCAGCCTCTGCTCAGCTCCTGCCCCGCTGACACCTCCTGCCCTGCGAGCAAACGGGGCTGAGCCTTTCCCTGCTCCCCTGGTGCTGCGGAACTCCCATTGCCGGGAATTCCCATTGCCGAGAATTCCCATTGCCTGGAATTCCCACTGCCAGGAATTCCCATTGCCGAGAATTCCCATTGCCTGGAATCCTCACTGCCAAGGAATTCCCATTCCCTGGAATTCTCACTGCCGGGAATTCCTACTGCCATGAAATTCCTATTCCCTGGAATTCTCACTGCCGGGAATTCCTACTGCCATGAAATTCCCATTCCCGGGAATTCCCACTGCCAGGAATTTCACTCACAAGGAACTCCCACTGCCAAGGAATTCCCACTGCCAAGGAATTCCCATTCCCTGGAATTCCCACTGCCGAGAATTCCCACTCCCAATGAATTCCCACTCCCAATGAATTCCCTTTCCCAAGGAATTCCCATTCCCAAGGAATTCCCTGCAGAGCTTTGGGCGAGCAGCTCCGGCCCGAAGTGTCCCCCGGCCGCTGTTCGGGGCTGCCGCCGCTCCAGCCGCGCTGAAGTAAAGCGGAATTTCCCGAGATCCCGGATCCTCCCCAGGGATGGTTTGTGGGAAGGGCTCTCCCCCGGCCCGCAGGCTCAGGGTTAACAGCGCTGGGAGGGCAGAGGCAGCAGCCGTGTAATTCCGGCCCTAATTAGCGATAAATCCATCAATCGCACGCTCCGCGCCTCCCCGCTGCCAAACGCGGCCTCAAACATAAAAAGTATCGGTTCTGAATGACCCAAAAACTTCCGAAAGGGAAAATTGCACTGACGGATTCTCGATCGATCCGCGCAGATCGATCCCACGATTTACATAAAATAATCATTACTGCCGTGCCCTTGCAGGGTTCTTCATTAGGAGGAGATGGGCTGACACAGCAGCTCTGGTAAACACACTCGGGCGTGCGGCTTTCTCCCAAAAAACGCCTTGGAAGCACCAGGTCCTTACACAGACAGATGTAATTTCTATTTCTCGAGAAATATTTTACAGACAAATCCTTCACGCGGGGTTCTGGACTGGGCTGGCGTTCAGCAGCATTCTGCCACCCTGACACTTGCTCGCCTTTATTTATTTCAGAGGTGCGAGGCACTGATACCATCAGCATCCAGATCTCCAAAATATATCACAGGTGCCAAAATTAGAAACCAGGGTTATACAGGATCAATAGGCATTAAAAGCTTTTTCTCATTTAAAATAATAAATTATTTGACAGGGTCATAGTGTGAATTCATTTACTTAACAAATAAAACCCAAACAAACAACAAAAAAACCCCAAAAACCAAACCCCAAAACAAACAAAAAACCCAAAGAAAGAAAAAAACTGCACCCAAACAAACAAAAAAAAAAATCATAAAGCCCTCAACAAAAGCAACAAAAAAGACACACAACAATCCCCACCCCTAGAAACTAGAGACTGGTAAATACTTTGGAAGGTATTTTCTCAAATAAATAAAGTTAAACCAGATTCCTGCAGCTGCTGTTAGATTTTGCTGGACAGAGGCAGAGCAGATTCCCTTTAGACATAAACCCCATGTGTCAGTTTTAGCCGGGGATAAAAAACCAACCAGGATCTTGGTTTTTAACAAGTCCCAAGTGAAAAGGAGTGATTGACTCTGAGGAGTGATTCCTCCCCAGAGCAGCACCAGCGACAGAAAATCAGGAAAATGCTCCCACCCCGTTCTTTCCTGCTTTACCAACAGCTGGGCAGGCAGAGGAGCAGCCCAGGAATCCCCTCCAGCCCCGGTGGTGAGAAAAGGGGAGAAGGGAAAAAGCTGCACTCGCTGCACTCATTGGGCATTGAGGCAGAGGGGAGAAGGAACTGCAGCTCATGGGGCATTTCCCCAAAGCAGAGAAGGGGAAAGGCTCACACTTATCGAGCTCATGGGGCATTTCCCCAAAGCAGAGAAGGGGAAAGGCTCACACTTATCGAGCTCATGGGGCATTGAGGCAGAGGAGAGGGGATAAAGGCTCCACATACTGCAGCTCATTGAGAATTTCCCCAAAGCAGAGAAGGGGAAAGGCTCACATTTATCCAGTTCATGGGGGATTTCACCAAAGCAGGAGAAGGGAAAAAGGCTCCACTTACTGCAGCTCATTGAGAATTTCCCCAAAGCAGAGAAGGGGAAAGGCTCACACTTATCGAGCTCATGGGGCATTTCCCCAAAGCAGAGAAGGGGAAAGGCTCACACTTATCCAGCTCATGGGGCATTTCCCCCAAGCAGAAAAGGGGAAAGGCTCACACTTACTCCAGCTCACTGGGCATTGAGGCAGAGGAGAGGGGATAAAGGCTCACACTTCAGCCCATTAGGAATTCCCCCAATACAGGAGAAGGGATAAAGGCTCACACTTCAGCCCATTAGGAATTCCCCCAATACAGGAGAAGGGATAAAGGCTCACACTTCAGCTCCTTAGGAATTTCCCCAAACAGGAGAAGGGATAAAGGCTTCACTTACTCCAGCTCATTGGACATCGCCGCGGTGAGTCTCAGCAGCGCTGCTCGGTGCTGCTCACACAGACATTCCCTGCCAGGTGTTTGATTTATGGCAGCGCTCGCACAGGTGGGGCGGCCGTGCCGGGATTGGCTGCCGGGACAGGTGCCCTGGGACAGGTACACCCAGACAGGTGCAGTGTAACCCTGTCCCTGCCGGCCTGCCAGGGAAAAGCCCCCGGGGAGAGCAGAAAGGGGCGGGATCGGGGATTCATCTCGGGGATAATAATGAGTTTCAGGTCGGTGCACGGGTTCCATGCCTGCCGTGCCAAGGAGCTGTCATTTCTACGGAGCTGGGGGCTGGTTCGTCCTTTGCTGTTTCTTCATATATAAATACACTCAAAATACATGTGTTTGTAAAGGAATGAATTAGGGAAGGAGAAAGTTTCCTCTCATCTGTCCGTGGTAGTTGTACTGACAGGAAAATCCTTTCCTGCCTCTCCTCACCTCCTCTCAGCCGCTCACTCCAGAACACGAGGAGATTTTTTTTGTCTTCCCTCTTAAAAAATGAACCTTAACCCCCCTAACTTTAGGTACCAAAATATTCCGTAAATCTCCTGGCTCAGGGAGCCCTTGCAGTGCTCTGGGTCTGTCAGGAGCAGGGCTGAGCTGTGGGATAACCTTTCTCTGTTTGGGGGCTTTGGGAAGGGGCTGCAGGAATCCCACCCAGACAACACCTCTGCAGCAACTCCCCTGCACCCGGGGAAGAGGTTTGTGCAATAGAACAAAACTCATCAGGGATTCAAGCCCTCTTGCTGGATGGTTTCTGTCATCCGTGTTGCAATGAGGAGCCGAGGATGGGCTCAGCCGTGACTCACGGTGACTGGATTTGGAAGGCAGCAGAGGATTTTGCCAGGCAAGTTGATACAAGCCTTAAAACAAAGGGAAAAAGAAAAGCTTCCACCCCTCGTTCTCACCCCCCCATCCATCGTGTCTCACTCCTGCCTGCCCCATGAGTTCAGCCCTGCACGGCTCTGGGGGTGTCACAGCTCTGAGTGTGGCTCTCCCTGGGGACACAGGGCAGGCAGGAGTCGTGTCCACACAGGCTCTGTGAGCACAGAGCTCTTTCCTTTGGGTACCACAGCCTCCAGCACCTCCATGAGCAGTGACCGTGGGGTTCCTGCTGACAAACCCAGGACGTGCCAGGATCCAGGGGCTGGGCAGAGGCTGCTCTGGGAATGAAAGCCAAGGGGCTGGAGCAGCGCAGACCCACTGGGGACTGCTGGAGAGCACCAGGAGCAGGGGACAGCAACGCCCCAAAGCTGGAAGAACCCATGGAGAATCCTGGAGTGGGCTGGGTTGAAGGGACCTCAAGGATCATCCAGTCCCAACCCCGTGCCACGGGCAGGGCCGTGTCCTGTTAGGCCAAGGGCAGCACTCATCTGTGCAGTTGTGGCAGCAGTTGATCAATACTCTGATTTTATCTCCAATTAATGAGGCCCTGCCGAGTTCATGGTGCCCACAGTGGCAGCTCTGAGTCCGTGTCCTTTACCCCATGCAGGCAGAGAGGATTTCACTGGCTCTGGTTATTGCAGAGCTGCAACATCCCCTCGGGGCATTTCCGAGTTTCTTCCAACCTCCACAGACTCCAGCAACAAAAGTGAAGGAGGAGAAAACGCTGCCAGAGCAGACAGGGGAAGGACAGGGCCCTGACCTCTGAGGGGAAAACCCTGAGAAAGAAAAGAGAGACAGAAACGTGTCTGGCAGAGCTGAGCAGGGCCAGTTCTCTCTCAGTGGAGGTGTCCTGTGCCACCTGGATTTGGCTCAGGGCAGCAGGGATGGGGCTGTGCCCCCCAGCACAGGGCACAGGAGAAGAACAAACCCCCAGACCCTGCTTGGTGCTGGCAAAGCCCCAGTGCCAGCCCTGCATGGCTGGGATGTGTCACTGGGCACTGCCCCTGCCAGACAGGACCACCCCTGTCCTGCCCCCTCCATCCTTTGGGCACCTTTTGTGCCTTTTTTGTGATAATGGAGTTTTGTGGCGCCTCGGAAGCCTCCAGGCCTGGACGCCCAGACAATCCCTTTGACTGTGATTTCAGGATTTCTAATTATTATTTTCTCTCCTTTTCTTTTCTTTTTTTTTTTTCATTTATACTCCACCCTCCAAGAGTATCTGGTGAGGGGGTGGGATAGAAGAAAGAGACCAAGAGATACATTCTCTGTGAACAAAACCCTCCCACTTCCCCTCCACTCCCCTGTTAAATATACCCTGGAACAAAAGCCTTTTATGATGCTCTAAAAATAAAGCATGCAGCAGTCAAGACAAACTGCAGAGTCTACAAGAGAGGGCCAAATTTTGCTCACAGCTACACCCTCTCTAAGGCAACAGGGCTGCTCTTGTGTTTGGCTTGTTAAACCCTCTTCAAACACGCAGGGGCAGCCTGGGATGAGCTGTGTTTGTGAGGGACACAGGATGGATTCAGCATCACCAGAGGGTCCCCACCCTGCAGGGCCAGCCCTGGGTGTTTAACCCTCGCCAGGAGAGCCCTGTGCCCCTGACACCCCAGTGCTCCTGTTCCTGCCTCCCATTTGTGGTGTGACCTCACCTGAGCTGCTCCACGCTCCCTGCTCCCAGTCTGGCTTCTCTGCTCTGGAACTTGTGAGGAACTTCAAAGCAAGGACTCTAATCCCTTTAGGATACACAGCTTTTCCCACTGACAGCTGTCAAACATCCTTCCCAGCTGTCCTGTGATGTGCCAGGAATTGCAGTTGTCTTTGACCAAGGGTTATTAAAACACTTCAGCAATTAATACACAACAAGAGGAAGCAGCCTGGAGCAGGTTAAAGTGAGATGGGGCTGCTTCAGGTGCTTTTCCAGCAAAAAACACACCTTGTGCCATTCACTCCTTTGATATCCAAACCAGATCATCCCTCCCTGTGTCTCCCAGAGTCTTTTCCCAGAGAAGGAAGAACAAAAAGAGGAACAGAAACTTCCTTGGGCTGCAAGGCTCGGTCTGGCAGTGCTGCCCTCCCTCTGTTTGCACAGCAGAAGAATAAAGAGGGAAAGGAAAAGGAGGATTTCTGGAGAAACCAAGAGGGATGAGCCCCTCACTGGCCCTTTCCCAGCAGTTTTCCAGCCCCTATCTGCAGGATTCCTGGGAATCCAGCTGGCTCTGCTGCATCCCAGTACTACTAAACAATGTGACCTGATGCTTAAATGTCTTTTTAATAGAGTCAGGGCAGTTTGTTATTATCTGTTGTAGCCCAGGGGGCTTTAGGAAAATTCCTGTTGTCCTCAGCGGGTTCTACCAGTTCTCACCCAGGAACAAGTTTGGGTTGCAAACAAGTGACCCAGCTCAGGGGCTGCAGGGCAGGCAGCTCCAGTTAAACAAACAAACATGACCCCCAGCCCAGCACCTTCACTTTCCTGTCCCTGCTCCCCAGAGCTGGCCTGACACTGTCAGTGCAGAGGGTGGGCAGAGCCCAGCCCAGCTCAGTCTGCCAGGGATGCCACAGGGATGTTCCTTCCCCATTCCTGTGATGTTCAGCTCCAAACATGCACAGGGAAGGAGCCAGGGAAGGTTTCACAGAGAACTGTCCCTTTTAACAGGAATTTCAGCCTGGCTCCAAGGAAACTTTGGTGTTTTCTCACCCCAGCACCCAGCAGGGAGCACATACCCAGCTCTCAGGGCTTCCCTCCCACCTGCAACCCCAAACCCACATTTCCTCCTGGCAGGAACCCAGAGCTGGATCCCCCCCAGTGATCCCAGTGCCAGCAGCAGCAGGAAGGGCTCAGGGCTGGGCCCACACTTCCTCAGTGCTGCCATTCCTCCCCCAGAGAAACCTCCCTGCATGAAAACACTTTTGAAAATGGACCAGATGCAAAACATCAGGGATCGCTCCCCAGCATTTCCCCCAGTGCTGCAGCCTGATCAAAGCTGCCTCCCCTGGGGAATTATCTGATGTCAGGCAGTGACTGCAGCACAGATGAGCTTGGGCTCGGGTACCTCAGTTGACTCCTCTCCTCCTTAATCAGCCCTGGCTGAGCAGAGATATGGAAATGGCCCTGGCAGAGCTGTCCTGGGCTGCTCAGAATAAATTTCCCTTATCAGGAGTGTGGCAGATCCCAGCAGCACAGCTGGGTTCAGGTTCCTTGTCTACTCCTCTCACCCAAAATCTGAGCACAGCACAGAAATGGAATTTCATTCAGCAAATTCCTGAGTAACAAATGAAAAAAAAGGAAATATGAATGGATATCAGTCCTGCCTGGACTGTAATGAATGTGCTCAGGGAGCCTTCAGAGGCATCTTAACGTGACAGCTCAGTTTCTGTCAGTAATTAGAAAAGCTCAGGCCAGAGATATTTATCTGTGAGCAACATCTGGAACTAATAACATCTCAGCCCTGCCAGCCTCCCTGGTTTCATCTCAAATCTGCTGATACTTGCTGTTATTAGTTTATTTAGTTGCCTCTTCAAGCCTGGCTTCCTGTAATCATCCCATCATGTGAAAGTGTTCTCTACACAAAAATCTCTGTCCTTCAGGATCGTTGCAAAACACTCCAAACCCCAATTTCTACAGGCTCAGGAATGAAGAGACAGAAAGGAAAATAACTCCCTCACACACCCCACAAAGTGAAGCAATTTCCAAGGCAATCCTCCACCTAGCAGGGACCTGGCTTGTGGTTTCCAGGCAGAACCAGGGCTCAGGACACATTAGTGCTGTGCTGGTCAGTGCTGGACTCATCAAAGCACTGCAAATTTTAATTATTTCTCACTTCAGCTCTACCCCTGTCATTACTCATCTGAATCACCCATGGGATACTGGAGCAGGGGATGTTTTGGGGTGGCCAGAATGGGCACACAGCAGAACTCACCCTGCCTTTCTCTGCCTCAGCACTTTGCAGAGCTGACTTTCCCACAACAGCTTGAGAACACAGCTGTGGGAGCTGATTACTTACAGAAAACAGGAAGGAGTCGGCTCCACAATCTTGATTTGACTCTGAAATTGTCCCTGGAATTGGGATTCCATGCTTGGGTGCCAGGCCTGGTTTGGAGACTCCTCCTGCTCTTGAAGCATTCAGATGAAAAGGCAAAGGCAGGAGAGGCTGGGACAGCTCCTGTGGGAACTGAATCTCCTCCCCAGGGAGAAACCTGGAAAATCCAAAGGGCCTGGGTGGGTCAGGGCTGTCCTGGGACCCTCAGGGGACGCAGCCCCACTGGGACAAGCTCCAGCTCCTTGGAGCTCTCAGCTCTCTCCAGGCACAGAGGGATTGGATTTCCCTCTTGGGAACATCCCAGTGCTGGTGCCGCTCCTTCCCTCAGGGGCTCCAGCCTTGTCCTGCTAACTGCAGCCACAGCCCCCCAAAATCCTGCAGGGACACAATGTGGGTGATGCAGCAAAGCCCAGGCACAGCAGCAGGGCTGAAACCTCCTGTAAAAATTAACAATAAAAAATAACAGTAAAAACGAACAGTTAAAATTAACAGGTTTGGGTTGCAGAATGGGGAAACTTTTGGGGTTTTTCTCCTGGTTCAAGGGAGCTGCTGCAGGGTGTCCTCAGGGGCTGTGGCTGGAAGATTGATCAGGGAGTGACTCTGGAGCCCTTCAGCCCCTCCATCTACAGGGCTGGAATTTGCTTCTTGGGGCAGGCTGCTGCTGTGGGATGAAGAGAAAGTTCACTGCAAGTACCAGTCATCCCATGGATGGAAAAAGAACAGGTATTTTGCAACATTTCCAGAGATGCACCAAGAATGTCCTGGGTGGCAGGGAGCACATGGGAGCTGCTGGCCTCGGGGCCTGGGGATTTTCCTTCCTCTGAGAAAATGTCTCCTGCAAGAAGCACATGCCTCTTACAAAACCAACTGCTGCCTGGCCTTTGTTAAATGAATCAATCAACTCTGATCTGAGAACTGCCTCCCTCTTTTACTCTATGATCTGAGAACTGCTCCCTCCTGAGCTGACACTGTTGTACTTTCCCCACAGTTTTATGGCCCTGTAAAAATCCCACTGATGGCCAGGTGGGACCACTGAGAGTGGAAAACCTGATTTATCTGTACCCATAAAATGATGGGATATCCCAAGTTGGAAGGGATGAAGGATCAGAGTCCCAACAATCCCACCCTGGAGTGGTGTCCAAGCACTCCTGGAGCTGTGCTCATTCCCTGGGGAGCCTGGGCACTGCTAAAATCCCTAAAATCCAACCTCAACCTCTCCAGCCCCTGCCAAGGTGCTGTCCCCGAGCCAGAGCTGCCCTGTGGGATTCGAGGCTCTGCTGCCCTGGGCTGTGTGAATGTATCAGTGTGCCAGGCCCTGCAGTGTATCAGCACCCCCAGACTCCTCCTGCTCCGTGTCCCTGAGCCTGGGCTCTGCCCTCAGCCCCCCTGGGCCTGTTGGGGCACAGAGCCCCAGGACAGGAGCCACCCCCTGGATTCTCAGCCCCGACCCTCCTGGCAGTCATTCCATGTGAGTCTCAGGAGAATTTGCCTACCCTGGGTGTCTCCTCACCCACGCAAACCACGGGGGGAGATGTGACTTTCAGCAATGCATTTTCACCCCAGTTTGAAGCTAGATCAAACAAATGAGGCTGCACCAGCACAAAGTGTGGCTCTGCTGCAGCAGAACTGCTGCTCCTGGCCAAAACCCAAGCACAGCTGAGTCCTAAAAAGGCACAAAAGGAAGCTCAGATTTCACCTGAACCTGGAGGATTTATGGCTTTGACAGTGAGACCTTTTCCTGTGAGCTCCTACAGCAGCTTTAGGATTAATCACTGCCAGTGAAAGCTGCTCTGATTCTCAGCATAGAATGAAATCATTTTAGGATAAATTAGAAAAGTCTAACGTGAGACAACACAACCATCTTCAGAGCTCAGTGGAGGGGCAAAGTTGAGGACTGGGCTCAGATGAGGATGCCAGATGGTTGCTGCAAGCCTTGCTGCAAGAATTTCAATGTATTTCATCCATTCTTGAATAAAAGGTGAGAGAAATGAGACCCGAGGCTCCCACCTGGCCTGCCTGTGTCTCCATTTGTGTCCCTGCAGGTGCTCAGGGGGCAGGAATGGGACATTCCCTGCCTGAGGTCTGCACTGCCTGTGCACTCCAGGGATGGGATGGATGGCAAACCTTGCCCAGAGCAGGGATGGGGACACAGCACGGCCTGAGGAGATTTCCTTGCTGCAGCCACTGAATCCACCCTGTGAGAGGCTCCTTGGGGAGCCCAGCCTTGAACCCTCAGCGGAGACCAGGCCAGACAGGGCAGTGCAGGGGGATTCTGCAGTGGGGACTGTCCTCCCCTCCCACACAAGGACAAAGTGCCCCTGGCAGTGGCAGCTGAGGGCACTCAGAGCTGTCCCCTTGACCCCAGGGTGACACCTGGCTGACATTGCTGCAGAGCCCATCCCTGCACTATCTGATCCCTGTCCCAGGGACCCCGGGCAGCCCCCCTGGCTACCAGGAAGCCAGCTGGGATCCTGGCCCCAGGGGAGGCTGTGGAACAACCCCAGAGCGGCCCGAGAGGCAGATGTACCAATTAGGGAGAGCCTGGGTGGCAGCTCCGAGCACGGCGCTTTTAATAACTGCAGGGATGTTGAGAAGCAAATAAATTACATGATGAAAGTCTAGCAGGCTGCAGAACCCAGATATGTAATAAGCAAGACTGGCACCGAGACTGAAATTTTGCCCCCTGGGCTTGGCATTTTGTCTGATTGCCTTTGCAGATGGGAAGGGATCCGGAGCTTCCGGTCCTGCTTGGCAGGAAAGGATTTCCCAACACAGCTGCAGAACGCTCCTGGGGAGGCTGGGATGGGAGCAGGGAGCTCCTGCACTCAGGGAAGCACGGCCAGGTTTGCACCAGCAAAGAGGGGACGAGGTTTCCCTCCTGACTTTTGGGTTCAAAGCGTGGATCTGGATCTAAGTGATAGAGAAGCTTTAAATGGGTTTAATATTGGAAGGAGGCAGCTGGGTAAGGGTTTGTTGTTCCCTTGCTGGTGCACAGATGAGGGCTCCAGGAATCTGGGTTCATTGATCTCCATCTCCTCTGACCCCATGGGGTGCTCCATTCTTTCATGGGTTCTCTTCCCAGGGCCAGGGACACCCCCACTGTCCCAGGTGCTCCAGCCCCATCCAACCTGGCCCTGGGCACTGCCAGGGATCCAGGGACAGCTTCTCTGGGCACCTGTGCCAGGGCCTGTCACCCTCACAATTCCTCCCTAAAGGTGATTTAATCCCAAAAATCACCACAGCTTTCACCCAGGGTGGGTTCTGCTCGGAATCAAATCCCCCCCATGTACAGACCCCACATCGGGAGCAGCTCTGCTCCCCTGCGCCAAAGCCAGGGGAACCTGCCCTGCCCAGGGAGGGAGCACAGCAGTGTCTGCAGCCCCCTCAGAGCTCCCAGCCCAGCCCCACACCGTTCCTGTCCATGGCAATTACAGCTCCTGTTCCCAGGGCTGGACAAGGAAAGGAGGAAGAGCTGCCCTGGCTTCATTGTGCCAAGGAAATCTCTGCTTGGAGAGGTCTCAGCCCACTCCAATTCACCTGAAATTCTCCTGTAGGAATAACACGGGGAGCCTGCGGCCTTTGCACGGGGATTTGGGAGCAGCACCTGCTTTGGGAATAATCAGCCCAGCGGGAGGAAAAGTTTCTCTCGAGTATTTACATTTTTGACCTGGTCTCAGCACGATAATGGTGCACTCTGTCAATCTTGCAGGGCTCTGTGAGTGACTCCTGCCTGGCTCTATTATGATTTTTCAAAAGACCTCCCATAAGGGTTAAATGGCCTCACATTAGCTCTAATTTGGGGCTGGCTTTCCTATTCAGAACATAACAAAGCCACGGCTGTTTGCCCAAGTCCCATAAAGGGACAGGGACCACACACAACCCTCAGCACTCAGCCTGGACACTGACAAATCCCCGGGACAGAGGGGGATGGAAAATCCTCATCCAGCCTGGATGAACACCCAGCAGAGACCCCAAGGGTGCTGTCCCCAGCAGGAAAGGACAGAGGGGATGGAAAATCCTCATCCAGCCTGAATGAACACTCAGAAGAGACCCCAAGGGTGCTGTCCTCACTAGGGAGGGACAGAGGGGGATGGAAAATCCTCATCCAGCCTCAATTAAAACCCAACAGACATCCTGAGGCTGATGTCCCCAGTGAGAGGAGGGACAGCAGCCACCTCTGCCTGGACAGAGGGGATGGAAAATCTTCATCCAGCCTGAATGAACACCCAGCAGAGACCCTGATGCTGATGTCCCCAGTGGGAAGGGACATTGGCCACCCCTTTGTTCCCCTCCATGCCCCAGTTTCAGCCCTCTGAGCCCCGGAGCTCCCAGCACTCTCTGCCTCATTCCTGGGCTGTTTTCTGCTTCGCAGCTCGCTGAGCTGAGCCCCGATGGATGCAATGTTGGTAAATCACCAACACAGCCCAAGGATGAAATGTCTCACTGGGAAAGGCTCAGGGAAAGCTGCACTTGGGAAGAAGGCATTTCCATCCCAATCCCAGTTTCTGGCTGGGATTGGTGCCACAAAAAATGGAAAATAACACCGAGACAGACCCGGGTGTCTGCTCTGGGAATCGGGGCTGAGCCCCTGACACGGAGCCAGGACAGACCCGGAGGTTTCCCCCTTCCCGCTGCCATTAAAGGTCAGAAAAGCCAAATAAAGAGGGAGCACAAACATGTCATTGGCCGGGTGAGTAAACATTTCAGGCTCTTGTGCAATCGCTAATGACAGCGCCAGGCGTGTGTGAACTTCCTGTCACTGTCCTGCACTTCATCCTCCATTCACCACCGCAATTAGGCTGCCTTTTATGCGAGGGCTGAAATTCGCCCGGATTGATTTAACGAGGATAATTTCCTCTCTGGGACTGCTGGAAATTAATCATCACTTCTCCAGGCTCCATCTGGAATTCACTCGTCAGCATCACACGGGGGTTTGGTGGTGGCACCTTCTGGGGGTGGCTTTGGGCAGGGATTTCCTACACTGGGAACAGCAAAAATCCCAAATATGCAGCAAAGTCAATGACCCCAGCACAGCACAGAGGCAATAAACCAAATTCTCTCCTTGTTCACAGCAGTTTTCACTGAAGATGCAGTTTAATCACACTGACCCTAATTTGCAGCAAGTGAAAGTGGCAGAAGGAACTGGTGGAGTATCTGAAGGAGAAATTCAATATACACCTAAGCAGTTACATATCCAAGGAGCTGCCCTTGCACACAGAAATGTCAATTTGTGCATGCAGAGTGGGTAAGGAGGCAGCAATTCCCCAGTATTAGAGCTCCCTGCCCTGTGTGGGTGTCCAGGTGAAGGATTTGGAGAGATGAGAGCAGTGAAGATCTCTGAGACAGGACTGGACTCCCAAAAACCATCTCAGACTCAATGAAACCCTAAAAACTAAGTCAGAGGAAGGAAAAACAAAAGGAATCATTGCATAGGGAGACACAGCAAGGGATTGGCAGCTAAGAGGGCAGAATGCTCTGGAAAGAAAACTGTTTTGTTTATTAAAACAATTACTACAGCTTAAAAGGAAGAGCTCGGGAGGAGTGTGAATGAACTGCCCTGCTCAGAACTGAGGTGTGGCTGCTCCCGAGGTTTTCCCAGCATTTTGGTGTCTTTTGATGTAAACCACAGAAACTAAACTACATGAATTAAAATCAGGGCTCCTTAAAATTCACCAGTTCCAGGATTATTCTCGGGAGCTGACCCATCCCTGAACAGCCCACAGGGGTACAGTCACAAAGGAACTGACATGAAAGTTGCAGCAAGGCTTTGTTGACTTCTTCCACCCCAGTGCTGACCCATTTCCAGCCATCAGGAGTGTTCAACCTCTCTTGGATGAGGAGCTCTCTGAATTTTCCATTCTTCTCCATAAAACCAGTTCAAAACAACTGACAAGAACCTTCCTTTTCCCAGTTACCACCTGCAGAAGCCAGACAAATCCCCTGGAGTCTGTGTTCAGGGAATTGATCCCCATCCCTTTATTCCTCCTCTCTTGGGAAGAACCAGAGCTTTCTCCAGAGTATTTTTTCTGGACAATAAAAGTTAGTTTGCAGATTGGAAATGCTCTACCTAATCAAATATTGCAGCATCCCTGGGATATATTTACCAATTATTGATTCTATTGATAACTGGGAAAACAGCTGAGAGAGCAGCAGAGCCAAGACAACAACTCCTGTTTTCAGATTGTGGCTGGGACTGATGGAAAAATCCTCAGATCTTCCCTCTGCTTCTCTTTGGAGCAAGGACACGAAATTAAATGAAAATATCTTCCTCTTAAAAGACCTCCACCCAGTTTTGCAAATAAACACATGAGCAGCCACCCAGTGGGGGAACAAAATCATAACCAGCCGGGGCTGGGACGCAGAAAGGTGTGGAGGAAAAGTTTTTGAAGGATGGCAAAATGGATGTGTAGGAGACGGAATTACAGACGTTCCTAATATGGGAAAGGAAAGTCTGAACTTCCTGTGAAGAATGAAAACCACAAACAAATCTGGGAGATTCTCAGAGCCGGGGAGAAAGGAGAGGCGGGGTAAAACTGCCACGGCAAACGGAGCTTGAAACGTCTCCCCTTTTGTCTGGAGGGCTTTGGGTGAGAACGGAGCGAGGGGAGTAATGAGCAGAGGTGCCAATGGCGTGGAGCATCTCCGTGGAGCTGCAGATTAAACTCGCAGCACCTCGGGGCACAGGGAATCTGTTCATCTCGAGTCAGTGTGTGGGGCAGGCAGCTGCACCTTTGTTACCGAGCTGCCTCCCTTCCCCATCTGATCATGGAAATGGGAGCCCCGAACGCTGCAGCTCCCAGCCCCGACCGGAGCCGGCATCTCGGCAGAGATGGATTTATTTACATGCTCTGAGTTATCGCTGCCCAGATCTGAGAGGGGCCCTCCGCATCTGGAGGGCCTGATGAAAGTACAAACACCACCCTGGGGATCTCTGTTTGTGCTCCTGGCACTGAGGGGCAGAGCCTGAGCCTCTTCCACATCCCACCACCAGCTCTGGTTCCTCTGCTCCCGGAGCAGCTCCTGACACCGAACCTGAGTTTGCAGGGGACAGAAACATCCTGAGCCTCCAGCTGGGCTCTGGGAGTCCCCTGCCTGTCCTGGCAGGTCCCAGAGGGCTCTGGCTGCAGGATGAGGGCAGCCCAGCACTGCTGGATCCATCACTGCTCACATCATTGTGCCCTCTGCCCCTGCAGCCCTGCCAGGATTTGCTTTTGGAGCCAATGAACCCAGCAGGGCTTTCCCTGCCAGCAAAGCTTCAACCCCAGCCTGTGCCTCGTTACCATTATATTTCTAGAGTCCCATATTGCTGTTATCATATTCCTAAAGTCCCATACCTCCTCAGTGGTTTCCTATGGCTGCAGATCTTCACAGCACAGACTCCTTCCTCTGTATATTGTTCCTTCTTAGCCAGCACCCCCTCAAGGCTCTCCCTAACTGGCCAGCCCACCCCCTTTTATCCCAGTTATCTTCACTAGCCACAGCTGCAGCCCATCAAGGGCAACTGGGACCTACTGAGGCAAGGCCTATGTACAGATATTCAAGTACAATACAGATATTCAAGTACAATCCAGATATTTTACTAGGACTCAAAGACCACCTATACTATAGTGCCTCACTGCCAGGAGGGGAGCAGGGCACAAAAAAGACAAAAGCAGGACCAGGCAAAAAGAAAAATCTCCACTAAAGCAGCCCCCGAGGGCCTGTGGAGCTGTGAGCACCAGCAGAGCTGGCAGGTGTGGCAGTGCCTCCCCTCTCCAGCAGGAATTCTCAACTTTTGTCCCCATCCCAGCCACTGAGGGACCCTTTACTCAGTGTTGAGCCCCTTCCTGCTTTCCACAGGATTTTCCCTTTGCAATAAAAAGATTCCATGTGCTTCTCTCCAGACCCTTGCAAACCCCTCAGCTGGAAGGGAAAAGGATGGAAAGGAATTCTCAGCCTGATTTACTGGAAATGAATATAAAATCTAGAACCAAAGAACAAACAAATCTAAATTAATCCCACAATTTCCACAATGTTTCCTGACAGGGTGGGCTCCTACAGGAGCTGTGTGCAGAGCACAGGAATTTGCAGCTGCAGGAAGGAGACTGAGACAAAAAACAACGTTTGGGTTTCAAGCTGGAGTTGGAAAGTTTTACAGCTGCAAATAACCCTGGCAGTCCTGTAACCCAAGGGGAAATGGGCGTCATGAAAGCTCCTGCTTGAGGGCACGAGCTGGTGGCAAGGGAGGAATTTTTCCTCCTGTTCACAGCATTGCTCAAGTGGCTGGGTACATTCTGCAGGAGTTTCACCATCCATGGAAATACCAGGTAAAAAACAAATGTCCTGCACTGGACAAGCCACTGGCTTTAAATCCCCACCTTTGGAGGTTGAAGACTGGATATGTGCCTGGATCTGGACTCCTCTTCCTCCTGAACCCTCCCCATTGACTGACACAGGGAGGGCAGGAGGATTGCTGGGTGTTTCCAAAGCCTTTCATCGGTGGTGGCAGAAAAATCAGTCAGTGTCATCCTAAATTCACTTCAAATTCATTAAATCACAATTGTCCTTCCTCTGAAAAGTGCCTTTTTACCCTGCCAGAGCTCAGAGATCCCCACAGCACTCCCAGGCCCTTCCCTGCTTTTGTTGTCTCCAAATTAAATGTTTGTAGCTGATCAGTTATTAATCCCTGAATCCCTGAATTTGCATTTTTGTGCTTTGAATGCCAAGTGTCTTCTGCTCCTCTGCTCCTGAGGGTGACTCCGCTCTTTTCACAGAATGCTCTGACTCTCCCCTGCTTTTGATGATAAAATCTGGACAACAGTCATCAGATTTTATCAGTCCACACTAAAAAAACGCATAAAATTGAGGCCAAAAATGATCCTGGAAATAGCCTTGTTCCTGCCCAGTGCTTTCCACATTTACCTATGGGATGAATCCCTTTGCCTCAGTTTTCCTGAATGCTTTGAGTGAATTCCCACATCCACATCAAATCCCATTCTGAGGAGGTCTCAGGCACAGGCTCCCCCATAATAAACAGATTAAACCCCAGACGTGAGGACTCAAATCCCCACAAGCTCTCGTGCCCCAGAACATTTCCAGCAGCCCCAGAGCCACGGGGATCCAGAGGGATTGGTGGTTTTTGGGACCAGCTTTCCCTGCAGGGCCCCAGCTCTGTCGCTCATCATTCCTGTCAGGCCAGTTCAGAGCATCTCTGTCTCTGCCCTGCTGGGGTGGATTAAGGGCTGCCTGAGCACTTATTGTCTCCTGCTTTGTTGTTTGGAGATGGGGCTGCACAGGGGAGTGAATTACATCAGTAAATCCATCCAACTGTCACCCCAGCAGGCACTGGGAGCCTCCTGGAATCAGCAAAATGCCAAGAGAGGAAAGTGCCACAGAGGGAACTCTGCTCTGCCTCCCGTGGATGGATAACACAGCCATCATTTTCTTCCCAGTAATTAATGTCAGTGTCTGGTTAATTGTAATAAGCATCAGTTTCTAATGAACACACGGGCTGCTGGAGCACAGCTGTCCCAATTAAGGTAACTGTAGGGTGCCCTGAGCAGCGGCTCCGTCCCTCCAGCTGCTCCCTCCACATCCCAGCCCAAAGCTCCCATGGCCAGGGAGAAACCCAGGAATTCCAGGGTCTCTGAGGATGATTTCATACAGGACTTGCAGGAGAAGTCTCTTTCCCTCCATCCCAGCTGGTTTATTTGGAGGGCAGTTTGTACAGAATGCAGGGATAAATCAGATACAATGCAAAGAGGATCCAAAGGTTTCCAGGATCCAGGATGGAATGTCTGCTGAGAAGAAACGTCCTGGGGAATCCTGCTGAAAATGTCTTCAAAAAAAGACCCAAGTTAGAACCACAGAATCACAAACTCATGGAACCATAGGATCACAAACTCATGGAACCACAGAATCACAAACTCATGGAACCCCAGAGGCACAAACTCATGGAACACAGAATCACAAACTCATGGAACCATAGGATCACAAACTCATGGAACACAGAATCACAAACTCATGGAACCATAGGATCACAAACTCATGGAACCACAGAGTCACAAACTCATGGAACCATAGGATCACAAACTCATGGAACACAGAATCACAAACTCATGGAACCATAGGATCACAAACTCATGGAACCATAGGATCACAAACTCATGGAACCACAGAATCACAAACTCATGGAACCATAGGATCACAAACTCATGGAACCACAGAATCACAAACTCATGGAACCATAGGATCACAAACTCATGGAACCACAGAATCACAAACTCATGGAACCATAGGATCACAAACTCATGGAACCACAGAATCACAAACTCATGGAACCATAGGATCACAAACTCATGGAACCATAGGATCACAAACTCATGGAACCACAGAATCACAAACTCATGGAACCATAGGATCACAAACTCATGGAATCATTGAGGTGGAAAAACATCTCCAAGGTCATGGAGTCCAACTGTGGCTGATCCTCACCTTGTGAGGTGAGAGCCCAGAGCTCTGAGTGCCACCTCCAGCCATTCCCTGGACACCTCCAGGGATGGGCACTCCAAATCTCTCTGGGCAGCCCTGCCAAGGCCTGAGCCCCCTTTCCATGGGGAAATTCCTGCTGTGCCCACCCTGAGCCTTCCTCTCCTCCTGTCCCTGTCCCTGGGAGCACAGCCCGACCCCACCTGGCTGCACCCTCCTGTCAGGAGCTGTGCAGATGTCAGGAGACAATGACACAGCTGAGAGCTTGCTCCAGACTCCCAGAGGGGTGTTTGTCACTTCCCCTGCCCGGCTTCATCAGCTAGAAGCAAAACAAGGGATTGCTCCATGTGCCATCAACCTCCTGCTCCTCACACCACGCACGCTGTAATCAAACAGAGAGAAACAAGCAGCAATTACAGCATAAATATCTTAGTCACTGGCCTGATCAAAACAAAACCCAGGAATTCTAGCACCAAACACTCCAAGGAGAAGCAAGAAAGCTACAGGAACAGGTTGATGACACATCCCATCGGAGCTGAGCTCTTTGGACAGGGATTTCTGAGCTGGTCCAGCTCCAGACAGGGGTCCTGTGCTACAACAACAATTAAGTTCTAATTAAGATACATTTCCTCATTATCAGAGGTAATAGCTGCCATTATTACAGCCAAATACACAAAGGCAAGTCAGTAAATGTATCAATTAATGATTTTCTTCCATGTTGCTTCAAAGAAAACATTCTGGGAATGGCATCACGGAGCCAAAGCAGTGAAAGAGATCAGTAATTTTGGGGCAGAATGAAGGATGTGATGTTGAAGCACATCCCCTAACACCAGAAATCCTGACTGTGTGAGCTGTGAGGAGCCCCCCTGCAGATGTGAGCATTCCCTGGGCTCAGGCAGGCAGGAGCTGCAGTGAGGGGGTTCTCCCTGTCCAGGATTAACACTTCAGGCAGGCAGAGATGCCAAGGGAGATGTGTTATCCTCCCTGAGCATTGCCAGCACTGCAGAGCAGAGATGGGCACTCACACACATCCACATCTGCAACAAATGCCAAGCTGTTTTCAGGCCAAGAAAATTGTTGAGTTCAGTGAAATTGTGGTGGTCAATGAGACAGAGAGGTGATGTTTGTGCCTGTCAGCACAAGCTCCTGGGGTTTCCTGATGGGCTCCCAGGCTCAGAGCTGCACTTTTTGTTGCTCACAGGTGAGGGTGGCCAGTGTGGCCTGAGCTGGGCAGTCCCTGACTGGTTGGAGCTGTGGGCAGCTCTTCCCTTACTCATTTCCTGGCTCTGACACTGCTGATTTACCTGCTCTCAGTAGGGACAATGTTATCACGTCCCAGCGTTGTTTCAATGAAATTTTTCGGTTCTGCACTATGACCCAACCATTTGGTTTAGAACAACAGGTGAATCTCAGGATCTGGGCTGTTGTAACCTCCCTCCTCCCCTGGGAGTCTCCTCCCCTTTGTTTACTGCAATCCCTGGGATTTTGGGCTGGTTCGAGCAGGGCTGTACCACCCTTGTTCCTCCTGGGCTTCATCAAGAGCCATTTGCATCCAGTGGGAGACTTCCCTGACCCAGGACTCGCTCAAGAGCGGTGGGATCAAGATTAAACTCATTTGCATACATGTAAATTTTTGCCATTTGCAGTGCAAAAAATATCCTGTCTCTGAGATACGGGAAAACAGGGTTCTGACTCAGATTTGATGCTATCGTGGCTGTCAAGATTAGAGTCTGAATTGTGCAATCCAACTCAACTCCCAGTATCACTTGCTATGCAAAAGACAGTGTTTCATACAGAGGTGTGGCCTTGCCAGAGATTGCAGCAAATCCACACCACAGCTGGCACTTCCATGCAGTACAGTTGGAATGCACAGCCAATTCTTCAGCTTTGATCCTAAAAGAACTTGATTGTTCCTCGTGAGGTGCAGGGGAAACCATGGGGGAATTAAGAGGATGAAGAGATTTGTAACACTTGTCATGAAACTGTCCTTGGAGAAAAAAACCCCACAAACCAAAAAACAAACAGAAAAGGTGAAAGCACTTAAGAAGAAAAAGAAGAAGAAAAAAACCCTTTTTTCCCACAGGAAACTTCCATCAATATTGTATTTTCCCTAAGGACATTTCTGTATCTGTCACTAGAAATTACTGCTGTCAGCGGGAATGCAGCAGCCCAAAGCAGAGGGCTGGGCTTTGGTGGGCTGGAAAGGGATGGAAACCACAGCAGCTTTTAACCACCAACTCACCTTAGCTATAGTGAACTCCTTGTTTATGCAATAAATCCAATTTTGTCTGGAGGAAAAATGATGTTGGAAGGGCAAAGGGAGCTGTTGTTTTCACAAGCAAATGCCTGATGCCTAATCAAGGCTGAGAGAGGCATTTCACTCACGTAGGGCTGAGAGGGTGCCAAAACACAGGTAGGAGAAAGGTATTTCACAGGGAAACAGCTGCAGGTGGATGCCAAAACATCCAGAAACAGCAGAACTCTCCCAGCAGAGCCCCTACATCTGTGCACTACAATTGGAGTGGCAAAAGAAACAAGCCTAAAACAGATTTCCTCCATAAAGTGAAATGACAGCCTAGAAAATTACACCCCAATAAAAAGCTAATGAAAAGCTCCACTGGGAACAGTTTTGCCCTACAGATAACTTGTCCCTCCTGATCTTAATGAATTCACTGGCAATTCTGACAAGCTTTTATTGCAGTGGTACTCGATGCCCTGGGTGCAAGAGCTGTTCAAAGGGATGGTCTTTGTCCCAGAGAACACGAGTAATCCTGCAGAAGGCAGGGATGGAGGGTGCTGATTATTCATTGTCTGCACAGGGAATGAAAGAGGTTTATATGGAATAACGTATGGCTAAGTGTCAGTGTCATTAGCAGTAATTACAGTAAGTGCCTCTATGATCCTCCTCTGGTATATTTGAGGCAGGCTTCATTTCATAACTACAGGTTTGGCTGCTCCAAATCCTCTTTCACAACATCCAGCCCATGGCTGCTCCCCTCTGGGCTCTCACTAGAGGGGTGCCACCTTTCTGTTTTCTCCTTAGATGTGACCATGGAGAATTTTACATTGAGAGATTTAATGCTAGAAATGGGAATTTCAAACCATCCAAGAGAAGGGGCAGGACCTGGTTTTGTGCAGGTCCAGCTCTCCTTCAGACAGGAGGAAAGGTTTCCTGTGCTCGGTGGCTGTGGCTGGGTAAGGGCAGGGTGAGATGAGATGAGATGAGATGAGATGAGATGAGATGAGATGAGATGAGATGAGATGAGATGGAGAGGGAGTGGAGAGGGACGAGAATGGGATCTGCCCTGATGGAAGCATGGCTGCTGTGGCACTGCCCAGAGGGGCTCAGCACCATTCCCTGCCCCAAATAGGGACAGAGGCTCCCTCTGGAGAGCTCCAGACACCCCCAGGGGGATCAGCATCACCCCCTGCCCCAAAGAGGGACGGAGACTCCCTCTCTGTGCCCGGAGAGCTCCGGACACCCCCAGGACACCCCCGGACTCCCTGCAGGTGCCAGGGCAGGAGCAGGGCAGGAGCAGGGCAGGACACCGTGCAGGTGCCAGGGCAGGAGCGCTCCCCTGCCCCGTGCCCACCCCGCGGTGCCCAGGGCGGGGCTGTTCGTCCTGCAGGGCACCCCAGGAACCCACAACCAGCGCCCCTGAGTGCCCTAATGAGGTTAATTAGAGCAGCTAATGGGCTGCTCGCTGCTGGCTGTGCAGCCGCTGGTGTAATCCCTCGCCTTGTTTTGCAGAGGTGAGGGAAGCAGGGAAAAACCCACGAGGCTTAGCCAAGGAAAAAAGGACATTTTTGTCCAATTCAAGGCACTGACCCCGCAGAAATGAGGGCTGGTGATGTAAAAATGCAAATATATAATCAGCACTCAAACAGCCCCTTTCATCTCCAGAAGAAATCTCTAACACATAGGGTGGGAAACAATAAAAAAATTGATTTTATATTTTTGCTTAGAAAGAGGGGGGGAAATTTAAAGGAAATTTGTCTTCAGTATTTCTTTTAAAAAACAACAAAAATTATTTTCCCTTGAAATTTTCTTACACACTTGATCTAATGGGGGAAACACTGCTCCACCAGGGTGGTGGCTTGCCCAAAACCAGAAAGGGGAGGAAGGAAAACCCAATGGTTTCACCCACGGGGAACACAGAACTCTCTTTGCCATGTCCAAGCTTTTGCAGTGACAAAAATGCAGCATTTAATGGCACTTCAGTAATGCTGCCTTGGGGTGTAAGGCATTCCCAGAGCAGCCCTTGCTGTTCCCATGCTTTCCTCACAATTCTGCTTTGGGCTGGGCTGCAAACCAAGCCTGAAAGGCTCTTTCAGAGTTTTCCCAGCAGAACCACTTGGCAGAGGCCAAAGCTGCTCTCCTGAGGCTGAAACAGCTCCTGTGTCCCTGGGCAGCCCCTGGGTGTCACAGTCACTGTGCTGGGGTTATCCCAGTGTGAGCAAACACCAGCAGGCTCCAACAGCCACATTTCTGCACTGGGGCTCAGCACAGCTCAGGGCACAGATCCAATGTTGTCTTTGTGTCTACAAACCCACCACAAAAAACATAATTAAAGCACCCAGACCTGATTTTTCCCCCTTCATTCCTTTCAAGAAAGGTTAGAACTGAAAACCTGAGGCCCCTTTAAAACCCCCCCTGGATTATTTTTGCAGGACAGGTGAGGCTTTAGATTTCATTTCACTTTCTCAAGAGGTGACATTTTTGTTGGCTGCTGGAAGGGGAAGGTGCCTCCTGCCTTTCTAAAGCTCTTGTCGTGCATGAGCAGGGCAGGGAGCAGGCACAGCCCCTGCCCTGCCCACCAGGGGTTGGGGATCTGGCTGGGCTATTTCCCCAAGGTCACACCAGCACCTCCTCCTCTCTGGCTGCCTCACTCCTCTCCCAAGCAGCTGAAGGATGAGAGAGACTCTGGAGGTCCAGAGGAGTCAGTTCTGAAACTCCCTGAGCTTGGTGGAAATTCAGGGGAATAATCTGAGTTCATGAATATAATGTAATCTAGGTCAGTAAAATGGCAGTGAACTCAGGGCAAAATCACAACCAAGTCACTTAATCTGAAATCACTTTCCATTAAATTACAGTAAATCCAAAGAATTCCAGTTGGATTATTTGATTTTAATTGCACCTCCAACTCTAATGGAATCCAAAGGGATCTGAGTGGCTCATTTTGAATTCACATTTCTGAGACACTGCCAGAGGAAGGCTGGAAAGCCCAAACCACAAAATGTTCTCAAAGCAGGGGACAGAAAAGTGCAAAATCCCAGGATGGGTCAGGCTGGAAATGACCACTGATAAGCAGCTATCAGGATGAGTTTGATCCATGAGGAACCAGTGGCAGCAGGGAAAAATGGTCATATTGGGACCCACTGGGCTGAGTTTGATGCACCCAAGCCTGGCCATAGAGATTTTGTGTTCCCACAGGTGCCTCACCTCCAGGTTAACCCCAGACACCTCCTGCACAACAAATCAGTGTAAGAAATGTATTTTTAATGCAAACACATTCCTGGGAGCACAGGACATTTCCTCCTTGCTGGGTGCCTGTGCCCAGGTGCCATCAGCACTGGAAGATCCATCCTTTGGGGTGGAGGTTTTAGGGTGATTCTCAGAGATCAAGGCCTCCCATTTCAAATCTCTGACATTTCACACTTCCAGTTCAGCTGTGAGCTTGTAAAGTCACTGAAGAAAGTGAAAATCAGCACCAAAAGAAGCAGAAGTAGGTGAGATTTCCCTCCCAGCCTTGGCAATGCCCCTGCTCTGAGTTAACTGAACTCTTGAGCAACTTTTTGCCTCTGACCATTCCCAAATTGGTTTCTTACAACATCAAAACTGATTTTCTTTGGGACTTATCTGATAGAGTTAAAAGAAAACACCCTGGCAATGCCACTGCATCACAAGGGAGCCTTTGATCATCTGGGGCTGCCAACAGCACCTTGAAGTGTGTTAAACACATCTGACTTGGCTGATTGCATCTGCCTCTTCCACTAAGTGGCCCTGCAGGAGCCACCCTCGGGGAAGGGGCACCAAGGGCACAAATGACCTGGGCTTGGGTTCCTGGGCTCTCCTGGGGGCTTTTCCCAGGAGGGACTTGAGGGCTTTGTGCTCAGCAGGTCACCCAGCTCAGGTGAAAGTGCATTTCTGCATTTTGGAAAGAGCAATCTTTGAACAGAGGAACCTCCCAGCAGTAAAAATCCTCTCTGGTGCTGATGTGAACTCCAGGGATGGGGTTCAGTCCCTGGGTCCATGTGGGGGATCCAGAATTCCTCTGCAGTGTTGGGGACTCATCCCTCCTTCCCCTGCAAAGGCTCTCCCAGCTGAAACCAGCTCTAACCCAGCCAGAGCACAGGTTTTAGGCTCAGCTTTAAAGATTCAGATTAGAGGAGCAGATACAAGTGGAGACACACTGCTGATGAAATGCTGACACTTCAACTCAGTCCCTGTGTCTCAGAAACCACAATTTTGGTTAAAAAAGAAGAGTAACCCATTTGCATCAGCATTTTATTCCCTGATAAGGGTTCAAGACTTCTCCCAGTTACCCTGTGCAGCACAAACAGCAAGGGCACCCCATGCCCTGCCCTCTGGGAGTGGGATTGTGCCTTTGCAGGTTATCAGGGCAGGGGGAGGAAGCAGAGGGGAAGGAGGCTGGGGTGCCGTGCAGAGGATTCTCATTAATTTTGGAAGGAGTTATAAAAAGTGAGCTTGAAAGTGTGTCCCAAAGAGGAGGATTCAGCTGATTGAGAACTCATCTGCCTCTATCTCTTGGCTAATCGTGAATGCTGCTTCTGCTGTGTCACTTCAAAGGCGCAGCACAGCTGGGAGGGTTTTCATCAAAGCTCCTGCATGTCTGGGGGAGGTTTTCCCCCCCATGAATATACATCACTGGAGGCTCCTTTTCCCAGCTTTTCCCATGCCTGCCTCTGATTGATCCTCATTTCATTCAGATGAGCTCTTCCTCTCTGGATGGCTAAAGGGCAAGAGACAGCTCTCTCCAGAGCTTTCCCACTCGCCTGGATCCTCTCCGAAAGACTTTCCTCTCATCACAGAGGGGGAGGGAGGGAGCTGTTCAGACAAGAGATTGAGCCTTTAAATTAAATTCTTGTCATCTGAGGGCTGGGCCTGATAGCAGCGGGGGTGGGAAGAGAATTCTCCCAGTATCAGGATTCTGGCCAGGGCCTGGTTGGTGTAAATGTGCCATGGACTGATCTCAGCAGTCCTGTCACCAAAACCCGGAGCTCTCAGAGGCAGCAGCTTGGCAGTGCCAGCAGCCCCATGCCCTGTGTGGCTGCCCCGGGTCCTACCTGGGCTCCCCAGGCTCAGAACTCACAGGAATTGCTCAATTCCCCTCTTTTTGCAGTGGGAAGGAGGGCCGGGCAGCTGGGAGGAATCTCAAGCACTCAGGCACCCTCAGCCAGGCTGGGATTTCACAAGAGCCCAGAGCCTGGGTGCACCCAGCACTGCAGAGTGCTGCTGAGATCCGGGCCCTCCAGAGCTGGGGTGGGAGCTCAGCCCTCCTGGGAGCCCTGGGCCTGCTGCCACTGGGTTACAGCACAGTTACAGCACCTCTGTCTGTCTGTGTGTCTGTCTGCTCAGCCCAGCTCCCTGCCCTCCACCCTGTGCCTGTTCCCCAGGGCAGAGTGACCCCAGCCCTGCCAGGTCAGGCCCCTGCTCCTTCCTGCAGCCCATGGAGGGTGAAGATCCTTTTTACAAATGTCACACATCTCCTGAGCAGTGCTGATGCCTTATGGCACTCAGAGAAGGGACATGATGGGAGATGGTTGGACATTATCCATGGCTGGCTGTCCTGTGAGACCTTTCCCCATTCCATGGGACCCTCTCTGGGGGCAGAACTGCCACACTCATGTCCTTACAGCCTCCTCACAGCTCAGAGTCCCATAAACCCCACCCTGGAGCTTTACAGGAAGGTCAAACCAGGTCCCCAAGGATGTCACCCCCATGGGGACCCTTCCAGCACTGGTAAATGCTGTCGTGTTCCCTCACAGCAGGATCCTCTGGAGGCACTCAAGGTTGGTCAGCTGGGGTGGTGCTTTATGGGATCAGGACCTTCCTTCCCCCAGCCAGTGATGGGATTTTCCCTGTGCAGCCCCAGAATAGTTAAAGGGATTGTGAATGGTTTATCACTTCTTTCACTGGGGTGTGTGGCTGGATTCACTTTGACACAAGCCCCTTTCTGAATTGCAAGTTGGCAACAATAAAAGGGAGAAGTCTTTAATTAGTTATCTGGCTAATTAACTTTTACAGCACTGCATAGCTTTGGCATCCAAATACTGCAATGCAAAACATTGCAAACATTCAAAGACTTCCCACCCCACCAGGAAGCTGCTGCCACTGGTGGCTGCGGGGGAAAAGCATCTCCAGGCTAGGCCTGGAAATCGTCCCTGGGCTCCCTGCACATCCTCCTGTGCAGGGAACCCACCTGCTCCTGCTCCTGCTGCTGTTCCAGTTAAAGACAGAACACTCATGGCATGCCCCAGCTCTGGAGAAGATCTTTGAGATCGTCACTGACCCAGCAGTGCCACCACGTTCCCCACACACCGTGTCCCCAAGTGCCACGTTGACCTGAACGCTTCCAGGGATGTGACTCCACCTCTTCCCGGGGCAGCCTGCTCCAGTGTTTACACCCCTCCCAGTGGAGAAGTTTTCCTTAATATCTGATCCCAACCTCCCCTGTGCAAGAGCTGCTTCCTCTTGTGCTGTCCCTGGGAGAAGAGACTGGAACCTCCTCACTGCACCCTCCTGGCAGGGACTTGTGGGCAGTGAGAAGGTGCCCCCTGAGCCTCCTTTTCTCCAGGCTGAGCCCTCCCAGCTCCTTCAGCCTCTCCTGGTGCTCCAGCTCCATTCCCTTTCCTGGACACCCCGTGCCACACTCCTCCTTCCCAGTGTGTGCAAAACCCACACAAAACCGAGTTTATCTCCTGCATGTTGGGGCTGTGCAGAGATCCCTGCTCCTCCTGCCATCCACCCAGGGCAGGGTTTCCCAGCCAGGGCCACCATTCCAGCTCCCTGAGCCAGCAGAGAAGCCCCTGCCAGCGGGGTGAGCGCAGATCCCGCAGGCAGGAGATGCTCCCGAAGCCCCGAGCGCTGCGGGGTGACCCCAGGAGCACCAGAGGCTGCTGCGGAGCCTCTCCTCTCTCTGTCGGGACATGCAGGGTCCCCAGCGGTTCCCACGCTGCTGGGAGGGGAGGGGGGTTTCGGGAGAGCCCCGGGGCCGTTCCGTGGGGCTGGAGCTGCTGCTGTGGCCAAGCACGTGCTGTGCTCCCCCGGCTGGGCTCCAGTTTCGCCGGGGCTGCGTGTCCAGGCAGCTCCCGGCTGCTCCCAGCCCCGCGCAGAGGCTCTGCCAAGGGAAGGGAAGGGAAGGGAAGGGAAGGGAAGGGACAGGTTTCAGGGGAAGAGAGAGAAGCAGCCCAAAGCAGGTGATCAGCTGGGGCTGCCCTTCCACACATCCCAGGGAAAAGTCTGTCTGTGAGCAAGGCAGGACCCAAACTTGTCTCCTTTGCTGTAGTTTGGACTTTAAGTGAGACCTATCTAGCTTTTCTATTTAGTGGTAGACAGGGATTCAGCTCATTGGCAGAAACCCTGTGCCCCTGAACCCCTGAACTTCCAGAGGAGCTGCCTTTGCTGCCTTTAATGTCCCACAGACACCTCCAGGATTCCAGATTCCGTGTTTGCACGCCTCAGATTGCACCCAAAAAGCTGCAGGTCCCAGCCAAGGTAAACTGGAGCCAGCTCAGAGCTGCAGCCCCAGGAGCTGCTGCTGCCAGGGGGGCCAGCATCCCATAAATGTGGCCCAAATATCATCCCATAAATCCTGACCTACAGGGTCATGGGGTCCTCAGAGCATTCCCTGTATTCTCCTCATCTTTAGGAACTGTTAAATGTTCCTGTACAGACTCTTTAATCATGGCCAGCTCCAGTTCCTGTGCCCAGGCAAAGCCCCAGGTTCCTGTAAAATCCCTTCCCCGGAAGAAAAAATAAAGGAGATGAAATGATTCATGGCATTTGTATGGGGAACAAAATTTATGGGTTTGTTTTTGCTTTTGCTTTTCATTTTAAGTCTTTTCAGACTCAATTTAAAAACAAACCAAGCCCATTCTCTTCCCTTCCTCCTGGTGACAGGCTGCCCAAATGCCTGTCTGGGTCAAGGGGACACTGCTCTATTTTGTTTTACCATCTGGCATCACCCAGCTCTGCAGATTTCTTTAACCTTTTAATTCTCAGTAGCATTTCATCCTTTGCTAATTCCATCATTTCCCCCATGTTTGCTTTGTGAACCTTCCAGAATAATTCCACTGAAGTCCAACCATCAGCAGCCTGTGTTTCCGGGCTGGTCCTGAGCAGGAAGAGAGGAAAAATTCCACATTTAAAGTCAGAACTAAACCTCCAATGAAGATTCCCAGGGGCAGAGAAGAAGGCTGAGGTTCCCTGCAGCCAGGATGGGGCAGCTGGAGCTGCTGGAGGTGGCAGTGCCAGGCTGTCCCTGGGCTCTGTCCCCTCCTGCCAGGGCGGGGCTGTTTCCATTCCTGGATGGCTCCGATGCCTTGGATGCACAGCTCATCCCACAGAGCCCCAGCAGCCAGGGCAAGGAAGGGAGAGCTGGGCACAGGAACTGCCAGAGGTGTCCTCTGGGTGCCCTCTTGGGACAGGGGAGAAACCCAGGGACTTTGTGTTGATTGAAAACTTTGTGCTCTTCCCCTAATGTATGTTCAGTATGTTCTCCCACAAGAGAAAGCTTTGGAGCTGAGTGAGGTCTCACTCTCAGGCTCAGAATATGTATTTTTGTTTCATTTTGGGGCTAAGGGATGTTTTCTCATCCTCATTCACCTGCTGCACTTACGCATCAGAGGTTTGCTTTCCCATGGTGCTATCTGTATCAGGAATGCCCTGTTACAAGTTTTAATATTTTTTTTCTCCCTGGGCTCAGTGTCTGTGCCCAGCTCCCAGCCTGCAGCACACACAGCTCTGCCAGAGCAGCTCTGAGAGCACAGGGAAGGAGCTGGGGTGACATTGCAGCACTTGGTGCCTCCTGTTGCATCCAAAAGTTTCACAAAACCCAATCAGTGTGCTTTCCTCACAGTGGATTTCCTGCAGTGCCCTTCCTCAGGAGGGCAGACACCCATCCCTGACTCAGGGAGGGTTGCAGGGTTTGCCCTCCTGTGCTGAATCATTGCTGCACGCAGGGAGGGAGCAGGTGGAAAATGGGGGAGTCCCCTGGGGATCCTGGGAGTCACAGAGCGAGGGGTGGGTGAGACATTGTGCCATGAACGAGAGCCAAAGTCATCCCAAAGCATTGCACAGCACCCCAGAGTGACTCAGGGTGCAAAGGGCCACAGTGGGGCCAAGCAGGGTCATGCTGAAGCCCATTGCTCAGGATTGTGTCCAGCTGCTTCCTGGATGATAATATTTGAATATTGATGCTCCACAGGAGCACACCAGTGGGAGAACACGGACACAGCTGGGTGATTTACCCGAGGATAAAGGGCACTCCTTATCAGTCCTCTGCAGCAGCACCATCCCTGCCTGCACCCTAAAGGCACCACGAGGCTCCATCCACAGCAGGGTCCCAGAGCCCTGAGGGTACAACCCTGTGTGCTCCTGTCACACACAGTCACAGTCCTGCTCCTGCCAGCACCCGATCCGGCCCTTTCCTGGCACCCCAGCCAGAGGCAGAGGCTGGAGGGGCAGGAGAGCGGAACCTGGGTGTGCTGTGCCCCCGGGCCGTGCCAGGATGCTCCGGAATCCCTCCAGGAGGTTTTGCTGTTCCCCAAGTTTTCAGCCGCTGTGGCTTGGAGAAAAGCGCGTTTTGTTTGCCAGGCAGCGACACCTCGTGGCATCGGCCACGCCAGCGCGGGTGGGGACAGCGGCACAGGGTGGGGACAGCGACACCTCGGCCCTCCCGGGACACCCCTGTGGCGGAGCGCAGAGCCCAGTGCGGGTGTCCCACAGGAGAGGATGGTGAGATGGTGATGTGATGGTGATGATGGTGATGTGATGATGATGATCACAATGATGATGACGATGATGATGATGATAAGATTCCCCTCTTGTGAACGCCCACTGAAAATCCCGGTCACCTCGAGGAGGAGCTGCCCGAGGGCCCTGAGGCAGAGCCCAGTGAGTGTTCCTGGAACCGCTCCCGATCCTGCCCGGGCTGATGGGGAAGCACAAGAGCCGTGCCTTGGTCGTGGCTCTGCAGTTCGGGTGCTGAAGGGGGATGGACCCTCCAGACCCTTCACTCTGCTGTTTTCCTTAGAAAGGATTACAATTCTTCTTTCCACAAGAAAGTCCATAAAAATGAAATGAAATTAAATTAAACAGAGGCAGCAAAACAGCCACGGAAAGAGAAACCCGTGGTGAGAGGAAATGGAGATTTTGGGAGGAAATGGTGACTCTGTACCCAGCAGCTGCCACTCCCAGGTCCAAGGGTTCAGAGGGTTGCCAAGGGCTGCCTGCTGGGCTGGGAGAGTTTTCCACCTGGGGAAAACTCGGGAAAACCCCTTTGTCCAAGCTGCTGTAACTCCTGTGAAGTGAATTCACTGATCCATTCCTGCTCTGGTGGCTCAGGCCTGGGTGCCTGTGGTGGAAGGCAGGAGAGCTGAGTGCCAAACAATCCCTGCTCCAGGGATTTCCCCCTTTCCTGCAGGGGCACAGCCATTCCAAGCACACACCTGGGCACCTGGCAGCGTGGCAGAGATCCAGGTCCTTTCAGGGGCAGATCCCTGTCCTATCTCTGCACTTTACCCCCCCAGCTGTAAAGTGCAGCAATTCCCTAACTCCCAAAAAACACTGTGCTAACATAAACCAGGAGCAACCCTTTGATCTCCTGTAAACAGCAGGCCAGCAGAGTCTCCCATCCCACTGTTGTTATTGTTGCTAGGTTATTAATAGCTCTCTCCTGCACTGAAACTTTATTTAAATGCTATTAATATTTCACAGCCACGCAGGTAAGTGCCAAAGGTCAGAGTTTCACTGAGGAGTCTCACTGAGATGTCTCACAGCTCTTCCCCTGTGCCAGGGCTCACTGGAGGGCGCAGTGCTGCAAGTTTCACCCGTGCTGTCCCCCAAAATCCTCCCACACCTGCTCCTCTGCCAGGCACACGTGCAGGGCTGTACCAGGAAGAGAGGCAGGGCGCATGTGTGCACTCCTGGGCTCCTCAATCCTCTGCAATTCACACAGGAAACACCAGAGAATGGATGAAGGAAAAGCATTTGTGACAAATGGGAAGTTCTGCTTTGTCCTGTGTGGCTGGAGAGTGGGAGCCCTGATGGCTCTGTGTGTCCTGCAGCAGGCTCGAGGTACGTGAACACCTGAGTGTTACTTTTCATTATATGGCTTTGCTGGTAGGAGGAGAGAGAAGCTTTGATCAGTTTAAATGGGAATGATTCACATAAAGTGGAATATTCCATGGTAAAGAAGTGACAGCTTAAAATCTGTCTGTGGAAGGTGTCTTGCTGAGGGTGATCTACTGGAAAAAAGAGGGGCAGGAAAATACACAGGACAAACCTGCAGCTCTGAATTCCTGGTGGGATCTGCTCTTGGAGGATTGGGATTGAATGAGAAGTGTGGGACAGCCATGTCTGCCCTGTCCAGGGAGTCAGGCAGATTTATGGGTTGTAAATCAGTGAAATGCAGTGAGAGCACAGGGAAAGCAATTGGAAATCATAAACCAGATTGTTCATACAAAATGAGTCCTAGTTCTAAAAGCTGTTGAGATGAAGATGCTTTATGAGAGACAAGGAAAACATTGCATCACACCTGCTGCCAGAGCCAATTTCCAGCCCTTAATGAAAGGCTCAGCCTCAGACATTGACACCACCTCAGTGAGAACCCAGTGGCACTTCCTTGTCCCCAAAGATACTTTTGAATCATTCACATATTTCCCCTTTTGACCAGGTCATGTGCAGCTTCTCCCTCCTCAAAATGTGACCCTGCTGTCCAGGGATTTTGCCATGATTTTGACCTGGGCCCCAGGGGAAGGCTCTCCCCCAGATGTGACCTACACTGTGAGGTATGAAAGGTAAGAGCTCCAAAGCATGTCTGATCAAAGGGGTGGCACAGGGACAACTACTGGGCATCTCTCCTGGTTAATGAGTGTCCTAATCATCAGTGACCTCCCACCAAAACAAAACATGATCCAAACTCTGAGTCCCACTTGCTCCCACCCTCCCAAACCCTTCCTTCTCTTGCTCTGTAAATCCCAGCAGAACGTGTTTCATATTTTGGTGTGGTTGTTCCTTCCAGCCAGGATCGCCTGGACAAGTGGAGGAAGGTTCCTCACTGCAGGAACATCCCCAGGTCCTTCTGCAATCTGACTTGTGCCCTCTCCAACCTCTACGTCAAGGTGCGGGCTCGGGTGAAGGCGGTTTGGGGCCGGTCCCAGTCGCCCTGGGTGAAATCCCAGTTCAAGGATTACTACTCAGATGGTGAGTGCCTGCCAGGTGACAGCCTGGATGAAGGACAGACACACAGACACACAGACCACACCCCACAGGGGTCCAGGGGCTTTATGGATGGCAGAGGCTTGAGTGAGCAGGAGCAGCAACGGGCTGGGATCATTTGAGGATGAATTTTGTAGCAAGTGTCAGAATTTGTCCATCAGCTGAGCAAAGTGGCTCCAAGGGTGTTTGAGTTACAGAGGTGTCCTCTGTTGTTGGAGATTTTTGCTCAGACATGGCTTGAAGGAAAAAGGCCATGAAAATATCCAGCTGATGGAAAAGTAAAAGGCTGCTGTAAGCAGCTAATTCTCACAGCCTGTTTCTGTAAACAACAAGAGTTCTCAGGCATGTTTATGTAAACAGCAGAAGTTCTCAGGTTGTTTTTAATAACAAGTAAATATCTTGTCCTTAGATAAGGTATGGGAAAGCAAAAGTGACAAACATGGAGGCCTTGAGAACCTTTCACACCAGGGTTCTCAGGCAGTTTTCTCATAACAGGTGAACATTCTATCTTTGGCTGTTTTGGGAAAGTAAAAGTAAGTTTTGAGAACACAAATCTTGGTATTGAAAACAAAAGGAGGGGTTGATGTGTAATCTCTGACCTATGGTGAGCTCGAATTTTGCAATATGCATGAAGTTAATTAACACTGTTATAAAAGGTGGCTGATTTGATCAATAAATCGGAGTCGATGCTGAATCAACAAAGATGGGTCGTCTCCCCTCACTTCAATACTCTGTGGCTGTGGCCACTGTCCCAGTGGCTCTCTGGGGTGTTTTAGATACAGAGGTGTCCTTTGCCTCCCTCTTATCACAAGATAACAGCTGGAAGTGAGGACCAGCCATCCCTGCTGAAGGTAAGAGCCAAGCCAGCCCCATTCTCAGAGCTGCTCCCTCCATTGCAGTGGAACTGGCTCCCCCTGTGCTCAACCTGAAGGTCAGGGACAATTCCATCCACATCAGTGCCTCCTTCCCTCTGCCCACCTGTGTGGAGAACCTCACCTGGAAGTATGACCTGAACCTCTGGGAAGCAGGATCTGAAGACAAGGTCGGTACCAGTGGCTCTTTTTAGATGAAATGGAGGAACTGAAAGAGCTTCAAAGTTCTGGCCAGAGAGAGAGGGACTGGATCCAGGGCCTGGAGGAAATGAACCAGCCAAACCAGAGCCAAACCAAAGCCAGAGGCAAAAAGTAGAAGTGTGTGATGCATCCTTATTTTTCTGGTAGTTCCCTGTTTTTATCAGGAAGGGGAGTTTACACTCCAGTCAGTCTGGAGGGCTGAGGTTTAAAACAACCAGTCCAGGTGCCACTGGCAGCATTCCCTGGCACAGCAGAGCCCAGCACAGCTGCAATCCCCACCTGGATCCATCAGCCCCGGGGAGATGTCACACATGGGGTCACACAAGGGATCCACGGGCTAAGGTGGTACACAAACACCACCCCAATAATGAAAGAATCCCCTCTCCAATCCCCTGCTCTGTCTCTCAGCAGAAGAAATACGAGGGTTACTTCAGGAAGGACACAGTGACCATCAACACCACTGCCCTCAGAGGCAACTACTGCTTCAGTGCCAGGGCTCTCTATGAAAGCATCAACCTGAAGCACAGTGAATTCTCCCAGCCTGTGTGTGTGCTGTTAAACCACAAAGGTATGGCCCTTCTCAGGACAGGATGGGGGAGACATCCAGTGGGATGACGGAAAGGCAAAGATTTCCACTAAAATCAGGTTTTCACCACCAAAAAGAAAGCTTCCTGTTAAAGAGACTGGTTGGATTTTCTGGTGAGTGGTTCCTGCTTTCTGTAGAAATTGTTTCATTTTAAAAGCCTGAAATGTTTTCTGAAAACTCTGAGTATTGTATGTCAGTGTAGAGCCCATCATTCCTATCAGAATACCACTCACAAGAGATTATTTCTGTCTTTTTCATCAGCACAGTGGAAGTTCTCACTTCTGGTTGTGATCCCTCTGTTTGTCCTCCCCATCTTTGTGGCCAGTCCCTTCATCTGCTGCCTGGTGAAGCAGGAGGCCAAGCAAAGGAAGATGCCTCAGGTTTTGGTATGGCCCAAATTCTGAAATCCCCTCCTGACCCAGAGCCTTGCTGGTTTTCAGAGGGTCACTGGAGAGGAGTGGAGGGTTCTGCACCCCTCAGTTTCACATTTGTAATTCCCATTTTTGAAATAACCTTTCTGACATCCAGATTTTTCTTTTGGAAGCATCACAGGCTCACTGTTTCATTCCTTCTCCCTGTAGGATTTCTCTCAATTTAAAGTTGCTGGACCAACCTTCCACCCAGAGCTTGGTGAAAAGGAATTCTGCAGTGATGATCTGAACTGCTCAGAGGAACCAGTGCCTCAAAGGAGGACAAACAGAGCTTTAGGAGGACACCAGCTGCCATGGATGGCTTCTTTCCCATCATCATCATCACTGTCATCATCGTGGTCAGACGATGAGGAGGAGGAAGGCAGCAGCACTTTGATCCCATACCGTGAAATGCCTCGGTATCCAAGGAGAGGTCTCAGCTCTCAGCCAGCCCCAGCAGCTCTGGGGGAAGTCCTGGATTCAGGGGCTGGAGATCTCTCTGTGGCATCTGTGCTTGACCTCAGAGCCCTGGGTTTCTCCCTCCTTGCAGAGAGGAAGGGTGAGAGGGACACCTCGGGCTCCCAGGCACACGAGGAGCCCTCCCTGTACCTCTGCTCCTCCTTGGACAGGATCTCCCTCACTGATGTGACGCTCCCAGGTGCCCCAGAGCGGGGCCAGGACCATGGACACGGGGGTAAGAGGCTGGGAATGAGCCCCCTGCAGCCCCTGCTGGGGGGGATTGGTGCTGAACCCCACGAGCTGAGCCCCAGGAAGGCTCCCCATTCCTGCAGGGGGTACCAGAAATCCATCCCTGATCTGCAGCTCCAGGAGGACCCCAGCAGGCAGCTGCTCATCCCCCTGTGGACACTGCAGCTGGCAGAGGATGAAGGCATTGCCAGTGACTGTGGCAGTGACAGCTTCACAGAGGGGACCCCTCCCGAGCCCACAGTGCTCAGTGACGCTTTTGGGACTTCAGTTACAGAGGGAAAATGTGATCCAAAGCTGCAATTCCCAGGCTACGAGCACTCACATTACTTGGGAAGGATCTGAAGTGCCCAGCAGGTCTGGGCAGTGCCTGGAAATCCTGGGGAGCTCCAGATGTCCAAGCAAGGATCCTTGAACAAGGACAAAAACTGATGTCTGGCCCATCAAGGCAATGGCTTTAGGGACACAAAAGTGCATTTTATTGCTAAGTCACCTCTGTGCTGTCACTGGCAGGGGTGGGGAGGCAGGGACACCTCTGAGGGAGCCCCCAGCAAACAGGCACTGCCTGTGGGTCACCTCAGACTTCAGAACATGGGCCTGAAAATGCAGTGTTGTGCCTGCACGTGCATTTGGAGCACATTTTGAACTGTTGTGTGTCACCTTTGCTTCCCTGTAAGTCCAGAGCTTGAGTGGAAGTTCCTTACAGAGACATTCAGCAGGATCTGGTTTTTGTGGCATGAAGAGTTCTCCACCTCATCCTGCAGAAATCACCTTCTGTGTTCCAGCAGAGGGAACGGAAGCCAAAGTGTGCAGCATGTTTGTTTATTTATTTTTTTATTTTATATTTATTGAAGCTGAAATTCTTCCTGCTGTGCAGAATGTCTGAGAGCAATAATATTTTTATATAAATCTCCATGTGTACGTGGTTTTGTTTTCCAGAGCTACAAAGGGGGACTGCAGCTCATCCTGAAAAATAATTACCTTTAAAACAGGACCCCATCCTGGGCTGGAGTGGAATTCTGAAATTCCCAGCCAGGTCACTACTGAACAAAGAATGCCAGAATGGTTTGGTGGGAAGGGATCCTGAAGTTCATCCCAGTGCACCCCTGCCACGGCAGGGACACCTCCCATTGTCCCAGGTGGCTCCAAGGCTGCCCCTGGCACTGCCAGGGATCCTGGGGCAGCCCCAGCTGCTCTGGGCACCTGTGCCAGGGCCTCCCCACCCTCCCAGGGAAGGATTTCAGTGCAGTATCTAATCTAGATCTCCCCTCTGGCAGTTTACAGCCGTCACCTTTGTCCCATCACTTCATGTCCTTGTAAAAGCTTTTTATACTGCAGTATGAAAGGGAGCCTTTGTGTAAAGGGCTCACAGGAAAGCAGAGCAGTAAAAGAGAGGGAAACACTCCCCAGCCATTCCTGCACTCAGGGAGAGGGCTCAGATGAGGGGAGGCTGTTGATGGAGGGTATGAAAGCTGAAATCCTGTGAGAAACAGGAATAAAGAAGTGAGGGGTGGTAGGAGGGACTGGGAACTGCTCTGCAGCAAGATTTACTCATTGAGCTCCTGAATGAAGTCCAAAGGAGAGGTGGGGAAAGGATTCACCAGCTGGACTATTCCTCTGTCCTCTGCAGTGTCCTTAGGCACATCCTGCATTGTTATCCCTCCAGTTCATTTGGAAAGACACCGATGATCCAAACATAATCACCACCCAATTTCTTGTGCAAGCCAGGAAAACCCCCCAGGCTTTGATTTACAGGAAGCTCTGAAGTTGAGTAACGTCTACAGAATGCTTTTGGCATGTCCCAGCTCTGCAAACCCGGCCTGGGATCAGCTCTGCCTTGTCCAGGGGCTGAGGGCCAGGCTGCAGCCCAGGGGAGCTGCACAGGAGGTGGCAGCATCCAACTCCTCATTTCAGCAGGGCTTGGAGCTGCTTTCCTCTGCAGAAGGGTCAGTCCTGGCCACAGCACAGTGCTCCCCTCCCACAGCAGCTGCTCCAGGGGTTGTCACAGCATCAGGGAACCATTTCCTTGGAAAACACCCCGGGGATCATCGAGTCCAGCTGGGAGCCCACCCTGTCCCCAGGGCCACGTCCACACACGGAGGGTTCATGCCCAGCACTCACAGGTTTGCTGCACTCCCCACACGCTGTGAGGGAATCAAAAGTTTGAAAGATAAAACCCTGATTTTAAACTTGAAAGTCGAGTTTTGGACATCTTCAGGTCCTCAAAGATTCAGAGAGGTGTTTCCTGGGCTATTCAAAAGGTGACACCTTGCTAGAAATAGGGGCAGAGGTAAAGTTTGAAGTTCTGTTGTCAGAACTGAAGGCTCAGGGGCACACCAAGGTCCCCCAGCTCTGCCCCATCACCCAGCAGGAGCGTGAGGGAAGGGAAAACAGAAATACTTTTATCAGGCTGTTCAGGAAACACCCTAACAAACAGTCGTGCTTAATTAGACGCTGGTGCATAGGTGTGTCTGCTTTTACAAACCTGAGGCCTCTGCCTTTGTCCAGGTGAGCTGAGAGAGACAAAATGCCAGTGATGCACCACGGCAGGGCTGAAGCACAGAGCCCTCCCACAGCCAGGCAGGGAGGGAACAGAAACAGCATCAGGAAATCCACAGAGGAGGAGGGAAGCAGAAGGGGTTTGTGAATTCCATCACATGTTTGGCCACAAGGATAGAGCAGTGAAATCAGCATTCAGAAGCACGCAGGGTTTGTTTTTTGAAAACATAACATCACCCTAAAAGCTGCACACGTTAGGGGAAAGGGACTGTATCCCTTTCTTCCTGTCCATACAAACTCCCAGCTCTTATCACGTGGATTCAGTAACAGAACTTTACACTGTAAACAGCCACAAAAATAAACATTGCAGGTGTACAACAGTCCCTGCAAAAAGCTGTGGGACAGCAGGGGCTCCTCCTGTGGAAAGGGCACCACTCTTCTGCCCACATCAGGTGAAAAACCCCAGTGCTCTGGCTGACTTTCATTGTAGGAAAGTATTCAGGAGTAATTTTGGAGGAAATAGGTATTGAATCAACCAGGTGCACAGCTCTAAGTTTCAATGTCTGGAGTTGTAACGAGCTCAAGTTACTCGACCAGAAAAGCAAACCTCAAACCCCAGGAACCTCAGGGAGGGCTTTCAGGCAGGAAGCTCTCAGCAAAAAGGTATTTGGCTCTTTTTCAGGAGCTGGGGATTTTCTCAGCCTCTGGCTCGTGCACCTTTGTACAGTCAGGTGTGCACTGGAGGGGAGAGGTGCTCCTGCTGTCACTCTGCAGTGTCACACATGCGCAGGGCTCCAGGGAAGGCAGGACAGGAGCTCTGCTGTGCTCTGTTACTGAGCAACAGATCCAACCTGGCCTGGCAAGACAGAATTCAGCCAAAAGGTGATTCACCTGCACACAGGAGCAGCTGCCTGCTCGCACAGCCCAGCCTGCAGAGTCATTCATGAAGGGATTTCTGATCGTCCTGGCTGGAGTTTCGGTGCTGGGTAAGTCCTGAGCTCTGCTCTGCTGTCGCTGGTTGTGGGATTCTGTTTGATCCTGGAGTCTGCACTTCTCTCCTGTTTGCTGAATTATCACCTAGAGAATGAGCTGCTGTCTGAGTTCTCTTCTGAGTTCTCTCTCCTTGTGGTAACTCCCATGTGTGGCTGGTACGCTCGGCACTTTCGGGATTAGTAAGGAGAGGGAAAGATTCCTTCACTTCAAAGGGTTTGTCACTGTGCTGGGACCCAAATCCTACAGCAGAGAAAGATTCATTGGTGTCAGGGGCTTTGGACCAGTCTCCTCGTGTCTCCAGCAAAGGCACAAATGAATACAAGAACAGTGCTGATTTTAAAGGTGGTACAAACAAATAATGGGAGCTTAAAATGAGGGAGTCACCGTAGAGTGGCTGGGTAGGAAGGGACTTAAAGCTCATCTCATCCCACCCCTGCCATGGCAGGGACACCTTCCACAGTCCCAGGGTGCCCCAAGCCTGTCCAGCCTGGCCTGGGACACTGCCAGAGATGGGGCAGCCCCAGCTGCACTGGGCACCCCATGCCAGGACATCCCCACCCTGCCAGGGAACAATTTCTCCCTGATATCCAATGTAGCTCTGCCCTCCAAAAGCCATTTAATCCTACTCCAGATGTGACAAGCTCACTGCTGGCGGAATGAAGGATAAACCTGCTCTTTCCAGCCCCAGCTTTTCAGCATTCAGCCCTGCCATTCATCTGCTGTGTCTGGCATCTCCTCAGCCCAAGGGACTGTCACACTGTGAAATATCCTGGTTTTCCCCTGCCCACACTTGACTCCGCTTGTGTTATGCTGCTTTGCATAAGTGTTCCAGCATGGATAAATGTGGGAAGACAGATTTCCTACTCCTGATAAGACTGGGGTATTTGTGACTCAGTTTTCAGGGTGCTCAGACAGGGAACCCCACTCCTCCATACCCCATTGCTGCTCCTGAGAGCCTGGCATGAGCAGAGGCAGATGTGGAGCTGCAGATGAAGCCAGGAGAACATCTGGAGCAGGCAGCAGCTCATTTCTGCACCACTTCCCTGCCCAAATGCCACACACATCACTGAGAGGGATCTGTGCCTTCTGCCTAACCCTCCTCCATCCAGCCAGCAGATTGAACTGCTCAGTCCTGGTCCTTGGGGGAAAGCCTGGAGAGAGGATCCAGCTGGGATTTATTCTCTGTTCAATGTGATCCTGTCCCCATCCCAGGTCTCAGTTTGCCCATCTGTGCTATTTTCATTTGCTCACTTTTTCACATTGTTCACTGCAGGCTGAAGCCCTCACATGCCCCAGGTGTTTATCAGTGCCACAAACCCAGAGCTGAATAATGTATAAACGATTTACCTTTGAGGGTCTGCCCATAATCTGAATTCAGAGTTTATAAATCCTGACCTTAGAAACTCCTGTGGATCAGCCTTGGGAAATTTTGCTCTGTGTTTTCTCATGACAAGAGACACAAAATCCTCGAGGGCTTTTCTGCAGCAGCTCAGAGCCAGTTTGCTGCAGGAGGGCCATGGTGGGCTCCTGCTGTCCAGGGACACGTTTGCAGGGACAGGTGACATTGCTGTCCCCAAAGGAAGAGCAGCAGGGCTCAGAAAGCAGGGAGCTGGGCTGAGTTGTTTACTGTCACCCTGGCACGCCCAGGCCAGAGTCCAGACACTGGGTGTCACTCTGTACAGGCACTTTCCATCCAATAAAACATGGAGCACGAGAGCAGATGGAGCCACATCTTCAGGAGGTGACACTGAGCTCTGCATGTCACTTCCTTGAGCAGGGGCAGAAAGCAGAGACATCCACAGACCTGATTCTGGCTTGGAAACAGATTATTTGGCTTATTTTACCTCCCATGTAAAAGCTCTTAAAGAAACCCAATGAGAAATTCAAGGATTCTCTTTCTGATTCGAGTTTTTGAGGCTTTTCTGTATAAATTCCTCATTTCTTTGGGATGAGTCAGTTGTCTGCAAGAGTGTGATGTGAACACAGTTTGAAGCCTTGCTCTGCTCAAGCTCCTTCTTTTCAACCCAGCTTTAGCAAAATCCCCCAGGATCCATTTTCATCTGAGGGCTGAGATGCCAGAAGATGCTTTTTAATACCAGTTTCTCTGCTCCTTCAGGAATTGTGACTACAGAGAGATCATCATGTCTGAAACGTGCAGCATTTTCCTCCACAAACTTTGAGAACATCCTGACGTGGGAAACAGAGGCAGATATTCCCCCTGGCACCGTGTTTGATGTCCAGTACAAACAGTATGTGAAGTTTGCTTCTTTGGGGCTGTTCCTAGGGGTCCCAGAGAGAGAAGGACCAAGACAGAAAAGTTGATTTTGCTGTTTCTCCTGTATTATGGTTCATATAATCCTATGAATATTTTAGGATTATTCAGAGTGGGGGATGATGCTCATTTAAGCAAATATTTTATATCTTGGGTTGTTTTGCTCCATGTTTTAGGATTATTCAAAGTGAGAGATTATGCTCATTTAAGCAAACATTTTACATCTTGGGTTGCTTTGCTCCATTTCTGAGCTACTTTTGCCTTCAGCAACTTCTTCCTCTCTATTCCATTTTCCTCCATTCCTGTCCAACCAAACGACCCCAAATCCTTGTTTTGTCCTCAGGTATGGAGAGAAATCCTGGCTCAGCAAGCAGGAGTGCCAGAGCATCACCCAGCTCTTCTGCAACCTCAGCAGGGAGACAGAGAACTTCACGGAGCATTTCTACGGGCGGGTGCGGGCGCGGGGCTGCTCCTCCAGCTGGGTGCGCTCCGAGCGCTTCGAGCCCCGCAAGGAGAGTAGGTACCAACCCCAAACTCCTGCTCCTGCTCCTGCAGGGCTGCATTTCCCCACAGCTCAGTCCTGCCAGGCTCTGTGTTGCTGGGGGGAGTGAAGCCTTGGAGGTTTGGAGGTGAACGAGGAATGGGCAGGGTCTCAGCTGGGAGCTGGGGGTCAGAGAAAGGAAGGGCCTGGTGTGATGGGAGGGAGAGCTGCTGGTGAGAGGAGCAGAGAAATGAGTAAGGGACATGATGGGCAACCTGAAAACAGGGAGTTCAGCAGCTGTGAAATGGGAACATTGGGATAAGCATCCATTCCAGTGGATTGTTGGTGTCCCAACCCCAAAGTGAGCCCTACTGCAGACACAACACAGCCTTTGGGGCCTCATTGGCTCTGTGGCTAAAACTTCCCACTGAAAAATCACCAGGAATAATTCCAGACAATGGCTGTGAAGAGCCTTCAGATCTTGGCACCAGAAAAGCTGTGAGAACTTGGATTAAAGCCCTTTGCAGTGCTGGGTGTAGTGTGTGCCTGTCACAGAGACCAGTGCAGGCACAAAGCCCTGTAAATGTGGTGTAGGACGGGAACTGGGATTTGGGCAGCTGTTACCTGTGGGGTTTCAGCCCTCACACACGCAGGAAGGAGGACATCCTGCACAGGGGCAGGGAACATGGAGCTGGAAAAGCCTGGGATGAGAAACCCGGGCACAAGAACCCCAAACCACCTCTGTCTGCAGAGGCCTGACTGCTGCCACGCTCACACGGCTCAGGCCCGTTTTGTACAAACAGAAATGACATTTCAGCGAGTCTGGGCTGGGTCTGACACCACTGACAGAGCCTGCTGTGCCTTCCCAGCCATCATAGGGCCCCCCCAGGTGGAACACGTGCCCCAGGCCCGCTCCATCAGGTTCCTGATCCGGCCCCCCCTGACGCCCCTGCGCGGGGAGGACCAGCAGCAGCTCACCGTGGAGGACATCTACAGCAAATTCGGGGCTGTGGATTATCACCTGATAATATTCAACCAGAGGACACAGCAGCAGGTAAGGCACAGCCTCGGGCTCTGGGATGCTGTAAATCCCATTTCAGATGAGCTGGAGAAGGATCTCAGTTATGGGGGAGATTTCTGATGTACAAGGGAAAGTCTTGGAGCCTTTGACTCTCAGGACAACAGGAATTTGAGGCTTTCTTCTTAAATCCAAAGGACTTCCTAAGAGTACTGTATAAGTAGCAAAAGTAAAACCCTTGGTGACTAAAAATTACTTAAGTAGTTCAAGTCTTAAGAAACTGAAATGCAGAATTAAATACAGAAATAATGGGAAACAAACTCATATAAATATGATTCAGAAAAAAGCAGAGTTCCATACATGCAGAATAATTCTAGCCCTGTAAGACCTCATTAGTAAATAATATTTTACGCTGCATTTTGCAATCTGAATTGAAGAAAATTTCATCTTGCCCAAATACACATTTTACCTTTCTTTTCAACAGTGGACAAAGAATGAACACAACAAAGAATTTGAAGTTTCCAACCTGGACCCAGACACTGAATACAACGGGACAGTTTATATCTGTCTGCTCCAGAGAAGGAGCAAACCTCAGGTGTTTTGGGTCAAAACCCTGGCAGGTGAGGCTGCTAACTCTGCTGAAAGCTGGAAAGTCCAGCTGGGATATTGGATACACAACATGCATTGATTTTCAGCACAGAATGTTTTAATAATTAAAAAATGAATTCTGTGAGACAAAACCTGTGTCATCACCTAGCTAATGGTGACATTTTTCTAATCCAGCTCTTTTTCCATTTGTTCTTTCCCCAGACAAGACGTGGATTCTCTACTGTCTGGTGGCCCTGGCCTTCTGTGCTGGGCTGGCTTTTGCTGCCACCGCTTATGTGAGCTACAAATACATCAAACAGCGCAGTGCCCAGCCCAGGGCCCTGGTGAGTGCCCTCAGCCACTGCAGCTCAGCCTGCAAATCACAGAATCCCCCCTGCCTGGGGCTGGAAGGGTCATTTAGTCCATGTCCTGTATGGGATCCACACCTCCCACTGTCCCAGGTGTTCCCAGCCCCAACGTCCAGCCTGGCCTTGGGGATGCAGGGGCAGGGTCTGTGCCAGGGCCCCATCACTCTCTGAATAAAACATTTCTCCCCAGGATCCAATCAAACACTCCCTCCTTCATTTAAAGGGTTAAGGAGCTTGCTCTAGCAATCACTGCAGATTCCTGGTATTTTAAAGTGCTCAGAACCTGCCCCAAACTCAGCCCCTTGGGTTAGGCAGTTAAACCTGGGGCATCCTAAATCCCCAGTTGCCCTTGAAACCCTGGGATTCTCCCCTATCCCTCATCTCCCACAGCAAGAACCGGGTTTCATATTAATGAGCTCAAGGATTTTCATGCTATTTCATGCTGCAGGGCTTAGGCCAATTCTTGCAAAAGTGAAAGCAGCAGATTTTCTTCCTCATGTTTCAAGGCTGCTCAGTTAATAGACAATGAGAAATGTCTGTATTCCTGGGAATGGTGATTTTCCAGCAGAAAAAAAAAAAGCAGCAGAGCTCTTTTGTCAGCAGAGCAGATCCCTGGTGGCTGTTAGTGGATTTTACTGACACTTCTCCAAAGAAAATGCTACAGTAACTACAGCAAACCTTCAAGGTCACAGCTTCTTGGTGATAACTCTGCTCTTTTATCTTCTCCACCAGGACTTCAGAGGGATTCCATCCTTCCAGCCTCTCACCCTGACAGTGGAGCACATCATAAAGCCCCTCAGCTTCTCCAAACCTTCCCCTTTCATCCCTGAAGTGCAGCTGGCCCAGATGAGCCAACACCTGGGCTGGTCCCTGGAGCCAGCACGTCACTCCTGTCCCTACCAGCAGCAGGTGGATGTCCCAGCAGTGCAGCTGCCCCCTCAGCCCTGCCAGGTGGAAATGCCAGCTGCCATCACTGCCTACACTCCTCAGAAAGCTGAGCAGGGCATTGCTGCTGCCCCAGGCAGCTCCAGCCTGGCCCTGACCTATGGACTGTGCGTGGAGGGCACGGACAGGAGCTCCCAGCCAGAACACAGGCTGAAGGAATCTTCTCCACATCTGAAGGAATCTTCTCCAGATGGTTCTGAGGATGGAGAGCTCCGAACCCACGGGCTGGGAAAGAGCTGCAGCCACTGGGATTACAGAGAGCAGCAGCCAAAGGTGGCCCTGTGGAAGAGCAGGGACAGGCTGCAGTCAGTTGTGATCCAGGGGAGCCCTGGGCAGACGCAGCTGCTGCTGCAGAGCGAGGAGCTGCAGGATCCCGAGCGGGTGTCCCAGCTGTCCCTGTCCCTGCTGGAGCAGGGGGGATGCTACCGACAGCAGGCAGCCGTGCCCCTGCTGCTGCCCGCGGGCAAAGCTGCCCCAGGCTGCGCCGCACGGGAGGAGCTGCTGCTGCCACCGCTGCTGCTCTCGCTCCGGACTGGGGGCCACGGGGAGCACTGGGAGCTGCCAGAGCCGTGCCCAGCCCCTGCAGGGACTGCAGCCCTGCAAATGTTCCCAGCAGCAAAGGGGCTGGAGCTGGGCTGCACTGAGCTCGGCGTGTCCCCTGCCAGCAGCCCGGACAGGGACAGGGACAGGGACACTCCTCTCACCATGCTCTTCAAGGATTTGGACCTCAAAGTGCAGTGGGATGACGAGAGCACGGAACTTTATTAGGAGGACTTAATGGTATTTAAATGCAGATGATGTTTTCTTGTATGAACCAGAAGCAATGCAAACCCCACAGCTGGTCCTGGCTGTATGAACAGAGCTCAGGGCTGTCACCCTGCTCCATTGTCACCCTGCTCCATTGTCACCCTGCCCCATTGTCACACTGCTCCATTGTCACCCTGCTCCATTGTCACCCTGCCCCATTGTCACCCTGCTCCATTGTCACCCTGCTCCATTGTCACACTGCTCCATTGTCACCCTGCCCCATTGTCACACTGCCCCATTTGGTGCCTTTGCTGACAGAACTGCTCCTTGTTACACTGCCATACTGCACCTTTGCACTTAACACAGGTCTTTATTTCTGCATATTCTCAAATTGATCATGAATTGGATTACTTTAAAAGATCAGAGAAGATTCAGTTTCCAATCCCAGATTCAGTTTCTGAAAATCTAGCAAAATTCCCAAACTGTATGTGCTCTTTACCAACACCTAAGATAGATGTGACTCCCTTTGAGGAAATTCAGGTATGCAAACCTAGAAGTGTTTAATGTACCACGGTGCAGTAAAAGAAGTAAATAGTTACTGGTGTTCTACCCTTGGAAAAGAATATTCCACCTTCCTGGAATGGACTTTGCCTTCAAAGGAGTCATTGAAACTGGGTAACAGCTCCTGATGCAGCAGTTCTGTGATATTTGTCCCTGTCCCCGGTGCTTTTTAATACTTGTACAAAGATAAAGCCTTTTGTAATACCTGGACAAAGATAAAGCCTTTTTCATCTCAGCACAGATTGATGCAGCCTTGGCCTAGTTCTGAGCTTTCTCAGCTGCTGCTCTGCAGCAGTCACACATTCTGCTCCTCCCCTGGGATCACACTCCAGGCAGGGATGTGAGGATTGCAGCACTCCCTGCTCAGCCCTCAATCTCAGTTTACCCCAATCCCAATCCACGCACCAATAACCCACCCAGGAGCCCAGGGAGGTCTGGAGCTCTCCCTCCCACCCCTCCCTGCTCCTGGCACATCCTCCAGAGCTGCCATGACCATTGTTTGGGAGTCAAAATCCTTGGAGCACCTGGACCTCCACCAAAAGGAAGCTAAATTCTAATTCACGGCCCAGAGGAGGTGATTATTTTTTCATTCAGAGAAAAGCACAGTTCAGCCTGTTCATTTGCGCTGCTGTGGTGTCTGAGGACATTGGTTTTAGAGAAGTGAAAGCATTTACAGGAATAAGCAAGGTCTGACTGGTATGGGGAAGTATTTACTCAGAGACCAATCTGACCAGGGGTAAAATTCAGCTGCTCCTACTCCAAGTGCACTTGGGGCTTTTCTCAGCTGAGGAAAGCTGAAGCTAAAGGTTAAATTCCACTTTTTTGGGGTGATTTTGCAAATAAGCCATAGGCTCATGAAGTGAAGATTTTTGATGATTCAACCCAGGATTTAAGGAATAGTCCTAGAAACTTTCCAGGCCAAGGTTCAGCTCTGAGCTCCAACAACTGCTGAAGGATCACAGCCCTGTGAGGCCAAAAGGGCAGAATTCCAAGTGTGCTGGAGAAGTGTGAGGGTACCACAGACTGAAATACGTGCATGGCTTGGGCAGTGACCAGCAGGACATTCCCAGGGAGCTCCCTCCATTCCAATCACCACCAAAGGTCTGTGGAATGTGCTTTGATCTGGTTCCTGTGCTCTGTGCCCCGAAACAACACACAGAGAAATGCTGCAGCTCCTGGAGCTGTTCCCAAGGACTGGGAGACACCAGGGGTAACATTTTTTATCACTAAACCCCCCTGGAGAGGCATTTAAAGCCAGTGATGCCAATTACCTTATTCAGAGTTGCATATATTGTGTCAATACTATTCCCAGTGATGCTATCCAGGGAATAATCAACATTTTGGGTGGTGTTGTGAAACACAACCCCCAGCACAGGATGGGTATGGGCAGAGTCGTGTGGAAGGGATGGGGCCTTGGGAGAGCACTTCAATCTGCTGCTAAAATTATGTTATTTTCTATTTTTGAAACCTTTCCAAATCCCTCTGCAGAAGCCCTGCCATGGGGTCTGATCATGCCCAGACTGTAATGAATGTCCCATCCTGCTGCAGGACAGGTGGGAGCTGAGGGAGAGTCTGGGAATGGATTTTTAGAATGCACAGAGGTGCCCAAAGATGCAAAGTGTCCCCGAGCTGAGACATCCACCCCTCCTTCAGGCCATTAAATACCTTCAGGGCTGCATGAGCCCTGCCTGAACAAAAGGCAGGAATGATTCCTCCCAGCAGCTCCCCTGCCCAGAGATCACAGCCCTGTCCTGCTGCAATATCCTCGACTTCCTGCTTTCGTCATGCCTTAGTCAATATTGATTTTTGAGGCCTGGATGTTCTGAGCTGAGGGAAATTGATTCTCGTCTCATGAGTCACCTCCTAAATTTAACACACAGATCATCCCTTCTCAAGCTGTTTCTCTTTGGAAAACCTTGGAAAGAAATATTGATGCTGTTGAATTTTATTGGAGCAAGGGACACGTCATCCCTGCTGACCTCACTGCCTTCCTCTGCTCTGTCACAGACATCTTTTATGAAAAATCCTTTCCTTAGGATTTTTATTTCCTGAGAAGCTGAGAGGCCTCAGGAACAAAATGCAAACATTGGTTATCTGCTGCTGTGGAATGCAACAGGTGCATCTGGGATTGGTCTCATGGGGTTGTTTCTGATTAATGGCCAATCACAGTCCAGCTGGCTGGACTGTCTCGGTCAGTCAAAAACCTCACTGTCTAACACAGGTGATAGGTGTTGGGAAGTTATTGTAAACATTGTACATGTAGTTTTTAGTATAAAGACATAACACCTTCCCAGGGGCAGGCACAGTGCCTGGAACTGTCCTGCTGGATGGACCTCGTCAGGGCAAAGAAAGAATTTTATAGATAAGATCCAATAAACAACCTTGAGACCGAGAAATGAAGAGCTCTGACTCGTCCTTCAAGCTCCAGGCTGGGAAAAGAGAATTTCCAATTCTGCGTGGGGTCACTCTGAGCAGCTAAAGATCCCCCACTGGGCAATAAAAGCTCCCCTTGCCTCAGGGAGCGTGTGTCCCCAGCAGATGTCACACCGGTGACAGGTGAGTGCTGCAGCTCAGTGTCACAAGGCAGCAGAGCAGCAGGTGGCAGCTGTAACCCTAGAGCACAGCATGGCTCTTTGTCTCCCAGCTAAATCTGGGAGCTGGCACTGCTCACTCCCCTCCCGTGGGATCCCTGCCCAGGGCTGAGCTCTGCAAGCCAAGATCCCATTCTCCCTCCCTGCTTGTTCCTTTCTCTTGGCACTGGAGGGTGTTCGAGCACCACTAAAAATCACTGGTGAGTTTTGAACAAGCTCTGGGAGGAAAATCTTACACGAGGGACAAAAGGAAAGCTCCAGGTTCTGGAGACAGAATGAAGGAGAGCTCTCAGAATCTCAGAATACCCTGAGCTGGAAGGGGCCACAGGGATGATTAAATTCAGCCCCTCGCCCTGCACAGACGCCCCAACAACCCCACTTTGTATTTGAGAACGTTGTCCAAACACTCCTGGAGCAGCTCTGGCAGCCTCGGGCTGTGCCCATTCCCTGGGGACCCCCCTGCACCCTCTGGGGGAAGAACCTTTCCCTAAATCCAACCTAAACCCCCTGAGGCAGCCCCAGGCATTCCCTCAGTCCTGTCCCTGCTCACAGCGACCAAAGATCAGTGCCTGCCCCTCTAAATAAAATAAATCCTGTAACAGAGGGTTGATGTAACAAAATGAATGAAATTATTAATTTTAAGCAGAGTAGATGATAATTACACATTACTTCTCATAATGCAAAATTCAGGGAAGCGCTGGAGTGGCCATGGATTCACAACCTATGGAAGGGGAGTGTTCCTTCCCTCTGACAGCTCAGCTCACCCCAGAGTGCTTCAGACTGCCAGCCCAGTCCCTCCTGTTTATTCTCTTACAGGAATGTCACAAACTCAGCCCCAAATGAACTTCACAGCTGAAGTCTGGTGCTGATCCTGCTGGGTTTCACCTTTGGATGGTGAAGCAAACAAGGTTCCTAGAAATGGCTCCTTGGTGCAGTGCCAGATTTGATGGTGGAATTCGTTCCACAGGACACCACAAGAAGCATCACCTGCTCCTCACATTGCTGGGAGGGTTTTCCCTGAATTCTGGAGCTGCAGGATCACCTCAAATAAATGGAAAATCAGCAATCTCTGTTCTCTGCCCCTGCCCCAAACTCTCAGACACCACCACGGGCTGCTGGACACACAAAGCTCCCCTGCTCTGAGGCACCAAGCCTTTGTTTGCTGCAAAAAGGAAATAAAACAGTCCCAGCCCACCAAAACCTGCGAGCTGCTGGAGCTCCTGGTGCAATCAGACCCTGCCAGGATTTGCCTGGAGCTGGCATTCCCTAAAGAGATGCCAAAGCAAATGCCATCCCTCTGTCAGGCAGCCATGGCAAGGTTACCCCCAGGGCCATTCCTGGCCAGGGTCAAACTCTCCAGAATTCAGCTCAGATGCTTTGTGAGCTCTGTCCCAAAGGAGCAGAGCACACTGCAGAGCTCTGCACTCTGCAGGCACCTGTCCCTGCTCAGATCCCTTGGCCAGGCAGTGATTTGGCAGAGTGGGGGTGCTGTGGGCACTGAGGAGCAGCGAGTGTCCCCATTGTCCAGGGAGGGCTGGCAGGGCTATATTTGACTGCAGGATGGGCACTCCAACATGGGGAACATTCTTCTGGGGAGAGTCATCCTCGTGTCACCACCAGCAGAAGGAAACCTCCTTTGTCCCTTGCCTTGCCTGGGGACAGGGGCTCTCCTGCAGCCTTCACTGGGTGAGTGTGGTTTATCTGTAAATAAACTGCTGTTTGTGCTGCATTTTGTAGGATCTAAGAGCAGCATCAGTTGTTTTGTGTGACAGCTTTGCACTGCAGAAGTAGATTTTGCCTTGTGTTTGTATCTGCTTTAATGATTGTTTTTCCAGTGTTGTTATGAAAATCCTGGTTTGCTTCATGTTTTCTCACCAGATTCTGCTCTGGTTTACTGCATGTTTAGAAAATAATCTGCATTTGAATTGAAAAGTGTAGGTTTTAATAGTGATTATAAAACAGTGAAATTTGTTCAGGGAAAAATAAACCCCATTATTTAGTAAAAATGAGTCTGTATCAGTAATTATTCATGAGCATAGAAACAAGGCTCTGATGCCCAGGATGACAGGACTCATTTGCAGCTGAACCACTTCTGAAGACAGCAGAAACTATAAAATTACAATGATTTTTTTCCATAAAAGCCTGCTTCATTTTCTTCTCCTTTTACTTGTCAGCATTTGTTGTTTCTTCCGAAGTTAGTGCCCACAAAGCAAACATTATCAAGATAATTCTGTATTTTCATTTGCATGTTGGGATATTTTGCATTTACCAGAACAACCCTGATTTTCCATGGACTGTTTATAAGAAATTTATTTACATCAACAGAAAACTGTCCAAGTAAGAAAATTGTACAAGAAAATTATACTGGGAGAAGCTGAAGCTCTGTATTTTTATCAGGTTCAGATTCAAAAGCAGCAAAGCTCAAATCCAGGTGGAAGATTTGCCAAGGGAAAATTTCAGTCATGGAACACGAGCTAGGGAAAGATTTACAGCTATGCTTGAACAAATTCTATTCAGCAACAATTACATTTGCAAAGCTGCTTTTCCAAAGTAACCCGAGCTTTGAGAGCCTGTGAACGTGCCAGGGCCAGGATCCTGCTGGGTGGCTGGGATTTAACTGCAGGACAGGGACATGAGGAGGGATCCAAAATTGCCTTTAATGCCCAGCCATTAATGAGAGGCTAAAAGCAGAGAGCTGTGGGCTCCCAGAGCAGAGGCTGGGAACAGGATGGGAGCCAGGAGTGCCAGGGTTTGCTCCTGTGTCCCACCTGCGCACTGGGATTGCTCTGGGAAGCTTTCCTGGTCACTCCTGGGGAAATCCTGCTGTTTTGCACAATTCCTTGTCACTCCTTGGGAAATCCTGCTGTTCTGAGCCATTCCTTGTCACTCCTTGGGAAATCCTGCTGTTCCTGAGCCATTCCTTGTCACTCCTGGGGAAATCCTGCTGTTTTGCACAATTCCTTGTCACTGCTTGGGAAATCCTGCTGTTCCTGAGCCATTCCTTGTCACTCCTGGGGAAATCCTGCTGTTTTGCACAATTCCTTGTCACTCCTTGGGAAATCCTGCTGTTCTGAGCCATTCCTTGTCACTCCTGGGGAAATCCTGCTGGTCCTGAGCCATTCCTTGTCACTCCTTGGGAAATCCTGCTGTTCCTGAGCCATCCCTTGTCACTCCTTGGGAAATCCTGCTGTTCCTGAGCCATTCCTTGTCACTCCTTGGGAAATCTTGCTGTTCCTGAGCCATTCCTTGTCACTGCTTGGGAAAATCCTGCTGTTCCTGAGCCATTCCTTGTCCCACCTGTGCACTGGGATTGCTCTGGGAAGAGACATCACTGCTCATTCCTTGGGAAAATCCTATTCCTGAGCCATTCCTTGTCCTACCTGTGCACTGGGATTTCTCTGGGAAGCTTTCCTGGTCACTCCTTGGGAAATCCTGTTCCTGAGGCACTCCTTGTAGGCTGGCATTTGTTTTCTCCATGATTTTTCATCCTTTCCCTAAGAGCTCAGCAGAAACACGTGGTCCCTCAGGATGTAAAGGACTGGATAAAGCATTTTTCTCTTGGAGTGGTGAGCTGGGACTGCTCTGTGTGGGCATGGGGAATTACACATTTGTACATGGGGAATTACACATTTGTACATGGGATGCATGGGACAGAGCTCTGCTTCAGCAGCTGGACCTGCTGGAGCACCCTGGTTTGATGGGAGCTGTCCCTGCCCATCAGATGGGCTTTAACGTCCAACCCAAACCATCCCAGGGTTCCTGATGACATCCTGGAGAAACAGGAACAAAAGCTGCCTTGAGTGACTCCATTCCTCCCCTGATCCCACTTTCCACAGAAGCATCATGAAGCAAACCCCTCTCATAGCATGGATGTCAGAAAATATTTTTGTATGAAATTCACTCACAGCCCTGAACCCCAAAGCAGAGCAAGGACTTCAAAAGATTCTGTTGAAATGTCTGATTTGAATGTTTTAATCTATTCCAGCAAGAAAGTTTGGCTTTGACACCCCACCATGGGAACCAGAGCCTTCTTCCACCACAGAGAGGAGGAGCAGAAGGAGGAGAGGAAACAGAGCTTGGAAATCACCTCCACAACCAGGAAAAAAAGGTTTAAAACCAGGTAAGCCCCAGAGTCAGGGACAGGCTGAGTCCATCAGGTGCACCCAGGCCTTTCTACACATTCATGCATTTGCAGAATGCTGAGTTTGTGAAATGATGGAACATTATCTGGGTTCTTTTCCATGAACCTGCCCCTGGAAGTGAGGAAGAGGAGACCTTCAGCCTTTCAGACCTGTCGATAGCAGCTGCCCTTGCCTTGACCTCTGAGACAGCCAAGTAAGTCAGGAGTTATTGTAACTCCAATATAACATTGTGGGCAGCACCACAGCTCTGCACCAGGGTCACAGCTCTGCCCCAGGGTCACAGCTCCCAACTTACTCTGTTGGAAGGAGAAAGAGCAGGATCAACCCAGAGGTTCTTCCTTTAAAAACACCAGGACTCAACTAAAATGCAGGAAATTAAATGATACTGCCATGTGATAATGAGGAACATTGCCCTGCTTGCATGTAGGGGTGTGAGAGAAACCAGATTTTATAGGAATAAATGGAAAATACTGACAGATAATTAATGAACAGTAACAGATGGGACTCTCCCTCTTTCCCAGAAAATCTCAGCCACATCTCTCCTCCCTTTGATCCTTTTCCCAGCTTCCTCCCCAGGACCAGAAGTGGCCAAACAGTCCCCATGGCAGTCTGATCTCTTCTGGGAGTGCTGGTTCCTGTGGGGATAATTCCCTGACATTCCTACCACACTCCATCAGGTGGTGTTCCTGTCCTTACCACTTCTGATCTAACAAAAAGTGCGCTATCAATAGAAAACACTCCTAAAAAAGAGAGAAAAAGTTTTATCTTGACTTCTGCTGGCTTTTATCATCATGCAGTTCCAGGGAGTACAATCTGAGAAGGGAAGCTGAGCTCCTGGAGCTGGAACAGAGGGGGCAGAAGAGGACTCGCTTTGGGAATGACACGGAGAAGATGGAAGAGGAGCTCATCAGGATCTGCAGGCAGCTCCGAGTGAGGGCTGACAGGAAGGGCCTGCGCAGGAAGGTCAGAGCAGCCCCCTCTGCTGGCACCAGGGGCCACCAGGGCTAAAACTGTGATCCTGCACCAAAGCAGGTGATAGGACAACCCCAAAATCTGGCACCAGATGCCAGCATGGCTAAAGCTGTGATCCTGCACCAAAGCAGGTGATAGGACAACCCCAAAATCTGGCACCAGAGGCCAACAGGGCTAAAGCTGTGATCCTGCACCAAAGCAGGTGATAGGACAACCCCAAAATCTGGCACCAGATGCCAGCATGGCTAAAGCTGTGATCCTGCACCAAAGCAGGTGATAGGACAACCCCAAAATCTGGCACCAGATGCCAGCATGGCTAAAGCTGTGATCCTGCACCAAAGCAGGTGATAGGAGAACCCCAAAACCTGGCACCAGATGCCAGCATGGCTAAAGCTGTGATCCTGCACCAAAGCAGGTGATAGGACAACCCCAAAACCCCTCCAACCAAAGGCCTTGAAACGTTACCAGAGGTCCCTGGTGCCAGAGGGTTTGTGTGAGAGCTGCCCCCGGGCCTGCCCTGCCCTGAGCAGTGTCTCCTGGCCAGGCCCTGCACAAGGCCTCCCTGCAGAAGGAGCTGCTGGAGCTGCGCGCGGCGCGGGCGCCCCTGCTCTGGATCCCGCTGCGGGCACACGGCGTCTGGGAGAACATGGATGTCACCCTGGCATGCACCGTCCTGGGGAGCCCCCTGCCACAGGCCACCTGGTATGGCACTGCCAGCACAGCCCTGCCCTGCCCAGGAGGGAGGGACAGCTGCAGGGGGCACAGAAAACACCTCAGGGGCCAGAGGTGTGGGACCAGCAGGGACAGGGGGGCCTGGAGCAGTGACAGCGCCGTGGGATCCTTCTGGGACAGGGCTGGTGCTCATGGAGGATTCCCTGGACATCCCTGTGGGATCCTTCAGATGTTCATGGAGGTTCCCTGGAGATTCCTGAGGGATCCTTCTGGAACAGGGGTGGTGCTCATGGAGGGTTCCCTGGACATCCCTGTGGGATCCTTCTGGGACAGGGGTGGTGCTCATGGAGGTTTCCCTGGACATTTCTGTGGGATCCTTCTGATGTTCATGGAGGTTTCCCTGGAGATTCCTGAGGGATCCTTCTGGAACAGGGGTGGTGCTCATGGAGGGTTCCCTGGAGATTCCTTTGGGATCCTTCTGATGTTCATGGAGGTTTCCCTGGAGATTCCTGAGGGATCCTTCTGGGACAGGGGTGGTGCTCATGGAGGGTTCCCTGGAGATTCCTTTGGGATCCTTCTGGGACAGGGCTGATGCTCATGGAGGTTCCCTGGAGATTCCTGAGGAATCCTTCTGATGTTCGTGGAGGTTTCCCTGGACATTCCTGTAGGATCCTTCTGGAACAGGGCTGATGCTCAGGGAGGTTTCCCTGTTTTCTGAACACTCCTACAAGGCTCATTCTGGGACAGGGCTGATGTTCATGGAGGTCTCCCTGTTTGCTTTTCCCACAGGTAGACTTGGATTTAAGTCTCAAAAAGCAGAATCTCTTTCAGCACTAAATCACCATAAACATGCCCCAATAAGGCCTGGCTGCCTAGGGCACCATGAGAGTTTCAGCATTAAAGTGCTTCAGCTTCTACAGATTGTAAAATAAACACAACTGTCACTTACTCCCTTTGTATATTAACCAACCTCAGGACTGGACCTGAGTGCAGCACACTCCATAAATACCAGAAATAAATGAAAGATCACCTCAAAAGCCCAATTTGCACAGTGTATTTTGATCAGTTTGAAGTGATTGGCCATTCCTCCTCTGGAAGGTTTAAGTGTGCAAACATTTGCATTACTAATGACTCGTGGGCAGCAGCTCTGCCACTGTGGGAGCTCTGCATGTCCTGTGTCCTTCCAGAACGACCTCCCTGAATTATTCAGAGAGCAAAGAGAGTCTGAACCTCCCACACATCCCTGGGAGCACAAGGAAGAGACATCTGTGAACTCACTCACAGGAGCTGCAGGCAGGGGATGTAAAGCCACGGCTGAGCAGCCACACAGGACCATGGAGGGCTCTGGGTTTCACTGCCAGACTGGTTTGGATTGAAGAGGGAGATCTGTAAAAGAGGGAATTGTGTCTGCTCCTCTTTCCTGTGGTGTTTAATGTGGGTCCTTCCCTAACAGCACATTTCCTTCTTTTCCACCAGGTATAAAAATGGAATCCCCATCGATCCCCGCCGAGCCCCAGCAGGAAAATACAAGATCAAAAATCAATTTGGGATGCTGACCCTGCAGATCAGCAGGTAAGGGCTGTGCCCTTGGGATCTGACCCTGCAGATCAGCAGGTAAGGGCTGTGCCCTTGGCTGAGCTGCTCCTTCAGCTGAGTGAGACCTGCTTGCCCTAAATTCCCAGTCTGTGGATGATAAACAAACCCAGTAATTCTGCTGGAATCTGATCTTGCCTGCCTTTAAGGCTGTTGTGTTTGAGCTAAACCTTTGCCAATCTCCACAGCAGTTCACAAGGTTTAAAAACTCTACACAAAACCAAACAAAATTAAATTGCTTAATTTACTTCTGCTTCTCTTTTTATGTATCAGCAACACGGTTTCCTTCACAATAAGCACTTCATGAACAGACAAAAATGCGATTTGGGAAGGATCAGTGTAATCAGAACAACGTTAGTTCTGATCTATGAATTATCAGTGATAGACAAATGCAAATCTTCAGTGCAATCAAGTGTTCCACAGGCCTTTTGCTTCTTCAGTACTTAAAATGGTTTCCTTCTTGGTCTCAAGAGAAAAAATTGATGACAAAGTACCAGAAATCCTTGTAATTGAAAGGAAAAGCAGATCTTGGATGAAAAGCAAACACCCCTGGGATTAAAGGTGAACCCCTTTGAATTTGTCCTGTGAAATATGAAGGAGGGGAAATTTAATTTTTTTTCAGATGCTCCATGGAAGATTCTGCTGAGTACAGTGTGGAGGTGAAGAATCCGTATGGTGAAGCTTATTCCTTTGCCACAGTGCTTGTCAGGAGTAAGTACAAATATTCCTTGGGTTTCAACTTCCCAGTACTGCAGGGTCTTCCAAACATTTCCATTATTGGATAGGCACACACAGGCACTCTGGAAAGCACAGAACAGCTTCTCTTCCTTGGTCACTTCTGGGCCCAGCCAAAGGTTTTCCTTTCAGATTCCATGTGCACACAGCTGTCCTTTCACTGGGATAAAATTGTACTAAATTTAGGAGCTTATTTCTTCTATGAAACAGCCCCACAGTGGAACTCAACAGGCTCACAGAGAGTCTGCTAAAGATAAGCAAGGAATGGCTCCCCAAGAGCTGTGGCTCTCAGTGGGACCTCCCAGGGCATTATTGCAGAGAATGCCACATTCTTCCCTGAAATCAGTAACCACCAAGGGCAAATGCAAGATTTTCCTCTTGGATTTGTGTTCTTAAAATAACTGGCACAGACTCCACAGATACAAAGTGTGCACAGCCACAGCCAGACGTGGGGAAGGAAGTAAATAAACCACCAGCACTTAAAAAGGGAAATAATCTCCAGTTTTAGGAAATATGCAGAGCAGTCTCACAGAATCACAGTTTAGCTGTTCGTATTTCACCTATTTATATCTAAATTACAATTTTGTAATGAAAAGCATGGACAGAACAGACTTACAGACAATTGTAGACAATTACACCCTATAGTGGGACTGACAGAGCCCTCTGCCATGGCTTGTGCTGTTATCACACTTATTTTCACATGCCATATTTTGAGCTGAATCCTGTCTGGGATGCAGATGTCACAAGGAGACTGTGACTCCCGGTAAAAGCAGTGTATTGTCTCACCTTTCAGGGCTTTTAATTAAACAGTGCCAAAATTCAGCATAACTGGGAATATGCAGCAGGCATTTACCAATTCTGAAGGGACACCAGCCCAGGAAACCTTCATTGCATCCTTCCCAGATCCCTAAATTCCCCTTGCCCTAATGCAGGACAAGTTACCAGGAGGTTCTCACAGTGTGGCCACAACAGGAGCTGCCCTTGGCCACCAAGCAGCAGCCTGAGGAAAAATCCCATGCCAATAATAACTGCTCCTGTCATTCCCTGTGGGACCTTTAGGATCAGAGCAGGATGAGGATGGAACAGGGGCTGTGGCTGGCACAGAGAGGCCTGGCTGGGACTGCTCTCCTCACCTCTGAGGATTGCTTCTCCTGGAACATTTCTGGAACAAATTCTCTGCAGACACATCCCCAGAGGCTTGTGAAGGGCATCAGCTGTCAGATGAATTGAACTTTTAGCCCATGGTGACACTTTAAAGGTTCAAATTAAGGGCTGGCTTGAGGGAAAAACAGTTTGCTGAGCATCACTGGGTGTTATTAAGACGATAAACACTCCATGAGATTTGCTAAATGTGTTTTCCTCTTCTCTTATAGAATATTACGGAAAGGAATCAGGATTTGATTCAGAAATATACAAAAGTGAGTAAATAATGAATGTTATTATTAATTATTTTTATAGCCTGATGCAATTGGATTATTTTTTCCCTGAGAGCTTTTCCTGTCAGCCTGACTGCACAAGTGCAAGGCTCACTCTAAATATATGACAATAAAAATACTCCAGGAGGAAGGCTCTGAAGTCTCTTATCATGCTGACTTTCATTCCACAGGATCCCTTCTGGCCAGGGAGGCAGATTTTGCTTTTCCACTGAAACCTTTATTTGCAAGAGAAAAGGAGCCTTTCACCCTCTCCTGTCACTTCTCCTCTGATTTACTGGAGCACCAAGGAGGCATCACCTGGTTCAGAGATGGTTTGTAGGCAACAGCTGAGTTTGTGTGCATGTACCTCCGGGAATGTCCCACTGGAATTCACAGCTGGGATTGAATGGTCACAGAAAAAAAAAAGAAAATTATTAAAATCCAGGATTCCTGAGCTGTTCTCAGCTCTGCTCAAGCTACAGATGTTACTATTTAATGTTTGTGTGTAAAGGACGACACCATTGAAATGTTTTGGGGGTAATGACATTCCTGTTCATAAGAATATTTGAAGAGCCTTAGTTTGAAAAGCCTCCAGTGAGAAAAACTTCTGGATCCTCTGTGCGTTCTGCTTGGGTCTTTCTGTGGATCAGAGTCCACAGCTGCAATCTGGAGGCACAAAAATAATCCAGGAATGTCTTAGAGATCCCTCATCGCATTCTGTGCTTTTTGAGGCATTTGGGAATAAATATTGCCACTCCTAACAGGGCAATCCAGGTGAATTTCCTTCCCCTTCTCTGCTGCACAGGGGAGCTGCTGCAGGACTCAGAGGGCCAGGAGCTGAGGTGCCAGGGCTGTGAGGCCTCTCTGACAGTGCTGTGTGCCCACAAGGAGGACGAGGGCTTCTACACCATCCGTGTGCCCTCGCTGCACGGACACAAGGAGCAGACCACCTATGTGTTTGTCAGAGGTACCTGCAGATCTCCTTTCCTGGGGCCTTGGCATGAAGAATTCTCCCCCTCACACACAAGGAAACAGCTCCTAATTTTGTGTGTGGGTACAATTAGCACAATGACCAAATCTTATTTTCGCTGATGATTTCAGTATTAGAAAACTGTGTTACTGGGATAGGCCTTTAGACATTTAAAATTAATCTACTCAATGAAAATTCTGGAAAAGAAAAGAACAGAAGCTCCCCTCCTTACGTGGTGTTTTGCAGATGCTGCAGCGCTGACAGCTGGAGCCCCAGGGTCCCCCCTCAACGTGAGATGCCACGATGTGAACAAAGACTGCCTGCTCCTCTCCTGGGTAGCCCCCAGTGACGATGGAGGAAGCCCCATCCTGGGCTACCTCATTGAAAGGTCTGTAAGGCACCACTCAGAGCTAGGAACCCCCATCTATGGTGGCAATGGAACAAAGGAGGGCTGTGTGTCCCTGCAGGTGTGAGGCTGGCTCGGAGCAGTGGGTGCAGTGCAGTGCCCAGCCTGTCAAGGGCTGCAGGTGCCCGGTGCTGGGCCTGGCAGAGGGACAGACGTACCAGTTCCGTGTCAAGGCTGTCAACAAGGCTGGCACCAGCCACCCCTCAAGGGCCAGTGACCCTGTCACCACCCAGGACGCCAGCAGGGACGAGAGAGTGACAGGTTGGTACCAAACCCTCAGAACCACGGGGGGCTGCAGGAGTAACTGAGTGCAGCTTGTCCGGATCCTCCCCATTCCCACAAATGTCTCTGCTGAGCCCATCTTGGGAGCATTCTGAACAGAAACAGCTCAAAGTGCCATTGTTTGTGACATAAAATGTCTGTAATTGTGCCCAGAACCAGCGAGCCAGCCCTGGGTTCTGGCACCTCCTGTGGGTGGGTGACTCTGCCCTGTTTGTCATTGCAGTGATCCCATATGACCAGGGCAGGACCATAGAAATATCCAAGGATGACCTGGAGGGTGAGTTCAAATCTCCCCAAAGTGTTTGTCTGCTTCTTTATATTGAAGGATCTTAATTTATAGTGGGAGAACAGAATCCACTGTAAAAGAACTTTAATTTCCCTGCCACATTATCACTGAAGCCTTTTCTGCCTTCCCATAGGACACATTAAAATTCCCTTGCCACCCACCAATGTCCATGCAACTGAGGTCAGAGAGGATTATGTGGCTTTGGCCTGGGATGAACCAGATCCAAGAGGCAGAGAGCCACTGAATTACTATGTGGAAAAGGTAAGAAAATAATAATATCACACAGAAGAGGAGCTGCAGAGCAGAACCATTTCTTTCTCAAGTGGGACATAGTACAGGTGAGGCCATTCCCAGTTAGGAACTGGGGAGATCCAGCCTCAAACCCAGCTGGTTCAGCCTCTCCACCCCACATGTGTCCTGAGCCATGGCCCTGACTCTGACACAGCTCAAGCACTAATGATTAACAAGGAATGGACAAGGAATTTTAACACCACAGAACAGTGGCAGAATTGTAACAGGAAGAACTGAGAATACCTCACTGTCCTGTTCCCCACTAATCACTCTGTTGGTTAATTAGCATCTTCTGCCCATCTCCTTTCATGCATCCTTACTTCTAACCTCCTGTAGCAAAGGCGCCCTCCGCTGCCAAGGGTGAAAAGTGTGGGTACATCCACAAGAAATACATAATTTATAGCTTTGGTTGTGTTTTGTTTGGAGCTTTTTAAAATTCCTTTCCTTGTCATAGGTCAGGAGGGGTTTGTGCTCACTTCAGGAGCTGTAAATCATCTCCTTTTCCCGTACAGTGTCTCGTGGGCAGCAGCTCCTGGCAGATGGTGAACCTGGAGACGCCAGCGAATTCCCCAAGATTTGCACTCTTCGGGCTGGAGAAGGGAAAATCCTTCCGGTTCCGCGTGCGTTCTGTCAACAAGTTCGGCATCAGCGAGCCCTCGGTGCCCAGCGCGCCCGTGCTGGCCGGGACACAGCCCGGTAACGGGAACGCTGCTCTGCCGTGCCTGCACCGGCCCTGCAGGGGGTGGGCTGACAGGAATGGGGGGGATCACATCTAAACCTCGTGGCTTGAACTCCTGCACCAGCCCTGCAGGGGGGTTGACTGCCGGGAATGGGGGAATTCCCTCTAAACTTCATGGTTAAACTCCTGCACCAACCCTGCAGGGGGATTGACTGCCGGGAATGGGGGAATTCCTTCTAAACTTCATGGTTAAACTCCTGCACCAACCCCGGAGAGGGCATGGACTGCCAGCAATGAGGGCATCCCCTCTAAACCTCATCATTTTAACTCCTGCACCAGCCCTGCCAGCAATGAGGGCAACCCCTCTAAACTTCATGGTTTTAACTCCTGCACCAGCACTGCAGAGGGCATGGGGTGCCAGGAGTGAGGGCATCCCCTCTAAACCTCATGGTTTTAACTCCTGCATCAACCCTGCACATGGCATGGGCTGCCAGCAATGAGGGGGATCCCCTGCCCACATTCCCCTCTAAACTTCGTGGTCTATGGTTACACAGCAGTACTTTGATATAAGGAAATCTCTTGAAGCCCTAAATCCTCCTTTAATTGGTTTGCAGTTGGCCAGGGCAGTGTTAATCTGAGCAAGCAGTGAGCAGGGAATTACATTTAATGAAACAGGAACAGTTGAAGGCTGTGTTGAATCCAAGGATGCTTGCAGCGTGGTGTGAGGGAGGTGACAGTGTGCAAGGAATGACAGGAGGCTGCAGCAGCCCGGGCTGGGGGCTCAGCCAGGACAGAGCCTCTGCACGGCTGCTTTGGCTTTCGGGTGTTTTCTCCCTGGACTGAGCTCACACAAAGAGGGCCACAGGCTCATGTTGGTGTTTCTGTTCTGCAGAGGGATGAGCACTGACTCTTTATTTGTGTATTGTCCCACACCGAAGCTGCTCCAGGGTTCACTCCGAGATGGAAATGCAGAGGGGAGCAGGTCCCAGTTCAGGGTGGAGCCAAGGACAATCAAGATTAGCTTTGTTTTTCCTCTGCTTCAGGGGAGTTTGTGTGGGGTAACTGCAGAAATCAGTGGGAGAGGAAGAAGTCATCTGGCAAACCCAAGCACAGATCCTGTCCATGGCATTTTGCTCTAATTCCACTGTATCCCAGAATGGTTTGGGTTGGAAGGGACCTCAAAGCTCATCCATAGGCAGGGAGCTTCCACCATCCCAGGCTGCTCCATCCCCACCCAACCTGGCCTTGGCCACTTCCAGGGATTGGGCAGCCACAGCTTCCCTGGGCAACAATTTGAAAACGGTGCTCTGGAAAAGGTGATTAAATCAAACAGCCCAACTCATTTATAATACTTAGGGCTTTTTTAAATTATAGATTTTAACCCTGACTACTTTTGTCTGTGTTTTTTGTTTCTTTCCTTTTTTAGCTCCTCCATCTCCACCATCTCAGGTTCTGGCCTTCAGAGACACCAGGACATCTGTTGTTGTGCAGTGGGACAAGCCCAAGGATGGCCCAGAGCCCCTTGGGTATTACATCTACTGCCGGGAGACGGGCACGGAGCAGTGGCAAACAGTCAACAACAAACCAGTGACAGGGACCGAGTGAGTGCTGCTCCCTGCTCTGCTGAGGGAGGCCAGGGGCCCGGCCTGGATTCCTCTGGCTCTGCCTGGAGTCGTGTTTCAGATAAAAAAAGACCTTCCTTCAGTCCCCACGCACAGGCTGGCAGGCACAGCAACAGCAGGGCCTTGGGGGGATTCAGGATTGCTGCAGGCCTGAGCCACGGCTGTGTGCTCTGCAAGGGATGGGTTCCACAGCCCCACCGAGCCTGGGGTTCTCTATGGGATGGGCTGAGCAGCCCCACCGAGCCTGGGGCTCTCCAAGGGATGGGTTCCACAGCCCCACCGAGCCTGGGGCTCTGCAAGGGATGGGCTGAGCAGCCCCACTGAGCCTGGGGCTCTCCAAGGGATGGGTTCTACAGCCCCACTGAGCCTGGGGCTCTGCAAGGGATGGGTTCTACAGCCCCACTGAGCCTGGGGCTCTCTATGGGATGGGTTCCACAGCCCCACTGAGCCTGGGGCTCTGCAAGGGATGGGTTCTACAGCCCCACTGAGCCTGGGGCTCTCCATAGGCTGGGCTGTGCAGCCCCACTGAGCCTGGGCGACCAGCAGAACCACATTCCATGGGTTTGCCTGTTTTCTACTGTTTTCAATCACACACAATTTACAGTCACTCTCCAGCTGTGGGGGTCACATGTCAAGCAGAAAAAGTCCATTAAAAAGTCCTGTTTATCTCCCTGCCCATGGTGATTCATCTCCATCTGATCCATACCCACTGTGAGTTATCTGGAGCCATTTCATGTGACACATTAATTTGTAATGACAAGTAATGATTTTGCAAGAACTAAACCTTATTAAAGTGTGTAGATGTCTGCTCCAGCACTGTTTACCTGTGCACAGGCAAACACAAACACATTAATTTGCTCTCCCAGGTTTACTGTTCCTGGGCTGCAGCCTGGAAAGGAATATGTGTTCTGTGTGAAATCTGTCAGCGATGCAGGACTGAGTGAGAGCTCACCAGAAACAGATCCCATCGTTGTCAGGCCAGCAATTGGTGAGTAGTGACCAAATGAAACCCCTCCAGCCCATCTGTCAGGCACAGCCACCACTGCCTGCTATGGTGACAGTGGCTGAGAAACAAAACAAAAGGGAACTCATTTTCCTGTACCCTGCAGCTTCTGCCATCAATTACACTTGCCAAGCGTGGACAGAGTTAATTAATTAGCATTTTGGCCTAGCAGTGTGCTACATTTGTGGTGTTAATTTGGCTCTGGGTACAAGTGACCATTTTAATTGCTCAGTTATGTGATGTCTGGAAACCAGCATTGGGAATTTCTCAGGGAAATTACAAAATCCTACAATCACACCTAGGACCTAACCCTCCATGTTCCCATTTTATCATCCCACTGCTGCCACCTTTTCTGCCACACAAACCCTAAAGCCCCAGGCAAGGGACCTCCATAGGCACATGCAAGGCTTTTGCTGTGACTCCAGATGAGAATGTGGATGTTGTGCTGACACTGCTGTTCTGTCTGTCCCTGCTGTTCTGTCTGTCCCCTGCCATTCTGTCTGTTCCCTGCTGTTCTGTCTGTCCCTGCCATTCTGTCTGTCCCCTGCCGTTCTGTCTGTCCCTGCTGTTCTGTCTGTCCCCTGCCATTCTGTCTGTCCCCTGCTGTTCTGTCTGTCCCCTGCTGTTCTGTCTGTCCCCTGCCATTCTGTCTGTCCCCTGCTGTTCTGTCTGTCCCTGCTGTTCTGTCTGTCCCTGCCATTCTGTCTGTCCCCTGCTGTTCTGTCTGTCCCTGCTGTTCTGTCTGTCCCCTGCCATTCTGTCTGTCCCTGCTGTTCTGTCTGTCCCCTGCTGTTCTGTCTGTCCCTGACATTCTGTCTGTCCCTGCCATTCTGTCTGTCCCCTGCTGTTCTGTCTGTCCCCTGCTGTTCTGTCTGTCCCTGCTGTTCTGTCTGTCCCCTGCCATTCTGTCTGTCCCTGCTGTTCTGTCTCTGCCATTCTGTCTGTCCCCTGCCATTGTCTGTCCCCTGCCATTCTGTCTGTCCCTGCTGTTCTGCCTCTGCCATTCTGTCTGTCCCCTGCCATTGTCTGTCCCCTGCCATTCTGTCTGTCCCTGCCATTCTGTCTGTCCCCTGCCATTCTGTCTGTCCCTGCCATTCTGTCTGTCCCTGCTGTTCTGTCTGTCCCCCGTGCCCAGCCTGTCCCTCGGCCCCTCGTGACTTTGTGCTGCTGCACTGTGGCAAGGCTGAGATGACCATTGGCTGGAAAGCCCCGAGGCACACGGGAGGAACAAAGATCCTGGGATATTTCCTGGACCAGCACGAGCCCTCTGAGCCCGACTGGCACGAAGTCAACGCTCAGCCGATTCCTCGGCGCGTTTGCACGGTATGCATTGGGGCACAGCTGGGAACAGCTGCCCCAGGGCTGAGCTGGGCTTTGGCTGCTCCTGCAGTGCCCTGCTGAAGTGAGCATGTCTGCCCTCTGCACCCCCAGGTCAGCAGCCTGCAGGAGGGGCACCTGTACCAGTTCCGTGCCCGTGCCATGAACAGGGCTGGAGTTGGGGCAGTGTCCGAGCCCAGTGAGCTGTTCAGATGTGAGGAATGGACAATGCCAGAGCCAGGTATCCCTCATGGAAAACCAGCCAGGAAAATGGCACCAGCTGAGTTTGTTTGTTATCTCCTCACTCTTCCAAGGGGTTTCTGCCATAGAAATGGCTGCTCCCATGACAGAAAAGCACAAAACACTTTCAAGGGTGCTCTGATGCAGGGTGTTATTCCCGCATTACACAGATAGAGCACCCAGGTATTTTTAATAACATTGTTTCCAGAGAATGAAGAATCAGGATCTAAACTCTAAATCCTTTTCTTTACACCACAGCAAATAGCATTAAAGCAGCTGGTGATGCTAATTCATAAACCTACCCCTAATTGCCATAGAAACCATCCCCTACAGACCCCAAACTGTGCTCTGTGACCCCAGCCCAACTGCAGTTTCCCTGTTCCCTCTGTGCCAGGCCCTCCTCACGATGTCAGGTGCACTGAGGTGAGGGACTGCTCCCTGCAGCTGCACTGGGAAGCTCCTCTGTACCTGGGGGCAGGGCCGCTCACAGGGTACTTCATAGAGCTGTGTGAAGAAGGCTCAGAAGAGTGGAAGCAGATAAACAAGCAGCCCACAGCCAGCACCCACATGAAGGTCTGTACCTGCCCTGAGTGTCCTGGTGCTGCTTGTCCTGCTCTGACATTAATTCCTGGCTGTGCTCCCTGCAGGTGTCAGACCTGGAAACAGGCAAGTGCTACATTTTCCGAGTACGAGCGCTGAACAAGGCTGGAGTTGGACCCCCCTCACTCCCCTCAGACCCTGTGGTGGCTAAAACCAAACCTGGTATGAAGCTAAAAGCCATGGGACTGGGCCAGTCTGTAAATAAATGTATGATTTGGGTGCAAATGTGCTTTGTGAGGCATCAGCTACTTGTTTCAGAGCAAGAAACACCCTCAGTAAAGCAAAGATGAACAAATCAAGCTGCCCAAATGAATTAGCTCTAACTGTGCTCTGTGGTTGTTTTCTGAGTTAGAAGTGCAGAAGCTCAGCCCTGGTCTGCTTTGGTAAGGAATGTTTGGTGGGTTTTTCACACATCCAGGCACAAATGAAATTGAAGTCGGGGTGGATGAAGAGGGTTTCATTTACATGGCCTTTGAAGCTCCTGAAAAGAATGACTCCTCTGAATTTATCTGGTCAAAGGACTATGAGGGACCTCCAGATCCTGACCGAGTCCAGATTGAAGAGAAAGGCAATAGGTGAGTATTTAATGCACACTGAGAAAATGAGCTGGTGAGTAAAGAACACATTAAACACCAAGGAAAACCTGCAGCCAAATGTTTCCCTGTCCTTTCCCTGATTCCCAGCCCTGGAGCCCATGAAATGGGCTGGGCTGGGCAGTGCAATCTGGGAGCAGCTGCCATCCTGTTCCCAATATCTTTATATATTGGCTCCTCAGAGTCATTGATAAATTCCAATAAGTTCTACATTTCCTGTTCTGGGTGTATCAAATTCTGTCCCAGGAGACATCATTTCTGAGGAAAATATGTAATTTTTGCTATTATTCTTTTTACTTCTAGGTCAAAGCTGATACTGAAAGAGCCCTCAGAGAAGGACCTGGGTGTGTATTCAGTGGAGGTCACAGATGTAGATGATGATATCTCTGCCAGCTGCACGTTAACAAAAGAAGGTAAGAACTGATCATTGCCAAAAAAAAACCTAATGTGCCCTCATTTTCTAATCTTAGATGTTGAGAGGAAATTTTCCTGCAGAAGAATAGTGAGTGACTGATGTCACTTCATGGTATCACTAAAAAGATGTTTCCCATTCCTTGAAGGCTCAAGGGCAGTTTCTTTTACAATCCCCTAAGGAAAGATTCCTGCAAAGTCATTTTTCCACCGCAGTTCAGATTTCACATTTGGCTACACTGTCACAATGATTTATAACTTCTTTAGCACGCTCCCTGAATTGATCCAACCAACGTTTTATTCAGATATAACCGACAATTCCCTTCACCACCTTTTCTAGTCCTCCCCATTACTGAATGTTTTACCTTCTCTTTGACGTAATGTTCATCAACAAATTAAATTAAATTGGTACAATTAATTTGTATTGGCTGAGTGTTGACTTTTAACTCTCTGCATTGCAGATCTGGGCAAGTTATTGAAACGCAGCCACGAAATCAGGAACCCACGTAAGTTGAAGCAGCAAAAAGCCACGAGCAGGGGCCAGCCTGGGAAAAGGGAAGCCAGCAGAGCCCTGGCTGGGCCAGAGCCTGTGCTGTGCCTGGGATTCCCCTGGTGCTTCTCTCTGCCTGCAGTGATCAAGCTGATATCTGGCTGGAACGTCGATGTCCTGGAGAAAGGGGAAGTGAGGCTGTGGCTGCAGGTGGAGAAGCTGTCCCCGAACGCGGAGCTGCACCTGATCTTCAACGACAAGGAGCTCACCAGCACCCCAGTAGGTTTTGTTCTGCATTTCATCTTGGCTCACTTCCCCACTCTGAACATGGCACATGCCCAGTTCTCCGAATTTCTGATGGGGATTTTGAGCTGAATACAGGCAAATCTCATGAATTCTAGGAGCAGATGGAAGAGATCTATTTCTCAGTCCAAAGCACTGAAAATAACCCCATGTGTTACAGCACCCTCCAACCTCCTCAAACATCCACAAAAATGTTCAGGCCTCCTCCCTGTCCTCCCATATCAAATTAATATTAGAACATGTAAAAAATACTTGGAATGAGAGGACCAGAGGGGAGAACAGTTGAGAATGAAGCACAAATATAAATCATGGGCTGTCAGCTCAGTGCAGAGCAGCAATGCCCAGATAACAACCAGGACCCCCAGAACAAAGGACAGGTCCAGGCCAGAGCAGTTCAGAGCTGTCAGTGCCCTGTTGGGGGGGTTAAATCAACATGTAACAAGTTTATCCAAGGCTTTATCTCTTCTAAAATCTGTCTCCTCTCCACTGGAGAGCTGACAGGGATTTGCACATTTACCAGGCTCGTTGCAAGGACAATATTTGCTCAGAGCAAACAGGCAGTGAGGCAGTGATGATGTTTGTGTTCAGGCACCTGGCACTCCTGGGGGCAGGAGCTCAGTGGTACCTGCACCTCAGCAAGAGGGGGAAATATTCCCCACCCTGGCCAAGGATGGAACTGCACATCACACATTATAACCAAGTGCAGCACTCCCATGCCACTGGAAATCACAGACACTCTGGTTTCAGCTCTGTGATACCCATGAGGGAAGGATGTCTTCCTCATCCTGTAAAATGAGGGGAGTTTATAAGGATACAGGTACAAAATAACTGCAATATCTGCTGTGCCAGGAGCAGCTCTACTGTGGAAATCTCTTCAGTTTCTCCTCTGTTTTACACAGACACACAAAATCAACTTTGTCAAAGAAAAAGGCCTCGTGGAACTGATAATCCAGGATTTCTGTGCTGATGACAAAGGGATGTACACAGCCCAGCTCAAAGATGGGAAAGCCAAAAATCAATTCACCCTTGCTCTCATAGATGAAAGTAAGTGAAATTCAGGATCAAATATAGACTGCCATGCTCAGTGGAGACTTTGTGAGGCACTTAAGGCCCCAAAGCATTTCCAACAGTTCTAATGGCACACTGGGAATGGGGAGAGCAAATTTTAGCCCAGATTTAAAGTCCGGGAATCATTTAAAAAATGATCTGAATCTCTCTTTACCATAAATTAAAGCTTTTCATTTTATAAATAGGTGCTTGATGATAAAAGCAGTCTGCTGAAGTGGAATGCTTAGTTCTTGCTTCCAAATATTTTACATATTAGCTTGCAGTGCTGAACTGTGCCTTGGCAGCAGAGTGGGGAGTGTGCAGTCATTTATCTCAGGGCAGGATCAGGCTGCAAATTCAGTGTATTTAGCAGCAGGTCCACTGCACTAAAGGTAATAAAGACAAGGAGGAAATATCTCTATTGTAGAGGAAATATCCAATAATGGGGAGTTGTTGACTTTGTCCTTTGCTGTTCCATAGCTTTTGCTAAAGTGGCAGAAGAAGCTGAAGCAAAACGGAGACAATGGAAGAAAAAGCAGGGTAAGGTCAGCCAAAGGCCAAGGACTTGTCAGAATGAGGCCAGGATGGCAAAAGCCAAATGGATTTATTTCACTCCATCATCTTTTCAAACACAGTATTCAAAGTGAGGTGACACTAGGATAAGACTCCTTGTTTTCAGATATTTTGCCCTGCCTTTAAAAATCAAATAATGAACTAGTTTTAGCCAGGCTAGGCAGATTTATCAGTGGAGATCTTCTGCATCAGTGCTGTGGCACTGAACACTTTCAAACCCTGAGAACTGTCCAACCTGAATATACATTCTGTAATTAAGATCCACTTGTAAAAACCAGGATTTCTAGCTAAGTTTGTAAAGATCCATTCATTCCACTTTCACCTCCCACCTATGTTGGTGAATAAAGAAGTTTATAAAACAAGTTCATTGCAAAAAATACTACAACTGAAATGTGATTCCCTGCTAGTGAGGATAAAAATATTCACTTGTTAGCGACTGTGACAGCACGTTATAAATCCAGTCTCCTTCTCGGCTGCCCAGTATGGGATGAGAGGATCTCAAGTAATTTATTTCAGTTTCCCCTCCCTGTTCCCTCGGGAATTCCAGGTGCACTGCGGGAATCCAGCACTAGATGGAAGCATTCCCGCAGGAAACTCGGCACAGGCACCACGAGAGAGATTTCTTTTCTTTCCAGGTCCACATTTCATAGAGAACCTGACATGGAAAGTTTTGGAGAGCTGTGAAGTGCTCCTCACCTGCAAGGTAACAGAATTCCTTCAGCATCAATTTTAGGTGCAAATTTCAGAGGATATGAGCAGTGCAAATGCTTTGCTGCATTTGTAAGGAAATGGTTTCTTTTGGGCAGAAACTTTAACAAAGAAGGGAAATTCTCAGATTCTGGAGTAATGTAAGTGATGATTCATATTAGGACATCCAAGAATTAAGAAATCAAATGGATTTTGACTTCTAAATGTTGACTTCAAACAGGCAACAAACCTGAGGAAGGACACCAACTTCCAGTGGTTCTTCAATCACAAGGCACGAGCTGGTGGAGTGTTTGATCCACAGACTGGGATGGGAACTCTGCAGATCCCAAAGGTGAGACATCAAACAGCTCAGAGGTCCACAGGAAAATGGCAAAACAAAAAAAAAAAAAGGGCTGATCTTATTCATATTCCATGTGGGTTCTGGTAGTGCCCACTGAGTGAGAGAAACATTGAGAAAAGCAAAAGAAGAAATGTTCATGTTGCAGTCAGGTTCTGAGTTCTAGTGGAGTTCATGGCAGGGGGTTGGAACTAAACTTTAAGGTCCCTTCCAACCCAACCAGGCTGTGATTGAAGATCCTAATAAGAAATAAGATGTTTTTAACAGTGGGTGGCTGTGCAAAGTTTAACACATCCTGAGAGGCTGAAAAGAGCTGGTTTCACACAGGGACTGAGGCACAAGCTGAGCTACTGACCCCCAAACCCAACAGCTTCTGAACCAGACCCCCCTATCCTTTCACAGGAGCTTTGGGACAAATTTCCCCTTTTTCTCCCTCATTTCTGCTCAGTTCTACCAAACTCATTAGGAAGGAATGAATCTGAGCTTTTCCCCTTTTCCAAATCCTGCCCTGTTTCAGTGATAGGGGAGATTTCTCTGGGAGGGGTGTTGTTTGTTTTGGGGCTTGTCTGGGTTATTTTAATCAACATTACACACGCACACACGTATTTGGTAGGTAACCAAAGCAGATGAGGGCCTGTACAAAGCAGTGGTTTCAGATAACCGAGGAGAGGACTCCACCCAGCTGGACCTCACAAAAGGAGGTGAGAGAACTTTGGATCACACAATAAGACACATTCACACCCCTTTTGGGATTCAAACCCAAATATCCTCACTTCCTATGAAACCTACATGTCCTATGTGCTTTTATAGGAGTTCAAACCCACACTAAAATATTACGGGTTGAATTTAAAGAGTTTCCTGCTCTACATGCTGATGTCATTTCCATCTGCAGTCATTTCTCCAGCCAGGGCTGCTTTATAAATTCTGCCAAGCCCCACAGATAAAAGCTCAGGGATGTTTCAGTCACTCCAACCCAGAATCAATCAGGAGGTTCTGCTGCCCAAGATTAAATGCTGCCCCGACATCTGGAATCCATCATGTGAACCTGGTACATAAATCTCCTGTCTGGGAGGCACATGCTGAGTGGGAAGGAAGATAGGAGCATCTAAATTTAGTAAGAAATGCCCAGCATCTGAAAACAAATGAATCAGAGGCAAAAACTCCATTCCCAGCGAGCTGTGCCACAGAAAAAGACAGCAAAAAACCCATGGGTATAAACCATCCCAACCACAGTGAAATTCAGTGGCAGATTGGAGGTGGTTTGCTGTGATTTGTATTTATAGACACTTCAATCTTTGTCTTTCAGCCTTTGAGGAGCTTCTGAAGGAGCTGTGCAGGATCAGTGGTATGTGAGGGGAGAGGTGGGAGGGCACAGCTGTCCTGGGTGTGGAACCAGCCCAGCACCATCAGCACCATCCCCTCCCTGCTCCTCTGGCTGGGATTTTGTCCTGAACAGGGAAATCTGGGAATTCCTCCTCAATTCCAGTCTTTATTTTACACCACCAGCTCTTTCTGCCACACCTCTGAAAATCCAGCCCACTGAGGAGGGCATCAAAATCTACACTGATGTCAAGTACTACACAGACTACATGAAAACCACCTGGTACCACAAGTAAGTCCCCAAAAAATATTTGCAAAGTTTTTGGAGCACTGTTCCTTCTAACTGGTTATCCAAAATGAAACATTTGGGCCTGAGCCCATACATTTTTTCTGGTTTTGTCTGAGTAAGGGCTGAAATCCACAATTCACTCCCATCCTGGAACAAGTCTGGGAATTCCAGAGTGGAAAGTCATGTTATTTTTATGGTAGCACTGCAGAAATATTTATAAGTGATCATCTTTCCTAGAATAATAATGATGCTGCACTTATGGTACTGCTCAGTTACAGCCTCCTTGGTTACAGACAGAACTTTTTCAAACACTTTATTTTTACTACTTCATGTTTTCCTAAACCACTCTCTTCCCCCACTCTGAATAAAAAATATTCCCAAAATTACAAAATTCTTCCCAAACACTGAATAATTTAGCCTCCTAATGTCTTCCTAAATAGAGAGCTGGTGTTTTATTAGATACCACCTACACATGGAGATAAGGAGGTGAACTTTTAATAACACTCAAGGGCTAAATACTTACAAATATTCAACATCTAAATGGGATTTAATCCCTTAAATAACAACTAGGAGGTCTTTTGTAGAGTTTATGAAGCTCTGGCAAACTGCCTCCAAGTGCAGCCCCATGGATTTCCTCTCTTGTTGGAAGCAAAGGGAGATGACCCATCTTTGTTGATCAGCATGGAACTCTAAGTTTATTGATCTAAAAGGCATATTTTTATAACTGTGTTAATTAAGATCATACATATTGCAAAATTCGAGCTCACGATAAGCTACAGAGCAAACACTAACCCCTCCTTTTATTTTCAATACTTGTAGTTTGTTATTGAATCCAAGATTTATTTTCTCACCCTGTTATAAAAGTTCTCGAAGCTTCCATGTTATTGAAGACAGACTTGAGAACTTAGCTGTTTGGTGGGAATTAAGTTGCTAGAGACTAGAAAATTACAAAGCTGCGGCTAATTCCAAGTTTTGCACCTGTGAGATAGCGCGTCCTTGGGCCTAGCTGTAGTAAGATAACAAATAGTGAAAGAGACATGAGAAAAGAGAGATGTAACCCCTAAGGAATGAGGAAGAGTTTGGTATAGTTTAACCAATAGATTGCTTGGCTTACAGAATATTCATAAGCTTATTATTTGCTGTATAAGCGTTTGATACTTTCTACAATAAACTGGACCTGTGATGAACCATCTGGTGTCCTGGTCCCCTTGCTACGGCAGCTGTTTACAAAAACAGGCTGTGAGAACTTGCTCCTCACAGCTGCCTTTTAAGCCATTTCTGAGCAAAATTCTCTAACACTCTCTCCATGAAATAAATCCTGACTCCCACTGGAAAATGTGATTTCTCAGCTCTGCTGAAATGACAGCAGTGCCATCACTTGCTCTCTCAGGGAGAAGCAGCTGGAGAGCCGGGACAGGACCAGAGCTGGGAGCACCATGAACCAGCTCTGGCTGCACATCCTGGAGCCCGGGGAGGCCGACAAGGGCAAATACACCCTGGAGATATTCGATGGCAGCAGCTCCCACAGACTGACAGCAGACCTGGCAGGGCAAGGTGAGCTGAGTCACCCCTGAGCTGCTTTCCAGGAGCCCTCAGAGCAGGGATTGCTCTCCCTCCTGGAGCTGGAGCTGATCTCCATGTGCAATCCCTGGGGAATTGGGCTGAGGGGGACAGGGAAGAGCCCACAGCAGCACGAGGAGAGGGGAAAGGACTGAAGCCTTTAGGGAGCCTTGGCACTGCTGGGGAAAGGATGAGAACGGGACAGCTCCTCCTGGGACATGTCCAATTCCTCCCCTGGACAACAAATCTCACAGGTGGCATCTTGGAAAAGAGAACTTCCAGGTTCACAAAGGCTTTTCCAAACTGTTGGAGGTTTTTATCCTCCTCTAAACTTCTCTTTGGGAAGAGCAAACTCAGCCCCACTTATTTCAGTACACAAACAGAGCTGTGATTCCTCAAGGCAGGGGCAGATACCATCTATGGGATAATTACATTTATCCATGGAATCCCAGCACTGAAAACAATAACATAATGCTAAATCTAATGAGTCAAACAAAACTAAAGGCAACTTTCCCTAACACCTTTCATTCCTGCAGCTTTTGAAGATGCCCTGGCTGAGCACAAGAGGCTGAAGTAAGTTCCTCCTAAATATTTTCACAGCTAAATCTATTTTGAGTCTCACACTGTAAATTGTTCATATAATGGCTAATAAATAAAACCACAATAATTTTCTCTCCCTTTCAGGGAAGCAGCAATAGCAGAGAAGCGTAAGTAAACGAATCTCTTCCCTTCAGTGAAACACAGCCAGGTTTGCTGATAAGAAGAACTAAAATGTTCTATTTGTTCATTCCCAGGTCGTGCCAGAGTCGTTCAAGGTCTGCCAGATGTTGCCACCATCATGGAGGACAAGGTGATATTGAGTAACTCCATGAATTCCTTGCACAGACACAGAGGGATCACTGAGGGGGAGGAAAGATCCTGTTTTACCCTCCTGTGCACTGCCAGGGGTGGGAAGTGCTGCCCTCCTGGGTCACCCTCACTGCCAGACCCTTTCTGTTGTCCCCCCATCTCACAGGATTAGACTCTGAAGGCCTTTAGGTGCTGGGCCTGATTCTCCCATCAGCCCAACTCCCTTCTTCCAATTCTGAGTCACATTTCCCTTTTCTCAGGCAGCACAAACCCCTGCAAATAACTGCAAACTCACCCTGGGCCTGTTTCAGTGCCACCTCACAGCACAGGCAGCTATAAAAAACCAGTGAGACAAATATGAGTCAGGCCCAGTGAATTCAGGTTAATCCTGATTGCACTGCAGGAAATCAGGAAAAGGAATATCAGATATCAGTGCTGGAATGTCACCAATGAAAATGTGAGAACTGATTTTTATTGTTCTTAATTTAAAAGATGTATGGATGTGCACTTGGGGATGAGGTTCAGTGGTGGCTGAAGAGCTGGCCTCAATTTTAAAGTTTTTCTCCAACCTAAATTATGCTGATTCTATGAACTGAATTTCCCTGCACATTTACAGCTCTATAATCCATTTCTGTTCTGTGAACTGAATTTCCCTGCACATTTACAGCTCCACAATCCATTTCTGCTCTGTGAACTGAATTCCCTGCACACTTACAGCTCCACAATCCATTTCTGTTCTGTGAACTGAATTTCATTACACATTTACAGCTCCACAATCCATTTCTGTTGTATGAACTGAATTCCCTGCACATTTACAGCTCCACAATCGATTTTTGTTCTCTGTTTCACCACAGACCCTGTGCTTAACCTGCTGTGTGTCTGGAGACCCCTACCCAGAGATCACCTGGTTCAAAAACGAGAAGGTCATCGAGTTTAAGGACAGATACAAGATGGATGTGAAGGGCTCAATGGTCACAATCACCATAGAGAGAGTGTGCAATGAAGACACAGGAAAATACAGCATCTATGTCAAGAATAAATATGGCTCTGAAACAGGGCAGGTCACCATCAGTGTCTATAAACACGGGGAGATCCCAATAGGAACAGAGCAGGAAATCCCAGCTGGGATTGCCACAAAGAAGCGTAAATGAATTCATTGTCTCCTTGAAATGGAAAGGAATTTAACTCCTTCAGATGCCTTTTGGTGTCTCTGTGTTTATTGTAGCAGTATTTCAGTGGTTTGGCAGTTGTTATAGAACAATTCTGGGGTGTGTATGTGTGTGTGTGAGCTCACACGTGTGTGCACTGCATGTTCACCCTCCAGAGAGACTCTGCCCTGGTAAATCTGTGTGGGGCTTTCAGAGGAGGGGTTTTGTATTAAATCTCTACATGTAACAGATTTTCTTGTAGCCTCTGTGTGTGTGTCATTAAACTCAACCCCTTGGTGACATCTCAGCACTGCTTTGAGTATAGCCATGATGAAATCACTACACCTGAGAAATCAGGACACACTCCACACATAAAAATGACCCTGCAAATCAGGAATTCTCACAGGTAAATGTAGTTACAAATCTGGCTCTTTCTGTGTGAACCTTCTTTAAAATTACCTACTAAAAAAGGGTGGTGAGTTGGTAAGAAGAAGCTGAGCTTGTGAATTGTGTCTCTATTTAAATAGAATGAAAAGTTAACTCAGAGAGGTCACCCACCCCTGGGATAAGGCTCTGTTTGAATTAAGCAATCTAATTGCAAGGCACATCTAATGAGAGTCTTCCAAAATCAACAGTCAGGCCTGCACAGACAGCAAGGAACATCACAAGGGCTGGAGTGAGTGAAGAAATCCTTGTGCAGTTGGTGAGAAGAAAAAACAACACATCCTATTTGCTTCCTGCATTCACTCTCCCAGCAATGTTCCCTGTTTCATCTTTTATCTTCTATTAAAATAAAAAGTAAAAAGAAGCTGAGTTTAATTCAATTCCATTAGATGCACATCACTGACATCTGCTGGATAAGTCATCACTCATGTCCCACTCCAACATGATTTTGCCTGTCCTCAATGGGAGGCCCCCAATTTTAAAAGAAATAGAATGATTGTATTCATTCTATTTTATTCATTCATTAAGGGTCACAGCAGAGAACATTGTTATAATTAGGAAATTCCTGCTGTACAACACCAATCACCTTGATCTGCTGTAACTTTATCTGAAGAATTCTACTGAAGACACAGAGAATGTGTTAAACACTGAAGTTGTGAATAAAAAGCAAACAAATGAAGCTGCACTGCAACACTTTCCAACAAGGCTGGACACGAGGTCAGTACCCCACAACAAACACAGCACCCCAAGCCTCAAGGTGAGAGCAGCATGAACGAGAGGTTATGATCATTAAGAACAAATAACTGATTAATGATTGCTGTTCCCAGTTAATAATTAGCCCTCTGCCAATCTGGGCTGGCCCCTGTGCTTCCATAAAGAGCATCCCCGAGGGCAGGGGCAGCCCTTGCTGTGTCCCACCATGGCATTCGCTGGCACCTGGCACATCTACGCTCAGGAGAACCTCGAGGCCTTCCTCAAGGCTCTGGGTAAGTGCCTCCTCCTCCTCCTCCTCAGCCACTGCCAGCACAGCTCTGACTGCTGTGTTCCCATGGGTTTGTCCTTTATTTCTGCCCTGCTTGGTTCAGTCTGTTTGATTGAATTTGGATGGGAAAAGAAGCTGAAAGTAATATATAATATATAACATATAACATATAATATATAACATATAATATATAATATATAATATATAATATATAATATATAACATATAAGATATAATATATAATATATAATATATAACGTATGACATATAATGTATAATGTATAATATATAACATATAATAAACCCCCAAAGAAGAGCTGTTGTGTTGATTACCTGTAATTTTATAAACATATATAACTAGAAAAAGCCATCCATGATTTATTCAGCCTCCCAATTATTGTAGAGAAGCCCTTCCTGCAGCAAAAACGCTGTCAGTAATCTGGGAATAATTATCACCTAGAAGTGGTCAGTAACCTGGCAGTGTTTATCAAGTGTGATAATGTCAGTAATCTCTGGGTGATTATCAAATCTAATCTGGGAGGATTAGGAGGTGCTACACCAATAAATGTGCACTTACCTTTGCCAACAAAAGGTTCCTGTTGGGTTTTGAAGAGGAAATAGGAGATATTCAGGAGAGTGAGATGCAGTTCCAGTTGGCTACACCAATAAATGTGCACTTACCTTCGCCAATAAAACATTCCTGTTGGGTTTTGAAGAGGAAATAGGAGATATTCAGGAGAGGAAGATCCAGTTCCAGTTGGCTACACCGATTAATGTGCACTTACCTTGGCCAACAAAAGATTCCTGTTGGGGTTGTGAACAGTAAATAGGAGATATTCAGGAGAGGGAGATCCAGTTCCAGTTGGAAAGCCTGGTCTGACAGCGTGACAGAACCAAACCCTCTCCTGGTGACAATGACACCTCCAAATCATGCCAGGGACACCCCAAAAAGGGAGTGTGAGGTACTCCCAGTGTTCCAGCTCTGACTGGACAGATAATCCCCCAACTCCCTGGGAGAATACAGTAATGCACACGTGGTTCTTTTCATGGAGCATCATCACACCATGGGCAGCCCTTACGACAAGAAACTGCATAATGTGACACATCACCAGATATCACACCAAAACCTAACCAGAGTAGAAGGAATGGAGCAAAAAAAACATAGAGAAGAGAGAATCCAAAGCAGGATTTGTCTTTTAACTTGGACACCACCTTCCAGTACTGGTTTGGGTCTTTTGTGCCTTTGCTGGGAGGCACAATTTGCTATTTTGCTATTTCCATAACAAAAGTCCTGTTTTGCCTATTTTTGCAGGGTTGCCAGACGACACCATCAAAATGGCCAAAGACATTAAGCCTGTTGTTGAAATACAACAAAAAGGCAATGATTTTGTTGTGACATCCAAAACACCCAACAAATCTGTAACCAACTCATTTACACTGGGCAAGGAGGCTGACATCACCACCATGGATGGCAGGAAGCTGAAGGTAAAGCATTCATAGAACAGGACATCTTTATTTATTCCTAAACCTCAGTTTGTGTGTGAGTGGAATTTGTTTGTACCAGTTCAATTTGCAAATATTTCTACCACTTTAACAAACAGAAATGCTCTTAAAACTCCTATTCAAATGCTCTCCAGTTCAAATTAACAGCTGTCATTATGAAACAGGAGTGTAATTTATTTCCTATTAGTCCTCTACTTACTGGAATTGAATGCCAAAATCTAATTTTTAAAAATGCTTTTTAAATGTCCCAACAGTGCACTGTGAACTTGGTCAATGGGAAGCTGGTGTGCAAATCAGACAAATTCTCTCATGAGCAGGAAGTAAAAGGAAATGAAATGGTGGAGGTAAGTGCAAATAAGTGAAAATAAAGGCACTTGCAGAAAAATGCTGAAGGAAAAAATGTTGATTAGCTTAGAGTGGATAAAGACTGCTCCAAGCAGCACAACCAACTCCACCTTTTCCTTCATGCAAATGTTGTACATATATTTAAGTGTTGTACATATATTTACAGGCAGGTGCTGTGATTGTGTTTTCTTGTGGACTAGGATGGATTTATACATGAATTACAGACACTTCTGCCACTTAGCTATAAAAATGTGTATTTGTCTCCACAGACTATAACATATGGTGGAGTAACACTTGTCAGAAGAGGCAAGAAAGCCTAAAGACAGATCCTCCTGTGTGACACCTTTACATACCTGAAATAAAGTGCACTTTCCACAAGGTGTGAGCTCTGTTTTATCTGAACAAACAGCACAGGAAATCACGATGATTTCTGCTCTCCTTTCTCCCAGCAGTCCCTTGTTACAGGACTGTGTTTTCCCCTCTGTCCTCAGTGACAGAAATTTGCCTCAAGGACAGCCCAACCTGGATAAATCACACAGCTCCAGCTCAGCACAGTAATCCTTGGGAGCAGCCAAAAGCTACAGAAATGCTCCTTGAATTCTCACACACAGACTGGACACACTCAGCTTTAGTTCCTGCTCCTGCTGCAGGTTAGTTTTTAACCAAACCTGTTCTCTGTGACCTGGCCAGCACAGAACAACCAGGCATTTGTTGGGCTGATCTGAACCACATGGCCCAGCAATAGAAACAGCAATATCTGAAAAGCTGTGAAGCACTCAGCAGTCATTAACAACACGGATGGCTGTTCTTAAACTGAATTACACAGAAGTGCAATTAAGAGGCACTACAAGAGCACAGAGAATTAAACATTCTTCCAATTTGCAATGAACTCCCAGTGTCTTGTCATGGCCCAAGTCTGTGAGGCTGAAGTAAACCAGACTCTGTTCAGAGCCTGTGTCTCTATTAAGCATAAAACACACAGGAGATTAGATCCTATTATTGTATCAGCAGCCCCAATTCACAAGTGAAGTCACTGCAGATTGGTTAGAGTTGGTTTTAGGTGCAAGACCTCATGAATAAAGCTGCTGGACTGATAATGCCATTTAAAATCCTCATGGGGAGGTTTATCCCAGTGAAGAGTGCTGAGTTCCCATCTCCCCATGCTAGGAGAGCAGTTTGTGAGGGGAGAAGCTGGGATTTATTACCCACACAACGTGATACAAGCAATTTGGGAAGTGCATTCTCATTCTGGGATAAGGCTGCTCTCAGGGGGAGTTTCAGTGGCATAAAGGATCATTGTGCTCATTCTGCTTCCCAGGCAGCTCCAATGCCAGGCACAGCCCTGCAGCCAGAATGAAATTCCATGTGAGTTACACAGAAATAAGATCAGCAGCACAGAAATCGGGGCTGGTAAAGCTCAGGGAGGAGGAGGAGGAGGAGGAGGAGGGTGTTTTAAAGCTGCTTTAAAGCACTGGTGCTGCAAAAAGGCACCCAAGAACTCAGCACCCTTCTCTCTGGGAGTTGCTGGGGAACTGCTGCAAACACACCCTGAAACCAAACCAAACCAAACACACGCTGTGGCTTTCCAGCAGGAAATTCACAGAGTGCTGCAGGTCTGCGAGGATCAAAGGCTGTGCCTGCAAACTGGAGGTTGGAACATGCAAAACACCTCAGGTTTATTTCCAAGCCAAGGCAGAGAGCCTTCATTACTCATTTCAAACCCGTTACAAAATCATTGCTGCAGATACCACACACTAAAAGCACACTGACCTTATTTAGAACTACAGCTCATGCCAAGTCATTCTAATGGCTAAAATTCTAAAAAATTAAAAGAACACTTCACCTGGCTTTCTTCACAACTGCAACGATTTCATTTTTCCAGCAATGGTGGCAATCTTTCCCATCCTGCTGGCAATGTCCTTCAGCCACAGAGCAGCCCAGATTTGGGTGGAATATTCAGTGCAGGTCCTCATGTGAAGCAGTCAAACCTGAAGGATTCTGATCAGGCTGAGATCTGTGTCCCATGGCCCAAAGGAATGAACATTCCTCAATGGCATAACAGCCTGGGATGGCAGCTCTGGAGTCACTATTCCACAAAAACAATTTTTCTGTGCATTTTTCTGTGAAGGACTCCACTGGAGTATTTATAATCTAACTTGGATCTTGTTCCAAGTTTTGATTCCCAACCTGACAAGCTCTGACAAGGTATTCCTGGCAGCATGGATTCCTATCCATCAAAGTCCACTCTCTGGTAAATTAATTGTTTTCAGAATGTCTGTAAAATGGTTTTTTTTCTTTTTTGCTCTGTGCCAAGCACTCCCACCACAATTCCAGTCTCTGATGTGCGTTCTTGGCTGGATTTTTAGGTTCTTTTAATGATTTGTGTGAGCAGATCTGTGTTTATATTGCACAAGGTAACAACTCGACCTGCTGCTTGCATACAGATAAATGCTAACTGTAAATATTTAATACAAAAAACATGGTCAGAGATCCTCATCCCTTCTCTGTTGAGTCCTGCACACAGGCCCTGAACACACAACCACATAAATTCCATTTTTTGGAAGTGTGTATGTCTGCACATCTCCCATGTTAGTGACTGAACTTCATCTGCCATTCAAACTTGAATCATCTGTCATTCAAAACCTGTAAAAATCAGGCACTTCTTCATGTGAGATTGCCAAGATATGAACAGCAATGTCCTCCCACCAGTTTCCATTCATGAATATTAAAAATAAAGATGAAAATACACTGGTGGCAGACACCAGGGCTGCATCAGCTCCAAGTCTTTCTGTCCCTGCAGGAGTTTGCTGCAAATCCCTCACATGAAAATACAGACACTTTTCACTGAACTCTTCACCAAACCCTGTGACTGTGGGGTCAGATGTGCCTTTTATCCACCTTTATGGGAGTCACACATGAGCGTGGTGAGAAATCATCTCTCCACCCACCAACTGGATTATTTTCATCACACAAACAGCTTTAATGGAGAGGGCTGGTCCTGTGCAAACAGCCTGGTGACAACTCCTGGGGCTCAGCAGGGCAGTGGGCAATGGTGTTCTCCACAAAAATTGCATTAATTACTCCCTGTGCAACAATAGTTACACACTCCAGAGAGACACTGGTAATTTATTTCAGGGTTGCACAGTTGGGGCCCTGTGGGATTTCACAAATCGAGCTCACCAATGATCAAAATTTATTATTATTTACACATTTTAGCAAACAAAGGAATTAGTGTGCCTTGGCTACAGGTCACATAGTTCTGAATTAGTATTCCATCATCTCTTGGTTAATTATTCTGTTGTTTCTCATGTTAATTAGTCCCGTTGTCTCCTTTTGGGCCAGTGGTCTGTGGGTTGGTGGTCATGACCTGCCCCTGCAGATGTAAAATTACATTTACCCAGTTGGAGATCATTTCAGCACGGTTGCTGAGTTGGGTTTATTAGTTTCTTCCTTATCTTGGGAGCTCTTGCCAGATGGCCCATAAATTCTGCATTCTTTGTGTCCTCTATCAGCGGGCATCCTTTTTTCTCCAGCTTTGTTAAGCTCCCCCTAGGTCTGAGATCATCAAAGCATGTCCAGCCCTAAACTTCAACAAGGCATTTCTACCAATTTATTATTCTAACACAGGGAAATCACTTAGAGCTCGTTAGCTGCCGTTTCACGGGTTACATCTCCCTTCTTGTTGATTAGGCTAGAAAGCATAAAAACGTCAAACATCAAAGAACACCTTTTCTTAACAGAACTTATACATACTCCACACTTTGCGACAGCAATGCCACAGGACAACGATCCCCTGAGCCTCAGGAAGGGCGTTAGAGCCCGAGGCGGTGTCAGTTGGGCGCACAGGAGGGAGGCACGGCGCCGTGAGGCGGTCGCACAAGGCCGGGCCGCGCTCTCCCCTCACGGCGGGGCCGCGGCCGCCATCTTGCCCCGCGCGCCCTCCCCCTTCCCGCTCTTTCGGCGGGAAAAGCGAGCGGGGAGGGATGCGGAGAACATCGCGCATGCGCGGTCCGCACCGGCGGGCCCGCGAGCTCCCGCGCGGGGCCGAGGCGCATGCGCGCTGCCGGAGCGGGGCAGGATTTTGGCGCCGCGTTTCGCTCTCGCCGGAAGCCCCCCCGGGAAGTCTCGCGAGAGGCGGCGCGCGGGCGGGCGGTGCAGCTCCCCCAGGGTCGCCTCAGCCGCTCCTGCCGCGCCCGGGCCGCGTTCGCTCCTTCCCTCCCTCCTTCCTTCCTTCCTTCCTTCCCTCCTCTCCTTCCTGCCGTCCGCCCCGCCGCCGCCGACATGTCCCGCTACCTGCGGCCCCCCAACACCTCGCTCTTCGTGCGAAACGTGGCCGACGACACCCGGTGAGTGGGGGCGGAGCGGGGGCTCGCGCAGGCTTTGGCGGGCTCGCTAGGCCGCGGCCGCGGGGATCCCCTCACAGCAGGGGGAGGGGAGGGAAGGGGGCGAGCCCGGCCCGCTCCTTCCCTCCGCCTGGCTTCTCCCTTCTCCCTGCCCTGCCTTCCATTTTCCTCGCGATGCTGCTGGTCGTTCCCCGCCTCTCCACGCGGCTTCGTTTCCAAACAGCGTCCAGGCAGAACAAAGCTGGGCCGCAACAAAGTGAAACTCCCGCAGCCCTCGGAGCGTGTCCGGCGGGATGTGGCACCGGGGCCGTGCCGGACAGCCGCTGCTTTGGGATGCTCCTCTGGAAATGCACGATTGCTGCTAGATGGGAGGAAATAGAGAGTTTGTGCCCGAAATTGCTGCCTGGCCGGTCCCGTTAGCGGGGAGCTGCTGCCGGTGCAGGTGGAATGTTCGGTGCTTGTTGGGTACCGGCGCCTCTCGGGACGCTCAGTCCGGAGCTGAGGGAAGCAATGCTTGGTCTCCGTTATAATCGTGTGGTTCTGAAAGCCTGTAAGGACTAAACAGTGAGAGAACTTCTCGTAGGGAATTGAAACAACAAAACCAGAGCGTTGCACATGTTCTTATTTATTCCTGGTATGCTTTTGGTGAGCTGCTGGTTTTCTTCATTTCACTTGGGCAGTTTAGTGACCATAAACACCTTTGGTGTTTGTTATTGTTTGTGGAACATTTACACATCGTCCTGTGGGCACGATGAAATGAAATTAAACTTTTTTTTTTCCCCCATGAATTTGCTCATTTTTCCAATAGTTTATTTTACTTTAAGAACAGCTAAGGATGATCACTTCCAAATTCTTTACAATACTGTGGATCCTGTTGAGGATTCACCTTAAGCACTGAGTTCTTGGAGTGATTTCATTGTGAGATCTCCCCTTCTGCCAGCACTGACTGTGGAGATTTGTTTCCCAGCTGGTGCAAGAGAAAGGGAAAAAATACCAAAAACCAGTAGTAACTCTCACATACCACCTCAATATGGTATTACATCAATCTTCTCATGCAGGTTTTTGTCCTCAAATTAAACGTGAGGAGCTGATGTGAGTATGAAGCCTCTGTTGAGGAGAGGCTGTTCAGGGGTGGCTGCAGCTGAGCAGTTTTGTCTCAGCTCTCTAAAGCCAACTCTTTGGAAAAACTATCCCGAGGGCATGAGTGGCTGCTCACTGAGATCTGTCCTGTTTGATGTGGTTGTGAGTATTGATTATTTATGGAAATGAGTTTGGGTGACTGGTTTGCTCTCACAATGTTTATTTGGATCTCATAATTGATGTTTATGTGTTGCAAAATCACTGTCGGGGTGCTTGAATAATAACAACGATAATTTAACAATCCTTTCTTTCCTTTCTGCCAGCCTTGGCTGCATTGAATGAAGTGGTGTGCATCACTTCTCAGTTTACATTTCTGTTTTAGGTTGTGCTGAAGGCTGGTTTCAAACTGCCAGGGTGTACTTGAGCATCCTGAGTGTTTCAGGAAAGCTCCATGTGTTCCCAGCACTGCCCAAACACTTCTTCCCCCCAAAACTCCACTTTCATCCTCCACCAAATGCTTCCAAACCCCAGGGGTGCTGATATTAACTGCAGATTTGATTTTTGCCTGTTCAGGCTCGTTCTGGCGGGTGTTTGTGGCGCTCAGGCGGGGCCAAAGCCACATCAGGTGTCTGTGGTGTTGCAGGTCCGAGGATTTGCGCCGGGAGTTTGGTCGTTATGGGCCCATTGTTGATGTTTACGTTCCCCTTGACTTCTACACTCGCCGTCCCCGAGGATTTGCCTATGTTCAATATCCTTTCTTCAGATGCCTCATTAGTGAGGGGTGTTGAAGTTTGAAATTCAAGTTTGTGTAAGAGGTAACCAATCTCCATGAAAAAGCAGTTTCTTTTGTGTTGTATCTAATAAGTGTCTTACTGATGTCGTGGTGTTGCGTTACTTTTGAAGATTTAACTTCTCTCAATTGTTCTTTGCCTTTTTTGCAAAACTTAAATCCAGTAATATAAAAGCTTGCTTATGCCACTGAAATTAATACTATATGATTTAATTGAAAAGTTATCACTGCCTCAAAATTGTCTAGCACGTTTTTATTATCACTGGTGTGTAAGTAAAGTTGTGCTTAGCAAAATGTGGCTGCTATTCATTGTTAATTTAACAAATGGAAACTGGAATCACTTGATCAAAATCAGATTGTGTAAAAAATGAGGTGAACTTCTTTCTTTAATATTGTCCCCTAATTTGCTGTCCTCTGTTGTTGCCTCAGAATGTAAAGCTGTACAGTAATGGCGACCCCAAAGAGAAAGCATGAAAGAACCTTTAGAGTAGAGTTCAACAATTAAGGCAAGTAGACAAGCCAAAGACCTCTTAAGGATCAGGCTTGAAGAGAAGGGAGAGTTTGGGAAAAGAAAAAATAAAGAAAAGCTGGAAGAAGGACAAGCCATAATGGGAGACAAAGCTTCGCTTTATCTGCAAAAGGGGGAAAAGGTTGTTTTTCAAAGTTAAAGATAAAGCCATCTGTCATTTTTGGCCAAGCATCTCATGACAAGTCCTTCTGACAAGCACTTAAAGAGTTAAAGGTCAAGATGAAGTTGAATGGTGGCCAAGATTAAAGGAGTCATACCTGATGTATCCTACAGAATAACAGTTTTTCTTCTGTCTGTCATGTAAGCAGTAATTTGATGAATTATTCTGGTTTAGTCCATTGACAAAACCTGTAATATTTCTCTTGTGAGTGCTACTGTAACTGTGGTCTGAATGAAATGGAAGTTTCTCTCCTGCAGAGATGATGCTGCTGAGAATTGAGTGGCCTGGAGGGGAGAGGCAACTCATTGTTTTGGGGCCCACGAGCTGGGGTGTAGATTCCAGCATTAAAACAAATGTCTGTCACTGTACCTTGGCTCTGGGTGGCACTGCAGGGCTCCCAGTGTGTCTGCCCTTCTCTCACACTGGGGAGGCTCTCTCTGCACACAGGGCTGTGACATGGCATCAGTTAAACCTAAAATCAGTTGTTTAAAACAAAAAGGAAAGCTTTATTCCAATTCCTACGTTAAAAGTTAATATTTACTGTTGGTATGTCCAACATAAGTTAAGACCTAGGGCTTAATTTGAATAAACTCAATGTAGTGGAGAGAATTAAATGACCATTAACAAGTGTGTTTTGAAAGGATACCTTTGTTTTCTTTGCATAAGTACAAGTGGGAGAAGAAAAAAAAATTTAGAGTATCACATAGCGAGTGCTTGCTGATGGATAAATTCATGGTCATGTTACAAGATTTTAATTTTGTAACAGGAGTTCTCAGCTAGCTGGTGGTTAATTAAAGAAAACACTAGTGTGTAGAGTAGCATGACGAAAATACTTAAAACATGGCTGTAAAATGAGAAAATAACTTGAAAACTTTTATTTTAAATACCAAATGTGTTAAACTGCTCAAACTGCCAAGTACCTTAACACTGGCCACATTTGAAGATGTCCGGGATGCAGAGGATGCTCTCCATAACTTGGACCGCAAGTGGATTTGTGGGCGGCAAATAGAAATCCAGTTTGCACAGGGGGACCGCAAGAGTGAGTGCCTGCATTTTATCTCCTCTCCCTGCATTTTATCTCTCCCTGGATTTTATCTCCTTGCATTTCACCTCCCTGATTTCAGCACCCAGCCCTGCACGTGCTGCTCGTTGTTGTGATGTGCTCCTGTTGTATATAAATAGCACATGGATGTTCTGCCTTTCATGCAGTGACTGTTAATGACTCGTTTAATTATAAATGGATAACTAAGTACAGCAGTCACCACAGTCCTTCTTCAGAGCTTTCTGTGCAGCTCTGTGTGATTTCCAGGATTGAGGTAATGTCTTCATTTTCATTTGGCTTCAGGATAAAAGTCAGTTTCTAGTTATCTCAATTCAAGGTGGAGCAGAACTTGTATTTTCTGAACAGATAAATGCAAAGAGAATTTGGGTCTTTTACATCTGTTGTTTGTGTGCATAGTCGTAATTTGCAGGGAGATAAAGATTTGTAAAACCTGGCTCAGCCCTGTTGGAATAAACCAGGACTGTAACACTCATGCGGTGCCTGGAAATAAAGAGACCTTAAAGGGCTTTAGTTACAGCTCTCAGAGAAACAACCTGACTGTCCAGTTCTCCCTCAGGTCCTCACAATTATCTTTAATGGAGTCAGTGGAAATTCTACCCTCCAAAGGACAGCTTTCTGCCCTGTGTATAAACATTGGGATTTCTAACAAGTTTCTGAGCAAAATTAACTAAATCCATCTTAGTGTGTTGCAAGCAGCACCAAAAACTTAAAATTTGAAGCCATTTAGTACAGAGGATGTTTGTTCCAGCATGTTTAAATACTTGGAGCATGAATTTCATAGAAAGGAAGGATAGCTGTGCTGCTTAGAGGAAATACAGTGGAAGACTAATAGGTTCATTCAGTCTTAATTACTTTAATAACTAAGCTGCAGAGTGAAAGTGAATTGTTTTATTGGGGGGTTCCTTTTGGAATCAGACTTCCCTTTGTGTGGCATCCACCAAAGCCTTTGTATAAGCTGGGCCTTTAATCATTGCAGACAGCTGTGGATCAGGTGTGATGATGGTGCTGTGCAGCCAGGAGAAAGTGTTTAATTAGCTTTCGCTCGTTGGGTAAATTCAGCAATGTCAGAATGTGTCAGTCATGGCTCTGACCTGCTGTACCAGTTTCCAGCTGGCCTGAAATCACCTTGGCTGGCTCTGTGTTCTGCTTTTATGGAGCATTAGTCCTTTCTGACTGCTTTTGAGGGGGCTTTTTTTTTGTTTGTTTTGCTTTCTGGATTTAAGTGCCCCCAGGGCTGCATTAATTTGTGTCCAGTGGCCCAAGCAGCACAAAACAAATGGCACAGAGCAGCCTCTCACCTGCCCCATCAAATCACGAACGAACCTTTCTGCTCAACACCAAATACGAGGCTTAAACCTTGAGGGGAGAAAGTAGGGCATCATCCTCACCTGCAAATATTGCTATTTTTACAGCACCAAACCAAATGAAAGCCAAGGAAGGGAGAAACCTGTACAGTTCTTCTCGTTACGATGACTATGACAGATACAGGCGGTCTCGGAGTCGCAGCTACGAGCGCAGGCGGTCGAGGAGTCGCTCCTTTGATTACAGCTATAGAAGATCCTACAGTCCCAGAAAGTAAGTGTAGTGTGTGGGGCTGGCCTCAGCTGCACAGCACTGTGACTGTTTCACACACCACGCTCACTATTTCATTGTCACACTTTGCAATAATCTTTTTTTTTTTTTCTATCGTGGGAGTAACCGCTGGGAGTTGCGTACCTTGCATGCTGCATCTGATCAGGAGTAATGAATGAAACCATTCTGTGCTGCATTGGAGAGTAGCTAAAAGCAAATGCACAGCTTGAAAATACAATGTGTTAAGTGTTTGTATGTGTGCATAGGTATTTGTCACCGTTTACTTTTTCTGATGTACCTTTTTAGCAGTAGACCTACTGGAAGACCTCGTCGTAGCAGAAGCCATTCGGACAATGATAGGTAAAAATCCACTTTTTACACCCTTTCAATTGCAAGCTAGATCACTGTATTCCTTTAACTATAGGTTAAAAAAAAAAGTTTCTCCTGCAAAAACGGTAAACAATTTTTGATGTACTAGATGTGTAAGAATAGTGTTTTTACATTCAAATCTCCTCTCTCCCCTTTATTCTGCTAGGTTCAAACACCGCAATCGATCTTTTTCAAGATCTAAGTCCAATTCAAGATCACGATCCAAGTCACAGCCCAAGAAAGAAATGAAGGCTAAATCACGGTCTAGGTCTGCATCTCACACCAAATCTAGAGGCACCTCTAAAACAGATTCTAAAACACACTATAAGTCCAGCTCAAGATATGAGAAGGAGTCGAGAAAAAAAGAACCAGCTAGATCCAAATCACAGTCAAGATCACATTCTAGATCTAGGTCAAAATCCAGATCGAGGTCTTGGACTAGTCCCAAGTCCAGTGGCCACTAACAGTGTATCCATGTTGGTTTAGGCATGTAAGATTCATTTACACACAGTTCAGTTTACTTAAATTATCAGGAATATGATGTTGCAACAGTGCTAAAAAATATTTTCTTTGTCAGTTTTCCCTGTAGCCAACAATGGTTGAAATTAAAACAGTGTTGAGAAGCCACAGAGAGAGAGAGGGAGAGAGATTGTCCATTTGGTTAAATGTCATGGGCAGCTACTGATTTGGTTGTGGTGTCTCTATGTATATTTTTGTAAAGATTTGCATTTTTAATGCTTAGATATTTGGTGATGACTTGATTGATCGTAACTTGCAACATTGTCCTTTTACAAATGTCACACCCGTAGAGAAATTGGTACCAGTTTGTGCTGGGCAGTTAAACCAGCTGTTTGACTGGTTCTTCAACTCTATAAACTTTGTGAGGAAAAGGAAAACTGGACAGCTGTAGTGCAACACTGGCTGCTGGGAGGTCAGCCTGGCAGTTTGTTTCCATGGCTCCAGGGCAGGTTTCGGTGTTCTCCGTGCCCACCAGCCCCAGCAGGTTGGCACATGGAGCTCTGTGCAGGGAGATTTGGGAGATTTCTCTTTAGCCTGCTGTCTGGAGAGATGGCACTGACCTTGCATGTACGACATGGGCAGAGAGCTGATCTGGGAGCTCACTCAGAGCCTTGGCATAGAGGAGAGGCTTCACTGCCTCTGCCCTGGCTGCTGGTGCTGAAAGTGAGGGAAAAACCCACCTTGAAATGGAAAATCTAAATTCACATTTCAGCAAAGAGCACAGCAACTAAATATTAGGTTGTGTGTACATTTTATGCAGTTTTTTGTATCTATTCTCAGTTTTAGTGAGCAGTTAACCATAAAGTTGCTTAGTTTTCCTGCTGTTAGATACAAGTAGATCGTTTCGAGTTGTGTGTGTACAGTATATAAGAACTAAACTTTTATGCCAATGACTCCTGTGGTTAGTTGGTGTATTCATAGGTATCAAACTGTAGCCATCTCCCTGGGTTACCAGGCTTGCTTGCTTTTTACACAGCAAAAAAGCAGTTGGTCAAGCAAGCCTGAATCACTCCTTCCTCAGAATGGATAGTGGTTTGGTTAAAAGATTTCATTTTCCTTCAGAACAAATGTTTGAAGTTGGATATGAACAAGAGCTGCATCTCTAGTTATGTAGTTTATCACTAATACAGTATATTTAGAAAATTGAACGTGAAAAATAACAAACCCAGTGTGTAGTCTTGCCAGTATTTCTCTAGAAGGCAAGGTCCTTTGTTATGGAAATGGCTTTTGGCATTGTTTTTTTTTTTTTCTCTTTGCCTTCAAAAGCCACCATCAAACACTTAATGTTCCTCGCTGTCTGATGTCTGTAGCATATAAAGACATTGATTTCCAAAAGTTCCTTTTTAGAGAAATGTTTTAGGGTTTGGGTTTAGTGTTTCAGCAGGGCCTTTCCAGAAGCGCAGATGGCTTTGGGATCTCGTCAGCGGAACGTGCTTAGGGGTTGATCCTAGAACCTTTGTACATTTAATAGTATTTCTAACTTTTTCTTTACTGTTTGCAGTTAATGTTCATGTTCTGCTATGCAATCATTTATATGCACGTTCCTTTAATTTTGTAGACTTTCCTGGATGTATAGTTTAAAACAGCAAAAAGTCTATTTAAAACTGTAGCAGTAGCGTGCAGCTCTAGCAGAGGAAAGTTGTGGGATTAAACTTTGTATTTCCTTTCTTATAGAGGCTTCTAAAAAGGTATTTTTATATGTTCTTTTTAACAAATATTGTGTACTACCTTTAAAACATCGATGTTTTGATCAAAATAACTAAAGACCCAGCTTATTTTCTGCTTGCTGTAAATTTAGCAAACATGCTGTAATAAAAAAATGAAGGAAATACTGATCCACTGGAATTATTGTAGCATTAGAATTTTACTCCAGAGCATGGTTAGGAGTAGAGCTATGCATCCCTTATGGAGTAAAATCCTTACTATGGTATTTCAGTAAGGGCAGGAATTTTTCATTTAGTGTCTGAATAAATAATGTCACTTCACATTTTTGAAGGGGTACAAGACAAACTGAGAACACTAAGCATGAATTGTACTCTAATATATTGAATTTTCTTTGCCATTAACTTTCATTATTGCTGGATGGACTTGCCCCATAGGTTATAATTCAGATATTATTAGCCAGGTTATGAAACTACTTAAAAACAACGACTGAAGGTTCATACAGAATCATTTTTATAATTGCCATGTCCAAACTGGTGCCAGCAGTGGTTCTGTGGGAGGTGGCAACGGGGCTGGAGCTGCCTCGTGGCCCTGGTGTGTGCCCAGCTGAAGGTGCTGCCCTGAAAGACAAAAATCCTCTGTAAAGCACTCAATTGCTTTCATAAACCCACTGTCACCCTTTCTACGCTGAGCTGTGATTATTTCTGCTTTAGCAGCACAAACCCCACTCTTTTCAGCTTTATAGATTTCTATATATATAAATATAGTCTTCATGACTACCTGCTGCTTGAGAGGGTCCTGGTGCCTGCGAGGTGGGGAGAGCGGGGCTGGGTCTGCAGGGCCCGCAGGGATTGCTGTGCCTGGTGCTGCTGCTGCTCCAGCTGCAATTGGAGCTGCGAGGGGGGAGGAGGGAGGAGAAATCTCCACGTCCAGGCAGAGTAACAGTAACTGTTCCTTAACTGTTGTGTCAGCATGTCCTTATATTGTGTGCCTCAGCATTTATGTATAGCACAGTTTAATTTTTGTTTTGAAAAGCCAGATCATTGCAAGTATAATGTAGTGTCTGCCAGTTCTGATGGTTCTTTCTTTCTCTCCCAGAGGTAGGACTAAACTTTGACTTGACTTGTGTATATGAACAAGCCAGAAAAGCCGAACACAAACCCACGATGTTTCAAGAGTGCATGAATAAAGATGTTGTCCTAGTTCTTGCTCCCATGGAAAAATTGTGAAGAAGCTGTTCTGTGGGCCTTTCAGTTGGGGACGAGTTAGCAGGATGTGGCCAAAAGGGCAGGGAATGTTTATGCATTCATGCAAATCAAGCCACAGCCCATCTAGATAACATCTCCCTTCCTTGATGCAGGTATCCCAGTCCTGCCCTAAAAAAAGCAGGAGCCTGTCTTGTGCAAGCTTCCTGCAGGTTATGCACAGCTGGAATGCAAGAACTTTGCAGGCTGCAAAAGATCATGTCTAGATATCTTTCTTTTGGAGTCTCAAGAACGGTGGGAATTATGTTTTTCTGTGGTAAATCTAGATTTTGTCATTCCTGCAAAATTTGTAGAATTGAAGTAGCGTGTAAAAAAAAAAAAACCTCTGCTGAAATTAATGGCTGTGCTCCAAAATATCTGCAGCGAATCGATTGGTGTCAGCAGTCATAGAAGGCTCTATTGGAACTTCTTTTTCACCTAAAGTCCATGCACCCAACTGGTAATTAAAAATCTTCAATTTAGTGGTTAAGTAGCTGGGTGTTTAATTAGGGACTCTGATAGACTGGTCTCTGAAAGCTCAATGTTATCCTTTCTATGTCTTATCAAGATGTTTAATGTACAGTATCATGGTTTTACTCAAAGTGGAATCTTTTGGTTTCAATGTTGTTTGGAGCTCTCTGCTTGGACAGAGCTTTTTTCCTGCCTGTTGAGCCTGGTGCCAGCTGGGGCGTGCTCAGAGCGGGACAGTGCAGCCTCACCCAGCACTGCTGCTCGGGCCTTGCCAGGGAAGTACAAAGGGATAAAATTGACACATTTTTAGGACATAATCACCCATTAAGAATTGCTGGTTTTCTCCATTTATCTTGTAACTTGCTTAAAAAAGTCTGTAGTCCATTGCTATAATTAATATTTGTCTGAAGATGCTCTTGCTGCTGAGACTATTGTAGGAAGGGAAGACTCTGTACCCTGTAGTGTGTTTGATGGGAGATGCTGATGTTTTATTCACCCACATCCTTTCTTCTTGAGTTTTGTGTTCCATCTGTGCAAATAACCCTGTGAATTGGGAATAAAATGTACAAGTTTTGACTATAACTTGAGAGCACCTTCTGACTTAATTAATCCAGCTGTAGTGTGTGGGAGACGGAGCCCCGAGCTTTTGGTTAATTAGTGTTAATTCTCCAGCCCTGTGTGCCCTAACCACTGCAAAGGCATGAAGAGAAGGCTGCAGTTAAAGAAACCTCTCTTGAGAAGGGAACTGCCAAAATGAGGTCATCCCGCTTTTCCATTTCCATCTGAAAACAAAGAGATGCTTTTAGGGGGTAAAAAAAAAAAGTTTATTTATGTTTTGTTTCCAATTTGTACAAACATCATCAGTAATTGACAATTTGAAGTGGAGGATAGATAATTAACTGGGATTCAGCTCAGACTCTGGTGAAGGTCCAGGTCACAACACAAGTTTAGAGACTGCCAATTCCGTGTGATTTGGAGCAATAATTTTGTAAACATTCAGCTCAGCTGCCACTGCATTTGGAATGTACAGAAAGACACCTCCAAACATTTCACAATCTGCAAAAGGCCCGTTCAAATTAAAGCACTTTTTTTAGTAATCCTTGTCATCTTTTTGAAAGAACCCTGGTTGCTCCCGATGTCACCCTGCAGCAGGAGCAGCTGGAAGGTGACAGCTCAGGAGCCACCAGCCCTGACCCTCTGCCGAGGGATTTTAGCAAAGATTGGGACACAATGTTGTTTTACAGAGCCTTGATGCATTTCACAAACACAGAATGATTCCAATCCTTCAGTTTTATCAAGCACCTGAACCCAGGCATTTGCATTTCTTGTGAAACACTTGATTTGGAACATTTCAGTGTTTTTTCATCACTGAACACACTCCTCTCGTACACATTCACAACAGGAGGAACTGGGATCTGAAACTCCAGCAGCTTCTTTTTTTTTTTTAGGTTTTTTTTTTCTTTAATTAAAAAAAAAATCTAAATAAGCATTTTTGCACTGATTTTACTTAAAAAAATGAGATTAGAACCAAATACAATGTGCATATTCATTGCATGTGAAGTGCAAGGGCACAGCCACAAATGTCTTTTTTTTTTTAATTTTTTTTTTAAACAAAATATCATTTTTTTTAAACCAGGCCACGTACTCAACATGGTCATCTTACATTCAGCAGTTTTGTACTAAAAATACTTCTGTGCAGGAAAGCCCAGCAGAAATTTACATATGCTACAATGTTTTACATGTATTTACATAGCTCTGTCTTCCCTGTGAAAACATCTAACACCTGCCCCAAACTATTAATTGTTACAAGGGAACCAATTAACACCAAACTAAGGAACTACTCCACCTTTTTTTATAAAAACCGATACAAAACTGTGGTTTAGAACTCCTCAGTGCAGTGGGCACACAAAGGATTTGGGGGAGCTTTTTTTGGCAGTCACCTGGCAATGCAAGGTCTTTAGTTGGCACTCAGGGAGATTCCTGGGAAGCACAGCTGGCTCTGCCCCGGGAGTTCTTCCACACCCTTCCAGAACATTCCAGATGGGAGTCAGGGGCTTGAAACGCTCACCCAGCGCTGCAGGAGTGCCACTAAAGCTCACAGGGCAGGGCAGAGGATCAGCTGTGCCTCCCCGTGTGCCCAGGTGGAGGTTTCTGCTCTGCAGAGTGTTTAGCAAATCTCACACCAGCCTGAAAGCAGCAAATAACCTGACTAAGTTCTCAGTGCGTTTTTATTTTCAGTTCATGCTGCATTAAGTTAGGTAAAAGGTGGTTTTCTAACAATTCAAAGCCACAATTGCAATTTTGGCACACAGTCCCATTTATTCTTAAATACAGTAAATGGTGACTGCTCAGGATTTGATTGATTTACAAGAAAATATCTATTTCACAGTGAGGTGAACACAGCACTGAACTTTTGAGGTAAAAGATGAGGGGAATGTAAACTTTCACCCCTCTCCAAGTGACTAACTACATGCAGCAAGAACACCTGGTCCTGGCACACCTGGAGTTTGGAATAACAGTGCTCAAATCTGAAACCCTGACAGTCGAAATCACTTCTGAAAATCACACAAGTTACACCTCAGGCCTGGACTTTCAGTAAGGTTTTGAGCTGAAATGTCATTATTTCCTTATCAGAAGGTTTAAAAGAAACAGGTACCCAGTGGCTTGGTGGCTTAGGCAGAACACTTGGGGAGGGTGGCTCGCTGAACTTGGCTCCAGCATAGTTCTGGTTGCTCTGAGGGGTGAACAACAGGTTGTGATTGGACAGAGCAGGATTCCAGTTGGGATTCTTGGGGAAGTGAACGTTGTTCTTCCCCCCTTTCTGCATGGCCTGCCATGCAGCAGGAGAGGAGCTGCAGCCGTTGCCTCTTTCCTTCTTCACGTAGCTTTTCATCTGAGAGTTGGGGTCTTTGCTCTTCTGCCTGTTTTTAAGTTGCTGATGGTTCTTGGTGGTATTTCTAGACTGGGGAACGGGAACGTTGTATCTTTCTCCACCGCCCATCTTCAACTTAAATGTCACCTGCAAAAACAAGAGCAGTCAGGATAAGTCTTTACTGCTTTTTTTTAAACAAAGTATTTCAGAGAATGTTTAGATTTCAAGCAAAGGGACAAAAAACAACCTAACCAAAACTGGCTCTAAACACACCACTTCTCTCCTCAGAAAAGGTGTAACTGGAGAAATGGGACTGACAAAACCTTGCTCAAAAAAGGCAGAGCCAGATTTTATCAGTCAATATTGAGTGCTGAGACATTTAAATTCAGCCTGTTAGCACCTTAAGACTGGGCAAAGTTTGCACTGATAAGGCCACTGCCCAAAATTCCTGGTAAGTGTAAGAATTGCTCTGATAAACTCAAAATGAGCTGAAAAGCACCTCAAGTGGAGCAGATTTCACACAATTCCCAAAGCCCATGCCCAGACTCCAGCACAGCACACTCAGCACTTCCCTGCTCTCCTGCAATGTTTATTTCCCCACTCCATTTACCTCTCAGTGGTCTTCTCCGATTCCACACTCTCCAACTCTTGCCCCCTTTCTTGCTTCCAAGCCTGAAAGAAGAGGTGCTGCCTTGTGCTGGACTCCTTCCTTTGGCTGGGAATAGAAGTTTTCATGGGCTGATCTGCTGTCTTCAGCCAGGGAGCCGAGCCCAACATCGGATTCTCGGCACAGAAGCTCCAAGGGAGAAGTCCTGCTGCAGAAATGAGAAAAAAAATTTCAGATTATGGAAAAAATTGCTTCACTTGGGGGTGGACAGAAGGGCAAGCAGAAATAGTTCAGACTCTGCTGTGTCTGTTTATATGTTAAAGACGACAACATCCTAGAAACAAAAGCCCAAAACCCCATCCAAAAAGACACAGCTTTGTCTTTCTCTACTTACATCAAGTTCACCATATTTAGCCTATCCCAAGTAACATTTTGCTCGTGCTCTGTCTTACAAAGCATTTTAACAGACAATCAAGAACTTTTGCCCTTTCGTTTTAGTAGGGAAAATGTAAAGTACAATGGAAAATACTTTGGGAACTGGGACAATACAGGAACTGCCCACATTGTCCAAACGTTCCCCAGCCATCACAGAGCTCCATTTGTCATCTGTCAGCTGTTTCTTTAACCTTCGTTAGCCGAGTAATTCCTTAATAACTCTTACACTAATGTCCTGTTTGGCTCATGGCTTGTCTTTCCTGGGATCTCTGAGATTTTAACCTTGACGCACTCGAGTCTGTTCAGCTCCCCAAACGGAGCAGCCCCCTGCCCATCCCTCCCAGAGCTCCAGAGGAGCCGCCCATCTCCATTTCCAGCTTCCGCCTTGTTTGGACTGCAACCAAAAGCCGAGATAACGTCACCGGCCCCGGCCCAGCTGCCCTCTGCTCCCGCTGACCGGAGCTTCTTCGCCTCCGAACTTTCTCCCTTCTCTCACCGACACCTGGGGGCAGCCGGGACCCCCCCGTCCCCCCTTCCCCCACAACGGAGCACAACATGGCGGCGGCCGCGCCCGGCCCTTCCCGCACCGCTCCGTCCTTACCGACTTCTGTCCGCTCCGCTCGCCCACAAGCACGGACACACACACGGCCCTCCGGGAACCGACCCCGCGCTGCTCCGCCGTCACCGTCCGACCCCCGCCCCCCGAGCCCGCTTAGCTCCGCTCCGCACCGCCCCTCACTCTCCCTCACAAAATGGCGGCCGCGTCCTGCGCCGTTTAACACCCTCTCCCTCCTCCCCCCTGCGCGGGGCTGCGCGGTCTCAGCCAATGGGATCGCGCCCTCCGCGCGCTCCGCCAATGGGAGCCAAGCCCCGCCTGTTGCCAGGCGGGCCCTGGGCAGAGCGGCCGCGGCGCGCGGGCGGGCGGGGCCGCCATTTGAATCCCCTCACGGAGGGCAGCGCGGGAGCGGCCGCCGCTCTTTGTCCCGCCCGGGCCGGCCCCGCCGCCCGGCACCGCCCGCGGGCCCCTCCGGCCCCTCGCCACAGCCCCCCGGCCCCGCTGCCAGCCCCGCCCCGGCCGCGAATTAGCACAACAAACATCCCGGGGAACGCCCCCGCCAGCTGCCGCTGGGGGCTTCAAAGAGGTGAAATAATTAACAACAACAAAAAAAGAGAAAAGCACAAAACCCCCGGCTGTGGGAGCGAGGGGCTTCGAGAGAAGGGATTCAGCGAACAAAGAGTGAAATCCGGCCCCCCGGAGATGGCCGCAGCGCTCCGGTGTCAAATGGACGGTGTCGGGTTTGTTGTACCCATTCCCCAGCCTGCATTTAGTTAAACTATTTAATGTTTTAATTTAAAGTATTGAAAATTATGTAGACCGATCTTTCAGGTCAAAAAGGGAAAATATTTCCCAGGTTTAAAACAGCGCTGTGGGTACGCAGAGCCCCTGGCAGTGGCTGCGCTTTGTGTTTATATTCACATTCTCTTACTTTGCCTCAAAGGATCGTTTCAAAGAAAAAACCCACAAGATTTGGCTTTTGCCATGTGTAGGATGTTTGAAAATTAGGTATACATAAGAAATTCACACACGTGAGAGTGTTCCCTGCCCACCACTGTGGGGCCAGTCTAGCATTGTACACCACATTGAAGGCTGAAAAAAGGAAGTTTCAAAGAAAGTGGAAAAGAACGAGTTCAGTTCCAACCCCACCAAGTCAGGGCAGTACTTAAAAACAACAGATGAGCATTCAGAGTTTGTTGTTTCTTTTTTAAGTAAAGACCCTGGTTTCATTGAGTAACCTTGGATTCTTAACTACAGAAGGGAAAAAATCCTGGTTTATCCCTAAAACAAAACTGTTTCCTTACTGACCTAGTGTTACAGTGCTCTGACCCAGCCCAGGACAAGGTAAAGACTCTAAATAGAAGTTTGTATTCATTGTGATGTTATTTTAAAAGCCAGCATATATTTTACTACACGAGAGATGTTGACATACCTAAACCCAGACCTTTGTTCCTGTTCTTTATTGTATGTTAGCACAAAGGCAGCTGAAATTAATTTGTTTTCCTCCCTTTGCTTTTGATTTCTTGGCACAATGTGATGGCTGAGGTCCTTGTAGCAGCTTTTTTTTTGCCTTTACATGGAAGGCAACAATATCTGCTGTAAGCCTGGAAATCCCACTCATTAATTAACAACTCTCCTGCAATGCACATCACCAGATTTTGCTTTGTTTCTATCTCTAGTGTGTTTGTTTCTGCTAAAACACAATCTCAGCCCAGTGTGGATGTTCTCAAGCCAGGACGTGTCAGTGGCATTGAGAAACAGCATTTTGCAGGCTGCAAATGTTCTGCTCTTGTCTGGGCAGCACAACAGCGTGTACTTTTCAGTTCAGAACAAGGATGACACAAGGTCTGGCTGTTTGTCCTCGCTATCTCTGAGATAATTAAAGAAACATCTTGTCTTTCAGAGCTGGTGTTGGGGTCAGGCTGACACATTCAGCCTGGGGGAGCAGGAAATGTCAGTGATAAGCCATTGCTGTATTTGTGCAGGAGCTGTTCCACTGAAACAAATGGAGTCATTTGGAGGCCGAGCAGGAACACGAGGGCATTTTTGAAATCAAAGGGACAAAACCCCAAACACCACAAAGTCCAGCTTGCAAAGCTGTGTGTTTCACCCTTCAGCTGTTAGAGCCCTGGGCTGTTTCCTTCCCTGCAGTGGAAGGAAAGGAGATGTTCCCAGGGCTGTGCAAACCACAACAGACAGAAGCACTCGAGTTCCTGCTGCATCCTAAAGACTCAGCACAGACTGAATCCTGAGGTTCTGCCTCAGTCCTTTATCATCACCACCCCAGATTCCTCCAACAGGAGCCACTTCACTCCTTCAAATGCTGATTTTTAACCTTCTTCCTTTTCAAAGCTCTCACTGTAACATTTGTGACTCCTGAGCATGTGACACTACATCGACCTCAGGTACTCGTGGGCAGGCTGGGATATTGTAGCTGCCTCCAGGATCGTGCTGTGCTCACCCTGATGTCCTGCAGGTGCCACAGGCCCAGCTCCAGAGCCCTCAAACACTGCTGGAACAGGGCAGTGCTTCCAAACCCACCCTGAGGATCGTGCTGTGCTCACCCTGATGTCTTGCAGGTGCCACAGGCCCAGCTCCAGAGCCCTCAAACACTGCTGGAACAGGGCAGTGCTTCCAAACCCACCCTGAGGATCGTGCTGTGCTCACCCTGATGTCTTGCAGGTGCCACAGGCCCAGTTCCAGCTCCAGAGCCCTCAAACACTGCTGGGACAGGGCAGTGCCTCCAAACCCACCCTGCTGTGCCACAGACTCAGTGACCTCCTGTGCACCTCTCATAACCTGTACACAGCACAGGCAGGAGTTTTCTATTGTGCAAGTGTCTGCCCTGTCTGGATTATTCCACTTCCTCCAGGCACTCCAAAGATGACTGCAATAAATCCCAGCTTCCCTCATGTTCCCAGGGAGCTGTGTTACCCAAATCCTCCTCAGCTCCCTGCTGCCACGGTGACAGCACCTCAAGGAATTCCCCAGCCACTTTTATTTCTCACTCAGCACCTCCACTCCCTCTCAGAGCAAACATTAACCCAGCCCAGGGACGCAGCTCCATCCGTGCTGGCACTGCCACAACCAGCAAGTCCCAGTGAAGACAAAGCCTCCGGAGCTTCATTAGCCCCACATTAAGGTGCTCCCAGCCGTAGCTGAGCTGGATCTCAGCACACACACACTCCTGGCCGGGAGTTTCAGTGGAGCTGCTGAGCGTGGATGCTGCAGGAAGTCTGCAGCACGGATGACTCATTTGTTAAATCAATAGTGAACCATTGCCCCAGTTTTATTCACAGTGACGAATTTCCGGCTGTGGGTGACTTTCAGTAAGCCCAAGATGTTTACATTTTGTGGCTCCAAGAGCCCCATGACACACTTGAAACTCGTTAGACGTTTCCACCTGAGCCAAACATTAACCAGATTGTTAATCTAAGTTTCCTTATGAGGGAAACGTGTGAGCTTGTGTTTTCTTTAAAGGCTGCATGGAAGCACTGGGTATTCAGTAATGTTTGGAATATCCTTTATTCTGCCTGGCAGAGCACCCGTGTTCATTAAATGAAGCTCAGGATATTCACAGCAGTGAGCTAAAGGAACTGAGCAGACATTTGAACCTCCGCAGGGTAAATAGAGAAGAGGCTCAAGAACCCAAACAATGTGATAAAACTAAACATTTTTATTGTTTAAATCTCATTATAAGTATATTGATATATGCTTTAGACATGAATTAAGTTGGTATCCAGCAGCACCTGAGTTAGATCAGCTCAGAACACGAGTTCTGTCCTCTGCACTGCTGGAGCTCCTGAGTGTGAGATCACATCCAGCATTGTGCATTGGTGTGTGGGGTGTGCACAGCACCCAGCAAACAGCACCAGGGGTAAAACCCCCCTGGACACCGACAGAGCCAAACCCCGAGCCTGGGGGCTTTAAAGGGCTTGTGCTGAAGCAGCTTTGTCACAGCTGACAGCTTTTCCCACTCTGGAAAACAAACACATCAGGCACGGCTGCCGAGTCACGCCCTGTTTTGTGCCTCAGCAGCTCCCGTTGGAACCCTCACCGGCTCTGAGTCACAGAGGAGCCTTCAGCCCCTGTAAATCAATATGCCTGGTGCACGTCCTGTCAGCAGGGAAAACAGTTCTACCTGAACCCTCCTCCCTCCAGGAGAGCAGCAGAGGTGTTTGTGCACAGGACAATCCCTCAGCCAAGCCCTGTTTGCTCTCAGGAGCTGTGCTAGACATGGCAGTAAAGATGGGTTGGTTTTTTTCTGAGCATTTTCTCTATGAGTGCAGCAGAGTCACTCACCGTGGCTCTCTGAGTCACACCTTATCAAGGTGAGCACTGCCCGACCCTCAGCCCCATCTGCACCACCCAGTTTTCAAACACAGCCCAGCAAACGCAACAGTCAGAGAAAAATGAGCAATCCCTGTCCTCCCACAGAGCACAGGCACCCTTCCAACAGCCCCAGGGCTCCTCTCTCTGCTCTGGAGACAGAAACTCCTGCGCTCCTGAGCAGTACCAGGCTCACAGTCCCTTTCCCCAGCACCTGCACAGCGTTGCTCCAACCCCAAGTATGGGGGTGTTCCCAAAGCAGGCTAATTCCAGCAAAAACCCTTTACATTACAGGAATCAGCTCTGATGGTTTTCCTTTAGTCTGGCAGGACAATTTTTACTATAAATCAGAGTAAATTCAAAAGCTTCTAACCATGCTGCCATAATAATATTTCTTTCCTGTGACACAAGGTTCTCCCTGCAGACAGAGGAAACTTGGGGCCATGCTTCACAGGATGCTGCTGGATGTGAAGCTGTGTCAGAGCAGGGAATAATTTGGGGCTGGGTGCTGCTGTTGGAACTCAGGACCAGCATAAAGAATCTTTCTGTTTCTCACCTGCTCTTTACAATCTTGTTGCTGCTGCAAATTTCTCAGTTTGGAGCAGCAATGGAAGAATTTTTTTTGAGACAGAGCTGACATCCCATCATCTCCTGTGATGCCTCTCATGGTTATTGTGGTTTCCAGACCCCCTCCCAGCCGCGGAAGGTCCCTGCAGAGCCAGGAACCCCCTTTTCCCGGCCGGGGCCCAGGAGGAAGCGCCGAGTTCCCAGTTCTGCCTCCTCCCAAGCTGTCCCCGGGCGCTGTCCGGGTTTCCCTGGAGAGGGCAGTCGAGCTCCGCTGAGCTGCCGAACCCCGAGCCGCACCCGCTGCCCGAGGGGAAGGAGGCCAAGCGGGGTTTGGAGAGGACGCGGTGTAACCGCTGGTGATGCCACCGAATGAGGGAACTGGGATCCCTGCAGGAGGGAAAGTTGAGTTCCCAGCTGGAGAACGGCGTTGCTGGTGCTGGGATGGGGCTGTGGGGTGGCTCTGGGTGGCACAGCCAGGTAAGGAGCAGCCAAGGGCTAAGGATCACGGCTTTGCTTCGCCTCCAAGGTCCCCACTGCAGCCTTATGGTCACATCCAACCACAGCGTGGCCAGCTCCTTTGGGATTTGGGGCCAGCTTGCCTGTCCCCCCTGACCGGTGACATCGTCCCCGGTGTCACCAGGCAGGGAAAGCTGTCCCTGCTTTCCATCAGCACCAGCACAGCCCAGCCCAGCCAAGAGAGAAGTGGTCACTGGAGGGAGGAGGGATGAGAGCAGGTACAGCAGCACCACAGCCTCTGCAGCCCCAGGTCCTTCCTGACCACACGGATTGTGGAGCTGAAGACCTTGATTTTCCTTCCACTTGAAGAGAGAAAATCACCTCGTCCCTCTGGCATGAGTGGACTGTGTACAGAGAAATTCAGGGGCACAGGTGAGGTTTGTGCTGCTCATGCAGGCACAGACAGCAGATTTCTGAGCTTGCCCTTAGACCTGCACACAACCAGGTACATCCAGATTCTTCCACATCTGCCTCCTTGCTTTTTTCCCCCCTCATACTTTTCCCTGCTCCCAGAGAAATCAGGAGGAGAACCTGAGTGTCTCTTGCCTCAAACTCTGCAGTTAGAAGGAGAAATGAGAGGGACTGGGAGGACAATTTCAGCGAGCCGGAGGGTTTGGGTGCTTGTAGATGTGGCACGAGCAGGCAGCAGAACACAACACCCAGAGGAGAAAGGAGGAAGGAAAGAAAACCCGACACACATTCTCCGAAAGAATGTGCCAGAGAGCGAGGAGGCAGAGGAAGGATTCACATTGATGGATTTCCAGCCCAGGGAATAAAGCAGAACGGTTCAAGAAACGCAGAGGAAAGCAGAAGTGCCGTGAGGGGAGAGGGAAGCAGGCGCTGTCCGCAGCTGCAGCAGCTGCCCCGAGAGCCCGAGCCATGGGCAGCCCCAGAGCCTCGGTGGGGAGGTGAGTGGTTCGTGTTTGCTGACCCACAGCACCCTGCAGCCCTGGGCCCTCTTCTCACATCACCCCTGATGTGAGAGCCCTCGGTGCTGCCCTGCACGAGGCAGCCTGGGGAGACTCGGCTGCACGGGAGAGTCCTGGGGTTCACCATCAGCTGTTGGGGAGAAACTGCAAGGCAGTGTGTCACTGCTTTTTGGGATGGATCCTTTCTTCAGGAGATGAAAGGTAAGTGCTTCAGAGCAAGCTGTGGGTTAGCTCTTTACAGCTGATTTTGGGAATTGTTCATGTTGGAACTGGAGTCACAGGACAAGGGGGAATGGGTTTCAAGAAATTGTTTGTTGTGAGGGTGGGGAGGTCCTGGCACAGCTGTGGCTGCCCCTGGATCCCTGGCAGTGTCCAAGTCCAGGCTGGATGGGGTTTGAGCAACATGGGATGGTGGAAGGATGGCACTGGATGGGCTTTAAGGTCCCTTCCTCTCTGATTCTCTGTCAGAGTATTTCCAAAAGTCTCACAGGGATGTGATGCTGAGTTCAGTGTTTCTGTGATGGTTTTGGTGCAGTGAGAGCAGCCCTGGTTTGCCCTGCTTTGTGCCCAAAGTGGCACTTGCAGCTGCTCTGCACCCACCCCGTCCTGGGTGTCACTGTCCCTCAGACAGTCACACATGGGCAGAGCTGATAAATAATCAAATAATCCTCAGTGTGGCATTTGAGGCAGACAGCTCTTACATCAGGGAGGGAATCCCACTCAGTGTCATGTAATGTGGTCAGGACAAACCAGGGGGAACAGCTGATTCCAAAATAATGGAAAAACTTCTGCAACTAAACCAGGAAATCACATATAAACGAAAATGTTTGTAAAGCAAAAGATACTTTGCTTCTTCAGCAAGTGAAATTTGCAAGCATTAGTGACAATTTTTTGCATAAATCACTGCACATGTTCATAGTAGGTGATCATTTAGGACATTTTATTTTATTGTAAAGCTCAAAACTCTCAGATATTCTGCACATGAAATATTCAAGAGCACTTTCAGAGTGCTGCAGGCACAATGCACTGGGTGATTGCAGCAGGCAAATTTAATTTTACATTATCTAAGCAACTGGTACATAACTTTTTCATCAGCAGGATGCTGTGGTGGCTCTGTGAGGGCAGAGGCATCCCAAGTGGAGCAGGATTGGTGCTGCTGTGTGCAGGGCACTGCCAGCCCCACAGCTGGAATCAATCACAGCGAGGCACTGAGAGGGAAAGGACTCCTTCCTTTGGAAATTGAATTTCCCCAAAGCCAGGTGGAGCTGTTAGGCTGGAGTGAGTGGGCTTGCAGCAGATCTGATGGGAGGGGAGGTTTCACTTTGCAGTCACTGGGGCTGCATCAGGAATATGCTGCATTCCCAAGTCTCTGATCTGGGTTCTGTTCCTCATAACTCACCCCTTGTTCATTCACTGCTGTTTGCTGGGGCTCTGCTCTTGTTGCTGGGGGGTCCCTATTGCAAGGCTGTTGAAAGCGAAGGGAGACGACGCATCTTTGTTGATCAGCATCAACTCCCATTTATTGATCAAATCAGCCACCTTTTATAACAGTGTTAATTAACTTCATGCATATTGCAAAATTCGAGCTCACCATAGGTCAGAGATTACACATCAACCCCTCCTTTTGTTTTCAATACCAAGATTTGTGTTCTCAAAACTTACTTTTACTTTCCCAAAACAGCCAAAGATAGAATGTTCACCTGTTATGAGAAAACTGCCTGAGAACCCTGGTGTGAAAGGTTCTCAAGGCCTCCATGTTTGTCACTTTTGCTTTCCCATACCTTATCTAAGGACAAGATATTTACTTGTTATTAAAAACAACCTGAGAACTTCTGCTGTTTACATAAACATGCCTGAGAACTCTTGTTGTTTACAGAAACAGGCTGTGAGAATTAGCTGCTTACAGCAGCCTTCTACTTTTCCATCAGCTGGATATTTTCATGGCCTTTTTCCTTCAAGCCATGTCTGAGCAAAAATCTCCAACACAAGGCCACATTATTTTGGCAAAATATTCCCTGCCCTGGGCCTTCCTGCTGGCAGGTGATGCCGTGCTGTGATCAGAGAGTTCCTCCTGTGCAGCAGCCCAGGGAATCTGAGCTCAGCTGCTGCATTCCTGGGAAGCAGCCCCTCTGTGCCACAGCCCCTGGAGCCACAGGAGGGCCAGAAGGCACTTGGTGCCTTTCTTGTTGAGCTGAGCTGTCAGCCCGTGGGGCTGTGGCTCCCTGGCTGGATGCACAGCCATGATGGGGCTGGGATTCCCAAGGAGGTGGAGATCTGCTCTTGGAAAGGGGTTCCACCCTGGGAGTGGGACCTGTCCCGTGGAGGATGCTGCAGGTCAGCTCTCCCCCAGGAACCAGATATGGGCTGGCACTTCTCCCAGGAGCCAAGGTAGGCAGGGGGCAGAGGCCACGGTCAAACAGATCCAGGGGCCCATCTGACAGGAGGAGAATGTCCCCTGGGCAGGAAAAAGCAGCTTTGTGGCCAAAAAAGCAAAAAAACGAGGGACAGGCAGTGCAAGGAGAGGAGCTTCTGGCACTGCCTGTGTTTTCATGCTTGTGCAGAGGAGACCTTTTGCTGGAGCAAGCTCTGTGCTTCCCTCATGGACACAGGAGCTGCAAGGAGGCTCTGGGGAGCAGAGATCTGTCCTTGTCATTCAGCCTGAGACAGAGCAGATGTGGGAGAGGAAGGTCAGGGCTGGCTGATTGATCTGAGCCCAGCATACCACTTTGAACTGAGGCTTATCTGAGTTTTTTCAGCCTAGTGGAGAGAGCTGGGCCAGGACGGGCAGCACAGGAGTTATTTTAACATTATAAGCAGGTTCTCTCCCCAAGCAGCGCAACATCAGGGATGGCATTTTGCTGCCCTCACTCCCTTGCCTGGTGTTCAGTGCTTTCCAGGCTCCTAAGGATGTGAGTTGGATATTGCACAACTGCAGGTTTGAGGATTTATGGTGGTCCTGGGAATGCTGGCTGCAGGTAATGGATGCCAAGGTGATGCTGGAGGCTGTTAATGAAGAAATGTCTTGGTTTGGATGCTGGGGTTTGGCTGGGGAGGGTTGGAAACTCGAGGCAGCTGCTCCCTGGTGAGCCCTGCTGTATGAGAAGTCCATCTGTCTGCTGAATCCATCTCTCTCCAGAGGGAGGGATGTGTCAGGTTCAATAACAGCAGTTGGTAATTCCTGCTGCCTGTGAGGTGTTCCTGAGAAGGGCTGCAGGAAACGAGAGCACTGAGGTCTGAGGGCAACATCCTCTCCTGTGTTGTTACCCCATGCAGGAGCCTGATGTAAGAGGAGGGCAGCTTGCTGCAACACTCAGCCACACATCAGCCCAAAGTCCAGCCTGGAACACCAAGAAATCCCAATCAGGAAATCAGGATTGCCCTGCTGTGCCTGAAACCTGCACTGAACTCCCTGCAGCCACCCCTGGCAGTCAAATGTGGGGCTGGGGCTCTTCTCTGTCACCTCCTGGGCAGCCTCTCGAGTCCTTGGGGCATTTTGCAACTCCTGAAACACAGGAAGAGAGATGAGTGTTGGGGAAATCAGTGGAGAAGGAAGTCCCCAGGCCAGTTAAAACCCCCATGTTTTACAAACCCATCTCTGCTGAGATGTCACGGCTGAGGTTTGCTGGGCAGTGCTGGCTGCTGTCGCCTCCAGCGGCAGCTGAATTTCACACGGCAGGCAGGTGGAGGGGCACAGGAGGCTGGAACCCACAGCTCTGCCCCAGCTCTGTGTCTGTCACACATCCTGGCCGTGCCGTGGGTGTTTGGGACATTTCCTCTTTCACAAGAGAGCCCAGGGCAGCGAGGGACAGTGAATTGTTCTGGGGGAGAGGGAACGCTGTCAGCTCAGTGCTCTCCTCCAGCAGAGGGAACTCACGATCCCATTGCCTGCATGAGGGATCCTGGAAGCTTTTGGGAAGAGGGGTCCTGTTCCCTGGGCTTGGGCACAGCATTTTGCTGTACTCCAGGCAGGTTTGGGGTATCCCACAGCTGGTTGTAGTGTGTTTTTACACCTGCTCTAACCCAGTCCAGGATGAACTTGTTCCCTGAAATCCAAGGCTGCACAACTTGGTTTATGGCAATCCACAGAAAGAATGGGAGAAAATAACGCCTCAAGGACAGGTTATGAACATGAAGGGGCTTAAATTGAGCTGCAGAACTGTGGAGAAAAACCCAGCTCTTGCTGCAGAGTGCACTGAGTAGCTCAGCATCTGCCCTGTGCAAAATCAGGCACTTCCCTCCATCACACCTCTGCTGGTGCTAAAAGTATTGATGAAATGAACCTAATTCTGGGTGTGGGCAGAGGTTCTTAGGCTCAGGTGGTCTCAGTTTGTATGTCCAACCTGTACTCTAATATCGATCTCTAATTAATCTCTAATAACATCTATTCATCACTCTGACAACCCTAACCCTAGGCAGGAAGAGCAGCCCTGGCCTAGGGCTGGTTCCAAGGAAAAAGCCATGGAGGCAGGGATGTTGTGGCAGTTTTGTGCTCCCCTTGGGCTGCCTTTGGCAGCTGTGTGTCCCCCTGAGCTGTCCCTTCCAGTGCTGCTGGCCCTGAGCAGTGAGTCCTGGTAAGATCTGGCTCAGGATTTGTACAATTGTCAGTGGTGCTGCTTCCCTCTTGCTTCCCACCGAGGTGGTACAGCCAGGGTGCCCCTGGGCTGTGGGAGATGGGTCTCAGCTAAACAACCAGCTGGGAAAAGCATGGAAGTTGGCTCCAGTGGTTGGGCAGTGGAGCTGAAAGCAGCTCTCTGTGGGCTGATTTCATTTTCCTTACTTGCCTCTAAAGAGAAGAAAGCATCTTGGGTAAATTTATTGCTTGTTAAGTCCTCTTCACCTCCACCTTTTCCAGAGCACCTGAGGAAGTGCAGAGGGAAGCAGCAGGCTCTCTGTGAGCTCCCAGCTCCAGGTACCCACCATGGATTCCTGCAGGATCCCTGCAAACGCCTCCAAGTGCAGCGGGAACACCATGGAGTGCTTCATGGTGCTCAGCACGCAGGCACAGAAGATAAGCATTGGCATCCTGTGTGGCCTCTTTGGGACAATGTGTGTTTTTGAGAACTCTCTGGTGCTCTACCTGATTTTCTCATCCCCTGGGATCAGGAAGAAGCCTTCCTACCTCTTCATCGGCAGCCTGGCCCTGGCTGACATGCTGGCCAGCATCATCTTTGTCTGCAGCTTCGTGAACTTCCACGTGTTCAACGAGGCTGGTTTCTCCAAGGAGGTGTTCCTGCTGCAGCTGGGAGGGGTGAACACCTCCTTCTCAGCCTCCCTCAGCAGCCTGCTGCTCACAGCCCTGGACCGCTACCTCTCCATCAGCCGGCCCTCGCAGTACAAGGTCCTGATGACCAGGAAAAGGGCCTGGACAGCCCTGGCAGCGCTCTGGGTGACCTGTGCCGCCATTGCTGGCCTGCCCCTGCTGGGCTGGAACTGCTGCACGCTGGATTCCCACTGCTCCGAGCTGTTCCCCTTTGTGGATGACAATTACCTGTCGGGCTGGCTCTGCTGGGTCGTGGTGCTGCTGGGCTGCATCGTCTGCGCCTACGCCCACGTGCTCTGGAGGGCTCGGCAGCACGTGGCCTACATGGAGCAGCACCAGGCACAGGCAGGGAAGCAGAACAGCAGGATGAGGATGGACGTGATGCTGGCCAAGACCCTGGTGATGGTGCTGGCTGTGCTCGTGCTCTGCTGGTCCCCCGTGCTCGTGCTGATGACCTACAGCATCTTCGGCAGGTTGAGCGACCGCCTGCGCAAGGTGTTCGCCTTCTGCAGCACCCTCTGCCTGCTCAACTCCATGGTCAACCCCGTCATTTACGCCCTGAGGAGCAAGGAGCTCTTCTCCTCCCTGAGGAGGGTGCTGTCCCACTTCAGGAGGCAGCTGAAGGCCCCTGGGGAGAGCCCAGAAGCAGAGAGCAGCCACAAGTCCTCCGTGATAGAGACCGTCTGCGAGGACACGCACGCCGTGTAGGGAGGCACCGGGGGAGATCCACCCACTGAGCCTGCAAGGAACAGTCTGGATCACTCTTCTTTTTATTTTCTCTTCTGATGGGAGTTGAGGGGTCAGCTGTGATGGGGAGACAGCTCCTGCTGATGTCACCCTTCAATGCTGGGACATGACGTGCACAGACTTTGCTCTCAGGCACAGGCTGGGATTGTTGGGGTGTCCTGTGCAGGGCCAGGACTGGATGGTCCTTGGGGTGTCCCTTCCAGCTCGGGATATTCCATGATTCTGTGATAATCTCCCACCAGGGGAGGTTCAGGTTGGACATCAGCAGGAATTTCTTTATGGAAAAGCTTTGGAAGGAGCTGCCCAGGGAGGTTTGGAGTCCCTGTCCTTGTAGGTGTCACCTGGGTGTGGCACTCAGTGCTTTGGGTTGGTGACAAAGTGAGGACTGGTCACAGCTGGGACTCGATGGTCTGGGAGGGCTTTTCCAACCTCTCCCTGTGGCTTAAGGACTTGGCCAGAGCTGGGGCAGACAGGACCTTGCAGGCAGCACATTCCTTCCAGCAGATTTCAGGAGAACTGACCAAACCACACAGCTGTTTGTGGGATGTTATGTGATTAAACATACAAGCCATTTTCCAGGACTTTCTTCCTTTTCTTTCCTGGTGTACAAAGTTCTCCAGGTGACAAGGTTAAGCCCAAACTGGGGCAGATACTTTGAGCATGAGGAACTTGTTTGGGGTTGTTTTTCTGCAAATTACGCCAAAGCAGCACTTCTGACTGAATGGACAATGAAATGGGACAGGGCCATTCACCGGTGACCTGGAGCAGCTGGGCTCCTGCCAGCCCCCAAAATGCCTCCAACAGGGATGAGCCTGCCTGGGGCACGGCCACGAGGCCCTTGCACTCTGCCCTGTGTCCCAGAGGATGCAGTGCCCAGGCTCCCCAGGGAATGGGCACAGCCCCGAGGCTGCCAGAGCTCCATGAGTGGTTGGACACGGCTCCAGGGATGATCAGGGTGGATTATTGGGGTTTTCCCTGGTGTTCCTCCGTCCCTCCCTGAGATATTCCTCAATTATTTGGGTTATCCCTCCATCTCTCCCTAGGATTGTTGGAGTTATCCCTCTATGCCAGGATATTCCCCGATTATTGGGGTTATTTTTGAGGTCTCTACATCCCTCACTGGGATATTCCCTGATGGTCGGGGCTATCTTCAGTGTTCCTCCATCTCTTCCCAGGATATTTGCCGATTGTTGGGGTTATCCCTCCATCCCTCCCCGGGATATTCCCTGATTATTTGGGCTATCCCCGATGTCCCCCATCCCTCCCCGGTTCATTCCCCGCCGTGCCCTCGGGCAGCTGTCGGGCCCCAGCCTCGAACCCGCGGCCCCGGGACCCGCTGCGTTGGTGACGTCACCGGGTGCCGGCCATGGCGGCGCTGGCGCTGCTCGGTGTGGTGGCCGCGCTGGGCCCGGGCCTGGCCGCGCCCCCCTACCGCCCGGACTGGGCCAGCCTGGACGCGCGGCCGCTGCCCGCCTGGTACGACCGGGCCAAGGTGGGGGTGTTCGTGCACTGGGGGGTGTTCTCCGTGCCCGCCTGGGGCTCCGAGTGGTTCTGGTGGCACTGGCAGGGCCAGCACGATGCCGCCTACGAGAGCTTCGTGCGCCGCCGCTTCCCGCCCGGCACCACCTACGCGGAGTTCGCGCCTCATTTCACCGCCTACGACTTCCAGCCCCGACAGTGGGCACAGCTCTTCCAGCGGGCCGGGGCCAGGTCAGCGCCGGGATGGCCGGAGCTGGGGTCCCTGAGGGGATGAGTGCCATGGTCAGGGGTCCCTGAGGGGATGGGGGGAGGGGGTCCCTGAGGGGATTGGAGATCCCTGAGGGGATGAGTGCCATGGTCAGGGGTCCCTGAGGGGATGAGTGCCATGGCTGGGGTTCCCTGAGGGGATGGGGGGGTCCCTGAACAGTGCTGGGCATCCCTGAGGGGTGCTGAGAAGATGAAGGCTCTTGCTCTTTCCTAAGTGCTTCCCGTTCATTCTTTCCCAGCATTAAAGTCCGCTAAAAGCCTCTCTTATTCTTGTATTTGCTTCTAAATCTAAGGGATAGTGGCAGAGAGCTCCTCACAGTGTGGTTATCCAGTGCCTTGCTGTTTTAGTGACTGGGATTGCAATGGGGTTGGGAAATACCTCATTTGTTCCTTTGCCATCCCAGCAATTCCTTTTCTCCTCTCAGATACGTGGTCCTGACCACCAAGCACCACGAGGGCTTCACCAATTGGGGGTCACCAGTGTCCTGGAACTGGAATTCTGTGGATACAGGGCCCCACCGGGACCTGGTGGGAGAGCTGGGAGAGGCCCTCAGGGAGAGGTGAGGCCCTGGCAGGGAGCTCTGCTCTGAGAGCAGTGAATGCTCCTGGCTCTGCTTGACAAACCGCAGAAAACCCTGTGAAAAATGGAGTGCTTGCAAATGATGAAAAATAATAATGCCAGTAATTCAATTTCCACTGCTTCCTAATCCCCACTGAAGCCTAACTCTCCCCTCTGTGTTTTGTCCTTCAGCAACCTGCGTTACGGGCTGTATCACTCCCTGATGGAGTGGTTTAACCCTCTCTACCTCGCTGACAAACAAAATGACTTCAAGACCCAGAGCTTTGTTTTAAAGAAGACGATGCCAGAACTTTATGATCTTGTCTTAAAGTAAGAGCCACAACCAGTTCAGAATCACCAGCATTTCCTGGTTTCAGTTCTGTAGAGAAAGGTGCAGAGTGGGTGCAAAGAAGAGAAATGTTGATTTTTGCCGAGGCAAATTCTCTTTGCTAAGCAGTAATGATTTGTGGTAATTAGAAAAGGGGTTCAGTTCTAACCTGTGGAAGGTCTAATCTGTAGAATAACCAGGGACAAATTTTTCCTGCAATTCCCTTTAATCCTGCCTTTGTGCAGGGTGGCTGGAAGTGGAACAAACTGTTCAGTATTTAGTAGAATAGAAAAGTGATTTCACTGGGAATTTTCATCCTTGTCTTGCTTCCCCTTGCTGACAAAAATAAAAGGCTTGGGCTTGTGGGTCATTGTCCCATCTCAAGAATGTGCACTGAAGTGCCAGATTCTGGGTTTTTTGGAAGAACTGCACCCTGTTTTGAGCTGTGGATCTACACCTTGTTCTTTGCTGCTGCAAGAACCTCCCGTAGAGCTTTGTGTGAAGCAGAAAATGAAGCAAAAACCTCCTGGTGATGGCAGGCAGTGGGAAGGGGAAGAAACAGAGCGTGGCAGGAGCAGATGAGCCTTTATGAAACAACTTCTGTCTCCCTTAGATACAAACCAGACCTGATCTGGTCGGATGGGGACTGGGAAGCTCCAGATTCCTACTGGAATTCCACCTCTTTCCTTGCCTGGCTCTACAACGACAGCCCTGTGAAGGTACCAGTGCCTGCTGCCCCTCCTGGCTCTGGGTGGGTGTGGGAGGGCAGGAGGCTGTGGGGTGTGGGATCAAACCAGAAACCTCCTGCACATTTGGTGTTTTATTCTCTGACAAAAAGAGAGCCTGGGCTGTGCTGCTGGGACAGCTCCAACCTTTGATGGACGCTCATCTTTGCTGCCTCAGCTCCTGCCTGAGCAGAGGGAGGCGTTCAGCCTTCTCAGGAGGGTTTCCATTACACTGGGAATGAATTTTTGGTGCTTCCTCAGGGGGGTGCCTGCCAGCTGGACAGCCCAGGAACAGAAGGATCTGTGCCCTGAGCTGTTTTCCTTCTCTCAGGACACCGTGGTTGTCAATGACCGCTGGGGTCGGGGCTGCTCCTGCCGCCACGGGGGTTTCTACAACTGTGCTGACAAGTTCAGGCCGGGCACGCTGCCCCAGCACAAGTGGGAGATGTGCTCCTCCCTGGACAGGCTCTCCTGGGGCTACCGCAGCAACATGAGCCTGCCCGAGGTCATGGATGAAATGAGCATGATCGAGGTGAGAAACCTGACCCGAACAGCCGGGGGGGATTGCTGGGAGGGAGGGAGGGGCTTCTGGGTTAAACTGCTCCGTGTCTGTGTCTGAGGTGAAGATAATGTTATTTTGCTTTATCTGCCGCAGGAGCTGGTGCAGACTGTGAGTTTGGGTGGCAACTACCTCCTCAATGTGGGACCTACAAAAGAAGGGGTGATTGTCCCCATCTTCCAAGAGAGACTCCTGGCCCTTGGGAGGTGGCTGGGCACCAATGGAGAGGCGATTTATGAGTCCCAGCCTTGGAGGGTGCAGATGGAGAACACCACAGACACTGTCTGGTGAGGGCCCTGCTGCTCAGACCAGCTGAGCTGGTGTTTATTTCTTACCTTTTCCTAAATTTGGAGCTGGGGGCGGTGGGTGACCCCTGTGTGGTGACAGAGGGCAGAATTGTGTTCTTGTGCTGTCTGGGAAGGTGAGGTTTGTGCCCTTCCCCTGCTGAACTCCTGCTCCCCCAGGTACACCTCCAAGGGACCCATGGTCTTTGCCATCTTCCTGCTCTGGCCTCGGGACAATGTCCTGCACCTGTCCTCACCCATTGCATCCCCAGGCACACAGGTGAGGGACTGAGCACACACTGAGAGCATCTGGGGGCATTTGGGGGTGGGAAGGGCCAGCCTGGATTTGTTCAGGAGCTGGGGGAGTGGGGAGGTGTGGTGGTGTTCACTGGGGTCTGAGGATGAGGGAAGAGATGAGGATCTGACTCCATGTTTCAGAAGGCTTGATTTATTATTTTATTATATATTATATTAAAACTATACTAAAAGAATAGAAGAAAGGATTCCATCAGCAGGCTGGCTAAGAATAGAAAAAGAAGGAATGATAACAAAGGTTTGTGGCTCGGACCAAGTCAGAGTCTGAGCTAGCTGACTGTGATTGGCCATTAATTAGAAACAACTCTGAGACCAATCCCAGATGCACCTGTTGCACTCCACAGCAGCAGATAACCATTGTTTGCATTTTGTTGCTGAGGCCTCTCAGCTTCTCAGGACAAAAAGATCCTAAGGAAAGGATTTTTCAGAACATCTCATGGCTACAGGGAGGGTGTGTGCTGTGGGCTCCTGGCAGCACCCCAGGCTGTTCCCCAGGCTTTGGCTCATGTGGAACGTGGCACAGGAGCTGCCAGCGAAGATTCCAGTCTCTCCTGGGGTGTGTTGATCCTGCTGTTGCAGGGGAGGGCAGCAGGAGTGGCTGTCCTGCAGCCCAGGTGCAGTGCCCTGCTGGTGGCACATGTCACAGTGACGCACACGTGGCAGTGGCCTTTGCTCTGAACAAACAGGGGCAAAGCATCAGCAACAAACAAACCCCAAACAACAAACTGCAGCCTGCTGTGGCCTCCAAACACCCCTGTGCCACCTGAGCCATGCCTGGGGACCCCAAACAACAAACTGCAGTTTGCTGTGGCCTTCAAACACCCCTGTGCCACCCCCTGTGCCACCTGAGCCATGCCTGGGGACCCCAAACAACAAACTGCAGCCTGCTGTGGCCTTCAAACACCCCTGTGCCACCCCCTGTGCCACCTGAGCCATGCCTGGGGACCCCAAACAACAAACTGCAGCCTGCTGTGGCCTCCAAACACCCCTGTGCCACCCCTGTGCCACCTGAGCCATGGCTGGGGACCCCAAACAACAAACTGCAGCTTACTGTGGCCTCCAAACACCCCTGTGTCATCCCCTGTGCCACCTGAGCCATGCCTGGGGACCCCAAACAACAAACTGCAGCTTGCTGTGGCCTTCAAACACCCCTGAGTCACCCCTGTGCCATGTGAGCCATGGCTGGGGACCTGCAGGGGCTCTGGGCTGTGCAAATGAGGCTGCTGAGCCCCAGCTGAGTGTCCCCTTCCTTCCTTCCTCTGCAGGTGACACTGCTGGGCTTTGCTGGCAGTCTGGAGTGGCAGGTCCAGCCAGGGGCAGGGATGCTCATAACCCTGCCCTACATGCTGCCATCTCCCCTCCCTGCCCAGCCTGGCTGGGTGGTGAAGCTTGAGGGGGTGAAGTGATGCCTGTGGGGGTTCACAGCATCTCCCAGTGCCTTTGGTTTTGATTGAAGCCAAGAGGAATTTTGTGTTTCACATTGAATACATGATTTTTCACTTGAGAGAATCTCTCCTCCAGTTTCTGTTGCCTTGTGTCACTTCAGTGTTGGTTGGAACAGCTCTGATCAGCTGCTCCCATGATGAATAAATCTAATGGAACCTTGCTGGAAGAGATCATCTATAAAAAATACACAAATCCATCAACAAACTTTTATTGGTATTCTGCTGGACACAGCTACAACAAAAGACTTTGTTCTTAGTGAATTGAAGAGACTCCACCGTTGTGAATTGCACTCCTGAACTTGTGAACTTTGGGTTCCAGTGAGAGCATGGCTCCTGCGTGGCTGCTGAACTTCCCAAAAAGGGTTCAACAGTGTGGGTGTGAGTGATGACCGAGAGCACAGGTGCTTGTGAAGGCACCCCAGCACTGCAGGCACCCCAAGCATTGCAGGCACCCCAAACGTTACAGGCACCCCAAGCATTGCAGGCACCCCAAGCATTGCAGGCACCCCAAACGTTACAGGCACCCCAAGCATTGCAGGCACCCCAAGCATTGCAGGCACCCCAAACGTTGCAGGCACCCCAAACGTTGCAGGCACCCCACGCGTGGCAGGCAGGCTGTTTTGTTCCTATCCCAGCTAAACCTGCCAGGACACTCCGAGCCGAGCTGGAGCAGAGCCCCGGGGCCGGGCCACGTGCGGAGCCGGTGCCGTGGGCGCCGTTACCCAAGGGACAAACAAACATCCACCGGCACCGAGTGCCAGGAGCCGCTCACGGGAGCGCCGCCGGTGACGCCGTTACAAACAAAAAAATGCGACAAACGGGGACAACGGAGCGATGGCCTCTGCCTCACTGCCCCATCAGCGGTGCCGGTGACCCCTGGCGCGGAGCGGGGCCCGCCCCAAACAAACAGCTCGGTGTTTACTCGGCGCGCCGAGCACCGGCAAAGCCCCGCTATAAGGGCGCGGCGGGCGCGGCGGCGGGGCAGAGGCGCAGGGGAAGATGCCGCGCTGTGACACGGGCTGCGCGCCGCGGGACGGCGCCTGGGCACAGGGACAGGGACAGGTACCGGGACCGGGGCTGCGGGCGGGACCGGGGACGGAGGGGACAGAGGGGACGGTGCCATGTGGGGCTGCGCTCACGTGACCGCCGCAGCCACGCCCCCAATGCCACGCCCCGGTAATGTCAGGTGTCGGGGGGTGTGTGCGGTCACGTGAGCGCGGCGGACATGGCGGCGCGGCGGCTGCTGCCCCGCTGGGCGGGATCGCTGCGGCCCGTGAGGGACCGGGGACACCGGGAACGGGACAGGGGGACCGGGACTGAGGGACCGGGGACAGAGAGACCAGGGGGAATCGGAACCGGGACAAAGGGAGCGGGGGCACCGGGAACGGGGACAAAGAGACCAGGGGAAATCGGAACCGGGACAAAGGGAGCGGGGGCACCGGGAACGGGGCAGGGGGATCGGAACCGGGACAGAGGGACAGGGGGAGAAAAGAGACCAGGGGATCGGAACCGGGGGCACCGGGAACGGGGGAAAAGGGACTGGGACAGAGGGACCGAGGGCACCGGGAACGGGGGCGAAAGGGACCGGGACAGAGGGACCGGGGACACCGGGAACGGGACAGGGGGACCGGGGGCACCGGGAACGGGGACAGAGAGACCAGGGGGAATCGGACCTGGGACAAAGGGAGCGGGGGCACCGGGAACGGGGGATCGGAACCGGGACTGAGGGACCGGGGGATCGGATCCGGGACTGAGGGACCGGGGGAGAAAAGGGACCAGGGGATCGGAACCGGGACTGAGGGACCGGGGGATCGGATCCGGGGACAGAGGGTCTGAGGGGATCGGAACTGCGGGAAAAGGGACCGAGGGCACCGGGACAGACCCGGACGGGGCCCCCGTGGGGGGATCGGTACCGGGGCCCGGCTGACCGTGCCCTCCGTGCCAGGTGAGCTCCGGTGCGGCGGCGGGCGGGCCGTACCCGAAGCGAGTGAAGGTGGTGGAGGTGGGACCCCGCGATGGGCTCCAGAACGAGAAGGTAACGGCGGCTCCCGGCTCCTCCCGGGGGATTCTCCAGCCAGACCCCCCAAACGCCCCCTGTGCCCCCCAATGGGCAGTATTTTTCTTTAAATACTGCTTTTTATGTTGAAAATTCGCTGCTTTTTATTTCAGCAGTGGAAGAGTTTATTGTGTGAATAATAATAACTTTAAGTAATTTTTCTTTTCTTGTTCTTCTTAGAATCTTGTGCCCACCCCAGTGAAGATCAATTTAATCAACATGCTGTCAGAGACAGGGCTGCAGGTCATAGAGGCCACCAGCTTCGTGTCCCCCAAGTGGGTTCCCCAGGTCAGTGTTCACACAGGATTTGCAGTGCTGTGCTCTGAAAGTGCAGCAATCCAGTGCTTCTGCTGGTTCCCAGCTCCCTGTTACTGGGCAGGAGGAGTTAAAACATCCCAGAGCTTCCCTTTGGACCCTGGACAGGGCAGAGGGACACACAGGTCACACACAGACTCTGTTTGTGCCTGGCTGGGTGACCCCTGGCCCCTCCCAGGCTGCAGCTCTGTTTGCTTTGGGAGGCTCTGATCCCTGCACATTTCTGTTCCCTTTACAAAAGGAGTTTTAGTGCTGATTTTCTGGCAGAAGTGCAGAACCCTCACAGATGTTTCTTTGCTTTGCAGATGGCTGATCACACCGAGGTGCTGCAGGGCATCAGGAAATGCCCTGGCATCAGTTACCCCGTGCTCACCCCAAACCTCAGGGGCTTCCAGGCAGCGGTGAGGGCTGGGGGCACCCCGATATCCCCCTGGGCTCTGCACTGCCCCTGCTCCTCCGCCTGCACCCTTTCCCAGGCAGGCTCAGGGCTGTCCTGCTGGTTTTGCTGCTGAGGGAAGGATTGGGATGCTTGGGGGAAAATGCTTTTGTAAAATGAGAGAGCTGCAGTAGGGATTGCAGATCACAGAGACACTGAGGAGGAGAGCCCCAAGATCTTCAGCTCGAAAGAAGCAAGGCAGATTTATTTAGGAACAGAGGAGTTTCTGTAAAGGGAGGTGTTTATGGGCTGGTTTGAGACTTCAGAGATGCCTCTGAAACCCTTGGATTAACTCTTGGCCATGGAATCATGAAGTTGGGGCTCTGTTTGTCATTTCCCTCACAAGAACAATCCCCTGGCTTTGATTTAAATGCTGGGGTAAAGCTTGGAGCTGCTGATCTCAGGGCTCTGTTCCAGCCTCAGGGGTGCTGTGGTTCCAGTTTGGGATTTTCTGTTTGCAGGTGGCAGCAGGGGCCAAAGAGGTGTCGATCTTTGGGGCAGCATCCGAGCTCTTCACCCAGAAAAACATCAACTGCTCCATCGAGGAGAGCCTGGAGAGGTTTGAGGAGGTGATGAGGGCAGCCAAGGAGGCCAGCATTCCTGTCAGGGGGTAAGGCCTTCCTGCTGCAGCTCACCCACATTCACTTGGGGTCAGATTTTCTTGGCCAGCATCCCACATGGAAGTGCACAGATCACATCCCCATCAGCCCTCTGGGCTCATCTTGGCAAATTTTACACCCATGGAAGGAGAAATTGGTGAAATCCTGTAACCTTTGGCCACGGGAATATAAAAATTGATTCTCCCATCTTGCAGACATGGGAGGTGCACAAGTCCTGACTGGTTTGTCAATAGAATCCCACTGCCCCTTTCCAGCTAAAAGTTTGTTTGTTATTTTTTAACCACAGATACGTCTCCTGTGTCCTTGGATGTCCCTATGAAGGGAAGATTTCTGCAGCTAAAGTTGCAGAGGTGAGTCACTCATGAACACAGCCAGGACTCCTGAGAGGGCTCTGGTTGATTTTGAGGGGTGTGAGGTGGGCACTGGGGATATCCAGGATAAAAGGGGGATATTTAAGGGAATATCCAGGTCCTCAGAGGCTGAAATGGGGAACTGAGGGGGGGTTTGGGTTTTTAATCTCAGAGAGGAGTGGCCAGGGGATTATTGTACAGCAGGAATGAGCTCTGGGAGGGGAGGAGGAGTGTCCAGGGAATTAGGGTGCAGCAGGAATCAGCTCTGGGGATGGAAGGAGGAATGTCCAGGAGATTGTGGTGCAGCAGGAATCAGCTGTGGAAGGGAAGTAGGAATGTCCAGGGATTTATTGTACAGCAGCAATGAGCTCTGAGGAGGGAATGAGTGTCCAGGGGATTTTGTACAGTAGGAATGAGCTCTGGGAATGAGTCCAGGGAATTAGGGTGCAGCAGGAATCAGCTCTGGGAGGGAAGGAGGGGTGTCCAGGGGATTGTGGTGCAGCAGGAATCAGCTCTGGGAGGGGAGGATGCCCTCTGATGCCCTCTGATGCCCTGCTGGCCCTCCCAGGTCTCCAAGCAGATGTACTCCATGGGGTGCTACGAGATCTCCCTGGGGGACACCATCGGCGTGGGCACCCCGGGCTCCATGAGGGAGATGCTGGCAGCGGTGATGAAGGAGGTGCCCGTGGGGGCCCTGGCTGTTCACTGCCATGACACCTATGGCCAGGCCCTGGCCAACATCCTGGTGGCCCTGCAGGTAGGATCCCTGCTCTGCAGCACAAATTCCTGCCAGGGAATTCCTTAAAGGACCTTAGAGCCCATCTTGTGCCACCCCCTGCCCATCTGCCACTGGCCCAGGCTGCTCCAAGCCCACCCAGCCTGGCCTGGGGCACTGCCAGGGATGGGGCAGCCCCACAAATGGAGCAGCCGCCCTTGGGGAGGTTGGGCTTGCTGGGAATTGCAGATTTGTGCTGCCAGAGCAGCCCCTGAGCCGGGCTCTGTCTGCAGATGGGGGTGAGCGTGGTGGACGCGTCCGTGGCCGGCCTTGGGGGGTGCCCCTATGCCCAGGGAGCCTCTGGGAACGTGGCCACAGAGGATCTGGTGTACATGCTCAACGGGCTGGGCATCCACACGGTGAGTGCCACCCCAGGCTCTGCTCAGGGCACTGCACAGGGCAGCAGCCTGGGCATGGTGGGGACAGGACAGGGGCAGTGTGAGATGGGATATCAGGGAAAACATCCCTGGGAGGGTGGGCAGGCCTGGCACGGGTGCCCAGAGCAGCTGTGGCTGCCCCTGGAGTGCCCAAGGCCAGGCTGGACGGGGTATGAGCCACCCTGGGGTGGTGGGAGATGTCCCTCAAGGTGTGTCCTGGGCCTTTGCCATGCAGGGGGTGGATCTGCAGAAGCTGATGGACACAGGCACCTTCATCTGCAATGCCCTGAACAGAAAAACCAACTCCAAGGTGTCTCAGGCCTCCTGCAGACTGTGACACTGACTGGGAATTCTCCTTGGATCAAGAAATCGAGGATCCAGCCCTGGCTGGGATTCCTGTCTGACCTCCTGAGCTCCTTCCCAGCTCAGCATTTGAGAGGAAGCTCAAAATCCACCAGAATTAGGAAGAAGTGAGAGGATCTCGTGTTAGATTGTGTTCTATTGGACCTTGAGCCTGTCCCCACGTGCCTTGGAGAGGGGAGGATGTGGAGGGGCACAGGAGAGCCCTGAGCACAGATTTTGCAGTTGGAGCTCAGCTCCAGCTCAGGCTGTCCTTTCTCCCCTCTCTCCCCTCCACAAACAGCCCAAGGCTGAGCCCAAACCTCCCCTGGGGCCCCCTCAGCCTTCAGGGCTGTGTGTGCTGCTGCTCTGTGTATCTGTTGTAAGATACCCTGGCACACCAGGAGTAATAAACACGTTATTTAATAATCTAAACTGTGAAAATTTGATTCAGCTGAACCAACAAAGGAGCTTTGGCTGCTGGTTTGGCTCCAGGTGCCTCTTGTGCGTGGAAATTGCACCATGGTGGGCTGGGGGTGAGGAATTCCTTCCACCCTGGGAGCAGAGAGTGAAACTCCTCAGTGCTCAGGACCTTGGGAACCACCCCCAGCTCTTTTTAAAGTAATTTATGGAGCACTTTATTTGTGAGACTGGAGAGAAGCACAGGAACTTTGTCCTTTGAGGGCCAGGACAGGTGTGAGGCTGCGTGTGCCTCCTCTCCACATGACTGCAATAAACTGTAACAAAAAGTTACCAAACCTTTGCTAATGAACGCTGCAGAAATGGGGCGGAATGGGGCAATAATTCGGGATTTGGGGCAATAATTCGGGATTTTGGGGCAATAATTCGGGATTTGGGGCAATAATTCGGGATTTGGGACAATAATTCGGGGTTTTGGGGCACCGGCCTCCTCCGGCCGCCAGGGGGCGCTGCGGCACTGAGCGCCCCGCGGTGGCCCCGCCTCCTCCCACCAATGGCCGCCGTCCCCCGCGGAGTTTTGTCCCCGCCGCCGCCCCGTAGCCCTGACACGTTTCCATGGAGGAGCCGCGCGCGTGGCGCCGAGGGGCGGGGCCAAGGCCCGGCCTTAAAGGGGCCGCGCCCCTCACGGGGCTGAGCGGGAGCGGCGGCAGCAGCGGGTGAGAGACCGGGGGGGAACCGGGGGGATCGGCAGGAACGGGCAGGGGAACGGGTGTGCTGTCCTGCCCTGCTGCCTTTAGTAGGGACACCCAAACCCCCGCGGCTTGGGGCACCCCCGCGCTCTGGAGCGATTCCGGTCCCCGGTTCTGCCCCTCGGCCCCGGGACCCTCCGCTCCTCCCGGGCCGTCCCCGCTCCCGGCTGAAATCCGCGATATTTTGCCTTTCACCGGGCCCGGTGCTGTTCCCCCAGCCCGTGAGTTTGGGGGGCTCCGCTTGGGGCCGCAGCTCCGGAGGGAAATGTCCCGGTCCCGGTCCGGGTCCTCCCGGGGCTCCCGCCTCTCCCCGGGCCGGGGTCCCGCGGGTACCCCCTGCTGTCCCCGAGCCCTCCCTGCGGGGCTGGGAAACGGAGCGGCTGAAGGGCAGAGCTGGTACCCCGCGGAGACCACCCCAATTCATTCATTGATTAATGAGTTAATGAGTTAATTAACAGCGAGAACTGCTGCCCTGAGGCGGACAGGTGAGCCCAGGGTGGAACAGGAACAACCCGGGCTCGTCTCCGGGAGGTGCCACCTCCGTGTCCGGGACGTGTGACCGGCCCTGCCCCGCCCCGCCCGTCCCTCGGGCAGCACCGACCTGGCCGGGCCGTACCTGTACCGGGCCGTGCCGTACCTGTACCGGGCCGTGCCGTGCCGTGCTGTACCTGTACCGGGCCGTGCCGGTCCATACCGTGCCGTACCTGTACCGGGCCGTGCCGGTCCATACCGTGCCGTACCTGTACCGGGCCGTGCTGTACCTGTACCGGGCCGTGCCGGTCCATACCGTGCCGTACCTGTACCGGGCCGTGCCCACCCCGGCTCTGCGCTTTCCCCGCAGGAGCCATGGCCGAGACCATCCTGGTGACGGGCGGCGCCGGCTACATCGGCAGCCACTGCGTGCTGGAGCTGCTGCAGGCGGGCTACGAGCCCGTGGTCATCGACAACTTCCACAACGCCATCCGAGGTACGGCAGCCCCGGCCCGGCCCCGTGCCCGGCCTGGGCCCGGCTCCAGCCCCCCTCAATCCCCTCCGTCATCCCCAGGCTCCGAGGAGCTCCCCGAGAGCCTCCGGCGGGTGCAGGAGATCGCGCACCGGCCCGTGCTCTTCCAGGAGCTCGACATCACGGACCGGGCGGCGCTGCAGGAGCTCTTCGGGAAGGTGCGAGCGGGAGCTGCAGGGCCCGGGGCGGCTCCGGGAACCCTGGCAGGGGTGGGAGCCACGGGAGAGGGAGGGAACGCGGTGCCCGCTCCTGTGGGAGCGCCCCGGGCCGGCGGGGCGGGGATCCTGGGGGATCCCAGCCCGTTCCCGTTCCCGTGCCCCTGATCCCAGCCCGTTCCCGCTGTCCTGCCCCTGATCCCAGCCCGTTCCCCTGCAGCACCGCTTCTCGGCCGTGATGCACTTTGCGGGGCTCAAGGCCGTGGGGGAGTCGGTGCAGAAGCCTCTGGAGTATTACCGAGTGAACCTCACCGGGACCATCGGGCTGCTGGAGGTGAGAGGGGCCGGGGGTGATCCCGGGCTGCTCCCCCTGCCCTGCCAGCACCCCCGGAGGGCTGGCACAGGGCACAGAGCTGGATCAATGCTGCCCATTGCCCCTGACAGACCATGAGGGCCCACGGCGTGAGGAACATCGTGTTCAGCAGCTCTGCCACCGTCTACGGGGACCCCAAGTACCTCCCTCTGGACGAGAATCACCCGGTCGGGGGCTGCACCAACCCCTACGGCAAATCCAAGTTCTTCATCGAGGAGATGATCCGGGATCTCTGCAGAGCAGAGAAGGTGAGGAGCTGCCCCGTGGGGCTGTGTCCCCACGCTGGCTGTGTCCCCACGGGGTGACCTGGCAGCCCTGTCCGTGTGTCCCCAGGACTGGAACGCCGTCCTCCTGCGCTACTTTAACCCCATCGGCGCCCACGAGTCGGGGATGATCGGGGAGGACCCTCAGGGCATCCCCAACAACCTCATGCCCTACGTGGCTCAGGTAGAGCCCCCAGAGCCCCCGGGGGTGCCAGGGAGGGGACACAGGTGCTGGGGCTCCACGGGGCTGTCCCTCTGTGCAGGTGGCAGTGGGGCGCCGGGAATTCCTGAGCGTCTTTGGGAACGACTACAAGACTGACGATGGAACGGGTGCGTCAGGGGATGGGGGAATTTGGGATTCCCAAACCCCTGGCCCTGCCCTCACCCTCTGTGTCCCCACAGGTGTCAGGGATTACATCCACGTCGTGGATCTGGCCAAGGGCCACATCGCTGCTCTGAAGAAGCTCAAGGAGAAGTGTGGCTGCAAGGTGCCAACCTCGGGGTGCTGCCAGCCCTGAGGGGGTGTGGGGGTGCCCGTGGGGGCTGAAGGGGAGCCTGGCCCTTCTCCCTTTGATCCCTGTCCTTTATCCTCCTCCCAGATCTACAACCTGGGCACAGGCACCGGCTACTCCGTGCTGCAGATGGTCCGGGCCATGGAGAAAGCCTCGGGGCGGGAGGTAAGGGCAGAGCTGCAGGCTCACAGGGGGAGCAGCTGCTCCCACAGGGCCCCTGATCCCCCCCAGACCCCCGGGACCCCCCGAGCCCTCGGTGCTGCTCTCCCTGCAGATCAAGTACCGGATCGCGGCGCGGCGCGAGGGGGACGTGGCCTCCTGCTACGCCGACCCCGCTCTGGCCGAGCGGGAGCTGGGCTGGAAAGCTGCCTTTGGCCTGGACAAGATGTGTAAGGGCATCCCCTCCCTGGCACAGCGGGCACTGCCAGCCCCCTGCCCTCCCTCACCTCCCTCCTCCCGTTCCAGGTGAGGACCTGTGGCGGTGGCAGCTGCAGAACCCCACGGGCTTCAGCAAGAACTGAGCTGTGACCGAGGGCTGGCTGAGCCCAGGATGCTGTGAGCCAGCCCTGCCTCCTTCCCGAGGGCTGTCACTGTCCTGGGAGGGCACTTCCAGCTCCCCCTCCTGCCTCTGGCATGGGGCAGGAAGGCTGGGGCATCCTCAGCCTCCCCCCTCCTCATCCTCATCCCCCAGGTCTTTGCATCTCACAGAGCAGAACCACAACGAACAGAGAACAGAGCCAGGGCCTGGTTTGGCACCACGGGCCTGGAACCCCCATGGGAAGCCCCGGGGGCTGCAGCCAGCCCGGGCTGGGAGCTCCTGGGCCCTCCCTGTGCATCCAGCCCTGGGACAGCAGAATCCTGCTGAGCCCAAAGTGCAGCAGAGCCCAAACTGTTCCCTCCTGCCCCACCTGGCTCAGGGGGAGCCCAAGGCCCCTCTGCCCCTGCCCTGGCACAGGGAAGGCACCAGGAACCTCCCACAGGGACCACTCACATTCCAAGGCTTCCTCCACTCCCCTCTTTACCCCCAGCATGGTTTTGGGGACCAAATCTCATCTCCCCCTCTCCTGCTGAGCTGGAGAAGCCCCTGCCCAGGGCTGTGCCAGCCTGGCTGCCTGTCCCTGGCTCTGGGCTCCTGTGGCAGCCACTCCCCACAGCCCCAGGCTGCCAGGAGCCAGCCCTGCCCTCCTGTCTCACACTGCTCCTGTTTATTCCTGGCAGCTCCCAGGGCAGGGATGACGCAGCCGGCCCCGTGTGCTGTCGGCTGGATGAATAACTTATGAATTGAGCTTTTGATTTGTTTTTAAAATAAACTTTCCTACTTTCTAAGTGGCAGCTTTGTTCTGCTTCCCCTCAGCCAGAGCTGCTGCCCCTATAAATGGCACCCTGGGGCCTCATGGAACCCGATTCCACCCCAAATCTCCCGTCCTGCCTGGCCAGGGATGACGCCAGCTCAGCTCCGGGATAAGTTGAGGATTTATTTCACCTTGGTTCTCTGTGGAACACACACACACACAAAAAAAAAAAAACCCCAAACATGTACAAGGAAGACAAGAGAGAGAAGAAAAATAACCAAAAAAAACCAAACCCAAAAAGAAAAAAAAAAAAAAAAAACCAGAAGAAAAACCCCAAAGCTGTACTGAGGAATGGAGAGAAGCCGTTCTCCCTCCCGGGTTCCCGGCACTGCTCGGGCAGGGAGTGAGCAGGAATGCTCTGCACAGGGCTGGGCCCGGGCCCCTCACACACGGTTCCAGTTCACAGTCACACAGGTCAGTCTGTCCCTCTCCAGCCCCTGGTGCCCCAGGGAGCTGCTATCCAACCCCTGGTAATGCAGGGAGCTGCCATCCCACCCCTGCTGTCCCCAAGGAGCTCCCATCCCACTCCTGGTAATGCAGGGAGCTGCCATCCCACCCCTGCCAGCCCCTGGTGCCCCAAGGAGCTGCCATCCCACCCCTGGTGTCCCCAGGGTGCTGCCATCCCACCCCTGCCACCCCCTGGTGCCCCCCAGCCAGGCCTGGGGGGCAGGGGCACAGCAGCATTAAAACACAGCATCAAAGAGCCCAGGGCAGGGCAGAGCTGGGCTGCCCCGGGTGCCAGCAGCAGCTCTGCTGCTTTCACACTTCCTAAAAGGAGCAAAGATGGAAAGCCCAAGGCCAGGGCCCAGGCAGGGTGGGCTCCACGCTGCACTCTCCAGAGGGCAGTTATTGCTTTGCACAGCCCGGGCAGGAGGGGCAGGGCTGGGGCAGAACTGCTGGGGCTGAGCCCCCCAGGGCAGCCCTCACCTCTCTGGGGCAGGGCAGGGGGAGCAGGGCCAGCCTGGGGAATGTGGGGGTGCTCTAAAAGCCGTGATCAGCCCCGAGTGGGGGCTCAGCCCAGGGAAAGGGGGTGAGGGCAGAGCTGCTCCACAGCCGCTGCCCTGGGCCCTGTGGGAGGGGAGGGTCAGCCAGGAGCCCCCCCAGAGGAGACATTCGGGGCCCCAGCACGATGCCAGCACTCGGAGGGGACAAAGCCACAGGTGATTGTACATGGGGGGGCAGAGAGAGCCCCGGGGGCACACAGGGAGGGGCACAGCAGCAGCCGGGCTCAGAGGATGGCTGGGAGCAAAGCTGCTCCTTCCAGCTGCACCAGGAGCCAAAGCCGGGGTGCAGGGACCCCCCCTCCCCGAGCCAGCCCCAGTCCAAAGGGAAGGACGAGTAGCAGCAAGAGAAGACATTGAAACGGGGCCGGTGGCTCCGTGAGTGTAAACGAAGCTTTGGGGCTCCCAGGGTGCAGAGCTGGGCTGGGAGCAGGGGAGACGCCTCTGGGATGGAGATTTTGTAAAAGCAACAAGAGGAGGAGGAGCAGGAGGAAGGAGGTGATTGATTATCCCAGGAGGGCAGAGCCGCCCCGATGGCTGAGGGGAGTGTGCGTGTGTGACGGGCGGGGCCGTGCGGGAGCTGCGCTGACCCTGCCCTGGCCCCGGGCGGCCTTTGGCGGTGCCAGCCCAGGGCAGAGCCCGCCCCGGGCCTGCAGGCTCCGCAGGGGAGTCCCGGGTTCCTGAGCCCTCACTGAAAACCCGCGAGTCGCCTGAGGGGGGCCGGGGCAGAGCTCCGAGCCCCGGGGGTGCCCAGCCCGCCCCGCTCCTCCCACCGCAGCCGGGCACGTCCCGCCCTAATACTGGTACAAAAACCCCAAACCCAAAACCTCACCCGCGCCGTGCCAGCCCCGCGGGGCGCCGCGCCGACGGTGACCTTCCCCCGGGAAGCGCCCGGAGCCAGAGCAGGAGCCAACGGGCCGCTGCCAGGCCGGCCTCAGGCAGCCCCGGTGTGGGCTCCGGGAGCAGCGGGACAGCCGGGCAGCCCCGGCCGGGGGACGCGGTGCAGGGCGCGGGCACGGTGGGTGCGGGAGGTGCGCTGGGGGGGCCATGGCTTCCGTTGGCAGCGGGCGGGGCACGGGGACACCTCGGCACCCTCCCCTGCGACAGTCCCGAGGGGCTGGGCTCAGATCCGGGGCAGCAGCTTCTCGATGAACTCCTTCACCGCCATCATCTCCTGCGGGCGGCGCACGGCCGTCACACCGGGGCTGCCCCAAGGGTGGGCCGGGCCCCGGGAACGGGGAACGGGGCTCCCCAAAGGCTGGGATGTGCCCCGGGAATGGGGCAGGAGTCTCTGCATATCCCCAAAGGCTGGGCTGGGCCCCGGGAACGGGGCTTGGGGCTCTGCACATCCCCCAAGGGCCGGGATGGGGCACAAGGGCTCTGTGCCCTCCCAGAGCAAGTCAGGAACAAATATATCTCATGTGTTCCCCACCCTGCCTGACCTGCAGTGCTGGGGTTGGTCCCAAAGATCCCAAAATGAAGGGACCCAAAAGGATTCACTGCCCAGACCCCACAGCAATCCCACCCCGGGCATCCCTGGCAGCACTGTCCTAAGGCTCCTGGAGCTCTGGCAGCCTCAGGGCTGTGCCCATTCCCTGGGGAGCCTGGGCAGTGCCCAGCACCACGTGGGGGAAGAACCCTTCCCTGAAATGCACCCCAGCCCTCCCCTGGCACAGCTCCAGCCATTCCCAGGGGCCCATCACTGATCACCACCCATCCCTCCATGGCCAGCACTGACCTGAGGACAGGAACTGTGCATCACTCCAGGGAAGGTTTTGAACTGCACCTTGGTGGGGGTGACCACAGACTTGAGCTTCTCGGCCGTGAGGGCCCCGAAGCGCACGGGGATCATGGGGTCCAGCTCCCCGTGGCACTGCAGGATGGCGATGTCCTTGTTCACGCCGTTGTTCGCCGCCTGCCAAAAGGAGGGAGGGGACACTCGGGTGAGGGGACACCAACGGTGCTTTGTGCCCCCAACACGAGCCAGCAGCCCCTCCTGGTGAGGGAGGGGCGTGCCCAGGGCAGGGGTACCTGAGGGAAGGCCTTGTGCAGCGGGAGCCAGCAGCTGAGCGCCACGATGCCCGCCAGCTGGTGCTGGCACGTCAGAGCCGTGTACAGCGACAAGGCACCGCCCTGCAGGGGGAACAGGCACTCACTGGGGACCCACGGGGGTGCAGGGACACCCCCAGTGTCAGCTCACACCCTGTGACAGGTGGAGCAGGAACTGGGGACCCTCACCTGAGAGAAGCCCCCCAGGATGATGCGGTTGGGGGGGATCCCATTCTTGATCTCGTGTTCAATGATTGCTTTAACTGCAAGGAGATGGAGAAATGGGTGAGTGGAAGGGGAAAGGGCTGGAAAGCATCACCCCAAGCTTCAGGGTGCACATCAGGGACAGGGAGGTGCCAGGGGAAAGTTTGTGGGATCACAGGCCAGCAGAAACAAAGGAGAGGTGGAAGGAAGACACCTGCTGCAGCCACAGCGAGGGAGAGGCACACAGCAGCTCAGCACCTCCCCTCACAGAGCTCCTTACTGTTTTCTGCAGCTTTCTTGATCCCAGCCTCATCCTCAGGTGCATCTGGAGTCAATCCCATCAGGTCAAACCTGGGGGAAGCAGCAGGGTCAGCCAAAGCCTCTCCCAGCACCCCGAGTGTGGGGAGGCAGGAGCTGGGGGGCTCTGCCCTTCCCCACAGGGCAGTGGATTTTGTCCCCCCATCCCTCTCACTGCCCAAAAAGGTCCCACCCAGCCCTGTCCCCCACGTCACTGACCAGGAGGGCATCACCATCTTCATGTTGAGGGTCACCGGGATGCGGGGCCTGTGGAGGAACATTTGGGGTGGTTGAGCTCAAGTCTGAGGGGAGCAGGAAGGCTGAGACCTCTCCCCTTCCTGCTGAGCCCCCTCCTGCCCGAGCAGGGATGCACTGGGAGCTCCAGAGCCTTTGTCTTTCTCTCCCTGCAGCCACCAGGGATAAACAAGACAGGAAAGAAAAGAAAGGAGCCTCTGGTGCTGCTCACTGTGTGGGAACATGGAGCAGGAGCTGACCATGGCAGCAGAGCTGGGCAGCCCTGCTGGCCTCAGGCCTCCCCCAGCAGCCCTGGCAGCCTCAGGAACCCCCAAGAAGCCCCCCAAGAACCCCCCAGGGCAGCACTCACGCGTGAGGGCAGATGTACTTCACGTAGGGGAGGCGGATGGAGGAGAGAGCATCGGCCCAGCTGTGTCTGGGGAGGGACAGGAGATCAATCCAAGGCTTGTCCGAGCCATTTTCCCAAACCCTGCTGCCCCCAACCCGTCCCCTGAGCTTCCATCAGCCTGAACCTCCCCTGAAACTCCCCCAGAACTGATCCCATCTGGGGGGAGACCACAAAGCCCCAAAGCTGCAGGCAGGGAGGACAGGGAGGAAGGAATCCCCTGGACAGGGAGGAGCCCTTGGTCACCACCATGGGACCCCCGAGGTGGCCCTGCAGAGCAGAGATGCCCTGGTGCAGGCCCAGCCCAGCTGCCAGCCCTGCAAGAGCTGCAGTGCTTATCAGCAGTGCTTATCAGCAATCCCCAAGGCAGCAGAAAATCCACCCGTGGGGGGTGGGGGGCTGCCAGGCTGCCGGGATCATAAATATTCAAGAGCAGCCAGCTCTGGCAGCAGCAATTCCCTGCCAGTCCCCGCCAGGCTGGTGCAGGAGGGGCTGCAGACCCCAGCCCAAAGCCCCACACAGATCCTGGAGATGACCAAGGGAAAGCAGCAGCAAAAGGGCAGGATCTGCCTCAGGCATGCACACATCCCAGGCAGAGCCAGCTCAGGGACACTCACCCCGTGTCGCCAAGGCCATGGAGGAAAATCACCTGTTAAACACAGAAGGGAGGGAATTAGCTGGTGTGAGAGTCACAGAGGGCTGGGCTGCAGGGAGGTGGCAAATGGACACTTAGTCACCAACTGGAAGAGGCTGAAATGAGCGTGGAGCAGCGGATGGGTGGGTCAGGGCTGTGGTGTCATCCTGCCACAGGCAGGTCCCAACTCCTCTGCACAGCACAGGGACAGGGAGTGACAGATCATCCCACCAGGATGGCACCAGAGCCTGAACCCCAGAATGGGCTGGAAGGGATCTCAAAGCGCCTCTAGTGCCACCCCTGCCATGGCAGGGACACCTCCACTGTCCCAGGCTGCTCCAAGCCCCATCCAGCCTGGCCTGGGCACTGCCAGGGGCAGCCACAGCTGCTCTGGGCACCTGTGCCAGAGCCTGCCCACCCTCCCAGGGAGCAATTCCTCCCCTGTATCACCAAGGCCTCACAAATCCACTTCCCCAGGCTTTTCATCTCAGGCTCCAGCAACCCCTGAACCTCAGGGAGCAGAGGGGAGGCAGCCTGCAGACCCCAGGGAAGGACCGACTGGGGGGGTTCCTTTGGGAAATTTGCTTTTAAAACCTTAAACCCCAGTGCCTTGACAAGCTGAGCTCCCACCCTGGAGCAGAAGCACAGAGGGAAGGGGAAGGGAATGGAGCCCTTACCGCGGCGGTCTCCCGCTCTGCCCCTGACACGGTGACAGCGTCGGCGAGGAGGGGGACAGACATGTTGTTACCACACATACACCGAGAGGGGTGAGCACTGGCACCTGCGGGCACAGCCTGGGGTGAGGCAGGAAAACAAACAACAAACAAACCTCCCACCCCCTTCGGCAGCTGCTGCACCCACAGGAGCAGCTGCTTGGAAGAAAATAAAGAGCAGTTTGCTGGTGGAACACCCCACGGTGTGGCCTGGCAGTGCTGGAGGGTCGGGAGCAGCCAGTGCTCTGCGCGTGGGGTGCTGGAAGTGTTAAAATTAGCCTGGAAATGGAAATTACAGCTCAGAGCCAAAGTCGTTCCTGTGGCTGCACCAGCGTGGGCAGAGGGTGGTCAGGCAGCCCAGCCTCAGCATCCCTGCATCCTTCCCTGATCCCTGCAGGTCAGGCAGCCCAGCCTCAGCATCCCTGCATCCTTCTCTGATGCCTGCAGGTCAGGCAGCCCAGCCTCAGCATCCCTGCATCCTTCCCTGATCCCTGCAGGTCAGGCAGCCCAGCCTCAGCATCCCTGCATCCTTCCTTGATCCCTGCAGGTCGGGCAGCCCAGCCTCAGCATCCCTGCATCCCCACAGCCCTTCCCTGAGCCTGACCCACATCTGCTCCCAGCGGGAAGCAGGAAACCCTCGGCACACAGAACAGGCTCTGCTGCACCCACAAAGGTCCAGCCCTGCTTTATAGGGCTGTTCAGGATGAACCAGAGCACTGGGAGCTGCTCTGAGCCCCCCCCAGTGATGGGAGACAGCCTTGTGGCTGCCCAGGGCAGCAGGCAGGGTCAGCAGCACTGTCCTGTCACTGCCAGAGCCCACAGAGCACCCAGCCCTCAGCCACAACAGCCCAGGGTGTTTGCTCCAATACATCACAAATCACAGCTGCCACAGTGCCCTGACCCCACTGGCCACCAGCACTAATTAGATCAGAGCTTGTTTAGGGCACTGCCTTTATCCCCCAGAAACAGGATCAGCCTCCAGAGCACCGTCACAAAACATCCCGAGCTGGAAGGGATCAAGAATCATCCATCCATCCCCAAACCCTGCACAGACCCCCAAAAACGCACCCTGAGCATCCCTGGGGTGGTGCCCAAACACTCCTGGAGCTCTGGCACCCTCTGAGGGAAAACATTTCCCTGAAATCCAACTTAAACCTGCCCTGGCACAGCTCCAGCCTCTCCCAAGATCCCATCTCTGTCCTTTCCTCATCACACTCTGCCCCAGCTTCACCTCCCACAGCAGCACCATCCCAGATCACCCCAAAGCTCCCCCAAAGTGCCAGCAGCCTGCCTTACCCAGGAGAAACAGCCTGCTGCGTCTGCCAGCCTGGCCAGGACCTGCCCGACTCGTTCCACCCACTGCTCGTCAGCGGCTTCCCCACTCAAATAAAAACAAAACCACGGGAACAGAGCAGCTCCCCGGATCTGACACAGCCCCACGGCCCACGTGCACTCCAGGGGCAAAACAAGCGGCCAGGAGAGAAACCACAGCTGCCAAAAACCCGGCCAGGAGAGAAACCACAGCTGCCAAAAACCTGGCAGGGAGACGGAGGGACAGCCAGGAATAAGAGCACTGTCCCCTGGCAGGGATGGGACACGCTGCTTGCTGGGAAACACGGGATGCTTAGAGATGCCCCAGACATTCCTGCTGGAATTACTGCTGGAAACCCTGAAATTCCTGCTGGGAACCCCAAAAAATTCCTGCTGGGAACCGCCACACATTCCTCACGAGAATCCCCAAACATTCCTGCTGGGAACCCCAAACATTCCTCTTGGGAATGCCAAACATTTCTCCTGGGAACCCCAAAAAATTCCTACTGGGACCCCCAAACATTCCTCCTGGGAATCCCAAAACATTCCTCACGGGAGTCCCCAAACATTCCTGCTGGGAATCCCCAAAATTGCTCCGGGAATCTCCAAAATTCCTGCAGGCAATCCCTGCCTGTGCTGCTCCTGCCCCGCTCCCGGAGGGAGCACAATGGGGATGAATCCCCTCAGCCGTGCGCGTGTGGGTGTGATGGCACAAACACAGAGCCAGGAGGTGAATCTGGGTCCGATCCCCGCCGTGTTGCACCCACCGGTGCCACCGGATGTTAATTAGCGTTAATTACCGTGCCTCAGCCTCTCCCCGGGCCCGCGGGGGGCGGAATCCAGCGGGGGCTGCAGCGATGGAGGCGGGATCCCCGGTGTTCCGCCAGAACCGGGGCTCCCTGCAGGCTGCGAGGCCCCGGGGGCGGAAAGTCGCAGCCCCATTATCTCACCGAGGCCCACCGAGCCACAACCGCGTCCGTGCACCGCCGTTAATCCCCGTTAAAGGCCCCGCCGCCCCCCCCCAATCCCCGCGGCCCTCACGGAATGTCCCCCCCCCGTCCCGCAGCAGTGGTACGGCCCCCCCGCCGCGCCGCTGCCCGGTTGCGCACCCCCAGCCCCCCCCGCAGTGCCCGGTGGTACGTGCCGCCCCCCCCCACTCCCCGCACCTCTCCCGGGCCCGGCGCGCGCGCTCCTCGCGGCTCCCCCGACGCGCTCCCACAGGAACTTCCGGCTGCGCGGCGGAAGTGACGCACACACACCGGGAGCGACCGGGCGGCCATGATGGAAACGGGCACCGGAGCGCGCTCGGAACCGCGGCCGGGCCCTCGGGGATTATCGTGACATGGCCGGGCCCTCGGGGATTATCGTGACACGGCCCCGCCCGCCCTGCCCGCAGCGCCCTGCACCCCGCGGATGACCGGCTACGGGGACAGGAGGCCCCCGCCGCTCTCCCCGCCGGTGCCACCCGCGTACACGGGACGGACAGCGCACAGCTCTGCACCGCAGCGTGTTTATTGTCAGTCACAGCCGGTACCGGCCCCGCACACGGCTCGGTGCAGCCTCCAGAGCGGCCCCGCCGCCCCCGGGATGCCTCGCAGCGACCGCGCCGTGTCCGTCCCACAGCCCCGGTGCTCCGGTCGTGCCCCGTTAGGAGATGAAGTGAGTCTGGGGGGTGATCTGTTCCAGCTTGTGGTCGGCGGGGTTCGCCGAGGCTTCGTAGTTGCAGATGGTGACTTCGTGGCGATGAGCCTGGGTGGAGACGGGACATTGAAAATCCGGGAACAGCAGAATTCCGTGGGGAACGGCAGAATTCCACAGGGGAAAAGCAGAATTCCATGGGGAAAAGCAGAATTCCACAGGGGAAAAGTAGAACTCCAGAGGGAAAAGCAGGATCCCACTGGGAACGGCAGGCTCCCACAGATCCCACTGGGAAAAGCACGATCCCAGCCCCTCCCACACTCTGCTCTCACTCACCTCCGTCCACTCCCCCTTCAGGCCGATATAAAAAATCTTGGTTGTCTCAGCTCCGAAGTTCTTTGGGAAGTGCATGGAGAGGTGGTAAACGTTGGAGAAACGGGCGATTCTGCAGGAAAACACATCCTGAGGCCAGAGCTGCTGCTCCTGCACCTCCCCTGAGCCCAGCAAGGGGGGTTCCCTCACACCCTGAGGGGGGACAGGACACCAGGGTGATCCTGCACCCCAGGAATTCCTGCCCCAGGCTCTGGGCAGGACAGAGCTGGGGGTATAAATCCCCCTGAGGGCAGCTGGGGGGCTCTGCCCTGTGCTGCCCCTGCCCCAGGTGTGTGCAGGGCTCCCCTGGCAGGCAGCAGCACCCCCAGGGCCCAGGGAATGGCTCGTACTTGGTGGGATATTCCAGCTCTCCCAGGGGATCCCGGCTCAGGCTGAAGGTCTGCTCTGGCTCCTTGGCTGTGTCATCAAAGGACATGTGAGGAATGTTCCTGAACCTGGCAGGACAGGGACACACAGGGAGTAATTAACAGCAGGTCAGCTAATTGGGTTCCATCCATTAAGAGAAATGGATTTATTTGGTGTCCCCTGTGAGGAGGGGGAGCTGGTTTTACTCACAGCCTCATCTCAGCCGGGTGTGTCCCATCGTCCTCGCCCATCACAATGATGCCTTTCAACTTCACACTGCCTGTGAACCTGCCCAGACACACGGACAGGCTGCTCAGACACACGGACAGGCTGCTCAGACACACGGACACGGTGCCCAGACACACGGACACGGTGCCCAGATACACGGACAGGCTGCTCAGGCACACGGACAGGCTGCCCAGGCACACGAACAGGGTGCTCGGACACATGGACAGGCTGCTCAGACACACGGACAGGCTGCCCAGGCACACGGACAGAGTGCTCAGACACACGGACAGGCTGCCCAGGCACACGAACAGGGTGCTCGGACACACGGACAGGCTGCTCAGACACACGGACACGGTGCTCAGACACACGGACACGGTGCCCAGACACACGGACAGGCTGCCCAGACACACGGACAGAGTGCTCAGACACACGGACAGGCTGCCCAGGCACACGAACAGGGTGCTCGGACACACGGACAGGCTGCTCAGACACACGGCCAGGCTGCTCAGACACATGGACACGGTGCTCACACACACGGCCAGGGTGTTCAGACACACGGCCAGGCTGCTCAGACACACAGAGCTCACCCCTGGGCTCTCCAGGCAGCCCCAGGGCAGGGAAGGAGCCCTGGCAGCAGCCAGGGCAGTGCCAGGGGATGGAACTCACGGGATGTTGAAGAGCAGCTCCTCATCATCGTCGCTTTCCACGAACTGGGGACAGAGAAGAGCAGGTCAGGGGTGTGCAGGGTGTGCTGGGGACAGCTGGAGGGATCACCCCAGCGGGGTTTAGGGGGCCCTGATTCTCTTGCTCAGAGAACCCCAGATTGTTTAGGATTGGAAGGGACCTCTGGAGATGTCACCAGGTGGCACAGGGACACGTCCAGGTGGGTTTGAGATGTCCCCACACAGAGAGACTCCAGCCCTCCCTGGGCAGCTGTTCCAGGGCTCTGCCACCCTCATGGAAAGAAGTTCTTCCTCACGTTGAGGTGGAACTCGTTGTGTTTTAGTTTATGGTCCTTACTCATTGTCCTGTCCCTTAACAGAGCCTGGCACTGTCCTCTGACAGCCCTTGGGGATATTTTATGGGTTTATGGGGTCCCCTCTGACACCCTTGGGGATATTTTATGGGTTTATGGGGTCCCCTCTGACACCCTTAGGGTATTTTATGGGTTTATGGGGTCCCCTCTAGCCTTCCCTTCTCCAGCCTGACCAGGCCCAGCTCCCACAGCCTCCTCCCGTCCTGAGCGGCCCAGACCCGTACACCGCGCTCAGCTGAGCCTCCCTGGGGCCGAGCCGAGGGCAAGATCCCCTCGGTGCCCCGGTGCCCGCCCCGCTCCCCGGGCCCTGCTCCCGGTCCCACCTGCGATCGGTCCCCGCGCTCCTCCCAGGGCCGGAACACGGTGGCTCCGGAGCCCTCGCGGCGCTCGTTGAGGCACTGCAGGCGCTGCCGGTCGATGCGCAGGTAGAGCCCCCAGGCCGCGCCGCGCTCCGCCGCCTCCTCCCCGCAGCAGCGGCACCGGCCGGGCCCGTGCCCGTGCGCCATGGCCGCGCCGCCACAGCCCAGCGCGCATGCGCGGCGCCCGGACACGCCCACACGGCGGAGAGGACACGCCCTTCTGTCACCTAAACCACGCCCATATTGCTCATAGGCCGCGCCCATCCCCCTGACGTCACCGCATGTATTAATTAGATACGCCCTTGTGCCCATGGCCACGCCCACGCAAACCGGTGATTGGTCCGTTGTGTTGTAGCCACGCCCATATGAGGCGTGGTCTGGCTCTGCACGTGCTGAGCCCGTGATCCGCCCGCTGCTCCCGGGGAGGGGTCCCGGTGGTCCCGGGGAGAGGTCCCGGTGGTCCCGCCCCGCCCGGGGAATGGCTGCTGCTTTCCCACAAAGGCTCCGGGGGTATTATCCGCGGGGATCGTTCCAAACAGCGCAGGAACGGGAGCAGCACCCCCGCCGGGATACCGGGAGCGGGCTACCGGGAGTGGGATACCGGAGCATCACCCTCCGAGTAGCCACGGAGTTTCCCCATGGTGTGTGTAACGTTCGTTGTCAGTGTCAGGAAAGAACGAGCAGGCACAGTCCAGTGTTGGGCTTTTATTGAGACATGATTCTCCTCTTTTTTTCATATAACTTATCTAATTAAAATATTCATCTTAGTTACCACAAAAAAAGGAACATAGAAAATTGTATATATATATACACAGAGTTTGGGACCAAAATACAAATACGAGTCACTCCCCCTCCTCCTCCTCCTCCTCCTGCAGGGATGGGTGGGAGGAAGAGGCAGCTCTGCTCCACCTGCAGCGTGTGGAGGAGCACAGAACAAGCGCACAGTGTCACAGTCCGAGCACTTTGATCCCAGACTTTGCCTCGAGTGTCCCCAGGGAAATATCCCTGCTCTGCTCCCAGCTCAGGGCCGGTGCCAGCCCCTCCCCAGGCTGGATTTAGTGCCTGGGCAAAAGGAAGGGATGGGTGAGGGGTTGGCATCGAGGGGTTGGCATCGAGGGGCTGGCATCGGCCCTGTGAGAGCAGAGTGACACCAGTGTCACCTCCCTGCAGTGCCACAAACAGAACAGCCACAGCTGGCAAAGCCTGGAGCAAAGGGGGAGCTCTGAGAGGGAAAGAGCAGCAGTGCTTGGGCCATACCCACAGCCGAGTGTGAGATCAATGAGTTGGCAGTTTAGCAGTGCCCAAATCGCTCCTGGGCATCGCCCAGATCCTGTGCTCAAAGCTCCACCGTGTCTGAACCACACCAGGCTCTGCTTCCCTCCCCTCTGCCCCCACCCCGAGCACAGAGGAGAAATGAAGAGTAGCACAAGGGTCAGCAGAAGAGAATATATTGTTATCTAATTAAAAATACAGCAAAATTAAATACAGCAAAACCACGGGAGAGTAAAGGAGCCATTATCTTACAGCACAACACACACTGAAATGCTGCACGGGGACATTAAAGCATCTGGGACTGTAACAAACTTACAGCACATGAGAGTCTGAGAACATTTTTTCCAAGAATTCCAAACTAAACAAAGAACAGACCAAATAAACAGGAGGCAGGTGTTCAGAATGCTTTTAAAGAAAGACATGTCTTCTAAAGCAGGTGGAAAAAATGAAAAAGGAAAGAAACAAACAACCCAACAGAAACCAGAAGCAAAACAGGGATTTTTTTTTGAGCCCTCCAGGGAGGACCCTTCACAGCAAGGTTTCCCCCGGTCAGTGCACACAGACATTGGGATTTGGCAGCCATGGAAAGCCAGCAGAGCTTCTCAGGAGCTGCCAACAACAACAGCATCCACCACCAGCATCTCTTCCACCCAGACAGCAAAGTCCTAGGGCAGCAAATATGGCTTGGAACAGGAGAATCCCGACCCAGAGACGCCTGGGGTCTCCCCAGCCCCATCCTGTGCTTGCAGCACCCCTGGGGTTCCCTTTGGGGCAGACAAAACACGAGCAGAAACCTTCCCCAGGCACAGCCCACAAGCAGAAACCTTCCCAGCAGCACAAACTGTGCCCAGCCCTGTGAGCCCAGCTGCCATCCCCACATCCCCAGCAGGGCTCTGACCTCCCCAGGAGCTCCAGGGCACCCCCTGGCACCCCCATCCAGCCCCTTGTCCCTCCTGAGCTGCAGCTCCTCACACAGCAGGCACAAGGGAGCCTCTGGAGCCCCTGCTCTGAAGGACACACACGTGTTACAACAGCCACATTCCCTTGCTCACTTCCCTCCAGCCTCATTCAAGTGGTTTCAGGCTCAAAGACCAAAATCCTTGGATTTTTCCAAAGAAAGGACAGAGCAAAACGTACAGGGAAAAGACTTTAGGATCTTCCAAACTGGAAATAAATCCTTTGCAATTCCACACAGAAAACAAGAAGAATTCCTTCCTGCTTCCCACTAAAAGAGGCAAACGATGCCTTCACTGCTATTTAAAACCTGGTTTCCATTGCAAAGTCCCCAGTCTCTCTCCAGATAAAAAGTTAAAATCTGACTTGATGCACAGTAAAAGTGCTCCCAAATCCCTGGCAGTTTCATTCCCAGCAGGCAGCAGAAGACAACAGCAGCAGAGGAAACGTCCCCAAAGGCTCTTGGCATCCCTGCAGGACCACAAAAGCACCTGGACAGGATCTACAGCAACAGCACAGAGAGGGTCAGGAGCTCAGATTTTATTGACACACACGAGCAGGGAGCAAAGCCAAAGGCCTGGCAAGTGGCTGGGCCACTGGCCCTGCCTGTCCCAGAGTCTCCAGGTGAGACTTTGGGCCCAGCAGGTGACAGGAAAGGCTCCTGTGACACCCAGTGTCCCCTCAGATGGATTCCAGCTCGAGTCACACCCTGGCACTGGGTTGGGAGGGAAGGGACTACTGGGAGCAACATAAATAATGCAACAGGGTAGAGGGGCAAAATATTAATTAAAACCATTTTATAATTTATTAAGAGGTTAAATAATTGTAAATAAGTCTCTGGATCTTCCATTCTCAGCAGGCGCCAAGATTTCACATTTTCCTGTGTCAGGAGATTCTGTACACCCTTCTTTCGAGGGATGACAAAGCCAGAAACAGAATGTTGGGGACAGGGGGGTAAAAGAGGGGGGGCTTGACACTGAGAAAGGGACCAGAATAAAAGATAAAATACTGTGCCGTCATCTTGTGCAGATCAAAGCTTCTCCCAGCAGCTGCAGCCTCCAAAGAGTTCAAAGATAAGGAAGGGCTGTTTGGGTGCCTTCTCCCCCTCCAGTGCCACTCCTCCCCAAGAGAGAAAGGCCCAGCTCAGCACTGCAAACTTATCTCCGAGAGAACCTGTTCTTGAAAGCTTTGATAGTCTTTGCCATCATTGGTGCAATTTCTGCAAAAGAGAAAGGAAAACACACCACCACTGAATCAAACGAAAAAGCCCCCACAGGAAAGGAAAAGTGATGGAAGAAGAGCTGAGAGCAGTTGGAAGCTGCAGCCCTGGCAGACAGGAGGGTTTGAGCGGGGCCCATCACAGTTTTTAGGTCACAGACTGAGGAGAAGGTGCTGCTTTCTGCACTGCACCAACACAGATCCCTGGTTAAACCTTCCAGAGACAGCTGCACTCCAATTCCAGACAGCTGGACAGACACAGGGCAGCAGGAGGACAGACAGAGGTTCTGCCTCACTGGTACCATCAGGACAGGCTGATCCAGTCAGCTCCGAGTGGGTGAATCAAATATTTGCAACAAGTTTGAACAGAGAAAGAGAGAGGAGAGACACCACCACCAACCCTCCTGCACAGCAGGAATCCTCCCCCAGCAGAAGCAGCTGTTCCTAAGCTCTGAGAGGCCACAGGGGTGTGCTGCAGGCTGTACTTACTCTTCACAGGGGGTTTCCTGGGGTCGTAGGAGGAGAAGGTGCTACCTGAAGACGGGGCCGAGTGGGCGCTGCTGGTGCTGGGCCCATCGTAGGACTGCTCGTCACTGGCCCGAGCGTGGCTTTTGCTGGGGGGGTACAGGACTGGTTTTATTCTGCAACAGACACAGCACAGGCATTGCCACAAAGGATTCACTTTGAGTTGATTCTACAGATACAAGGCAGGTTTGTAACAGCAGCAGGGCTGATACAAGGTGGAACCAGCAGGATCTCAGCGCTTCCCAAGCAATTACAGTTACAAGTTTCCCTGCAGAAGGAGCTCCCAGACACACAGTATCCTCTCCTGAGCTTCAGGGGGCCCCGAGCAGCGAGTGCTACAGAGAAACACTCACTTGGTCTTCTCTGGCAGGAGAGGGCCTCCAGTTCCAAACTTCTCCTGCCTCCTCCGAACGTCCCGAGGGGGCTTGGCTGCAGAGTTCACAAATGCCATCTTGGCCACTCTCCCTGCAAGAGTCAGAGGGAAACATCACTTACATCCAGCTGGCTATAAAGGAGGGTCCTCACTGCTTATCTTCTTCATCCACCCCTCACAGTCCATCCATTCCAAAGAAACAGTGACAATCTCCTTCTCAAGGTCTGAACCTCTCAGAGTGAGAAATCAGACTGATCAGCTCAGCAGTTCTCATTATGTTCACCCAAAAACCAAAAATGTTTCCCCCCACCCTGCCAGCATGGAGAAGCCACATGGAAGAGGAGCCTGCTCATCATCACTGTAAAATACTGAGCTGCATCAACACCATCAAGGATGAAATCGAGACACCACTAAACCACGAAACAAAGGAGCACACAGAGCTAAGCAGCTCCTAAACTGGACTGGTTTTAACCCAGCTGGGCTCCCCCAGCCCCACCTTTGGGTTTGTTGGCGTGGGCAGAGCCGATGTTGTGTGCCAGCATGAGCAGGCGCTGCTCGCGCGCATTGTGCAGCCGCAGGTATGTTCACCCAAAAACCATTATGTTCACCCAAAAATCGTTATGTTCACCCAAAACCCAGAAATGTTTCCCCCCATTCTGGTTCTCTTCCATGCCACCATGGAGAAGCCACATGGAACAGGAGTCTGTTCATCATTGCTGTAAAATATTGAGCTGCATCAACACCGTCACGGATGAAATCAAGACACGGCTAAACTACAAGGCAAGGGAGCACACAGAGCTAAGCCTGGCTAAACCTTCCAGAGAGAACTGGACTGATTTAACCCAGCTGGGCTCCCCCAGCCCCACCTTTGGGTTTGTTGGCGTGGGCAGAGCCGATGTTGCGTGCCAGCATGAGCAGGCGCTGCTCGCGCGCGTCGTGCAGCCGCAGGTACATCTCCCGCCACGACTCGAACTCCTCGGGCTTCTCGTTCTTGAAGTCTCGCAGGCAGTGGTTGTGCCACAGCTGATCCGTGTCCTCCACCAGCACCTGAAGCAAATACAGAGCTGGGATCCCTCCTGACTCCTCCTGTCCCTCAGCACCAGCTCAGTGCTGGTGGAATTCCAGCAGGGGCCATGTGCTGCAATGTAGGAATTGTGTTTTCTGACAAAACTATCTTTGGTCTCCTTAAAAAGGAAAAAGCTCAGAAGTTTCTCTCTTTGATTAGGTAAAAAGACACCTCATAGGACTTGGGGGACTTCACCTCAAACTTAAGGATGGCCAATTGGACAGGAGCCAAAAAGTCCTGCCTGAGCAATTTACCAGAAAAAGAAGAGAACAAATAAACTAATGGCTTTTGTGAGGTGTTTTACCAGGAGCAAGAACCTCTTGCACCTGGCTCGGTTTTTCTCTGTAAAGAGTTTTGTTATTTTGCCTTTTATTTAAACTTTTCTGTTTCCAACAGAAGCCATCCTACTAATTTTATGCCTTCTAAGGTAGCTGAGCTATCTTGGGTGTGATATAAATCTCCAAGAGCTTATGAGACCTAGCTCAAGGAAACCCATATATCACTGCAATGCCAGGAACTCAGGACTAGCAATGAAAAGAGCAATGAAAAGCTCTCAGAGGTGAGGACAGCCCTGCACACCACATCCCTTGTCCCAGACCCAGGCACTCACATGGTTACATTCCTCGATGCGATACAGCTGCTCTGGGGTGCACCTCTCCAACACTGGCTCCAGCACTGAGAAAGGGACACCACCCACTTCATAGATTGCTAGAGAGAAGCAAGAAGCACAGGGTATTAATTATCCTGCTCCTTCCTTGCCAAGGAAAGGGCTTGACACCTTGAAACACAGTGAAAAAACTGCAATGTTGCACAACATCATTCAGGATGAGGGGAGGAGAAAGGAACCTCAGACACTGATATCTCCAAGTTGAGAAATATTTGTGCAAGCTCCATTTGCCATAATTTCCAGTGCTTTAGCACTGCCTGAAAGCATTCTAGGTGCTGCTCCCTGCAGCCCCTGGGCTTCCAGTGGAATTTATCCCATATTTATAACAGGGGGAACTGCTGGGCTCTGTACCAAGTTGCCAAAATGTCAGTGCACAGTGACTCAGAGACAAGGACAGGTACTCACAGTCGATGTTGTTGCTGAGGACCCTGATACACTGCTGGTACAGGGACATCATCTTTGGGAGGTAGGCAGTTTTGGAGCCAGAGTACACCTGCATTTTGGAATTTAACCGGCGGCCTGTGAAACCAGCTTCGCTCTCCTCCACCGGCGAGGACACAGCTGTGGAGGGAAACCATTGCAGTGAGGAGGGGACAGAGAAAAGGAAGAGCCTGTCCTGATAAATGGCACAGGAGCCACAAACTGGAGTCACCCAGAAGTGACCTAAAGGGCAAAGTCTTCTCCAAGAGGCTGCAGAGCAAGTTGAGGAAGGGCAAACCCAAAGCCTGAGCCCCAAAGAAGCGTCAATGAAGGATTTTTCTATTTTCTGATGGAGCACATGGGAAGCAGCTGCTTTTTTATCTGAAACCTCTGCCCTTGTCAGACCCCAAAGAAAAGACTTGAACCCACCCCTGCTCTCTCCCCCAGTCTGGCTCATTCCAAACCCCTTTTCCTGCCCAACATACCTTTCCTTTTAGTCTGGGAGCAGGTGATGGACTCGATGGAGGGAAGAGGACGATAATTGGCCTGGATGGGGGGCAGGGGGATGTCTGGTAATGTCGGGACCACATCTAAAATTATCTGGAAGGAGAGGATGGACATGGAATAAGACAGGAATACAGCAGAATGTGACATTCCACCAGGGTGCAAACAGCACTGAACTGTGGGGGTTTTTGCACATTTTAAATAAACCACTCAATGCTGCTCAGTTTGCACCAGGGGACAATCTCAGGGGGTGGCTGCCAATAGGAAGAAGCTGAAATTTGGGATCTGAATCATTCAGCACCTCCCAGAAAGAGCCATCCATGTTTTCAACCTATTCAGGACAAGCAGAAGCATTTCCTTGATCTCAAACACTCATTTACCAGTTCTGTCTCTTCTCCTCTTCCTGCACAAAACTTTGCACTGGTGCAGGAGAAGGGAACCTCAGAAACTGAGGGAAACTTAAAACTTTTATATGGAGTTTTATGAAGCATTTAATAGAATGAGCAGCAAAGCAGGATTTGTAAGTTAAACCTTATAAAAACCACTTTGTGAAGAGCCAAGTGTTTCAAAGTTGAGTAAAAAGATGAAACAGTAGAGATTTTACATATTAGTTCCTATTTATACACCAAACCCTGGCACCCATGTGACAAAGGATCTGCACAGAAATATTGCTCATTTTCCAGGCTTTCACAAAAGAAGGTTTGTCTTCTGGAATGAGCTGCCTTGTACCACCAGTTCTCCCATTTCTGGCCACTAAAAAAGGTCCATTTTAGAGAAGCATAAATACTTGAGAGGGGAGACATGGGAACCTCTTTAGCAGGAGATGCACTGCAAACTGGGCTGGATTCTAAGCTCACACCCACAGATACTCTGCTTTCTTACCAAACCTTACCCTCTTTGGTTTAGGAGGCTCTGGGGATTTCTTCTCTGCCTTTTTCTCACTTGTTCTCTTGTGGCTGGGACTTTTCTGACTGGAGCTGGAGCTGTTGGTAGTGGCTTTGGATCCGTTCTGTTTGCTGTGCCCTCTGTCTTTGTCCCCAGCTGACCCAGCTGAGGGCTTCACCACTTTCTTTTTCTTTTTCTGGGGCTGGTCATAGCTGAGATATGACTCAAACGACATTGTAGGTTGTTCAAACTCATCCTCTGCTTCCCCCTCCCCAGAATTTGAGGAAAACCCCACTGATTTTTTGTCCACATCGGAGATTTTGCGCTTCCCCTCCGAAGACTTTAAGCTCCCAGAACCCCCCTTTTCCTTGATCCTATTGCCTGAGTCACTCTCAGCTTTCCTTTTCTCTGAGTTAGAGCTCTCCAGGCTCTGCTTGGACTTTTCCAATTTGCTCTTCTCAGAGTCCCGATGCTTTTGCTTCTTGACATGGTTCTCCAAAGATTCCTCCGGGTGCGGCTTCTCCTTCCTGGAGGCGCCGCTTTCCCGATTCTTCTCCTTTTTGCCGCCCTCTGACGTCTTCTGCTTCTCCTTGCTGCCTGCTGCCACGGGGGATTCTCGGAGCTGCTCCTTAAAGGAAGCCTTGTGCAACCTCTCAGGGCTGAAGGCAGAGCTCCTGTCATCCCCTCTGCCATCGAGTCGCTGTTTCTTGTGCGAGGATTTGTGCTCTTTGCTCCGACTCGCGTTCCCTTTGTCGCAGACGTCGCCGCGCTCCCGGCCTGCCCCCAGCTTCTCCTGGAAGCTGTGCCCTTTATTGGCTTTCCTAGGGAATAGTGCTGGTTCTTCCTGCTCCTCAGAGGCATAAGGGTCTGTGTCCATGTCCTGAGGGCTCTCACTGGGCTCAGGTGACGCTGCTTGCCCACAGTCCGAGTACTCCTGGTCTGAGGAGAGCACCGGGGAGGATCTGCCCCAACCCTTCCCCTGGTGGCTGCTATAGCTGTAAGTCTCATAGGCTCTCTCAGGCCTGGGGTACCTTTTGGACTTCTTTTCCCTATGATCTGGGCTATAGGACTGGCTGCAAGAAGGCTGGAAGGGTTCTGAGTATTCCTGATCAGCCTCCTCATCCTCTCTGAGGGAGGATTCCTGGTGCCTTTTGCTCGAGCTGCTCCTCTCGTAGTCACGGTCTTCAGAGTCCAGGTTATTTCTGAAAGGAGAAGGAACCAGAAAGAGTGAGATTAATACTGCCCAACATGAATGAAAAGAGCCATTCCCTGGACTGGAACACCCCTCATGGAAGACCAAAGTAGTATTTGGTAGCTTTGTGGCAAAAATCCCACTAAATCTCTAAGGAACAGCAACAATCAGTGATTTAAAAATTGCATTTCTAGTGCAAGAATTGCATTTTTGTTAGAACTAGAGACAGAACCTTGTGCCTACACACTCCTGGCTGTGTGATGCTGTGGGAAATGTCCCCCAGTTCCACACGTGGGAATACACTCCTTTAAATTCCCAATAATAACTGGGCTTTTATCACTCAAATCTGTTTGATCTCTGCTGGGTTCAACACAGCTTTGTTACTGCCACATGCCTGCTAGCAGTAACTTCCAGTTTCCATAGGATTCTGGCTCATGAAAGCATTCTTTCAATTTACTTGGGCCTAGAACTTCCTGCCTTCAGAATCACAAAATGGGAAGCAAGCAGATTGCATATTCTGCTTTATTAAGGGCACTTTTTGTGGCATCTCCTATTAATCTCTTCATCAAACTGCAAATTCCTGAAAGTTGGCCCCAACTTCCACATGAAACTGCAGCTGTCGTCATCCCAACACTCCAGAGCCAGCAAGGGCAGGAAGTTTCTGCCAAAACAAGGCAAAACCCCCAGGCAGAGTTCACATATTGGTTTTACAAGTTTTTCCACAGCCTTGGCCAGAGAGGTTTGAAGTATCCACTGAGAAAACACTCCCAAAGCTCATGCATGGGGCTCACTCACCGCTCTGCCTCCTGTGCCACCGGCACCAGCTTCTTCCACCTGGCCACCAGGTCCTTGGCAAAGTCTCCCACCAGCTCATGTTTCCTCAGGCTGTTCACAGTCTTCCCAACTCCTGTCTCCTTCATGAGAGAGCCAGGAATCCATCTTAGCAAAAGAGGAATTCTCACCCCTGCTAAACTCCCTCAAGAGTCAGAGAAACCAACACACTCCCTACTGCTGCAAGGGAGAAAGTTCCTTGGTCTAACAGCAAAGATATCATTTTATTATGTCTTCAGCTGCTTTATATCACTCACTACTGTAAATCAAAGGTTAATTCTACCTTAGACAAACACTAATTATTTGTATTATTAACCCAAGTCAGTATTCACCATGAGAGCTGGCACGTTTGAAGACAGAAGCTATTAAAACCTGTAAGGATTAGCACTTCCTCATTTCCTGCTGGTTTGTTATTGCTGGGATCTGCTCCAACTCCCTTATCCCAGCCAGGTGTTAATCTTTTGGGAGAAGTGAGCGTGACAAACTGTCCTGCATGGCTTCCCACCTGCCCTGGCATGCTCCCTCCCCGTGCCTGGCACTTGCAGAACCTTATCACAATCACTCCTGTGTCACTGGGCTGGAGCAGGTGGTGAGACAACACACCCTGTTCCAGGGAAAGCACATTCCATGGAAAACAGCCCTCCCTGGCTCCACAGACACGAGGGAAAGCCCCAGAGATTTCACAGCTCTTACCACGAGAATGTCAACTGTGATGGGTAACTCTGACAGCCTCTTCAGACTCTTCAGCAGCTGTGGAGACAAGAGGAGAAGGGTTCAGAGCTGTCACACAGACAGGGACTGGGGAGGAAGAAAATGCTGCACTGCCTGAGAGCTTGTTAGGAAGATCCAAGTGGCTGACAGCTGCTGTCTGGCTCCAAAAAAGCTCCGGAGAAGCTGAAGACGAGGGCCAACTGCAAAAAAATCTCATCTCTGCCCACAGGAACCCACCAGAAAGTCTTGTAACACACCCAAATATTAATGTTTGCAGCTTCAGTCTGGTTTAAAGCACTGGGAACACAAACACACAGCAAGAGGAACAAAGGACTTGGAAGCCTCTCAGAAGGTGGTGGTGGAATCACAGCCCTTGGCAATAAAAAGGGGAAGGAGAATTTTAGATGCTCTTAAAGACCTAAGAGGGGAACCTGTGTCTCCACTGCCACAGGCTCTCTTCAATCAGGTGCTAAAACAGCAAATTCCCTCCCTCTTGCTCCACTCTTTTCACCAAACACCAGAGAAGTGTTTTTTTCCTCCACACACCCCAAGCAAGGTTCTGCCAGCATCTTCAGCTGCTCCATGGGACAGGGTGGGACAAGGAGCCCTCTCCAAGGAGGAGCTGGAGGAGGTTGGCAAGAAAAAAACAGCCTCAAGCTGAACCAGGGAGGTTCAGGATGGACACCAAGAGAAATTTCTTCAGGAAAGGGTGGCCAGGCATGGAATGGACTGCCCAGGGAGGTGGTGGAGTCACCATGCCTGGAGGTGCTGAAGTTTTGACCAAACACAGGGCTCTGGGCTGGCTGGCAAGGTGGGGATCAGTCACAGGTTGGATCCAATGATCCTGGAGGATCCAACCCCAATGATTGTGGGATTCTCAGTGCAGGGGATGTTCCTGCACCTCTGCCAGCCAGGTGCTTGGGGACATGGCCTCCCCACGATGGCTGTTGGCTCTGGAGCTCCAGTACATGGTAGAACACATCTGACAGCACTGTTGCCCCTCACATCATTTCCCACAGCTCAGCTATAGCCACAGTCCAGCCTCATCAGCATTCCCATTATTACAGCCCCTATAGAGCCCAGGCTGTGCTCAGCACTCCTATGCTATATGCCATACAAAGGGCTGCCCCTGATCCACAAGATCTTCTCTTGAAAGCACTGTGCTCGTGCTCAGATCAGCAGTGTCAGCCTGAGCTGCCACCCAGGCACCCCCACAGCCACCCTGCAAGGACCAGGCAGGTTTGCAGGTCTCTCTGGAGGGAAAGGAGTTCCTTGAACCTCTTTGAGGAGGGTTCTGCTTTCAGAGAGGAAACGCTCCTCGACACCCAGAGAAGGGTTCCACTGACATGAGCAAAACCACAACTTCTGCTCACTAGAAACCACCCTTTCTATTTAGGACCTAATAACTGTGACACAAGGTTTCGGTTTTCTTGGTTTAGAAGAGTGAAACACTGATACCAAGAGTGGCTGCTGTTGCCTTGCCAGCACAGCTGCTCAACAAGTGCTGGCAACTGAAGGCACCAAAGCAAAGGCAGCAGAGACAGAGCCCAATTCTGCTGCCTCTCCTCACAGTTCAGGGGTCAGGATCCCTCTGGGAAGGCCAAAATCCTTCAGGGATTGGTAATAAAGAGTTTGGATTTGTGTGAACAAAGGGGGCAGGAAGTGAAAGAAAGATGGATTTTTGTACTAGATAGAAAAAGGGTAAACCAGGAAAATGTTAAAGCAACAGCATCTCTGTGAGTCATTAAATTCATAGAAAAGTTTCCTCAGAGCTTACAAAATCCCACTGTGAGAGTCAGAACCAAAGGAGAGCTCGTTCTGGTGTCCCTAAATATTTTCTAGCTACACCCCACTGCAGCATCTCCCACAGTTCTGTTTGCTCTTTAGTTATTTGCTGCCTTCAGGGCTGAATTCCAGGAAGAGAAGTGCTGCTCTCAATGGCAATGCTGTTCTCAGTGTGGCTGGAGACCAGGGGAGCCACACACTTGATCCAGAACACGTCTCATGAGGAGCTGAGATATTCCACAGCCACTGCAGTCAGTTCCTCCATGGTCCTTGGGCTTGAGATGCACCAAGTGAGACAACTTTGATGCAGTCAGGCTTAAAAACTCGTACTAAACTTTATTTCCTTTGGAAACAAGCTGATGGAGTTCATCCCACTGAGGCTTACAGGGACATCAGGAGGAATTTTGGGCAACAGGAGGAATTTCTTCACAGAAAGGTGGTCAGGCATTGGAGGGAGGTGGTGGAGTCTTCATCCCTGGAGGTGTTCAAGAAACAACTCAGTGTGGAACTCAGTTGATATGGAAGGGTTCCATCAAAGGCTGGATTTGATCCTGGAGGTCTTTTCCAACCTGTAACAATCCTGGGATTCTAAATCTGACAGCTCACCTTGGAAATAACCAAAATCATACAAATTCTGAGAGGAAAAGGCGACCAGGTGGGAGACAGAGAACACCAAGCTTGAGTTTTGTGAGACACACACGACAAAACTCTTCTAAAACACCCCAGAACAGGGCAGGGCTTCAGTCAGTCAAGACACAACCCACAAAACTGAGCTCCAGCTCCAATCAAGTCCTGCTGAACATGGGTGGATCGTTTTCTTTCCCTGAAAGAAGGCAGCCAGACCGTTACCACACTACAAACACACACTAATATCAAATTGCTCCAGCACAGCCTGGCTGCTGTGCCTCCATGAAGATGCTCTTGCTCATGTTTTCCTTCTCCTCTTTCTTCCCATAGCCCTGAAGCAGAACTTGTACCTCCTCTGCTGGAAAAAAAGGACATTTTCCAAACCATGACAGCACTGTCCAAGATTTCACTCGCACTGTTCCGTGCCAGCAGCCCAATTTTTACCCAAAACCAGGAATAACAACACTTTACACCTTTCAGCAAGGCATACTGGGCAAAAATTATTCTTTCACATTCCTGATAAAATATTTTGAAAGGACTAGGCAAGAAGAGTGAGGACTGGAAATGGTGTAAGGGTGGGCAGCACCCAGGGATGCTGTGGGTTTGTCCTGCTGATGGGGTAAAATTTCTTCAACAGGAAGATCCTCACATGATCCATCAAGACAATGCAATGGCAACTAAATTCAGGCTTTAAACCACTAACATTTCCGAGGACATGGTTGGGAAAGTATCAGAAGTAAAGAATATAGGTCACAGGGCCTTTCTGCTGGGGAAGAAAAGAGCTTTTCAAGTCATTACCCTGCTTCACCTCCTCTGCCTGCCCTTGCAAAACCGCCCAGGATCAACAGAGCAAGAAACGACTTCACACCACGAGGTCACTGCAGAAAGAGCCGGGCTGTGCAAACACTGCCCGGGGCTTGCAGTGCTCCAGAAACACTCCAGCGCTTCTTGCCCGAGCTCACACGAGGGGCTGGGAACAGCAGAGCTAACTCTCTGTGCACAGAGCACTGAAACAATATTACAAGTCCTGCCCATGATCTCAGGAAGCTCAGACCCCCTGGATCTGCCTCCTTGGCAGTCCCACAGCTCCATCTGGGGCTCCACCAGTTCAACCCTGCTCTGAGAGGGTGAGGAGAGTAACCAGATCCCATTGCATCACCCCCAGCCAGGCTGGAGCTCCTGCAGGGCTCCCATTTCAAAGGGTAAGCATCCAGCATCCTCTCCTCCTCCTCCTGGGTGGTGGGAGATCTCGGGCAGCGAGTTCTGCAGGTGTTTGTTTCGGTGACACAGAGCCAGCCCAGCACGGAGCAGCTGCACAGCCCTGCCTGCCTCCTCCTTCACCTGAATTACACAAAACGTGAACCCAACACGTGTGAATATTCCCAGCAGACGCTCCCCCCTTTCAAACAGGAGAACGGAGTAACAGCACGCCCGAGCTCCACCAGAATTCCAAATCTCACTAGAAAAACCAGCTCTGGTGCAGGACAGTGGCTGTCACCGGAATGTCACCGAGCACAGCGAGCCCGGGGCAGGTCGGGGCAGCACCGCAGCAGAACATTTCGGCAGCGGGGACATTCCCTGGTGGAGAGGGGCGAGAGGAGCCAGGCGAGTCCCCCAAGGCCAGGGAGGACCGGAGGGGACAGGAGGGGAGCCCCGGCCCCCGGCGGGGCCTCCCTGCGTGGGCTCACGGGCGCGCGGCTCCGCCACCCAACACGTCACCGGGACACGGCTCTTCCGGAGAGCGCTCCCTCCGCTGCCCGAATGGCCGGCCCGGCCACCGGGCACCCCTAAAGGCACCCGGCCCGGTACTGCCAGGGGACACCCCAAAAGGGAGACCCCAAAAGGGAGACCCCAAAAGGGAGACCCCAAAAGGGACCCCGGCACGCCACTGCCAGGGGACACCCCAAAAGGGAGACCCCAAAAGGGACCCCCGCCTGCTACTGCCAAGGGACACCCCACAAGAGACCCCTGCTCGACACTGCCAAGGGAGACCCCAAAGGGATCCCTGCTCGTCACTGCCAGGGGACACCCCAAAAGTGATCCCTGCCTGCCACTGTCGCGGGAGGATCTGCTACGGGACCCCTGCCACCACCCCAAGGCTGTCTCGGGGGGACCCTAAAAAGAGACGCCTGCCCAGCACTGCCACGGGGACACCCCGCAAACGACACCGGCCCGCCGCAACGGGACACCCAGGGCCCGCGAGCCGCGGACGAGCCCCGGGCAGCCCGCACGTCCCAGCCCACGCAGCGCGGCCCCGGCCGGGCACGGAGCTGCCCGCGGGGGAAGCCCCGGCGGAGGGAGGCCCCGACCGCGCACTCCCGACCCCCGTCCCCACCGCTGGCACCCCGGCGGGCCGAGGCAGCCCCCATCACCTTCTTGGGCTCGGCGCTGCCCGCCAGCCGCGCCTGGAGCCGGCCCACAACTTCCAGCACCGACTCCGCCATTTTTACTGCTGGAGAGCCGGCGGCGGCGGAAGCGGCTTCAGCGGCCGCGGGGCCCACGGCGCTGCCCCGCCGCCGCCGCCATCTTGGCTGCGGGCAGGAAGCGGAAGCGGCGCCGCGCGGCCTCGGCCATGGCGGGTGAGGGCAGAGGGCGGCGGGCGCCATGTTGGGGGCTGGCAGCGGCGCCATCTTGAGTGCTGGCAGCGCCGCGCTGAGCGGAGCGCGGCCCCGCGGCTGTGCCGGCCCTGCCCTCAGGAGGGGCTGCCACGATCCCGGAGGAGCTGCGGTTCTGGACATCGTCCGGTTCAACCCCTGCCCAGGCAGGATCAGCAGGTGGCACAGGGACACGTCCAGGTGGGTTTGGGATGTCCCCACAGCGGGAGACTCCAGCCCTCCCTGGGCGGCTGTTCCAGGGCTCTGCCACCGTCATGGAAAGTTCTTCCTCACGTTGAGGTGGAACTCGTTGAGTTTTATTTTATGGCCATTGCTCCTCGTCCTGTCCCTGAACAGAGCCTGGTACCATCCTCTGACAGCTCTTGGGGATATTTTATGGGTTTATGGGCCTTCCCTCCTCCAGCCTGACCAGCCCCAGCTCCCACAGTCTCTGTTCGTCAGAGACATGCTCCAGTCCTTTAATCACCCTTGTTCCCTCTTTTAGACCCACTCCAGCAGCTCCTCATCTTTATTGACCTGAGGAGCCCAGAACTGGACACATTTTTTCCCCTAACTCAATGTCACTACACACCTATTCCTTTTGCCTCCCAATGGCTGCTTTTCTTCGGGATGGTTGGCAGCTGTCTCAGCTGAGCCTGGACCTGAGTCAAGCCCTTTCCAGGTCTCAGTGTGGATCTGAATCCAGCCCTTTCCATGCCCCTGGGATTCAGCGAGGGGGCAGACCTCAGAGCACCCCAAAAGGCTGCTGGAAGTGTAGAAGTGATAAGAGCACTCAGCTGGCTGGGAGGAGGGAGGAGGATGTTGTATGAGGAAAGCTGAGGGTCTCTGTGCCTCAACTTGCAAATGCTGGCACTGGGCAGAGCTTCCCCCTGGACAAACCTGTCTGAGAGCAAGGTAAGAGCAGCCCCAGCCTGTGTGTGAGTCACAGAGAGCCGGGACACACCTGGCAGCACCAGCAGAGACCTTGTGTGGGGCTGGGAGCTGCTGAATAATGGAAAATGGGGAAAAAGCCTTTGTTGCTTTCTAAAATGGGGCTGGAGGAATTATTAGCAGTGTAAGAGTGCCTGGAGCAGGAGTGCCCAGGCAGTTTACCAAGCTGGCTGGGAGTTGGCTGTGACTGAACCCACCTGCAGGAAGGACAGAGCTCAGGGGTGTGGGACAGCTGGATAAGGAGACACACTGATGTTTGTGGTCACTGCAAACTTTGAGAGCTAGGAAATTGTCCCCTGAGCTGCCTCCATCTCGAAGCTTAAGCAGGGAATGCAGACACAGAAGAGCTTTGCTCCCCAGCCTGCAGCACTGCATTGAAGCATGGATTGGAAAATACAAAAAGGGAAAAAAAGAAGCCAAACCATAATAGTAAAGAAGCACCCTCACTCCCATCAGCTTCCCACAAAATTCACAACACAAGTTAGGGGTTAGAAAAATTTATTTACTTCTCTGGCAACAGGAACTGCTCATTTACCAGGAAGGATGATGCCATCATACTGTGAGGGGAAAAGAAAAAAACAAAGAACCAAATGAGAAATCATCATCAGGTAAAAGTACAGTGAGAAATCACCATCAGGTGAACGTACAGTGCTGCTGTGCAGAAAACCTGAATCACCAGAGCCATTCCAAGCCAACATGGACATGGCAGAGCAGTTTTCCTGCAGCCTCTGTGCTGTGCTGCAATGTCCAAGGGGCTGTGCTCAGATAAAATCCTGGAACAAGCAGCCACACCCTCCAAGGCTGGTCTGAGCAGCCCAAAATCTGGGCCCTGAGGGCAACTGTGCCACATCAACACAGCCAGGCAGGATGGGGAAACAGGAATTCAGCAAGATCAGGCAGAGGCCTCCCTGCACAGGGTGTGACCTGTGTGGGTCCAGGCAGACTCCACACTTTTTATCCAAAAAAAACCACAAAAAAAACCAACAAACCCAAGAAACTATCAGCAGTCCCCACCTCTGAGATTTCCAACCCAGCTTTCAGCAGCTCCCATTCATTTTATGGACAGATAAGCCCAAAATTTTGTTTTATTTGTGGATCTCTCCATCCTCCAAATGTGGCAGCTGAGCCTGGAGCTGTGTCAGACCAACAAATCCTAACCCTGCCTCCTCACTCACGATCCCCAAACTCCAAAAACTCTGGGAGCCATTTACACAAGAGCTGGTTGTTCCTCCCAGCTCTCCTGCAAAAGAGCTGCTCTTCAGTTCAGCACACCCAAAAAAAGCAAAATATTTCTATTCAGTAGCAGCAGCTTCTACTGCTCTGGGACAGCAAAAATCCACAATTTCAGCACTCAAAATCTGCCCAGTGATTTCCTCAGCCTTTCCAGGAGCATTCTGCTGCTCCTTGGGATACAAAGTGGAGATGGGACCGTACCTTCTGCTGGAACCAGCGCATGGCCTCCTCCTTCCCAATCCTGTGCTTGGCCCCGATGTTGCCAGTCCTGCGTTTCTTGTCAGCAATGCTGAAACCCGGCCTGCCCAGCACCTGCAGGACAAAGCCAACAGCTCTGCTTCATCCTGGCACCTTCTGCTTCCCTAAACTAAGCAGTTCTCAGGGAGGGAAGCCTGGAGTTTCCTCAGCACTGAGGCCTTGCTGCCATTTCTGTGTTATCCCAGGAGTTGCTGTCAGAGCAACAGGATTTGTTTCTGAAGAAGCTTTGTGAGGTTTGTCATAAATCAGGGATTTTATGGAATTGCAGCTCTGGGAATCTCATAAAATAATGTCAACAAAACCCAAATTTATCTTCCAGCAAGTCCACGGGAGGCAGTGCTCGCTCCAGGCTCCTTCTGGAAGCTTCCCCCAAGTCCAGCAAGCAGGGAATACTCACCACGTAGAAATCCAGGCCGTAGATCCCGATACTGGGATCGTATTTAATGCCCAGATCGATGTGTTCCTGGATCCCAAAGCCAAAGTTCCCCGTGTCTGAGAAGTTGTTTTTCCTCAGCTCGTATTCTCGCACCTGAAACGTTGGTTCTTGCTCGTTATTTTGTTCCTGACTGGAAGCAGAATTAAAACTCCTGCCCGCAGCTACCAGATCCCCAAATCACTCACAAGCTATTGAGTCTTTATCCCAAAAATTTTACTTCCAAATCCCAGCAGCAAAGACAAAACTGCTGGGATTTGGAAGTAAAAGAAGAAAAATAAATCAGAAGAAGAAAAAAAAGAAGAAAAAAAGAAATCAGCCGCTGCTGAACCAATCAGTCCTTAAATAAGGCTGAAACAGCATCCAGATAAACAGTGTGAACACTTCACCCCGTGTGTCTGACCCTGTACCTAGATCACCTCAGCATTTCAGAGCACACACCCCTTCAGTCAGAAAGGAAAAGTTCTGTTCTGTCACAAAGCAAAGATCCAGCCCAAACTCCTCACCTTCAACCCCTTCTCCAGGATCTCCTCTGCTTTGGCCCCACGAACCGTGCAGTGAACAGCGATTTTCTCGTTTCTCCTGATCCCGAAGGACCTCACCGTGTACCGGGCTGTGGGCAGCAACAGTCACACTCAGGGGACAGCCAGAGAATTCCCACCCGGGGGATTCGGAGCTTCTCAACACCCCAAAAATTCACGGAATTACAAAGAACCGAGGCAGCCTCACATTCCGTCTTTAGGGATGCTGGCAAAGCAGCAGCCTGAGTTTGAGACAGAACTAAAACGCACAAACGCGCACGAATCCCTGAATATTGAAGCCCCTCAATTCTCCAGCAGCTCTCCCGATTTAAGGAGCCTTTCCTGGGAACCGCACCCAGGGGAAAGGACGGAAAACACCCGAGGGAGCACCCAGGGCTCCTCCACAGCCGCTCACCTTTGGAGAACACGGGGGTCTGCCCCGTGAGCTGCTCCAGCACCTTGGCGGCGCGGGTGAGCCGATCCCCGCTCTCCCCGACGCAGATGTTGAGGCAGAGTTTGCGGATCCGCAGCTCCCGCATCGGGTTCTCCTTCTCACCCTGGTCCTGCTGCGGAGAGAACACACCGGGGGTAACCGGGGCTGCCCGGGCCGCTCCCGCCCGCCGCCCCGGCAGCCCCAGGACGCTCCGCCGGGGCTCCGCTGAGAGGTTTGCACAGGCGGACACCGCGCCCCGCTCCCCGCCGAGCCCAAACTCCGGTACCGCGGCCCCGTCTGGAGCGCCGCCAGCACCGGGCGGGCCGCGGCCTGTCATGGCTGCAGCCGCTGCCCCGGCTCATCCGCCCCCATCCCGCCCCCCCGCCGCTCCCGCCGGCCTCCCCCGCTCCCGCCCGCACGGGTCACGGCCTAGCGAGCCCCGCGGAGCGCGGATGGCGGCGGATGCAGACGGCCCGGGCAGCGGGCCCAGCACTCACCGCCATGATGGAGGCGGGGAAGAGGCGGGCGGGGCGCGGCCGCGGGGAATTGTGGGAGCGCGCGGGGCGGCGGCGCCCCCTGGCGGGCGGAGGGCCGGGTTGCCATGGCAACCGCCGTTAATTAATGCTCGTTATTGACAACAAAGCCAAACGCGGTAATTACGGTAAATATTTACAGTAATTACAGTTAACCGAGAGAGGGAAAACAACCCGAACACGTGATGCGCAATGGAGTTGTTCACCAGCCCTGATTGATGCCAGAACTCTTCCTGAACCTCAAGTTCTATACTGGGAATGACTTTCCCTCTGTGGGATATCCCTTGGGGATCAGCTGTCCTAGCTACACTCCCCAGCTTCTTTTGGGAACCACCTCACTGGCAGAGCATGAAACCAAAACAATAGAAAAAGAAGAAATAAGAGTTACTGACTTAGGATAGACATGACTTAGCAAAAATCCAAACCAACGTTCATTTTTCCTTGGAGCAAGGATCAGGGGAAGGCAGGCTGAGATCCTCAGAGCAGTTATAGTTTAATGGCATTTAATTCATTGGTTGTTCTCACCCGAACTAAAATCCTCAGCAGCAGCTTGGGTGAGAGATGCTGCACCTGATATTGGAGCAGCTCCCAGCGAGTGTGGTTATCAGAGCCTCTCACATCCTCACAGCCCTGAATTCCTTGAACCAGACCCAGGAAGGCAGTCCAGTTTCACTTCACTCTTTCAGGAAGGTGTTGGTGTGTTTCAAGAGCTCCGTCTGGGATCTGGATCCTCTTTTTGTACCACTTGGGAGGCTGCCAGCCCATTCCCTGCTGCACTCAGCTTCAATCACAGCACTTTGGAGTCCAAGCTTCTCCTCAGTGGCCACATCCTGAGCAGAAAATGCCTTCAATGAGGCTCACACTCAGTGAGGATGGCAGCAGCTCAAGGCTCTCCCTGTTTATCCCCTTTCCCTGCCTCCCCAAGGCCGTGTAATGCCATCAATTATTTTTTGCCCCAGTTGCTTCTTAGCGGGGATGAAGGATAAATGAATAATCAGCTTGTCTCATTAAGGAGAGAAAAAAACCTGACAGGAGTCTCCGTGCAGAGGGTGTGAAAAGCCTCTGGTTCAAAAGCAACATTGCTGCTTCATTCTGGATTTCCTTCATGCAGGAACAGCTCTGCTGGAAACAGCTGCAGGCTGGGCTGGCTTCCAGCTGCCAGCAATCCATGCTTCCAATGGATTCCAGCAATGCAGGAGCAATCCTGTGGGATGTGGCTGTGCTGCAGGGCTGCTCCATGGATCCAGTGGATTCCAGCAATCCAGGAGCCATCCTGTGCTGCAGGGCTGCTCCATGGATCCAGTGGATTCCAGCAATCCAGGAGCCATCCTGTGCTGCAGGGCTGCTATTACAGCGACCTGAGTGGGTCGCAGGGGGTGAGAGAAAGACGAGAATCTTGTTTCTTGATCAGAAGGCTGGATTTATTGATATATGATATATAATACATTATAACTATACTAATAAGAAATAAAGAGAGAAGTTGCAGAGCTAGCTAAAGCTAAGAATAGAAAGAAAAGAATCCATAACAAAGTTCTGTGTCCAGGGACTCTGTCCCCAGCTTGTTCCTGTGATTGGCCCTTAATTATAAACATGGAACATGAACCAATCACAGGTGCATGCTATTGCATGTCACAGCAGCTGATAACAATTGTTTACATTCTCCTCTGGGCCTCAGCTTCCCAGAAAATGCAGAAATCTGAAAGAAAGGATTTCTGTGAAAAAATGTCTGTCACAGGCTGCTCCCCACGGGCACAGGGGGCTGGGGGTGCTGTGCCCTCTCCCCTCTCCACAGCAGAGCCCAGCATGGATGGTTTGCCTGTGGCCAAGATCAGAGAATCTCAGTGTCACTACAGGACACCACTGCTGCTCTCCTGGTGAAAAAAAAAAAAAAGGAAAGTTTATTTTCTGACTCCAACATTTATAGATTTCCCAAAAGTGGCAGTGGATTGCAGGGTGACAGTGCCACCTCTCCACTGGACAAACCAACAGCCCATCAGATTTCTCCTCCTCCATAAAAAAAAAAAGAATGCAAAACAATCAGTTATTTACAGGAAGTGTATGAGGAAGTTCTTTACAAGAATGTCAACATCAGAAGGCTTGGAAAATCTTAAAAAATCAGGGTGACAGCTGAGGGCTGCAGAGAGGGAGGAGGAATTGTCCCAGCCACTCTGGGGGTGCTGGGGGACAGCACAGAGCTCAGGGTGTCACCGTGTCACCCTTCCCTGTGTCTCTGTGTGACCCCCGATGGTGTGAGCCCATCCCATCTCTGCTCCTGGCTCCTGCCAGCTGCAGAGAGCTTTGCTCCACTCCAGACATGGAGAATCACAGAATTATGGGGTGCTTTGGGTTGGGAGGGATCTCAGAGCCCCTCCAGTGCCACCCTGCCATGGCAGGGACACTTTCCACTGTCCCAGGTGCTCCAAGCTCCATCCAGCCTGGCCAGGGGCTGCTCTGGGCACCTCTGCCAGGGCTTTACGCCCTCACAGGGAAGAATTGCCACATCCCATCTTGTTGCAGTGACATTTCCTCCCTTGGCATTTCTCTGCTGAGTTCAGGAAGCTTTCCCTGCCTGGCTCAGAGCTTCCCACTCAGCACTCCCTGTCCCCTCTCCCCATCCCCAGACCCACCCAGATGGGTCCCACAGGGAGCTCTTGCTGCTCTGACTCATCCCAGTCCCCAGCTCTGCTTGGCCAGGTGCCACCACCACATTTTCTCTGCGAGAGGGGGTGGGCTCCGTGTCTTCATTCTCTGCAAGGGAAGGAATTCTCTTCTTTCATTGCTGAGAGCAGGTTTGGCTTTATCCAGGGATGCGCTTCTGTCCCTTCCCTCGCTGCAGGAACGCTGCCTGGGGGGCTGAGCAACGTCCCTGCAGAAATGGGGTCGATTTAAACCTTGATTTCACATCCCTGCAAGAATGGGGGGGATTTAAAACCTTTATTTCACCCCTTAGGATGTCCCTACAAGAATATGGGAGATTTGAAACCTTTATTTCACCCCTTAGCATCATCCCTGCAAGAATGGGGGGGATTTTAAGCCTTTATTTCACCCCTTAGCATCATCCCTGCAAGAATGGGAGAGATTTTAAGGCTTTATTTTACATCCCTGCAAGAATGGGGGGAATTTAAAGCCTTTATTTCACCTCCCTGCAAGAATGGGGGGGATTTTAAGCCTTTATTTCACCCTTTAACTTCCAATGGCAGCAGAAGAACGGAGAGAGCAGGAATTGCAGAGGGACTGCAGGAATTGCTCGTGGGACAGGGAAAGGGAAGGACACAGAGCCAGGGAGGGCAGAGATGTGCGATACCCACGTGTTTTGTGTTGATGCCCGCCCCTGGCACGCTGATTATCGCCAAGGCCACTTGAGAAGGACCAAAACAACCGCGGGACTGCAGTCAAGGCACCGGGGAGGGGCATCCCCCGGGAGGAAACGGGAAGTGCTTTACAGCAGCGTGCTGGAAGGGCTGAATGGCCGATGAAGGCTTCTCCTCTGTCGGTGCTGAGAAAAACTTCCTGGCGGCTGCAGCGCCAAGCGCCCGCCGCTGGAGCAGGAAACCAGGCAGGGTGTGCCCAGCCCATTCCCAACGCACGGCGGGGCACAGAGGATGCAGTGCCACGTGGGCAGCACGCAGGCAGCGGCCTCGTGGTTTCCCGGCCGCGTGTCCCGGGGGGAGCGGGATGCGGCTGCAAATTTCGGCAAATTTGGGATTTCTGGGCGCGATCGGCACCGGCGGGACTCGAACCGCGGCCAGGCGAGCCCTGAGACCACGCCCCCATCGCTAAACCACGCCCCGTTTGTGATCCACGCCCCTGATTGGTTCCGCCCCAGGCCCCGCCTCTCCATTGCCGCCGGCGGGTCATGTGACGGGCCAAGATGGCGGCGCTCAGGGCGGCGGTGCCGGTGCTGGCGCTGCTCGGGCTATGCCCGGGTCCCGCGGCCGCCGCCGCGCCCCTGGTGATCTGGCACGGCATGGGTGAGTCGGGACCCTCCGCCAGGGCCGCGGGGGCGGCGAGGCTGGGCTGGGAAACCGGGCAGCACCGAGGGGCGCTCGTTCCGGTGTCCCCCTCCTCCGGACCGCCGGTCTCGGCGGGACCGGGAGGTGCTGCCCCTCCCGGTGCCGTGGCTGCTGGGCTGGCGGTTGTCTGTGGAGGTTCGGGGCCGTGGCGTGGTGACGCATCCCGGTGTTCCCTCTTGTAGGAGACAGCTGCTGCAATCCGGTGAGCATGGGCTACATCAAAAAACTGGTGGAGAAGAAAATCCCCGGGATTTACGTCCTGTCGCTCAAGATCGGGAGCAGCCTGATCCAGGTGAGCCGCGTGTCACCCGCGGGGCTGCGGGCGGGCGGGGCTGAGCCGCTGCAGCCCGTGCTTGTAACAGGATTCCAGCGGGATTCCTGCCCTGCTTCCCGACCAATTTTCTGTTCTCGCTGAGGTAAACAGCTCTGACAGGTAGAACCCGATAAAGTCCAGCTAATGCCTGCAGAAAAGCACCGGGGGAAAACAAATCCCTGACCTAAATTGGATTAATATGCAAATCCAGTGATTAGCACACTCAGCCAGCGCAGGTAGTGCGTGGGAGGCTGTGCTGAGGCAGGGATTTATCCCTGGCCACGCTCCTCCTTCTGCAAACATTTATTTATTTCAGTGTAATCAATTGCACACTGCTGCACCTTCATGGGGTTTGACAGGATTTTGTAGTGCTGTGGAATTTCTTAAAATAATTTCTCAGGGTAGTATGTGGTGTAGGTGGATTTCTGGGTTCTGGAGAAGTTTGATTTTTAATTTTTATATTGATATGAACAAAATGTGAAGGGATTCAAGTTGAGAAGAAGTTTGGGGAAATGTGCCCCATGTGAGGCAGCTCTGCCAACCAGAGCAGGAGGGGAAAGGGAAGTGAAGGTAAAAGAGAAGTCCCGGAACAGAAATTTCACTTCTGTCCCCGTCAAAGCTCAGGTCCTCTTTGTAAACCACAAATGTCAGAGACGTGTTTGCAGAGCTCAGAGCAGCCCCAGCACAGGTACAAATGCTGCACCCTGCTCTGGTCCCCAGGACATGGAGAACAGCTTCTTCATGAACGTCAACGCTCAGGTGAGCGAGGTGTGCAGGCAGCTGGCCCAGGACCCGCAGCTCCAGCGCGGCTACAACGCCATGGGCTTCTCCCAGGGAGGCCAGTTCCTGTGAGTCTGCTCTCTGCTCCAGCCCAGGGGCTCTGGGGGGTTCAAATCCTCATTTGTGATCTTTCAGAGGTGCCCAGCACACACAAAATGTTAATTCCTAAAGGCAGGAGTGGTCCAAGGGGGCAGGTTGTGTTTTTGTGCCCTTCCAAGCAGGGTTAAATCCCTTGGCAGGTGTTGCAGCAGTGCCCAAGCCCACACAGAACCTGCACAGACTCACAGTTCCTGTAAATCTGCTCTCTGCTCCAGCCCAGGGGCTCTGGGGGGTTCAAATCCTCATTTGTGATCTTTCAGAAGTGCTCAGCAGACACAAAATGTTAATTCCTAAAGGCAGGAGTGCTCCAAGGGGGCAAGTTGTGTTTTCCTGCTCTTCCAAGCAAGGTTAAATCCCAGTGGCCAAGCCCACACAAAACCTGCGCAGATTTACAGTTCCTGTAAGTCTGCTCTCTGCTCCAGCCCAGGGGCTCTGGGAGGTTCAAATCCTCATTATGGCGCTTCAGAAGTGCTCAGCAGATGCAAAATTTTAATTCCTGAATGCAGGATTGTAGTGTTTGTGGGTCCCCAGAATGAGTGAGAGATGAGAATTAACTCCATGTTCTCAGAAGGCTGATTTATATTATATTATATTATATTATATTATATTATATTATATTATTTACATGAATTACATAATATCATATCATATCTTATATTAATTACATTAGATGACATCACATTATATGACATTACGTTATATTATATTCTAAAACTATACTAAAGAAAGAGAAAGGAGACATCAGAAGGCAAGAAAATAATGATAATAAAAACCTGTGACAGACTCAGAGTCCGACACAGCTGGCTGTGATTGGCCATTAATTAAAAACAATTCACATGTTTGGATAAACAATCTCCAGATCACATTCCAGAGGAGCAAAACATGAAGCTGAGGCTTCCCAGGAGAAGAAATCCTGGTGAGGGGATTTTTCAGAAAATATCACAGTGACACAGGAGTGCTCCAAGGGGGCAGGTTGTGTTTTCCTGCTCTCCCAAGCAGGGTTCAGTCCCTTGGCAAGCCCACACAGAACTGTCAGAATGAGAGCACACACCCTCAAGCTGCACCAGGGGAAATAGAGGTTGGATATCAGGAAAAAGATTTTTCCACAAAAGGTGATAAAGTTCTGGAATGTTCTGCCCAGGGAGGTGCTGGAGTCTCCATCCCTGGGGGTGTTTGACAAAGCCTGGATGTGGCACTGGGTGCCAGGGGTGAGCTGAGGGGTTGGGGCATGGACTTGATGATCTTTGAGGTCTCTTCCAACCCGGTGATTCTGGGAATTCTGTGAGTTTGTGTTCTCTTTGCTCTTCCCCACAGGAGGGCTGTGGCCCAGAGGTGCCCTGCTCCTCCCATGCTCAGCCTCATCTCCGTTGGAGGACAGCACCAAGGTAGTGTCTGCCCCCTGGCACGGCTCCTGGGCACCTTTGGGGGCTCTTTCCTAAACTCTGATCACTTTCTCACCAGTTAAATTGTCCCTTTGTTCCTGGCTGGATCTGGTGATGTGTTTGGCCCAATTAGCGTTTGCTGATTTCATTATCTTGATCTTGCTTAATTGGCAGTGGAAAGGAACCTCTGTCTTCTGCCTGGGTAGGATTCTTACCCACCTTGGGAGCTCTTGGGATGAGTTATTTTGTGGGGAAATTGCTACAGAAATTGTGAAAATTGTGAAACTGAACCTTCTGGGCCACGAGGGTATTTTACAATCAGCATCCTGAAGCTGACTGTAAAATCAGCTGCTTGTTTGGGGGGACATTTCCCTGCAAAGCCCCAAGGAAAAGGAGTTGTAAAAAGGAATTTAAGAGTGAGTTCCAGATACTCTGCCCTGAGAATCCCACAGCTCCTGCAGCTGTTTGTGTGTAGCAGAGAGGGAGGATTTGTGGGGAGCCCCCAGCACCCCCATCCCCTATCTGTGCCCCAGCTCAGGGGCAGGAGGGGCTGTGTGAGAGCTTGCAGGGCCAAAATCTGCCTGATCCCCTGGGTGACTCTGCTCCTGCTGTGCAAGAGGAGGCTCCTGTGCAGCAGCAGGGTGTTGAAGTGAAGGGAGACGACCCATCTTTGTTGATCAGCATCTGTTGAAGTGAAGGGGAGAAGCGACCATCCGATGATGCATCGAACTCTGATTTATTGATCAATCAGTCACTTTATATAACAGTGTTAATTAACTTCATGCATATTGCAAAATCCGAGGTCACGATAGGCTAACAGAGAAAACTAACCACTCATTTTGTTTTACAATACCTACAATTGTTTATTAAAAACAGAACCAATGTTCCCACTGTGATAGGAGAGTTTCGCAAAACTTCCATATCTGTTCCCAGGGAGCCAGCTTTTCTCAGACAGAGTGCTTTGCTTGTTATGGGAAGACTCTCTGAGAACCTTATTGTTTATAAAAATGAACCTGGGAACTGCTTTAGGAACTGCTTTACTTTTACCTTTTACTTTTCTCTCAATTGTATGCCTTCATGGCCTTTTTCTTTAAGCCATTCTCCAACAAGCATCGACTCCGATTTATTGAACCAATCAATCACCTTTTATAACAGTGTTAATTGACTTCATGCATATTGCAAAATCCGAGCTCACGATAGGTTACAGAGAAAACTCTACCCCCTCCTTTTGTTTACAATACCTGTGGTTTGTTTATTGAAACCAAGATTTGTGTTCTCACCGTGATATGAAAAGTTCTCAGAACTTTCATATCTGTTCCCAGACCAGCCAAGGACAGAATGTTTACCTGTTATGAGAAGACTGTCTGAGAATCCTGCTGTTTATAAAAAATGTGCCTGAGAACCTAGTTATTTACAGAATCAAGCCTGGGAACTGCTGCTTTACAGCTGCCTTTTACTTTTCCATCAGCTGTATACCTTCATGGCCTCTTTCTTTAAGCCATGTTTGAACCAGGCTCTCCACAGCAGGGCCCAGGGTGGTGACTGGGCTCTGTCCCTGTCCCTGTCCCTGTCCTGCCCAGGGGTTTATGGATTCCCTCGCTGCCCTGGGGAGAGCTCCCACCTGTGCGACTGGATCCGCAGAACCCTGGACCTGGGGGCCTACAGCAAGGCAGTGCAGGAGCAGTGAGTACATCCCCAGCAGTGCCAGCTTTCCTCCTTTTGGGCTCCACAGACTGCCAGCTGCCAGTGGGGGCTCAGCACAGAAACAAAAGGCAGCAGCACGGGCCTGGGGGGGAACTTTATTTCACTTTATTTCACTTTATTTCACTTTACTTCACTTTTTATTTAACTTTATTTGATGGTAAAACTCCCCAAGTCCTGGATCCCAGGCTCCAAACTGAGAACAACACTTTTTTCTCTAGGGGTATTATTAATTGTTTTGTAATTAGGTTGATAAATCATACCTGGAGGGTTGAGAGTTGATTACTTGTGATGGTGTTCACAGGGGTCTGAGGATGTGGGAAGAGATGAGGATCTGACTCCATGTTTCAGAAGGCTTGATTTATTATTTTATTATATATATTCTATTAAAATTGTACTAAAAGGATAAAAGAAAGGATTTCATCAGAAGGCTGGCTAAGAATAGAATAAGAAAGAATGATTACAAAGGCTCTCAGACTTTCTGTCCGAGCCAGCTGACTGTGATTGGCCATTAATTAGAAACAACCCCATGAGACCAATCCCAGATGCCCCTGTTGCATTCCACAGCAGCAGATAATCATTGTTTACATTTTGTTCCTGAAGCCTCTCAGCTTCTCAGGAGGAAAAATCCCAAGGAAAGGATTTTTCATAAAAGATGTCTGTGACAGTAATTCATGGATTGGCTAGGGAGGGTAGTAAGAGAGCTGGGAATGTTACTGAGATGAGGATTAGTGGGATTCCTAGGAAGGATGGGCTTGAAAATTGGTTGAAGAAGCTGAAATTCATGGTCAGGTTCAGGGGGCAGTGCTGAATAAAAAAAAACCCACACTATAACACCCCAGGGCAGGCTCAGGAGCAGCTCTGCCTCTCCAGGCTGAGCTTTGCTTTGTCCCCTCTGCAGCTTGGTGCAGGCAGAGTATTGGCATGACCCCCTGAAGGAGGAGGAGTACAGGAAAAACAGCATTTTCCTGGCTGACATCAACCAGGAGAGGGTAAGGACACTCTGCCCTGTGAGGGCTCAGGCTGAGCAGTTTTCCTCTCTCTGGGCTCTCCAGTGGCTTGGATGTGTTCTCCTGCTTCCATCCAGGGTATCAATGAGACCTACAAGAAGAACCTGATGGCTCTGAAGAAGTTTGTGATGGTGAAGTTCCTCAATGATACCATGGTGGACCCTCCAATCTCTGAGGTGAGGGAGGCAGGGCAGCTCCTGGGGCTTCTCTGTCTCTGGTTTGTCCTGGCAGAGGGTACAAACCCAGGCCTGGCACTGCCCTGGAAGCCCCCTTGGCTCCTGGCACTCCTTCAGCAGCTGCTCCTTCATTTTTTATCCATTTTTATGCAGTGGTTCGGGTTTTACAAAAGTGGCCAAGCCAAGGAGACCATCCCATTGCAGGAGACCTCACTGTACAAAGAGGTGAGTGCTGGGGGCTGGGGGCTTCTGCTGTGTCCCCTTTCTGTCCCTGGGGTCCCACAGCCCTGCTGCTGTCACTCCTGGGGCATTGCCTCCCCTGCCAGGAGATGCTGGTTTGGGGGCACATTTCCCTGCAGGGGACATTTCCCTGCAGCCACTCCTGGCACTGGAACCCAGGGAGTGACACTGGAGGTTCCTGCCTGGCCCAGGGTCCCCTCAGTGCCTCATGAGCTCTGCTCCTGCTCCAGGCTTTGCTCCTGGAATCCCTTTTCCCCTCCATGAGGAGCAGAGCAGAGCTGGAATGTCCCCCTTCTCCCCACAGGATCGCCTGGGGCTGCAGCAGATGGACAAGGCAGGGAAGTTGGTGTTCCTGGGGGTGCAGGGGGATCACCTGCACTTCTCAGAAGAGTGGTTTGACAGCACCATCCTCCCCTTCCTGCACTGAAGCTCCCTGGGCAGGGTTTTTGCTGTAACTCACACCAGTAACTCACACCAGCCACTGTGCACAGCCCTTGGGGCACCCAGGCCTGCAGGGATTGGGGAGGGGAACAAGAGGGGGTTTGGTTCAGAGGGGTTTGGTCCAGAGGGGTTTTGGTTCAGAGGGGTTTTGGTTCAGGGGGGTTTGGTTCAGAGGGGTTTGGTTCAGAGAGGTTTGGTTCAGAGGGGTTTTGGTTCAGGGGGGTTTGGTCCAGAGGGGTTTGGTCCAGAGGGGTTTGGTTCAGAAGGGTTTGGTTCAGGGGGGTTTGGTCCAGAGGGGTTTTGGTTCAAGGGGGTTTTGGTTCAGAAGGGTTTGGTCCAGAGGGGTTTTGGTTCAGAAGGGTTTGGTTCAGAGGGGTTTTGGTTCAGAGGGGTTTTGGTTCAGAGGGGTTTGGTCCAGAGGGGTTTGGTTCAGGGGGCTTTGCCAGGGTGGAATTTCACTCCCAGCTGGGCTGAGCCTTGCCCTGACTCTGACCCAGCCCTGGTGAACCCACCCCAGTTCTCAGAGCTGCTCTCCACCCCCTGTTCCTGCAGGCAGCATTAACCCAGCTCACTAATGCAGGGATCAGCAGGACTCTCATGGTAGGCAGGGCAATCATGTCACAGCCTCTGCTTCAGCAGGGGGGAAAAGGCCAAATTTTGGGGTTTCTGGGAAAATTAACGAGGGTTTAGAATTCAGCAGTATTAACAGCTTGAACAGTTTTCAACTAATGCCTTGGTTTATGCTCTTTTGTACAACAAATCAATAAAGAACTTGCCATCTAATAAACTAAATAAAAGCTGCTGACTGTGTTTGGAGGGGAGCTGAGGAAATTCTGGAAAAGTATTCCTGGGAACTGGGAACTTGTCCCCCCAAAAATGAGACAAGAGCCACAGTAATGAGCAAGTTGGCATTAACTTTATTCTATCTTCTGTATAATCTTAAGTACATAAGAAAGGTTTTTTCACAAGCCTCAGGAGAAGACAAGTACAAGTCACAGGACAGTTTCAAATTAAAAAAAAAAAATTTGCATAATTCTTCCTTTTTTTTTTTGTTTTTTTTTGCAAGTTTTGTACTAGAGAAAAAGAACATTGACACTTGACAGAAGAAATGCATTTCAGATATGCTTATGCCACCCGAGGCGTTGGAAAAATGAAGGTCAAAGCACGTGCAGCTCCCTTTGTGGGTCAGTACAGTACTGTGAGATCCATCACTCTGCTCCAGGGCCCTGGAACAGAGGCCACAAAGCTTCCACCAAAATAAAGAGCCAAGCAACAGGAGGGGAAAAAGGGCAGGATTCAGAGGGGGCTGATTGCAGATGAGGAAGAGAGTGATGAACCGACTTGATCCAACTCTGGTATTTACAGCTCTGCACTGCTGACCTGGAATGGAGCAGCTCCTTCCTCTGGGGAAGGGCACAGCTTGAGAAAAACCGTCCTGGCAGCCTGAAGCTGAGCTCAGCTGCTGCAGGAAGGAAGCCCTGGGGCAAAGGTTGCCTTGTGAAGGTGGAGGGCTCATGGAATGAGAGGTGCTCAGCTCCAAGCTACCAGCCAGGCTGCTGGGTGGCCCTGGTGGCACCAACTGCAGCCTTCCTGTGGCACTGGGGCACGAAAGCCTCCTGTCATGGCACAATCAGGAATGCACTGAGCTAGTGGGAATGATGGAAGAGAAATCAGGGTGGAATTGGCCCAGGTCCTCAGCCTTTGGTCCGACAAAACCGTTCCCGTGTCCTGTGGTGGCAGCAGCTGCTCCAGAGAGCTGGAGGGAGCAGCCTGCAGGAGCTGCCCAGGACAGCTGGGTGCTGTGGCCTCTGACAGACACTGTCACTTGGTAAAAAAGGGGGACAACATTCCTCTCACATGGAACAGTTTTGCTTAAAGGCAATACAAAAACAACACTCTGAAAGCCAACTGCCAGGACTGGCTGTGGAGTTCACCGAGACTCTGATCGATTGCTGCAGTTAGATGGGACAAGGGGAGAGAGAAAAGAACCTTCCTGCTGAGAGAGGTGACAACCACCACCTACCCCAAGCCCCAGGCACAGGAACCTCAGTGATGGCAGGCAGCTGTGTCTCTCGGGTAGAAGAGAAGCAGTTTGAGAGCAGAAAGGTACAAGAAATCTAAGAGAAATCATCTGAAAGCAGATTTGTCCCACAGCAGGGCCAGGGGAGGGTGAGAGCCTTGGAGCTTTTCGGCTTAGCCAGCAATTTCTGTCACGGTGGTGACCAACTTCTGACCGTTCCACACTGTCTTGAACTGTTCTGGGACAGGGAATTCAGTCTGGAGGGAAAAAACAGAAAGCTGTTGTCAAAAATCAGTTTATGGCTGAGTTAGAAACCACTCCCACTGCTTCAGCCATTTCTTTTCTCAGCTTTGTGCTGTCCTGTACCATCTCTGGTGCCTGTTCTGCCCCCAAGAGATCCTGAGGAATAAGCAGCTCTCACAAACCAGCAATAATCTTATTTACAGATGCTTTTTGCTGTTTTTATAAAAAAGACCATCATTCACAACCTCCAAACTCCACAAACCCCACTGTAACCAACACCCTGCAGGGCTTTATCAAGACACAGCTCCTGCGTCCCCCAGCAGGGCTGCAGGAGGATTCCAAAGCAAACTTACAAAGTTTTCCACCTCCCAAAGGACTGCACTTACAAAGTCCCCCCCGTCGGTGGGGATGAGCACGTTCATCTCCGAGGACTTGGCACTGACGATCTCGCAGTCGAGGGAGCTCTTGCTCAGGTACACGTGGCACCCATCTGTCTTGTTGATGGAAATCGTTGGCACTTTACCCATGACCTGGCAGGGCCAGAGCACAATTAGCCTAAACTGGCTAATTTTTTAGCCAAAAATTAGCCACAGCAATTTTTGAGGTGTTTTCTTTCAAGGCAAGAGGTTGGACTCCAAGCCCTCCCCGTGACGATCGCACAGGATTCAAATATTCCCACCTTCAGCAGAAATCCAAAGTTTTTGTTTGTGATTTTCCCCAATTTCTTGTTCTGATTTCTTTAGAACAAAACTTGGGCAAACTGACCATCCCAAATGAGATGCCCAAACTGAACTGGAATAAGCCCTGCTGCTGCCCTCCTGCTTTGGCAGCCAAAGGTGCTTTTCCACCAGCTCTTACCCAAACCCTGAAACAGCTCAAAGACACAAATTTCAGCCCTTTCCCAAAGGACAGATGATGTTCCATGGGTATTCTCCACAGTTGCACACTCCTGCTCTGGAAATTCAACTGCTCCAGAGCCAGGAGAGAGAACAAGAACTTTTACTCACCTGAACTTTGACATCCCTGCTGTTGATGATCTCCACAATGCCCACCACGTCGTCAAACACCAGACCCAGCTTCTTGCAGTTGTCTGCAAAGACAAGCAGATCAGGGCACAGAGGTTTTGGAGGCCCCAGCTCCTGCACACACACACCAGCAGCAGCTCCCAGGGCTCTCCCCACTCACCCAGGGTGATGGAGTTGATCTTGCCTTTGATTTGGAGCGTGCTGTTTGTGCACTTGAAAACATAAGCTACCTGCTTCAGTTCTGTGTCACTGATCACCAGGTTAGTGGCATTCTCCTGGTTTTCCTGAAAAGGCAGAGGAAACGGACTTCATTTTCTGAATGCAGAGCAATTAATCCATGAAAATCCCTTTAAAAACAATCAGGTGCCTTCAGGCTGGTGCCTCTTAGGACAAAGTTCTCCAGAAGAGCCCCCTTTGCTTCTCCAAAGCTCCCATCCCTCCAACCCACTCCTGCCAGCACCAGGCACTCACCACTCTCCACTTTTTGCCTTCTAATTCTAGCAAAGGAGGTGCCTTTGGGGAGGGGTTTGCATTACAGGCAGGTTTGGGAGCAGTGAAAGGTTTGGGGCCGCTTCTCACGGGGCCCCCCTGGTTCTTCAGGGCTGGATTCTTGTGGGTTTTCATGTCATCTGAGACGTGCCTCAAGCCTGCAAGAGAAGGCAAAGCTGAGAGCCAGCTCCCCTCCAGGAATGCAGCTCCCCAAACACCAGGCATCGGTGGTTATCCTAGCTAAGATAACTCTTGTCAAAACACAAATAAACTCCTGAGGCTGGGGCTAAGTGTGAGTGACAGGAAGGGAAGGAGGAAGCAGGAAATGCTGCTGCAATAATGACAAGAACACAACATAAACCACAGAACCAGAGTGTGCCACAGCTCTTCCACTCTGCAGCTGGGAAAAGCCCTGAGCCCAGCACCTCCGGAACTGATGTGCTCACCAGGGAACACAAAAAAGGGAAAATTTGTGCAAACAACAGCTGCCAAATTGCACTTTTTGCACCAGAAAGATGCAGGCAACCAAAGGGCTCAGCCTCAGGTATTAAGTTCATGCCTTGCTCCACCTGCCAGGTGAGGGTGACAATGATGAGGGACAATCCTCACCTGCCAGATGAGGGTGACAATCCTCATCTCAGTAACATTCCCAGCTCTCTCACTTCCCTCCCCAGACAATCCATGAATTACTGACTCTCAACCCTCCAGCTATGGTTTATCAACCTAGTCACAAAACAACCAATAATACCCCTAGACAAAAAAGGACACAAATGAGCCCTAATTTTAACATCCCTCATAATCTTCCTCCTACTCATCAACCTTCTAGGGCTGCCACCCTCCACATTTACCCCACACATTTGTCCCTGGGAAAGCGTCAGCCCCGGAGTGGGGCTGGTGGGTTTTTATGTCTTTTTTAAGCAGGTGCATTGAGGGGCAGCAGGAAAACAAGGAGACACAGCAGCAGGAGCAGCAGCAGAGCAGTCCCTCCCTCGCTGAGCCCCCACATACCCGAGGTGATCCCTTCTCCCCGGTTGATCTGCGCGAACAGCGCCGAGCGCGAGGCCGAGTCGTCCGTGCCGGAGCTCACGGGGGCAGGAGGAGGGGGAGGCCCTGGAGGTGGGGGTGCAGGCCCAGCCGGGGGGGCAGGGGCTGCTTTAGCCCCTGCTGTGGCCACAGGACCCTGGAAGAGCAGGGAAGAGGAAAGGAGCTGGCACCGGCCCCGCTCCTGCCCCGCCGAGCCCTCCCCAGGCTCCCTGCTGCAGCAGCACTCACTGTTTTGCTCCAGGTCAGCCCTGTGGTGTGGTACTCCTTGATGTAGGCCTGCAGCTCCGTCCAGATGCTCAGGTAAGCTTTCACCCAGTCCACTTGTTTTTTGTCTCTGAGAACACAAAGAGGAGGAATTAAAGGCTGAGGGAAGCGGCTGTGGGCAGATGCTGGAGCAGCCCTGTCACAAACACATTTTATGAAATATCCTTTCCTTAGGATTTTTCCTCCTGAGAAGCTGAGAGGCCTCAGGAACAAAATGTAAACAATGATTATCTGCTGCTGTGGAGTGCAACAGGTGCATCTGGGATTGGTCTCATGGGGTTGTTTCTAATTAATGGCCAATCACAGTCAGCTGGCTCAGACTCTCTGGTCAGTCACAAACCTTTGTTATCATTCCTTCTTCTTCTATTCTTAGCCAGCCTGCTGATGAAATACTTTCTTCTATTCTTTCAGTATAGTTTTAATATAATATATGTGATAAAACAATAAATCAGCCTTCTGAAACATGGAGTCAGATCCTCATCTCCTCCCTCACCCTCAGACCCAGTGAACACTCACACAGCCCCAGCCGGCCAAGCTCAACACCAGCCCTGGGAGAAAAGGTGAACTTACACATCCTTGTACTCCTTGAGGATCCTGTTGGTGTAAAACATGGCAGCATCGGTCATCTCCTTCACGTAAGGACCAGGCTTTGGAGCCTAGGGCACAGAGAACACGTTGGCACTGAGCAGCCCACCAGAACCTCCCCAGCAGCCCAAGGAAACTCCCTTCCCATGGAGTCCTCACCATGGCCACCCAGCCCAGGGCTGGGATGCTCTCACTGACTGCTGACAAGTGGTTGAAGAGTTTGCTGCCACGGTTCTTCTCCCTGAAGTTCTGCACAGCCTGGATCTGCTCCGAGATGGGCTTGAGGAGCTCTGAGAAGGCGTTCTGCAAACGACACACAATCAAAGAGATTAATTAGCACTGGAATGGCTCTGCAATGGCTGCACAGCTGAGCTGGTGGGGACTCAGAACAAGACTCCAGCTGGCAGCAGTGGCTGCTGCAGCTCCTGTCCAGGCCTGGTCCCACAGGCAGCTCCTCCAGCTGAAGTCATTGCTCCCACCGGATCGGCGCCGTGGGAGAACGCCAAGATCTGTGACTCATGTTCAATCCAGGAGACACTGACAGGGCTTGTTAGTAACGAGGACAGAAATAGCATTTGCCTTTCCTGGGTTCTTTTGTTCCAACACAGTTTGTGGAATTTTTCCTCTCCTCCATGAACCCTCGGAGAAAGGGGTGCTGGGCAGGTTTGGCACCCACAGCCCATCCACAACCAGAGTCCCAGCAAGTTCTAAGGTCACCCCCACCAAGCCAGATTTGAGGATTCCAGTTATTTCTCGAGTCAATCCTTCAGTTTTTGGACGATAAAAGTTTGTTCCTGTGTGCTGTTCCCTTGGAATGCTGACTGGAAGTGCCAGAAGTGCTCTGGGGTCAGAGACAGCAAAGAGCCAATTCCACATTTCCAGAGATGCCTCTGAGGAAACTTTCCCTTCCTTTAGCATCCGAGAGTCTCCTGCTGGTGGCAGCAGAGAGGGACAAATTTGGGCAAAACTCGCCTTCCAAAACCTCAGCTTCTGCTTTTGCTGCTTTTTCATCTCTGTTTAGATGAAAACTGAGAGGTCCCAAGCACTGCTGGCCAGGCCACACTTTCAGAAGCTCCAGCCCAGCAGCACATTCCAGTCCCAGGATGGGGAAATTCTTCAGCACAAGCACTGAGAGCTCACACATTTTGCATTTTAAACTGGCTGCTCCAGAATTAGACTCCTGCCAGACAACCTGCACAAAGAGCTACCCTAGATTAAGGCTGCTCTTTGTTCATAATCCTTTATTTAAATAACGTGGCCGTGGGATTTGTAAGCAGGTTCTCAGGCTAGAGGCTGCACAGGGCTGCATCCCAGCAAGCCTGGTGGAACACAACAACCCTCCAACGCTGATTTTGGGGGAAAAAAATGCAGATCTATTTTGCAGTGAACAGGAAAGGAGCACAGCAATCCAGCTCCCACAATGAAACAGTAGAAGGCACGACTGAGTGAGATAATAACTGCAAAGAAAAGCAAGGTGGGATCCTGTTGCTCAGGAAAATACAGTTCTCAGCAGGGAAAAGCCAATGCATTCAGGATCAGATTCTCAGGCACACATCCTGCTGAGAAGCAGCAGCCCAGGGTAAAGTGTTAAATTACCTGCTAAGGACAAATCAATCCTAAAAGCCCAGCCATTATTCAGAGGCCATTCAGCAGAGACAAGTGTCTGCTCTGCTCCTGGAGGAGTTTGATGCCTCAAAGTCTCTGAGCAGCATCACATAATGAAAAGCAGGAGCTCCACAAATCCCAGGGTGGCTCCTGTCTGCAGCTTCTCAGGGAGCACTGATTGAGCAGAGCTGGTGCCAGGTGAAACTGGAGGCAGAGGCTGGGAGCTGACAGCCCCACAGCTGCTGTAACAACTGGGAAATGTCAGTTCTGCAGCTCCCAGAACCAACATCTGGTTCTGGCCAATATTGGGGAGCACCCAGAGCAGTTCATGCCCTCAGAGTGTGGGAAATCCCGGATCAGAAACCCCTGATCAGAAATTCCCTAATCAGAAACCCCTGATCAGAAACCCCTGATCAGAAACCTCTGCCCTCAGGTCAGGGGTGGCTGTGAGTGCTGGGGGAACCTGGGCTGTCACAGCTGGGCTGTAGCCATGAGATTTTTTATGGAAAATCCTTTCCTTAGGGTTTTTCCTCCTGAGAAGCTGAGAGCCCTCAGGAACAAAATGTAAACAATGGTTATCTGCTGCTGTGGAATGCAACAGGGGCATCTGGGATTGGTCTCATGGGGTTGTTTCTCATTAATGGCCAATAACAGTCAGCTGGCTCAGACAGAGAGCCAAGCCACAAACCTTTGTTATCATTCCTTCTTTTTCTATTCTTAGCCAGCCTGCTGATGAAATCCTTTCTTCTATTCTTTTAGTACAGTTTTAATACAATATATATAATAAAATAATAAATCAAGCCTTCTGAAACATGGAGTCAGATCCTCATCTCTTCCCTCACCCTCAGACCCCTGTGAACACTGTCACCACAGCTGGGCCAAAAGAGGAACTGGAGCAGGATGGGGACACTCACCTCTGCTGGCTGCTGGTGCTGAGATGCCACCACCAGAAGAGCCCTCTCACTCATCAGGCCTGCATGGACCATCTCAGCCTGAGGACAGACACAAACATGAGGGAGATTCCCTTGTGGAACACCACAAACCACCCCAGCTGTGAGGAACCACCCACACCAACCCAAAACACATTCCTGGAGGAACCCATCCTCAGGGGAACCTCAGCAGAGGGAGCTGGGGAGCTTTCAGGCCTCCTGAAGGAGGTCTGGACACAGCCAGGCACTTCAGGATCTCCAGGAGAAGGTTTGGTCCACCCTGAGTGTGTAGGTGGCAACCTGGAGCTTATCTGTGCATCTGCTTTGAACCCTGAGGGATTACAAAGGTCCTGGGACACAGTGCTAGGGGAATGCAGATTCTGACAGCAAATCTGGCCCTTGCAGCCCTGAGGAGGGATAGGCAGCACCCCTGGAGCAGAGGGGGAACAGGGTCCTTACGTGCTTCTGCACATCCCCACCGACTTCTCTGCTGATCTTGGCGTACTCAGCCACGGGCCCGGCCAGAAGGGCATCGAAAGCCTGCACGTACTGAGCCACTCCTGTGGGAAAAACAGAGCACAGAGATCACCAGGAGCACCCCCAGGCTGCCACAGCACCCCCCAGGCTGCCACAGCACCCCCCACCTGCAGGAGGCTGAGCCCAGGCTGGGGAAGTGCTGCAGCCACAGAGTTTTTATCTCCATGGGCAGCCCCTCCAGCCTGGCTGCCCCAGAGCGAGCCCTGTGCCAGCTCTGCAGTGCCCTGGGACTGCCCTGGGCCTCACCTTTGGCAGAGGAATCTCCACACATGCCAGGGCCTTGGCACACGTTCTCCAGGCGCTCCACAGCCTTCTCCAGGCGCTCCACCAGCCTCTCCATGTCTGCTGCTGTCCACAACCTGCACAACGGGACACAGTTACCCCATCCCCAGGTGCCACACGGGGTTTATGGCTGGCTGCTACAAGCTCTACCGGTTGCAGGAGAACCATTCCAGCCCAGCTGTGCACCCTGAGGATGGCCAGCAGTGCACCCTGCCATTACACAGACAGCTGGGTTACACAACAGCCTCTTGCTGTTGCCACACTCGCTCCTGAATAGTTCCTATTCCATTTTAAGGGCTCCTTACACGTGTAAGGACGTGAAACTTCCACCTTCTAACCTCGTAGTGACACCACAAAGGTGTGCCCAGGCCCTCAGTGCAGTCAGCTCCTGGCCAAAGTCCCACACAGCCACTGCTCTGCTGGGAGCTCACACACTCCAGGTGAAAACTACTGGATTTAAGTCTCCAAATGCATCTGCAAGGACCTCCTGGAGTCCTGAACTGCTCCCAGGAGCATCTGTGAGCTCAGGATCAGCCAGCACAGAGCCTGAGCCACCCTGGCAGCTGCACGAGCTGAGGCAGCAGAGCTGCTTGTGCAACAACAGCCCTTGCTCTTCCTCTGCAGCCACCACACAGGAAAGGGGCCCAGGCACGCCAGCCATTGGCTGCATGTCATCTGGAAAAAGTCTTAAAAGTCACAGAAACTTTCCATTAATGACTGCTCTGCAGCGAGCAACCAGACAGGTCAGGCTGCCTGCACAGCAATGCCCAGGGAATGCAGGCAGGGAGCAGCGCAGCCACTGGGGCATTTTTATCTTATCAGCACTCATCAGAAAGGTTTCACAGCACGAATCACCGTGGTGGCCTGCACACAGCTCCCCTCTGCAGCCTGCTGAGGCTCAAAGCCCTGTCTGGAGGGGGAGATCCTTCCCCAAACACCCCTAGAGAGGAAGGCAGGGTTTGCTCAGCCGGGCTGACCCTGGATCCCCTCTGAGAGGAAACCTCGAGTTCTCACTGCGAGTTTTGCTTTTGTTCACCAGCCCTGCTGCTTCAGAGTGCACGGTCTCACCTCATTTCCAGAGGATGTGGGGCAGATCCAGCGTTAGTCATGAGCCCAGCACTGATGTCACAAGACAAACAAGGCCCTTTTTCCACCCTTGTCTCCCTCCTTGCAGCAGGAGAGGCAGCCCTGCTTCGAGGGGCAGGGGAGAGGAGGAAGAGAAGCAGCTTCCTCCTCTGTTTGTGCTGAACCAGGGCACACACTGTGCACAAACCCCACTGGATGGCTTCCAGATACACCAAAAAAAAGAGTCCAGAAGAGCTGAAACTCTGCGGCATCAGAGCAATGAACAGCTCTGCATCATTAATTGTGAGCTCTGCATCTTTGATTCCAGCCCTGCATCATTAATTGGGAGCCCTGCATCTTCAACTGTGAGCATCTTTAATTCCAGCCCTGCATCTTCAACTGTGAGCATCTTTGATTCCAGCCCTGCATCTTTAATTGTGAGCCCTGCATCTTCAATTAATTGGGAGCCCTGCATCTTCAACTGTGAGCATCTTTAATTCCAGCCCTGCATCTTTAATTGTCAGCCCTGCATCTTCAATTCCAGCCCTGCATCATTAATTCCAAGCCCTCCAAAAACCTGAGCTCCCCTGGGAGCACAGCCAGGACAGAGCTGGGCTGGCTGTGCTGCCCCCACTCACAAAATGTGGGATTTCCCCCCAAAAAGCCACTTCCATGCTCAGACAGGGCAGCAGGCACCCAGAGCAGTATTTTCCCCAGCCATCAGAAAATTAACACTGGAAATGTCATCACAGTGATCTCTCCAAACTGATTTGCTCATGGATCCTGCCAGCACAAGCAGAATCTGTTCTCTGGCCTTCAGTCCCATCTGCTGCAACAGTTAAATCACATTTTACATGGCCTGGTCATGCAGAGAGCTGCTCTGGAAGAGAAATCTGTTCAAGCTCTGCCCCATGGTCTTGTTTGAAACCCCACTGTCACCTCTGCTTGGCACTACCAGGACAGCCACCAGTTAAAACTGGGTAAATTTAACACTTAACAAAGCGCCTGAGTGCACTGGCAACCAAATTATTATTGTTTATTACAGGCTTTTGGGGGCTGCACAGAGCTGTGGTCTCCTGAGCAGAACAACCTGAAAATGCTGTAAAGAGCAGTCCTGTTCTCAGCACACAGCAGTGCAGGCTGTGCCTGAAACCAGCCCTCTGAAAAACCAGCCTGACTCAAACTCCAATCAAACTGACTCAAACAAAGCTCTGCAGCACTGATCCCTGGCAAGGCTCTAATCTGATCAGCCCCACTGCCCAAACTGCAGCTCTGAGCAGGATTACCAGGCAGAAAATCCAGATGGAGAACTGGAAAACTGCTTCCTACCCCAGCAGGGGCAAACTGCAGCTCTGATCAGGAATATTGGGCAGAAAATCCAGATGGAGAACTGGAAAACTGCTTTCTACCCTAGCAGGAGCAAACTGCAGCTCTGATCAGGAATATTGGGCACAAAATCCAGATGGAGAACTGGAAAACTGCTTCCTACCCTAGCAGGAGCAAACTGCAGCTCTGATCAGGATTACCAGGTAGAAAATCCAGATGGAAAACTGCTAAACTGCTTTGTACCCCAGCAGGGACAAACTGCAGCTTGGGTCAGGATTACAGGGCAGAAAATCCAGATGGAGAACTGGAAAACTGCTTCCTACCCTGGCAGCAAAGGAAGCTGCTGGAGTAGCACATCCCTCAGCTCTGGGTGGGATTAACACCCCAAAATCCCCAAAATCAGCATTCCTTGGGATCCCATGCTCCCTCTCCCTGCATTTGACAAGTCCTGCCTTGTTTATCCACCAAAACCCAATGCCCCACAGCAGCTCGGCAAACCTGCTGCTGCCAGGCAGATGGTGAACTCATTTTAATTTCCTTTTAATGGGCGGCATTAGGGCAACTTAAAAGATAAGTCAGTTGGTAAATTGGCAGCAGAATGAGAGCTAAGGGCAGGCAACCCAAAGTCCTGGATGCCAGTCACTCCCCTTGACTCACCCTCCCTGTGCTCTTTGCCCTGTGGATGAAGTTATTTCTGCTGCCTGGGTACCCACACGGAGGGAAATAAAAAGATTGAGCTGTAACTAAATCAGAGATTAACAATCAGCAAGGAAAATAAAAACAAGCACACAGGACTGCACCTAGACGGTGTTTTGTCTACTGGCCTGTAAATATAAAATAATTCCACAGAAAGTGACAAAACGACTTTACATGTCTCAGTGCAAATTATCATATTTTGTTTCCCCTCCTCTGAAGAGGAAGATGAGAACACAGACCACCCCAAAAATAATTTTTTTTTTTGTTCTACAGATCATCCAGGAGTCATTTTTGCTCTCCTTCAGAGGGATGAGGGAGGCTTTCCCGGGTCTCACTTCCAGAACATCAACACAGGATTTATATTTAAATCTCGTTCCGATTCAATTGAACTTTGATTAGCAGCGGAGCAGAAGCAGCAAACACAGTTTCACCCAGGGCCAGAGGGGCCATTCCTTTTCACAGCACATTTGTTCAGCCATCAACTGCCCTTTATTCCCATCTCAGCCTGGGACATGCTGTGCCACAAACAGGCTGAGCAGAGCAATAAATAAAAGGATTTTATTGCTAAAAACATCATTTACTCCAAACCCTGCACATCCCAGCAAGAGGAGCTTGGGGAACATCAAGGAGCTGGCCTGTCCCAGCCTCAGAGTGAAAAATTCTCAAAAAAATGAAATTATTTCCTTGCCTGAGACAGCACATGAACCTGAGCCCTTCCTGAGGCGTTCTGGAAGACACAAATGTTGGTTTTACAGGCAAAGCAAGCCAAACCTACGCCTGTGCTCACAGCGAGCCCGACACTCTGCTGTCAGCACCACCACATTTGCATCAGCCACTTCCTGTTCCTACAGGCAAAAGAAATAAAGATGGGACAACTAAATTAGGAACATACCACAGTTTATTTCTGAGCTGACACTGGGATATCTCAGGGGATCAGCTACCAGATGATTTCCAACGTTTATATCTGCCAAAAGCCCGGAGAATTTTTTTTTTTTTTTGCTTTTTTAAACAGTTCAGCTCCTCAAGGCAGGAGTCAAAAGCCTGAATTTAGGCAGTGGTCAGGAGCTGCCATGAACACAAGACAGCTATTGCTGGTCCCAGCAGCTGCCAGGACAGAGATCTCAGCTGTTTCTATCCAACAATACTTGCTGACACTGCGCCAGAACCCGTGCTGCCTGCTCCTGCTATTTCAGATCCACTTGATTTAGAAAACCAAGAGTGCTTTAAAAAAAAAAATAAAAATCCATCTGGCCCCTGCTCCAGCTTTCCCATACAACAAACCCTCCTGAAGCCGTTGGAAATGTTATTTGCTGTTTTGCTCACAGGTTAAGAGGGGGTTAAAGCTCAGCGCTGGAGCAAAGGCTCCTTTTTCAGCACAATCCTCTGAATTGGGAGGTTTGTGCCTGCCAGCCTCAGCTGCCACCCTCCTCTCACTTCCTCTGCCTGCCAGGGCGATGAATCCAGCAGGGAGGTAACCAAGGATGTGGGCTCTGAGCAGGGCTGGGAGCAGCAGGGAGCTGCAGATCGGGAATGCTGAGCCTGGGAGTGCTCAGCATCAATCCTGAGCCTGCCCCAGCACAAACTGAGGGTTTGTGCATGAATAACTGGGGGGATTGAGCCTGGGAGTGCTCAGCATCAATCCTGAGCCTGCCCCAGCACAAACTGAGGGTTTGTGCATGAATAACTGGGGGGATTGAGCCTGGGAGTGCTCAGCATCAATCCCGAGCCTGGCACAGCTCAGACTGAGGGTTTGTGCATGAATAACTGGGGATATTGAGCCTGGGAGTGCTCAGCATCAATCCCGAGCCTGCCCCAGCTCAGACTGAGCTCTCTGCATGAATAACTGGGGATATTGAGCCTGGGAGTGCTCAGCATCAATCCCGAGCCTGGCACAGCTCAGACTGAGGGTTTGTGCATGAATAACTGGGGATATTGAGCCTGGGAGTGCTCAGCATCAATCCTGAGCCTGCCCCAGCTCAGACTGAGCTCTCTGCATGAATAACTGGGGATATTGAACTCGGGAATGCTCAGCATCCCTCTGAGCCTGCCCCAGCACAAACTGAACCCTCTGCATGAATAACTGGGGATATTGAGCCTGGGAATGCTCAGCATCCCTCTGAGCCTGCCCCAGCTCGGCCGAACTCTCTGCATGGATAATTTGGGGTATTTTCGGCTTTCAGAGAGCTCAGCAATATCGCAGGGACACAGGAACAGGACGGGCACACACGGCAGTGCCCCGATGCCGCGGATCCCTGGGTTCTCAGGGCACCTGGGGGGATTCCAGAACCCCGGGATTTGCCAAGCAATCCAGTAATTATTGTAATTTTCCCTTTGGCCGGCACGGAATGCTTTGGAATCACACATTGATCCCATCCCAGGCACAAGGCAGAGGAGGAACCGGCAACGGGCTGGGAACGGGAACCACCCGGGGATGGAGAGGGAGCCCGGGGTGTGGGAGAACAGAAATCCCCAAAAAGCGGATCGGCCCCGCCTGCCCGTGCCGGTGAGCCCCGGTAACCGAGAGAGCCCTGCGGGGGTGTCTGCACCGTTCTGGGTCAAATTCACCCCAAACCGCCGCCTTTGGGGGATCCACCCCCATCAACCGGGCCGGGGCTTCTCCTGCCGCCCGGCCCGGCATCTCCCACCGGCCCCGGTCCTGCGGTCCCCGGTACTGCTCCCGGGGCTGGGCCGCGTCCTGGTCCCGGTGCCCGGTCCTGATCCCGTGGCTGGTCGCGATCCCGGTGCCCGGTCGTGATCCCGGTGCCCGCTCACTCTCGCCGGTACCGCCCCCAGATGTGGCCGTGCCCGGTGCCGATCCGCGCTCAGTCCCGGCCGTGCCCAGTGCCCGGTGCCGCTCACTCCCACTCACGGACCCTCGGATCCTCAGCCTGGGCCGTACGCGGTGCCCGGTGCCAGCACCGTTCACTCCCACCCTCACATCCCCAGCCGGGCCGTGCCCGGTGCCGCTCGCTCACTCCCATCCTCGGACCCTCAGCTGGGCCGTGCCCGGTGCCCGGTGCCGTTCACTCCCACCCTCAGCTCCTCATCCCCGGCCGTGCCCGGTGCCGCTCGCTCGCTCGTTCGCTCGCTCCCACCCTGGGACCCGGGCCGTGCCCGGTGCTCACCCCCGGCCGCTCCCGCTCCGCCGCTCCCGGCGCCGCCCAGCCCCGCCGCGCCCGCCGCTTCCGGCCCCCGCCCCGCGCGCCGGATGTGCGCACGGCGAGCGGCGCGGCGCGGCGGGGGGGCGGGGCTTGGGGAGAGCCGCCGTGCGATTGGTGGTCGGGACGGGAGGCGTGGCCAGAACGGCTGAGAGGTGTGGTGAAAGGGGTGGAGCTTCGGGGCGGATTCCGCCCTGCGATTGGTGGATTGAATGGAAGGCGCGGTTTATTATGCGATGGGCGTGGTGATGGGCGTGGTCTCATGTGTGGGCGGGGTTACGAGTTCGGGACCCCCGGGGGGATTTGGGACCCCTGGAGGGGCTGGGAGGGCTCCGGGACCCCCAAAGGGTCGCACCGAGGGGCTGGGGAGGCTCCGGGGTTCGCACCGAGGGGCTGGGGGCGTCTGAGAGCCCCAGCAGGGCCAGCTGGGACCCTGCCGGGTGGGCTGCTCGTGCCCCAGGAGGGGCTGCTGGGGTATGGGGGGGTCCTCAGGAGGTTTGGGACCCCCGAAAGGGGTTGGGACATTGACCGGGAAGGAACGGGACACTGTCCCGGTAATGGCTGGGACACGTTGCCAGGCTGGCAAGGAGGAGGAGGAAGAAGAGGAGGAGGAGGAGGAGAAGCCGCGGCCGCCGCTTCCTGCCCGGCTGCGCTACCAAAGATGGTCACGGCTCGGGGATGGGGCTCGGAGCCGGCGGCGGAGCTCTGCTGACACCCAGCGGGGCTCTGTGACACCGGTGATGCTCTGCAGGTCCCGGTGATGATCTGGTGACACCGGTGGGGCTCTGCTGTCATGTGGGAACCTGTGCTTGGCTCAGCTCGAGGTGTTTGAACCAGCCCTGGGCAATTCCTGCTGCCCCAGGATCCTTCCAGCCCAGGACAATCCATCCTCACCCCTGGGATGTTCCACAAACCCTGCTGCCAGATAAACCCCAGGCTTTTTGCCCCTTCCCCTGTAGATAAGGAGGGGGTTTATTCCTTTATTCCTCACCCTCTGCAGGGAGAGACTCTTCACACTCCCACTTTTCCCCTGCAGGGTGAATAGACTCAGCTGTCACCTCTGGAATTGTCCCTGCAGGCACTCTGAGGTCCTGCCCCCTTTGCTTTCTGGTTTCCTCAGCCCGTTCTCCACCTTGCCCACACCCGCTGTGCCCCCTGCCCCGTCTCCGTCACCAAAATAGAAAATAAGAAATAATAAGAAAATAACTCGTGTTTTTCAGCATCCTAAAAATCGCTGTAGGGAGAAGCAGCCAGGTGCAGGAGGAATCCAGGTGGGCAGCACCCGTGGGGAAAGAAAGGAGAAATCCCAGAGAACAGGGAGAGAAATAAAAAATAACTCAAGAATAGGGAAGGGGAGAGCGGGGCTGCCCTGCCCAGGTCATCCTCAGCAGTTCCTGGAGGAATAAAAAGTTACTTAAGGAATAAAAAAGTTCCTGGAATGGCTGGGGCATGGAGGAGTGCTGTGTGTCAGTGACCTGCTCCATCCCTGCTGCTCATCTCCCTTTTCTCCAAGCTCCCTAGGAATATTTACTTCATTTTTCATATTTATTCCGTGTTTCAGCCCTGTTTTGTCTAAAACATCTCAGCCTCCCTCACACAGCAGCTTTTGGGCTTTTGCAGCCATAGGAGAGGAAAAAGCCAAAGGTTTTTGTGTCACTCGTGGTGGGATGAGTGGGCACTGCAGCCCAGCTTCGTTCTTGGGAAAATGGATTTATTTATTTTTATTTTTTTCCAGCAGGAAACCACGTCACTACCTGATCATTTCTGCCCGTGTGCAGCAGCCCTGGGGCTGCTAACAAACTTGGGAACAGTGGTTTTTGCAAAATATTAACCAAAGCCCACCAAACCCACGTCAGCCCGTGTTTGCAGATGGCGAGAGCGACCTCAGGCTGGTGGCACAGCCAGGGTGACCCCTGGGGACAGCTGTGACACCGTCCTGGGTTAACTCTGCTGTCCCCAGGTGGTGTCAGAGCCCAGCACAGCCCGCTCCAGCATTCCTGCTGCCTCTCCCCAGGCTGAGCTGATTCCCAGCTGGATCTGTCCCCTGATCCAGCCTCCATGGGGACCCTGAGGTGACATCCCTGCCTGTGGGAACCTGTGCTTGGTGTTTGGAACCAGCCCTGGGCGATCCCTGCTGCTCCAGGATCCTTCCAAGCCCAGGGAAATCCATCCTCACCCCTGGGGTGTTTCACAAACCCTGCTGCCAGATAAACCTGAGAGGTTTTGCCCTTTCCCTGCAGAAAAGGAGGGGGTTTATTCCTTTATTCCTCACCCTCTGCAGGGAGAGACTCTTCACACTCCCACTTTTCCCCTGCAGGGTAAATAAATTGTCACCTCTGGAATTGTCCCTGCAGTCACTCTGAGCCACTGAGTCCTGCCCCTTGGAGTTCTGCAGGTTCATGTGCTGATTTTTTGTTTGATTTTGTGCCCTTTGCACTCATCTGGTCCCCAGAGCAGACCAGAACCCGCTGCTCTCCCCTCCTGCACAGCTCCCCCACATTCAGGGCTGGCCCAGGAGGGTGTGGGACCCTCAGGTGGGATCCAGGGCTGATTTCCAGCCCAGCCCTAGAAATGCACCCTGCCTTTTCCACCTCCTGCCCCTCACGACATGCTTCCCAGCACCTGGTGGATTTTCTCCATGCCCAGGCTGTGTGTGCATTAAGCTGTGGGTACAGGCAACACCTCCCTGTGTGGTTTTTTCCACTCATTTCTTCTCCCCGCTTGGAGTGAAGCCCTCTGTGAGCAAACTGGAGCACAATCCCAGCTCCCAGGCTGGAGCCCTGCCCAGGGCTCGAGGGTTATCAGCTCTCATGGTCACTTTCCCCCCACACACATCTCATTTTCTTCAAAGCCTCAGACAGGGCAGGCATGCTTAGTGAGGAATAGCCCACAGTTCAAGCTCCTCTGGGTGGTTTTAGTCTCTTGGGCTGGCTGAAAAAACCCAGAGACTCCTCCTTATGAACTCCACAGAGCCAAAAAAACAAGGAAAACAAGGAGGCAAAGAATAGAGTGTCCCTTATTTCTGTCTTTGAGTAAAAACAAAGGCTCTCAGCAATGTTTGCAAGCCCTGGAGCAGCAGCACTGCCCACACCCCTCAGAGGCAGCCAGGTCATGGCCAGGGCTGGGATAACTCCTGGCCAGGAGCAGAGCAGGGTCAGAACAGTCCCAACAACCCCGAGCTCTGGTGGCTGCAGCCTTCCTCCTCCTCCTCCTCCTCCTCCTGCAGAGGATGCTCCTGCCACCCACCTGCCCCAGCACAGGGGCTGCAGAGAGAGCTGGCTTTGTCCTGCCCCAGAAATTCCCCAGCCATGGGGCCCTGCTGAGCACAAAACCAGCTCCCATCCCTCACCCCCATCCCACCCTCTGCCTTTTTTCTGGGAGCATTCCCAGCTGATCCCTCTGGCTATTTTTAACCACCCCCCATCCTCATTCCTGTCCTTTGTACCCAAATGTGGAACAAAGGACGAGCCACATCCTTCCCCCCAGACCCCCCACTCTCAGCTCAGCCCTGTCACCTGTCCCCTTGGGGAATTCACCCCATCCATGGAGGTGGCTGCTCCCAGCCCCTTTTCTCCAGCTCCTGGAGGCACTGGGGAGCGCAGGGCTCTCCCCCTTTGTGCCGTGGGAGCAGGGAATGTGAGAGGGGGGTATAAATATCCAGGGAGATTAGTGCTCCCCAGCGCTCTGCCCGTGTTGAGTGTCACCCACAGCCCACATTCCCTTTTCTCTCCCCGCTCTCCAGCTGCCTCTCCTGTTTCCAGCCTGCAGTTCACCATCCCTGCTGGCAGCACTTTGATTTCATTCCTCCCTCCGCCCCCCTCTTGAAAAGGAGCAAATAATGGAGCCTTTGTTGGGTGCAAGGAGAGGCACGGGGGCAAGGGGCCGAGCACAGCCTCCTGCCTGGATTATGGCATTCCTGCACCAGGGCTCAGCAAAAGTCAATCCTGCACCCCGTGGTGGCTGAAGGGACCCTGGGCTTGCTGACGGCCGTGAAAAATCCCAGCTGAGTGGAAAAAAAAGGAATTCTTCACACCCACCGCCGACTTCCCCCACTTTTATGTAAATTAATATTAACAGGTCCTCGGGTTTGGGCTCTGTACAGATATATACAAACAGGAAGCAGCTTCATATTTACATCGTTAAGTTAATTAGGCTGTGTAAAAAAAGCACAGGTCCCACATTCGTGCCCTCTGTAGAGACAGCAGAGGTGAGCTCAGTCCTGGGCACAGTGTAATGTACACTAACAATCACCCCCAGGCACGGCTGATCCTGGCAAAACCATCCCAGGCCGGGCTTCCCTGCCCTCCAGAGCCCAGCGGGGAGAGTGCTTCGCCCTGGGGAGGCACCACCATGTGTGTAATGTACACTACCAGCGCTCTGTGTGCCCCGTGCAAGGCACAGGACGGGCACAGATCCCGAGTTCTGGGCAGTGGATCCTCCCCATGGCTCCTCTAGGGTCCCATGCAAGGCACAGGACGGGCACAGATCCCGAGTTCTGGGCAGTGGATCCTCCCCATGGCTCCTCTAGGGTCCCATGCAAGGCACAGGATGGGCGCAGATCCTGAGTTCTGGGCAGTGGATGCTCCCCCAGCACCTCCAGGGCCCTGTGCAAGGCACAGGATGGGCACAGATCCCAAGTTCTGGGCAGTGGATGCTCCCCACGGCTCCTCCAGCACCCTATGCAAGGCACAGGACAGGCACAGATCCCATGTTGGAGGCAGTGGATGCTCCTCATGGCTCCTCCAGGCTGGGGGGTCAAGCCCCTGGGGAGCCCCAGGGTGAGCAGCCAGCCCCAGCCCGGGTCACACAATGCTGGCCAGTTCTGTGTTGTCCGACTCCGAGCTGCTGTTGCTCTCCTCCCTGGGGGAAAGAGTTGGGAATGAGGCGTGGATTAACCCACAGGAGCCAGGGCTGCACCCCAACAATGCCTGCCTTGGGGAACAGCAGCCTCCAGAGGGATGTCAGCACCTCGTGGGGTGTGCACCCCAACGCAGGCAGCCGGGGCAGGTCCCTGCTGATCTGCCAGCACTTCACACCACCCCTCTGGGAGCTGGGATTGGGAAAACAAGTCAGCCCTTCCCTCACGCCACCGCCCACGGGGCCTGGAGGATTCCTGGACAAGCCCCAGTGTGTCCCAACCCGTCTGCTCCTGCCCCCACACACACCCCCACGGGCTGTGCTTGCTGCTCACCTTAAATCCTGCAGGGCTTTCTTGTTCTTGCTCCTCTTCTCCTCGTCGATGGGGTAGAGCTTGAAGAGCAGCAGGCTGAGCAGGATCAGCCCCACGGGCACGGCAGACACCAACATCTTCAGGGTGAAATGCACCTGGCCAGGCTGGGAGCAGCCCCTGGTCTGGTACCCTGCAAAGCTGTGGGCAGAAAAACACTTTCAGACAAAGAAATGGGGTTTGCAGGGGCTCTCTGCTCCCTGTGGGGAGAGTTTTGGGATGACAGCTGGGTTTGGAGCCCATCAATCCCCTCCCAGAGGTTGGGAAGTGCCTCCCTCCCTGTCCCCCAGGCAGGAACTCACTCCAGGCTGAGCGTGGAGATGCCCAGGGACACCCCAGCTGTGAACTTGGTGAAGAAGACGTAGAAGGAGAAGAAGATGGCCTCGTGGCCATGGGAGCTGGGGTGCTGCAGCTTGAAGTCATCGATGACATCAGGCAGCATGGACCTGTGCAGAGACAGGGACAGTGACCACAAGGGTTGGCACAGCAAAGCCACCTGTCACAGAAATATTTTATCCTTTCTTTAGGATTTTTCGTCCTGAAAAGCTGAGAAGCCTCAGGAACAAAATGTAAACAATGGTTATCTGAAGATGTGGAATGCAACAGGTGGATCTGTGATTGGCCCATGTTGGATGTTTGTAATTAATGGCCAGTCACAGTCAGCTGGCTCAGACAGAAAGCTGAGTCACAAACCTTTGTTATTCATTCTTTTTCTATTCTTAGCCAGCCTTCTGCTGAAATCCTTTCTTCTATTCTTTCAGTATAGTTTTAATGTAATATATATCATAAAATAATAAATCAAGCCTTCTGAAACATGGAGTCAGACCCTCATCTCTTCCCTCATCCTCAGACCCCTGTGAGCACCATCACAGCCACCCCCTCCCTGCTGAGAGCATTTCCCTCAGGAGCCCCACATGGGGCTGCACACATGACCAAAAGCCCTTCTGGGGGTTTTTAGGGCTCTGGAAGCCCCTCAGACTCACCAGGGCAGGAGGAAGGCGGCTGCCACGCTGATGCCAGCGGCGACGGCCACCAGGTAGGTGACAAAGAGGTTACTGTCCAGGAGAACCACGAGGATGAGGAAGGGGATGGCAGACTGCAGGGGGGCAGAGAACAGGTTGGCATCCCCAGAACCCCCTGGCTTTCCCCCCTCCCACACATCCCAGCCCTGCAGGGAGGCAGAGGTGCAGCTTCCCTCCCTGAGCCCCAGCACAGCACACACAGCAGCAGGAGGATGTCACCATATTTTATGAAAAATCCCTTTGCTAGAATCTTTTTTCCTGAAGGGAAACTTCAGCTTCTCCATGTTTTGCTACTTTGGAATGCGATTTGGAGAACTGTTTACCCAGCATGTGAATTGTTTTAATTTAATGTCCAATCACAACCAGCTTTGTTGGACTCTGAATCTGTCACAGGTTTTTATTATCATTCCTGTCCAGCCTTCTGATGTCTCCTTTCTCTTTCTTTAGTATAGTTTTAGTATTTTTTTAATAAAATAAATATTACTTATTATATTTATTATGAGATATATAACAAATATAATAAATAATAAAATAATATAACAAATAATAATAGTATTTATATAATACATTATTATGCTGTTTATTATGCTGTTTATTATGCTGTGGTATCATAATATGATAAATATTATAATATAATGTTTATGATTATATATTAACGTAATAAATATTAAATATAATAAATCAGAATTCTGAGAGCATGGAGTCAAATTCTCATCTCTCACCTCGTCCTGGGGACCCTCACAAACACCACCACAGGAGGACAGGCACCAAATTGGCATTAGCAGCAGGGAGAACTCTTTTGGGGGAATTCTGCTGATCCCACATGGTAAAGACCATCCCCACCTGCACCCCACGCTGAGGGGATGGACACTCACTGAGATGCCCACGTAGACAGCACTCTTCTTCCCAAATCGGGTCAGGAACCACTGCCAGAAGGGGATGGTCAGGGTGGCCGAGAGCTGTGGGGACAGAGGGGTCATGGAGGTGACTCTTGGCTGCTGGAAAGGCCCTTCCCAGCTGCTCCCACCCCAATTCCAGCACCTGGGATTGCCACACACTGCCAGGTGGGGCTGGCACAATGCCACACGTGGAGTGTGGGGCCACGTCCTCCTCCCCCAGAGCAGAGCCCTGGCACCACTCCTGCCCCAACAGGGGAGGATCTGACTCAGTCCTGGGGCTGAGAGGGGACCTGTGCCACAGACACATTTCATGAAAAATCCTTTCCTTAGGATTTTTCCTCCTGAGAAGCTGAGAGGCCTCAGGAACAAAATGTAAACAATGGTTATCTGCTGCTGTGGAATGCAGCAGGTGCATCTGGGATTGGTCTCATGGGGTTGTTTCTAATTAATGGCCAATCACAGTCAGCTGGCTCAGACTCTGTCTTTTGTTCTCATTCATTTTCTATTCTTAGCCAGCCTTCTGATGAAATCCTTTCTTCTATTCTTTTAGTATAGTTTTCATATTTAATAACAAATATAAAAATAAATTATACATATTATATAATAAAAAATATATATTAAATATACATTAATAATAAATATATAAATAATAGTAATTCTATAAATAATATAATAAATATATATTTGATATAATAGCTATATATTAAATATATAATATGATATAATATATATTTAATAATATACATAATAAAAGAATTTTTATATTCTATAATATTAATAAATATATGAACTATATTAATAATAAATATATTATTTATAATATATATTCTATAATAAATAATATAATAATAAATATTTATTTGATATAATAAATATACCAAATATATCTTATTATATAATACAAATTTAATAATATAGATCATAAAATAATAAATCAAGCCTTCTGAAACATGGAGTCAGAGCCTCCTCTCTTTCCTCATCCTAAAACCCCTGTGAACACCATCACAGACCTGATCTTGTCACAGCATGGCCAGGAGCCAGGCCCTGTTGGCACCATGGCACCTTGGGCCTTCCCACCCATGAGGAGAGGCTGGCAAGTGCTTCCAGGAATGAGGAAAGCTGCAAAGAGCTCTCAGGGAGCTGCTCTGCTCCGTGTTCCTGGCAGCAAACACTGAGATCCTTTTCTCAGAGCAGGGAGGGGAGGGACACAAGTGGCAGGGTTTGCACAAAAGGCCCCCGAGGCTCCTGGTGTCCCCCATCTGTGGCCTTGCTCACGCAGGAACAAAGGCCCCGCTGTTCCTGCCAACCCATCCAGCCCTTGCAGGACATTTGGCAGCTTCTCCTCCCTGCCCTTGTCCCAGGGGATCACTGTCCCTGTCCCTCAGGCCGCGCCAGCCCCCAGGGAGCCCCCCAAGGGCTGCAGGTACCCACCATGATGGCCAGCAGAATGTTCTGGAACTCGTTGCGGAAGCCCAGGGTGTAGGTGCAGAAGAGGGCAAAGTTTCCCTCCAGCAGCTGTGGGAAAGGCACAGGCAGGACAGTCACACCCCCAGCACAGACAGGGGTCAGGGGGGACACGTCTGTCCTCACACAGCCACACTCCCAGCCCAGACAGGGGAAGAAAGCGGCCATTGAGCCATCCACTGAGGGCACGAGGCCACATCCTCTTCCTCCTGCCCGGGGCAGCTCCGCCTCACCCACCACGTGCTCCCAACCCCTGGGATTGTCCCCACAGCCACCCCCAGTGCTGCTCCCTGTCCCCAGCTCACCATGAAGGCCAGCGAGGTGAAGAGGAAGCCGGCGATGAGTTTGATGTAGGGCCTGTGGTTCATCACCAGCTTCAGCCCCTGGAAGAAGGAGACAGGCTCGTCCGACTGCAGCTCACAGGACTCTGGGGAGCAGAGATCAGCCCAGCGTTAGAGCCCCCCAAAAAACAGCACCCTGGGTGCCCCATCCTGCTGCTCAGCACCCTCCAGAACCCCTGCCCACCCACAGCATCCCAGCCCCTGCCTCACCCACAGCCCCGCTGATTCCCCCAGGATAAGCAGGGAGAGGGAAGGACGCAAGTTTGGATATCACATCCCCCCGGGATGCCCTGGTTGGCACTGGCAACCTTGGCCAGCCAAAAATGGCTGAGATAAAGGTTATCTAACAGACCCCAGAGGAGCTCTGGCCTCCTGCAGCACCTCCCCAGACCCAGAGCTCAGCTCCTCCTACCCCTCTCCTCAGGGAGAGCCACGAATGAGGGGCCAAAAGCTCAGCCAGGCTCCTGGAGAGGAGGGAACAGCAGCATTTCCACAAATCCTGAGCATTCCAACCCCTGTCCAGCCTCACCTCTCCTCTCCCTCACGCCCAGCACCAGGATGAAGGCACAGAGGACATAGAGCCCCCCGATGACCCCAGCAGCGATCATGTAGGCATTTCTCTGTGCAAGAGAGGGAGCAGCAGTCAGGGAAGGGGCTCAGACAGAGAAAGGGGCTCAGCCCTGCCCCAAGGGGAGCACACACCAGGGCACCCCCAGCTTACAGTGTCTGTGAGCCCCCCGGTGTCGTGGGTCATGTTCAGCTCCTCCATGGCCACCGAGGAGTTGGTCAAGCCAAAGAAGAAGGGGCTCCCCACGCAGGGAGTGTCCACCTTGCCAACGATCTGGCCCTGGATGGCAGTGCCCAGCACGGTGCCCAGCACCTCCACGGTCATTCCTGCAGGGAGAGGCCAGCGCTGAGCACAGCAGGGCATCCCCAGCTGGGATTCACTGCCCTTCAAGGGGAGAAATGGGCTCCAAATCCCTGAGGGATAAAGGGAAGAGGGAAGGGGGGAAAAAGGGAAGGAAGGAAGGAAGGAAGGAAGGAAGGAAAAGAAAGAAGGAAGGAAGGAAGGAAGGAAGGAAGGAAGGAAGGAAGGAAGGAAAAGAAAGAAGGAAAGGGGAAAAGGAAAAAGAAGGAAGGAAAGGGGAAAAGGAAAAAGAAGAAAGGAAAGGGGAAAAGGAAGAAGAAGAAAGGAAGGGGAAAAGGAAAAGGGGAGCTCTCACGGTAGGCAGTGGCCGAGTCCCGCTCGCTCTGCTCCCTGCTGATGAACATGGTGAGGGCTGAGTAAGGCACGTGGAAGCACTGCAATGGCACAAGGAGAACCGGCTCAGGGAGGATGTGACGGCACAGGGGACCTGGGGCAGGGTGGTTTCAGCCCCTCTGTGCAGCTCAGGGGCTGGCAGCCTCCGTGCCAGGTGTGAGCAGAGCCTGACTCACCGTCACGAGGGTCTGGAAGGCACAGTAGAAGACAAGGTACCACATCACTTGTCCTGTGGAGATGTCTGGCACATACCAGATGAGGAAGTAGGAGATGATGGCGAAAGGGGTGGAGAACATGATCCTATGAGAGAACAAAGTGTCAGCCTGAGCAGCCCAGCACATCCCATGGGCTTCAGGCAGCTGATCTGGGGGCTCGTGAGCTGCCCCAGGGCTGATCCAAACCAGCCTCAAGTCTCACAGGGTCAGAAGAGCTGACTCAGAGTTCCAGGGAAGAGCTTTCCTTGCACTAACAGAGGAGTCTCCTTCCACAGAAGCGATTGATCTGCTCTTGCCTTGGGCTTCCACCCCCAGCCCGACCTCTCCCCCAGGCAGCACTGCTGTGTTCAGCAGGACGTAATCACCCCCCTGATCCTGGCAAGGGCTGGGGAGCAGCTGGGGAACAGCTCAGCCCTGCGCCCCAGCAGCCAAAAACCTCTCACCAGCTTGGCTTTGCTGCCAAGGCCCCCCAGGCCCTGCTCCTGGGGTCAGCCCTGCTCTGCTGGCAGCAGTGGGGCACACCAGCAGCAGGCTGGCCCCTTCCTCCACCTCTGCCCAGAGCAGCAGGAGCAGGGACAGGGGATGCAAAACACAACAGAGGATCAGAGGGGACTGCTCAAGTGCTGGGCCTTGGCAGCAATTCCTGCAGCATTGCCAGCAAGGGCTTCTGCTCTTTTCATCCCGTGGCTCTCATAACCCCTGTCCTGCTGCAGGACAGCCAGGGCACAGCTGTGCCCTGCTCCAGGGACACCACAGGCACCCAGGGCCCCCCATCCCTCAGGGGAGGAGGGAAGCCAGCCAGGTGCTGAGGTTAGACCCACATCTGTTTAGAAGACGGGTTTTGCTGGGAGATTTGTGAGCACCCTGCGCTCCACAAACCCCAGGACAGAGCCTGTGAGGTCCTGGAGCGAGTCCAGCAGACCTGGACATGGGACAGAGCCACTCATGGCCCTTCCCTGCCAGGGTACAGCGAGATCTTTCCAAGATCTTTCCATCTGGGCTGACGTACAGGACGCAAAGCTTAAAGTGAAAGTCGGGGAGGGAGCGGGGAGAGCGAGAAACAGAGACTCCACGGATGGAGAGCAGCGACAGAGGCTGCACAGGACCCAGCACATGCACATTTTTCCACACCCACGTCACTCCTGCAGGGGAAGGAGGGGGGAGGAAAGCGCCAGCAGCTCCAGCCCCTCCTGCTGCCGCTTATCTGCCCTCCCATACGTGGAGCAGAGGGAAACGCAGAGCCAAAAGCTGAATGAAAGCACCAGGAGAGAAGCGAGCAGCGTCACGCCGGCCATCCCATGAGCGTCAGATGCGCCAATTCCCCCCAGCATCGGGCAGCTGAGCCCCAGCCAGGGCTGACCACAGCTCCTGGCAGGCTGTGCAGTGACTGAGAGTAACCCCTGACCCAGGGCGAGGTGATTAAGGAGCTCGGAGGCGGCTGTGACGTGCCCCGGCGCTCATTGGCCCCGCCGCATGGTGTGTTCCTTTGTGCCGCTCGCACGCCCCTTCCCAGCCGGGCCTGAGCTGCTGGAAAACGGCTGGAAAAGGTCAAGGCCAGGGGTTCCTCACTCACAGACACCTCAAGGAAACAGCTCAGGCAGCGGCAAGCCCGCTGCGGTCACGGAAATACGGATCCCAGCCCGGAGCTGGGCATGGGGTGACGTCCACGAGGCTGGGGGGAAAGGAGGAAGCAGACGGTGTGGACGAGCTGGTGGATGGAAATGTGCCAGAAAATGCGTTTCAAAGAGAAGAGGGCTGAAAGGAAGAGAGGTGGTGGCCCTCAGGGAAGGTGTCCTCTCCCTTCCAAGGAATGGAACAGCCACAAGCTTTGTGCTGGAGCCAGCTGGGCTTGGCGCCACAGATCGGGGTCACCTCGCAGGTGTTGAGGGCTGGGGCCAGGCCTTGAGACCACCCCAGTGCCTGCAGCTCCTGCCTTTGCACACAGGGAAACTGAGGCAGCCACACCAGCCTGGGGCCGGCAGAGCCAGAAAAACCTGGGTTTAAGAGGTTTAAGATCAGCTCGGCTCCATCCAAACGGGGCTCAGCGGGCAGCCCTTGAGCCATGCACAATAGCAGCGAGCCGTGGGGCCCAGCGCTAGCAGAAAGAGCTCTGGCTAATTTTAACGAAGCAGGAGCCGCTCGGAGGAATGCGGCCGCTTCAGTCCCACCCCCTGCCTGGAGATTAGGGCGAGCTGAGCCGTCCCCTGGCTGCCCCGCACGCCCAGCCTGCCCCGCGCTAATCTCCGGACCCCAGACCCTGCTGCAGGCAGGCTGAAGCTATTTCAGGCCACGTGTGTGCAGCCTGCCTCCAACAACTGCCTGCTGCTACTGCTGCTGCTGCTGCCAGAGCTATTCCAGGAAAGCCAGGAAGCAGAGGGTATAATTCTGTGGGGGACAGCGCTGCGTCCCTGCAGCTCCACTCACTCCCCCCGTGCCCACCCTCGCTGTGTTTCAGCCATCCCACAGGCACACGGGGTTACTTCAGCCACCCTGTCCCCTGCTCAGGCATTAAAGCTCCTCATCCCACGCAGGAACAGGTGTCCAGGGATGTCCTGAGCCATGTGAGGGCTCACAAAGCCCATCCCTGCTCCCAAGGGCACAGGGAGCACCCGGTGCAGACACCCAGATCCAGCACAGCTGTTTCCCTGCTCTCGTGACTGTCAGCCACCAGCACAGACCTGTCACACACACCCCCAACCCTCCTCCCCGGGGTGCCACCTGCTCTGGTTGCCACCACGGCACCACAGGAACAAAGTCCACCACGCTGGAGTTTGCAGGTGCAGTGACATTTAGGTCAGCCAGGCCCCGCAAGAGCAACAGGCACCAACTCGAGGCCACCCGGCTGTCGGTGGCACCTGGGGCTTTTTGGAGCTCTTGGCACCACACCTGGGCGAGCCAGGGCGTCAGCACAACCTGCCCTGCACTGCCACATGCCAGGAGATACCCGAAGCTGACTGGAAGGGCTGTGACACAGCCCGCAGGGAATGCAGGGCGCTGCCAGCAGCTCTTACCAGGGCATCAGGCGGCCGAAGCGGGTCCAGGGAGTTTTGCTGATGAAGAACCCCACCATGGGGTCCGTGATGGCATCCCACACTCGCCCCACAAAGAGGATGATGGAGGCATAGAAAGCGTCCACCTGCAGGAGGAGGAACTTGGGTCAGGAAATGCAAACCCTCGGTGCTCCCAGCTGCCCTTCCTGAGCCCCTCAGGACCATCCCAGCCCTACCCACTGCGACCCCACAACCACTTGGGAGCAGTCCCTCGGTCTCTCCCCTTCCTTCAGAGGGATTTGAGGCTCCCAGAACCCCCGAGTGGAATTCCCACATCTCAGCCCGAGTCCCCAAACCCAGCACAAGAGGGTTCTCCCACACTTTCCTTCCCTCTGTGTTTCACACCGACCCAGCCCGCTGTAGGACGGGCCCTGTGCCCCCCAAAAATGCCACCACGACCCCGCTTTGTCCCGCACGGCAACAACAACACCGGGGGAAATCCAGAGCGCCCGGGGGTCGGGGCAGCTCCATCCCGGGGGCAAAGCGGTACCGGGGGTCGGGGCAGCTCCATCCCGGGGGCAAAGCGGCACCGGGAGCTCCGGGACCCGCAGCCCCGGGGATCGGGGCACTGCCAAGCCCCCGCAGCTCCATCCCCGAGGGCAAAGCGGTACCGGGGGCTCCGGGGCTCAGGGCAGTTCCATCCCCGGGGGCAAAGCGGTACCGGGGGCTCCGGGACCCGCAGCCCCGTTGCCAATCCCGCCCTCCAGCCCGGCCGTACCTGCGCCACGTCCAGCAGGTAGATCTGGAGGAAGAAGCCGAGGGCACAGCCCGTGATCTGGTACGGAGCCCCCCCGACGGCGTAGCACAGCTTGCTGCACACCGACAGCCGCTCCCGGCTCTCCTGCAAACGGGATGGGTGTTAGCGACCCCCGGCAGCGCCCCCCGCCCCGAACCGGCCCGGAAACCCCCCGGAGCCCCCCGGCGTGCCCCGGGGCTCACCCTGCGGCGGTGCTGGCGGAGCGCGGGCGGCAGGAGCCCCCCGGCCCCGGGCCGCTCCGCGCCGCCGCCCCCGGCCATGCCGCGCGCGATGAATGGAGCGAGCGCCGGCCCGCCCGACCGCCCTTGTACCGGGGGGACCCGCCCCGAGAGGGGCAGGACCGGCCCGCCCCCACCCGCCCCCGCCTCCTCCTCCTCCGCCTCCTCTTTCTGTCCCGGCCCTTCCCGGGCTTCCCCTCCGTGCGTCCCGGTGCTTTCCTTGCCTCTTGTCTGTCCCGCATCCCTCCATTCCCCCGTTCTTCATCCGTCAGCCCCCCATTCCATGCCAGCCCTCCATTCCCCCATTTTCCATCCCTCAACTCGCCATTCCATCCCTGCCCTCTATTCCCCCATTCTCCATCCCTCAACTCGCCATTCCATCCCTGCCCTCCATTCCCCCATTCTTCAGCCCTCAGACCCCCACTCCATCCCTGCCCTTCATCCCTCAGCCCCCCCTTCCACCCCAACCCTCCATTCCCCCATTCTTCATCTTTCAGGCCCCCATTCCATCCCATCCCTCCATCCCCTCATTATTAATCCCTCCATCCTACTCCATCCCATCCCTCCATCCCTGCCCTTCATCCCTCAGAAAGGCAGAACAGTTTGGGTTGGAAGGGGCCTTACAGCCCATCTCCTGTCACCTCCCAGCCAGGTTCTCTGAGCTCCGTCCTCCCTGGCCTTGAGCACTTCCAGCAATGGAGCATCCACCGCCTCTCTGGGCAGCCTGTGCCAGTGGCCCACCACCCTCATCGTTAAAAACTTTCTTTATATCTCACCTAAATCTCCCCTCTTCCAGTTTAAACCATCAGTTTAAACCACCAGTTAAAACCCTTTCAGTTTAAACCCCGTGTTCTGTCACGACAGGCCCTGCCACAAAGGATGCAGGGGACACTCAGTGTCCCCCTGGCTGGATGGCCACATGAACCTCCATCCCAAATCAGTGACACAAAATACCCCGAAACAAGAGAGGAGTGGATAAAGTTTCTCTTTTCCTCAGGGAAAATCTCTTGCCCAGGAGCAGAGGGGACTCCTGTGGTGGCACCTGGCCATGCTCTAGGGACCAAACTCCCCACCATGTGTGACCCCAGCCCCATTACTCCGTTCCCTCTGTCCCAGGGGCTCCTCAGCTCCTGGGAATGCTTTTGGCATTCCTGTCCTTGAGCAGAGCTGCCTCCTGGGCAAACAGGGCTTTGGGGGAACAAAGAGAGGCCCTTGGGACAGAGATTGTGCAGAAAGAGCACAGATAGGGGAGCCCAGCCTTGCATATGAACAGGAGGAGTAGACAGAGCAGGATTTCCCTGGCTTAGGAGGATTTTCTCCCCCAGATCTGCTATTGCACAATTTCCTGTGGGGGATTTGAGCCCTTCCTTCGGGGCAGATGCTCTGGGGGTTCCTCATGGTGATAAATGACCCACCAAGGATGTCCCTGCAGCAGCTCCTGCCCAGCCTGGGGACTCCAGGGATCCACACATGGATGGGATTGGGCCACTCATGGGGTCACCAGAACCACTTCAGTGACACCACACCAGCCTGGCTGGGGACACCTCTGGGGCCTCCTGGGGGATGGGACCCAAATTATTGCCCTGGGGACATGGAAGGGTGGGGGCTCCGGTGCAGGATGCCATCCCTGCTGCCACCCACACTGTCACACATCCGGCAGAGCCTGGAGCAGGATCTGAGCAAGTGTGAGAGCACCCGAAACCAGACAGCCCTGCCAGGCTGGGCCAGCCCTGCCAGGGAGCGTGGGCTGGGGGGCAAACAGCACAGGGTGATCCCAGAGCTTTTGGGGGCCTGAGAGTGGGGAAAGCAGTGCTGACAGCACAGAGCATCCCCAGGGCTCAGGGCACCTCCTGCTGTCGGGCAGGGAGTGACAGTGACAAAATGAGGAGGGAGCAGGGCTGGAACCAATGGTGCATTTTCCTCTCTCCTCCTTTTCTCTGCACGCCCAGGGAGCTGGGGATGGTGTGACCCTGGCCGCTGTCCCCTCCCTGCCAGGCTGGGCAGTTTTTAGTGCTGTTCCTGCAGCCCACAGGGGTTTGGGGTGGCATTCTGCAAACCTCCAGCCAGACTCTGTGCCTGCTGCCCAACAGCTTCTTGGGGACAAAGGGGACTCATTGCAGGGCCACGTGTGACATGTCACAAGGGGACAAGATGAGGCCAAGATGTGTTGGCACAACCTCTGCTGCCTCCCTGGGCATCCAAGGCTCCCATGGGCATGGCAGAGTGGCTCGAAGGCTGCAGTGGCATGGGGACCTGTCACAGACATGTTTTATGAAAAATCTTTTCTTTAGGGTTTTTCCTCCTGAGAAAGGCCTCAGGAACAAAATGCAAACAATGATTATCTGCTGCTGTGGAATGCAGCAGGTGGATCTGTGATTGGTCTCATGTGGTTGTTTCTAATTAATGGCCAATCACAGTCAGCTGGCTGGGACAGAGAGCCCAAGCCACAAACCTTTGTTATCATTCTTTGTTTTTCTATTCTTAGCCAGCCTTCTGATGAAATCCTTTCTTCTATTCTTTTAGTATAGTTTTAATATAATATATATGATAAAATAATAAATCGAGCCTTCTGAAACATGGAGTCAGATCCTCATCTCTTCCCTCATCCTAAAACCGCTGTGAACACGGTCACAGGGACATTCAGAGACAGACCCCAGGACACCCCAGGGACACCTGCCAGGCTCTGGGGGTGGCTGCCCACTCTGGGGGAGCCCTCTGGGGTCTGCAGCTTCAAACCCCAGCCCCGCTGGAAGTGGGGATCCAAAGGGCACAGGGCCACCAGGAGCTGCCCTTGCATCATCTGTGGAGCTGTGCCAGCCGCCAGCAGGGCCAGGGCAGCTCCAGGGCTGTGCCAGCGCCGGGGACACGCACTCGGCGCTGGCTGGGGACCTGTGCCAGCACCCTGGGGCACAGCCAGGGTTATCCTGTCCCTCTGTCGCTGTCCCCGCAGCCCCCGGGGCTGTCACACACCCCCTGTTTTTGCACAGCCGGCGGCTCTCGGGGCTGTTTGCCCAGCGCTGGAGAGGTTGGGATCAAAGGGCTCCGGTCCTTCCCGGCGCTGCTTCTGCACCTTCAAAGCCCCCGGAGCCCCTCGGAGCCCGGACAAGCTCCTGGGAAAAGCCGGGGCCGTGCCGGAGGCCACGGGAGGAAGGAAAGGAGGGAGGAAGGAGACGTGGCCGGGCGCTATAGGCTGCAGGAGGCTGTGTTCCTGTTGGAACAGGGGACAGTGCCAGCTGTGTCCCCAGCCGTGCCGCTTGTCACTGCAGGTGCTGGCACAGCACAAACCCGGGTGGCAGCTCAGTCCCTGCCCTCGGTGCAGCGCGATTTGTATCCTAAGGGGAAGAGAAAACTTCACCCGCGCTTCCCAGGGAGGGAGAAGGGCAGGAGCAGCCCGGAGGTGGCGGGGCTGCGGCTGGTGACACCTTGGGGACATGCCCGGGGCTTCCAGCGTGGGGACTGGGGGCAGAGCTGAGATTGGAGAGCAGAGGGAACATCAGCCCGGAGCCCACCGGGACCTCCGATCCCTCGGATTCCCGATGCCGCAGCTCCTGCCCCATCCCGCAAATCCCCGATCCCGCAGCTCCTGCCCCATCCTACCGGGATTCCCGATCCCACCGGGATTCCCGATCCCGCAGCTCCTGCCCCATCCTACCGGGATTCCCGATCCCACCGGGATTCCCGATCCCGCGGGTTCCCGATCCCACAGCTCCTGCCCCATCCTACCGGGATTCCCGATCCCACCGGGATTCCCGATCCCGCGGGTTCCCGATCCCGCAGCTCCTGCCCCATCCTACCGGGATTCCCGATCCCACCGGGATTCCCGATCCCGCAAATCCCCGATCCCGCTGCTCCTGCCCCATCCCGAGGCAGCCCTGGGATGCTCGGGGCTGCTCTGGAAGGACCAGGAGAACATTTAGGGCGCTGTGGCCATCGCGGGGACCCCACAACTGGGAAACCTCAGCCCCGGGCCAGCGATTTCACAGGTGCTGGAACAGACAAAGCCAGCCAGGGAAGGGCTGGAGCTGCCCTGGGACACACCGGGACCCCGGGACACACCGGGACAGCCGCCAGCCCTGCTCCTCTGCCCGCCCAGTGCCCGTTGGCAATGGGGAAACTGAGGCACGGAGCGGTGGCAGCGCTGTCCCCGGGCGGGCGGGGGCTGCCCGGGGCGATGTCACCCGCGCGTCCCCGCCGCCCCACGGGCGCTGCTCCCGGGGCCCAGCAGGTGGCGCCCGGTGCCCGCCGGTGGCGGCGGACGGGACCGGGATCGGGGGGAACAGGGGGGGAACCGGGGGGAACCGAGGGGAGCTGTGGTGGACCCGACTGGGCTGGATTGGGCTTGTCTGTGCTGGGCTGCACTGGACTGACTGCTCCGGACTTTACTGGGCTTATAGAGCATTGCAGGGCTGGGCTGACCTGGACTATACTGGGCTGTACTGGGACAGTTTTCTGTCTCCAGAGCCGGTGCTGCACCCCGGGTACCAGCTCCTAAAGCCCCCAGTCCCCCCGGGGCTGCCGGCTGGGGTAAATCCGGTGGCCTCATCCACAATCTGGGTGGAGAAAGGAGGATGCTGGGGCTGAAATGGGTTCACACACACTGTGAGGGGAATCTGTTGGTTCAGACTGGACTTTGTACCTCCGTGCGTGCGTGTGGGTAACAATTAAATCCAGGAGGGAAAGCCCCGCTGTGTTTTCACAACATTTATTGCCCTTTCTAGGAGGAACTTGGCATTGGAGAGATGCAGCATCCTGTGCTGCATGGGCAAAATGCTGCGGGTGGGAGCTGTGTGTGTCCCAGATACCCCAACTTCCCTCCAACCCGTGGCTCCTGACATCCCCAGGGGCTGCCAACCCCTCCACAACCCTTCCTCTGTGCACAGACCTCATTCCTCATGAGCACTGTGTCCCCCAGCTCTGTTTTTCTGGCGTCCTTGTTCCAGTCAGCTGGAGTTGGTGTCTTTCAGGGAGAAAATGCTCCCTGCTGGGCCTGTCAGGGCTTTGGGAAGGAGTGGGGACCTCTCCAGGTGGCATGCAGGGTGGCACCCTGAGCTGTGCCCAGTGCCAAGCCACTCTCCTGCCTGTGGTGTGAGCTGGGCAGCCCAACAGGAGCTGAGGGTGGCAGCCAAGCAGATGAGAAAGAGCCCTCAAAAACCATCTCTGCCGGCAGATGATGCCTCCTTGTCACTTGTCCCCTCTTCCCCAGCTGGCTTTGCCCTTATCCTCGGGCTGGTGGCTCAGCTGCGTGTCCCTCCCCAGCGCTTACAGAGGGGGATCCCCCAAACCCTGCCCCTCTCGGGGGGCCAAGGACGGCGCTGGGAGCCCCCGGGGGCAGCGAGGAGCCCCCAGCCCAGCGCACGGGGGGGATGCTGATCCACAACCCCATGAGCATCCCCGGTAGCGACACCGGGGGGACAGCGCGACCCCTTCACTGTATCCCATAGGGGGCGGGGCTCTGTGCATGACCACGCCCTTTATGCAAATCATGGCGCGGCGATTGGCGGGGGCGGGGCCGGGCTGCGCGGCCGGGCTATAAGAGCGGGGGAACAATGCGCCCGCGGTCCCGGCTCGGGGGCTGGCGCCGGGGTGGGGGTCCCCCCTCATCCCTGGGGCTGCCCCTCTCCTGAGCGCCCGTCCTCGCTTCGGCCGCCCCTTTTTCCAGCGAGCCGAGATGGAGTTTGACTCCTACCAGCACTACTTCTACGATCACGACGCCCTGGAGGATTTCCACCGCTCCACGGCGCCCAGCGAGGACATCTGGAAGAAGTTCGAGCTGGTGCCCACGCCCCCGCTGTCCCCGCTGGGCACCTCCGGGGACAAGGGGGGATGCTCGGGGCCGGAGGAGCGGCCGGGATGGCTCTCCCGGTACTGCCTGGCCGGGGAAGAGCCGGAGTATCTGATAGGCACGGGGCAGATCTTCGGCAACCTGAGCGCGTTCATCCTCAAGGATTGCATGTGGAGCGGTTTCTCAGCGCGGGAGCGGCTGGAGAAGGCGATGACAGAGAAACTTTCCACGGGCACGCAGAGAGCCACGCCGCACAAGCCGTCCTTCGCGCAGGATTTCGGCTTCAGCAGCTCCGTCAGCGAGTGCGTGGATCCCGCCGCCGTGTTCCTCTGCCCGCTGGCCGAGAGCAAGATCCCCGCATCCTCGGGCTCCGAGGGCCAGAGCGACTCCGGTAAGGCTGGAAGCCCGGCGTGGGGAACACGCGTGTCCGCACATGTGTGTGTGTGTGTGTGTGCAGGGAGCCTCCCAGCCCGGCTGCGCCTTTGTTGAGCCTCCGAGCGAGCCCCGGTCCCGGCCCCACGAACAAAGCGGGCTCGGCTGTTCCCCTTCCCCGCGGGGTTTCTGCTCCGCAACCCCCCGTTCCTCTCGGGGCTCCCTCCGGTTCTTGCGTGGGGGTCTGGAGCTGCCTTTCCCGGCTCCCGGCCCCACGGGAACCTCGTGGGGAGGTTGAAGGGCAAGTTTGCATCTCGCCGTGCGAACTTTGGGGCTCTGAGCGCCGCGCCGCGCTCTGCCCGGCCCGGGAATTCGGCCGCTCCCTCCTCTTCCTCCCACGGCCCACCCGGGACGCGCTTCCCTCGGGACAAAAGGCAAACTATGCCCTGGGGACAGCAGGTTTGGGAGCAGCGGCGCGTCCCCCGGGGCAGCGGCTCGGTACGACGGGCTGGAACAGCCGCCCCGGTTGCGGCGTGTCCCAGCCCAGCCCCGGGGCGCGTCTGTCTGTCTGTCCCGCGTGGGGTGCGTGCCGGTGTTCACACGGGGGGTCACCCCCGAACCCCCCACAACGGCAGTGCGGTGCCGCTGCTCCGCATCTCTCTATTTTCACCCCAATTTTCGGTGTTATTTGCAAACACCCTGCGGCTCTGCACAACCCCGCAACCCCGCCGGTGCCCGCGCGTTGTTTCCCGCGCGTTGTGGCTCCCGGAGCTGCCGTGGGAGCGCGGCCGCGGTGCCGTGACCCCGTTAATAAATCTTTCGGTGGCCGCCACCTGCGCCGGTGAGTCACGGCGCGGGGCTTAATGCCATTAGTAGCCCGGGCACTGTAAGCCAGGTCGCGGGCGTTAAGAGGCTTAACCCAAATATGCGGGGGCCTCCGGGGGCCGCGGGGATGCCGCGGGGGTCCCGGTACCGAGGGGGTCCCGGAGGGGTCCGGCCGCGCCACGTGGGCGCCGAACAAAAAGCAACAGATTGCAAACAATGAGAGGGGCAGCGCTGATGGACAGCAGCACGGACCAATGGCATGGCAGAACAGCCGGCCGGCCCCGTGGGACAGCCAATGGGAGGCTGTGGAGGGCGGGGCTAGGAGGGATGAGTTTTATTAATGAGCGTGTGTGTGTACGGGGGTTGTGACACTGATGAATGTCCCCAAACACAGGAGCTCCAATATCGGAGGGTTTGGGCTTCCTGGATGAACCTCAAAGCCTGGAGGGTTTGGGGATCGGCTGGGATCACTATCAGGAAGCCCAAAACTGGCACTCTCACAGGGGAGTGGGGCCAGGCCTCTGCCCGCGATGCTGGTGAGGGTTTGAGCGTCTCAGCCTTTAGCAAGTGGCTGTGTTTTCCCCCAAAACTTAGGAAAAAAAGCTGGAGGCTCATCCCCTGAAGTGAGAGCGATCCTAGCGGATGTGTCTGGAGCCTGCTCACCTCGCTGTCCCCAAAGCCACTGGGATGGGACAACAGCAGTGCCAACAGGCAGAATGGGACCAATTATGCCTTATTTAGGTCTTTCTGCTCCTGGGCTTGAGATGCCTTTGAGGTTCAGAGGCTGCTGTAGGGACCTCTTCACCTCTCGCTCCCTCCTTGCACAGTGGGGGATTGTCCCCTCTGTCCCCGGGACGCCGGGGCTGAATGGGCTTTATCGCTTGTGAAAAGTAGCAAGTCAGCGAGGTGGGAAGCTGCAGCCGAGGGGAACAAAGGCTACTTCTGCCCTTATATCCCTCATTTACAATTCCAATGGGCCATGAAAGCGCCCATTGGATGAACTTTGGAACCAGGCTGTCCCAGCATCCTGCTCCTCCAGCTCCCCCCACCTCGGGTGTTTCTTTCCTGATGATCCTTTATGATGAACACATGTTGCTCCTGGTGCTGAAGTGAGGCGGAAGTAAAACCCCCCAGTCCATTTTTGGGGGTCCAGGCGCATGAAACAGGGAGGGAATTCTGCTCCTTCCCCCGTGATGGTATTGAAGGGGCACTTAAATCACTCAATCCCTTCTGGATTTTTAGTTTTCCTCCTTTTAAGTGGCAAGGAAGGGCAGAGAGCACCGGCTGGGCTGGGAGAAGGCTTCTGGAGGTCGCAGAGTTTGCAGCGCATGACCAAACTTTAGTAGGGACATCTTCCAGGGAGCTGTGGAAAGGTAACGAAGGGTGGCTGACAGAGATTTGTTCTTTCTTTTCCACGGGAGCAGAAGGTGAAGAGATCGACGTGGTGACGGTGGACAAGAGGCAATCTCTCAGCCTGAGGAAGCCGGTCACCATCACGCTCCGTGCCGACCCCCTGGACCCCTGCATGAAGCGTTTCCACATCTCCGTGCACCAGCAGCAGCACAACTACGCCGCCCGCTCTCCCCCGGAGCCCTGCCCGCCTCCCGAGTCCCCCCAGCAGCACCAGGAGCAGCATGAACCCCCCAGCAGCGTGGAGCCGGCCCCTGCAGTGCCCCTGCCTGAGCCCGGCTTGCCCAAACCCAGCAGCAGCCCCGGCTCGGACAGCGAGGACGTGGCCAAGAGGAAAAACCACAATTACCTGGAGCGCAAGCGGCGCAACGACCTGCGCTCGCGCTTCCTGGCCCTCAGGGACCAGGTGCCCGGGCTGGCCAGCTGCCCCAAGACCCCCAAAGTGGTGATCCTGAGCAAATCCTCCGAGTACCTGCGGTCCCTCATCAGCGCCGAGAGGAGGATGGCGGCGGAGAAGCGGCAGCTGCAGCTGCGCCGGACCCAGCTGCTCAAACGGATTGCTCACCTTAAGGGGCACTAGCACGCCGTGTGCCCCCCATCCCGGTCCCCACAAACCCCCAGCTCCTTCTCAATTTGCACATTTTTTTTTTTTATTTTTTGGTTGCTTGTGGAACTGTTGGCCCCGGGGGCTGGAGCACGTGGGAATGGGTCCGCAGCAGAGACCCCAACAGCGTCACCTACCTGGGGTTGTTCCTGGCATTGGGTGTTCCAAGATTTCCCTTGTCCCTGCTGTGAAGCTTCCTCAGTGACTGCTCCAGTTCAAGAGCTCAAATTTATTTCCCCTTTCTGCCATCTGCTACCAACAGCATTGCTGGGAGCTGATCCTGAGCATCCACCAGCCCTAAAAACCCCAAGCAACCGCGTCTGCCTTGGCTCCTGGAGGCAGGCAGACCCAGAGCCCAGCACGGGGCTCTCCTCTGCAGAGATCCCCTGGATCCTGATGGCAGGATGTGCCTCTCAGAGCACCCCTGGCTCGGCTGGACCGTACCTCACTTCCCTGTGTCACTTCACGCAGTAGCTGGTCCTGGGTTTTTATGTTCTAGAAACTCTGCTGCTGTAACTGCGAGTCTTATACTGGAGGCTGTGTTTTTATACTGTATTTTTGTACCACTTTTTTGAGAAGTATTTGGTAAAGAGTTTGCTTTTTTATATATATATAAATATATAATTTTTTTTTTTTAAAGAGGGATTTCCTGCTGTGGGGGAGGGCTCAGTCCTGCTGCACTTTAGGGAGATCAGGAAGGGGCTGAGTCCTCGCAGAGGCCATTCACCCCCCTTGCAGCTCTCCAAACCACCCATTTGCAATAACAGGGAATTTTTATCCCTTTCCCACCCTCGTGAGCATCCTTGTGATCCCTTTTCCCACCTTTGTGAGTTCTCTTTCACCAGCAGCCACTTAAAATCCCCAGCAAAGCTTTGGGGGCTGCTCTGCCTGCCCTGTGCCCTCCTGCTGCCCACTCTGGGGGGGTATGGGGGTGGCACAGTCCCCTGTCCCCTCCCAGGGGTGCTGGCAGGGGTGGTCCCACAGGATGGCACCCTGGGGTCCCCACTGACCTGCTGAGAACTGTTAGAGTTAACACTGGTTGGATTTAGCACTTTCTTCATTACCTCATACTTCATAAATAAATAAGTTTGCAACAGCCTGGGTTGGCTTTTTCCATGCTGTGGGTTTCCATGCATCACCTTGGTGCTCCTTGGAGGGGGGGCTGCTCTGGCCCCTGGCTTTTGGGGTATCCTGGACATTAATAAAAATTAATTAATCTATTTTTTCCCCAAGGCTCAGCTGCACCAAGACTGAGCTCTTTGTCCTGGATTTCTCCCAGCGCTTGAAGAAGTGGTCGTGGTGGTGGGGCCAGAGAAATGAATCCCCTGGATTATTTTTCCTCCTTTTAAGTGGTTTTAGTGGCAAGGAAGGGCAGAGAGCCCAGGCTGGGCTGGGAGAAGGCTTTGATGTAACTGAAAACCCCCCTAATGGGGTTTGGGGCAGGGGGTGTGGGGTGATCGCTGCCCCACGGGTCAGGGGCTGGGGCTGTGTCTGGCAGTAACCCTATAGGGAGAGGGGAATGCAATCCCCTCACTTCCAGAGAGCTCCACAGCCCAGACCTGCCAAGTGGGTGAAATTATATATATGTGTGTTCTCCCTGCTGCCCCCAAACCTGACACGTTTGGGTTTCCTTTGTCCTGGCAGCAAAAGTCTGACTCTAAATGCAGGAGGGCTGTGGGATTATGTTACTGCTGAGGGCTCAGGAGCCAGAAGCTGCTGCTGGAGCCTCGATCACCGGGGGAAAACCAGCCTTAAACAGCAATGGTGCCACACAGGAGCCCTCAAACACCCATCCCTTGGTTTCCAGCAGCGTTTCACGCTCTGTGTTGCATCACACGGTGTCACAGCCTTCCAGAGCTGCATTAAAAGGTGCTCCCATGACCCACAGCTTAACCAGGGAGCGGGGTGACCTAAATCTGACACCTCGCCCATGCGCAGGAGGCACAGCCCAGATGCAGCAGCCCCACAAACGGTTTTATTTTTGTTGTGGTTTTGTGACACTCACACTCGCAGTCTCTGCTCTTTTCTCAGCTCAAGGTGACCCTCCCGAGAAGGTTTTTAGCAAATTGTGTTTTTTTCTTTTTGTGCTGAAGGTACCTAGGAAGTTTAAATCATTAATTATCTTTCTTGGAAGTGCAGATGAGCAGATCCACAGCCCGAGCCTGAGCAGGAGATGTCCCCAAAGCCCAAAGCAAACTGAAGAACTGAGCTGCAGTTTGTAAACACCTTTGAGTTCTCCTGCCTAAAGCCTGCATTCGTGTGTATCTACCTGAAACTTCCCTGGTTACTGGAGCACGTGTCTCCTCTCAAATTGTCACGGTCAGGGTGAGGGAAGGAGACTGACAGTGCTGTGAAGTGATGAAAATAAGCACACAGGGCTTTCCTTCTCGCTTGTTCAGCACTGCAATTTGTGAGTGTCAGCTGCAATCATCACAAGTCTGCACTGCCAGGGCCTGAATTTGTTATTTTTTAATGCACACTGCCCTGCTAACACCCTGCTCCTTGCTGTACCCCCCAAACCACTCCTGCTTGCCCACCACATCTTCCCTCCCATCCCCGCGCTGGCCCGGGGGTGTTGTGGGCACGATGCCGCCTTCACGCCTGGGCTGGCAAATTTTTAGGACAGTTTCCCGAGGCGGCGATAATCCCTTCCCTGCCGAGGGGGGCCAGCTGCCCGCACACCCCCGGCCCGCAGCCTCCCTCTCGCTGTTGCCATGGCGAGGGATGCGTGTTGCCAGGGAGAGCAGCGCCGCGGAGGTGCCATGGCAACGGGCTCCCCTTCTCCCTCCCCGCTGTTGCCACGGGGACAGTGCCCGCTCCCCATCCCCTCCTGTTGCCGTGGCGATGGGAAGGACGAGCCTCACTGGAAGCCGCGGTCGCCACGGCAACACGCTCCTCTCCGTTGCCATGGCAGCAGCCCCCGCGCGGCATCCTACTCTGCCCCGTTGCCATGGCAACAGCCCCGCTCCCCATGCTTTGCCCCGTTGCTACGGCAACAGCATCCTTCCCACCCGGTCCTCAAAAAGGGACTACGGGGCAGAGCCCCACGCGTGGGCAAGGCCGTGAGGGGCTTGAGGGGGTAACGGGGGGACCCGAAAAAGGCCCGCGGGAGTGGGGATGGGTTTGGGCACTCGGGACACCGGGAGGGGACCGGGCTGGCTGTGGAGACCCGGGGCACGGAGTGAGGGCACACGGAGAGGGCTGGGGAGAGGATCCCGGGCGGGCAGCGGCGCACGGAGCTCGGGGCCCGGCCCCGTCCTCCCCGCGGGCGGCCCCGGCCCCGGCCCCGGCCCGCCCCCGTCCCGCCCGTCCCCGTTCCCGGCCAGGCCATGGCGGCGGCGGCCGCGCTGTGCCTGGGCCGGGCCCCGCGGCCGCCGCGGCCGCTCGTGGTGATCCTGGGCGCCACCGGCACCGGGAAATCGGCGCTGGCGCTGCAGCTCGGGCTGCGCCTCGGCGGGGAGATCGTCAGCGCCGACTCCATGCAGGTACGGCCGGCGCCGGGCACCGGGGAGGCCGCGGCGGGGCCTGCGCCGGGAGGAGCCGCGGCCGGAGCCCGGCGGGGCCTGCGCCTGGGCCGGGGGTTGGGAGACGGCTCGGCCTCTACCGGGGCGGCCTGGGCTGCACCGGGAGGGCTCCGAGCTGCACCGGGAGGGCTCCGAACTGTACCGGGAGGGCTCCGAGCTGCACCGGGGCCTCCCGGCCTGTTCCGAGGGCGGCCTGGGCTGCACAGGGAGGGCTCTGAGCTGTACCGAGGGAGGTCCGGCCTGTACCGGGAGGGCTCCAGGCCTGCACCGGGAAAAGTCCGAGCTGGGCCTGGAGGAGCAGCAGAGCCCGGTCGGGGCCTGGAGAAGCTCAGCCCCGGAGGCTCCGGGCAGGTTCCCTCCGGTTCCTCCGGGCCCCGTGTCCGGGTGCGTGTAGGGAAGGGCCCACGGGATGGAGGCTGCCCATTCAATGTGCTCCCGGTGTCGCTGTCCTGTCCCCAGTGTCCCTGTCCTCTTCCCGGTGCTCCCATCACAGCCCTGGAACCCATCTTGCTTCCCCTGTGCCACCTCCAGTGTCCCTGTCCCCATATCCCTGTCCTGTTCCCCGTGCCTTTGTCCCAGCCCTGAAACCCATCCTGGTGCCCCATTCTCAGCTCCAGTGTCCCTGTCCCAGTGTCCCTGTCCCGGTGTCCCTGTCCTGTCCCCGGTTCCCCAGTCCCACTGCCCATCCCACTGGGCAGTTGTTTGGTTCCTGTGACAGTGTCTCTCTGTCCCCTCCCTGCCCTGTGGGCTCTGAAGATAACCAAAACTGCGGAGTTTGTTCAGAGTGTTTGTTTGAGCCTCCTCATCCCCAATAAATTCACCTTTTGGAATGGAACCGGAGCGAAGGTGTTTTAATTTTGACGCACCAGAAGCTGCAGAGAGGTGTAAAGGGTTGAGTAAGGGGAGACAGCAGCAGGAGTAACTTGATAGTAAGGAACACACAGGGTGGTGTCCTCTGGCATCAGCAAAGGGACACCAAGAGATTTGGGGAAGAGCATTAAAAATTATATTTTTTACTTGCCAGTGTCTGTGGTCTTATCTCTCACTGCAAGCAGCAGTGTGGAATATATCAGTTGTGTCATCGGGATAAGTCAACAGCAAGGGGCCAAAATTCATTTTTTTGGTCTTAATTTTGTTCAGCTACAAGAGCTTTGTCAAAGGATGGACATTTCAGCCACCACAAGAATAACAATTTTGCTGTTGCTTAGCAAAATATTTTCCTTACTGATTCACACTTTCACTGTTCACTTCCTATAGGGCGTGAACTTTCCATCAAGTTTAATGTTAAATATGTTTATTATTCTACATAAAAAGGTGTTTTCTGCCAGCAACACCCTTTGTGCTGCTCAGAGATCAATTCCTGCTGTCGTGTGCTCACCTCCCTATTTCCTGGTCACTCTTTGTGTGCCACTGAGCTAAATTTAAAACCTCACTCTCCTGAATTTGGGGCGAGCAATCAGAAAGTAATTTCATACAATATTTCCCTTAAGCTCTTGGGGAAAGAGTGATGTTTGAGCCGAACTGAAATCCTGAGAGGGCAAAACGTGAAGAGCAGGAGCTTTGCCCATCTTTAATATTGGAGAAGTGGCTGCTGGCTTGGCCCATGCTATGGCCACGAGGCTGCTGCTGCATCCTGAGCTCTGCAGGTGTGCTTGGAGCCTCCTGAATGTCTGCTGGTGGATATTTAGGAGCTGAATCCCTGCTGGTGAGATTCTGGTGGATGTTCAGGACCTGAATCTCTGCTGGTGGATGTTTAGGAGCTGAATTCCCAGTGGTGGATGTTTAGAGCTGAATCCCCACTAGTGGATATTTAGGAGCTGGATCTCTGCTGGTGGATATTTAGGAGCTGAATCTGCTTGTGGATGTTGGGAGCTGAATCTTTGCTGATGGATGTTTAGGAGCTGAATCTCTGGTGATGGATATTTAGGAGCTAAATCTCTGCTGGTGGATGCCTAGAGCTGAATCCCCACTAGTGGATGTTTAGAGCCAAATCTCTACTGGTAGATATTAAGGAGCTGAATCTCTGCTGATGGATATTTAGGAGCTGAATCTCTCCTAGTGGATGTTTAGAGCTGAATCCCCACTGGTGGATATTTAGGAGCTGTATCTCTGCTGGTGGATGTTTAGAGCTGTATTTCTGCTGGTGGATGTTTAGGAGCTGAATTTGCTGGTGGATGTTTAGGAGCTGAATTCCCACTGGTGGATGTTTAGGAGCTGAATGTGCTGGTGGATGTTTAGGAGCTGAATCCCCACTGGTGGATATTTAGGAGCTGTATCTCTGCTGGTGGATGTTTAGAGCTGTATTTCTGCTGGTGGATGTTTAGGAGCTGAATTTGCTGGTGGATGTTTAGGAGCTGAATCCCCACTGGTGGATGTTTAGGAGCTGAATGTGCTGGTGGATGTTTAGGAGCTGAATCCCCACTGGTGGATGTTTAGAGCTGAATTTGCTGGTGGATGTTTAGGAGCTGAATCTGCTGGTGGATGTTTATGAGCTGAATTGCTCGTGGATGTTTCGGAGCGTGCGTTCTGTGCCCTGCTCCTTTCAGGCCCCACCATGGGAATGCAGGCAGTGCAGGGAGGGCCCTGCTGCAGGCGCCCGAAGGCATCCAGGCTCCAGTGGCTCTTGTCCTGCTTTCCTTTTAATCTCATTCTAGCGTGACTGTGGAGCCAGGGCCCGGCAGCTCGGCTGCTTTATCCGGTAATGCAGCGTGCTGCCGAGGCGGGGCGGCCCCCGGTGCCCCCCAGCCGGGGCTCCTTTCTCCCTGCCTTTGTTCCCCGTGCCCCGTCCCCCTGCCACGCAGGGCTGCCTCTGCTGTCCTCGCAGGAGACTCGCCGGGGTTTGGAAATCCCATTGCTGCTCGGGGATTGACAGCTGCCAGCGACCGTGTCGCCCTGAGCCCCCTCTGTGCATTCATTGCTGGGCTCTGAGCAGCGCTGACAAATGCTGGCAGTGTTTTGGGGCAGCTGCTGGAGCGGGAGCCAGGCTGGGGAAGGGGCTGGGGAGCCCTGAGCCCACCTGTTCCCACACACAGGCACCCCTCTATCCATCTCCAGGGTGTTTTCGTCATGGCTCTGAGACGCTGCGCTCAAATTACAGACTTAACTGCTGCCTGCTTGCAGCTCAGGAGCTCTGGTTAATCTGCTGGCCTCTTAATCTTTCTTTTTGTCCTTTCTGTTGCTGTTTGTCATCCCAGTGATTTTGGTTGAGGAGTAAATAATTCCTTGGAGAGCCAGGCAGGGTGAAGGCAGTCGTGTTTCTTCATGCCTGGCAGTGAACGTGCAGGGATCCCTGTGCCAGCTTGATGAGGGCCCCATCCACTCATGATCCCAGGGTCCCTTCTGGATCCCACTGTCCCTTCTGGGTTCCACTGTCCATTCTGGATTTCTCCCTTGGGATGGTGATGCAGTTGCTGTAGCACACACTTGCCAGTCAATGTGTGGAGTCAGGACATCTCCAGAGCCTTGGCAGGGAGTCAATCGTGCTCTCCTTGTTTGGGTCCTCCACGCCTCTCTCCAGCATGGCCCCTGGGAAATCCTGATGTTTTCCTGGCCATAGATGGCCTGGATGTGTTTGGGGTCTGTCATGTCACCTCTTACACTCCTTGCACTCAGGGTGAGGATGGTGGTGACAGAGTTCGGAATGATGCACATAACGAGTGGCAGAATAAAGATTTGGGAGAACCTGCCCTTCCCAGGCCTGCAGATCCTGAAAATCATGATGGATTTTGTGTCCTGCCTCAGTTTCCCCACCTTTTCCACAGGGGCAGCTCTGCCCTCCCAGCCCAGTGTGGAGGCTCAGGCAGAGATGGGAGGATGCCCTCAAGGCTAAGCATCTTTAGTGCTGCCTTGTGCTCCGTGCGTCTCGGAGCCCGGCTGCTCCAGGCTGCTGCTAATCTGTTTTGGGGCCTTAGAAAGCAACAAAGGCTTATCTGAGCCGCTGGCTGAAAATAGAAATGAGTGTCAGGAGGACGTCTCGGTGCGAGGCCCTGCCGACAGCCAGCTGGTGGAAACCTTCTCAGGGCTTACTGCCTGTGTGTAAAAGGCTGCCTTTGTTTCCTGCCAGCCCACACACTGACACTGCATTCCTCCCCTTGTTGCCAGATATTCCAGGAGGCTCTGGGTGTTTAATCTGCAGGAGAAGCTGGGGATGGCAGCCTGAGTTTTCTATCCTGGATGTGTTCGGGGATGGCAGCCTGAGTTTTCTATCCTGGATGTGCTCAGGGATGGCAGCCTGAGTTCTGTGTCCTGGATGTGCTCGGGGATGGCAGCCTGAGTTCTGTGTCCTGGATGTGCTCGGGGATGGCAGCCTGAGTTCTGTGTCCTGGATGTGCTCGGGGATGGCAGCCTGAGTCCTGTGTCCTGAGTTCTGTGTCCTGGATGTGCCTGGGGATGGCAGCCTGAGTTCTGTGTCCTGAGTTCTGTGTCCTGGATGTGCTCAGGGATGGCAGCCTGAGTTCTGTGTCCTGAGTTCTGTGTCCTGGATGTGCTCAGGGATCACAGCCTGAGTTCTGTGTCCTGGATGTGCTCAGGGATGGCAGCCTGAGTCCTGTGTCCTGAGTTCTGTGTCCTGGATGTGCTCAGGGATGGCAGCCTGAGTCCTGTGTCCTGGGTTCTGTGTCCTGGATGTGCTCAGGGATGGCAGCCTGAGTTCTGTGTCCTGAGTTCTGTGTCCTGGATGTGCTCGGGGATCACAGCCTGAGTTCTGTGTCCTGGATGTGCTCAGGGATGGCAGCCTGAGTCCTGTGTCCTGAGTTCTGTGTCCTGGATGTGCCTGGGGATGGCAGCCTGGGTTCTGTGTCCTGGATGTGCTTGGGGTTGGCAGCCTGAGTCCTGTGTCCTGAGTTCTGTGTCCTGGATGTGCTCAGGGATGGCAGCCTGAGTCCTGTGTCCTGAGTTCTGTGTCCTGGATGTGCTCAGGGATGGCAGCCTGAGTCCTGTGTCCTGAGTTCTGTGTCCTGGATGTGCTCAGGGATCACAGCCTGTGTTCTGTGTCCTGGATGTGCCCGTGCAGGGCACTGGGAGCTGCTGGCTGACTCTGAGCAGCCTGTCAGCCCTCTGTGCTCGCTGGGATTGCAGGCAGGCAGGGGGAATTGGAGGAGCTGGAGGGTTGGGAATGGGGAGAGCAGGCAGGGAGCCAAAGCTCGCTGAATTCAAAGCCTTTCTGTGCCGGCTGGAGCTCCGTGTTGAATGGAGCTGCCAGCCCAGGGATCAATAAGCTGCCCACAGCCACGGGGCACGTTGGCAGAGCTGCCCGTGGGCCCGTCCTGCCTGCTCACCATGCCCTGGGGCTGCTGCCTTTCTGCAGGCTTTGCTTGCCCTCCCTCTCCCCCTCGCTTCCTGCCCCTGGGGGAGCCTTTTGGGATGGGATGGGAGCAGGAGCCAGGTCTGGCTCTCCCAGGGCTGCAGTTGAGCAAGGTGGGAGCAGAGCTGGTTCAGCAGCTCCGGCAGCTCCTCGCATGACTGCTCCAGGCAGGGCTCGGGCTTCCCTGCTCCACTAACCTCATCCCTCTGTGCCTGCTGCCCGTGGGTCACCTCTGTGTCACCTTGTCCTCCTGCCTGGGACCAGGGGAGCAGTGGGTGGAGGCCACGCTGCAGCAGGAGGCCTGGCAGCTTCTCAGAGGGGATTAAGGGGAAATTTATTTCTTGTGGTCTGGCTGGGGTGGGATGGAGGAGGAAATGAGCGCAGCCAATTCCAGTCCTTTTCCCCATCATCCCGGTTGATCCCATGCTGGGAGACTTCTGTTAAGCAGGAAGGCTCTGAGAACTAAACACATCCTTCCAAAGCACCTCCTTTGCCACTTCCTCTCAGTCCTGGGCACAGCACAGAGCTGGGCTGGACACAGAGGTTTTATGTGCCCCACCGTGAGCTGGCAGTGCTGAGGAGGGTGTGTTTGCATGGGAAGCAGGGTGAGGAGCTGTCCTCACTTCCCGTGCCTGGAATGTGCTCTGTGTGGCAGGAAGCAGTGATCCTTGTCCCCACAAGGATCTGTGCTGTGCCTGGAGAGCAGCACACCTGAGCTTTTAGCTGCAGCAGCACATGAGGGGGTGGCAGCTCGGAGGCCCTAATTTTGGGGCTCTGTGCCAGGCTGGTGACACTGCCAAGGCTTTGGCTGCACTGTCCAAGAGCTGCATCAGCCCTCCCACCCCTCGTTACAGGCTTGTATCAAAGCAGGAAAGCTTCACGAGCGGTTGGACTCCACGGTTCATCTCCCGTGGGCAGGAACAAACAGCAGAGAGAGGCAGCTCGGCCCTGGCAGGAGCTGGCAGGTGTTGGCAGCATTCCTGCTGCCCTGCCTGAACGTGGCACGTGTCCCTGCTGTGCCCTGTGCTGCCCCAGCAGGGCTGGGAGGGGTGGCTGGCACAGGGGGAAGGGGTCAGTGCAGGTCTCACAGCACACAGAGGTGAAACACTCTTCTCTTCCCCAGGTGTACAAGGGCTTGGACATCATCACCAACAAGGTTTCCCCTCAGGAGCAGCGTCTCTGCAGACACCACATGATCAGCTTTGTGGATCCCCTTGTCTCCAACTACACTGTGGTGGATTTCAGGGACAAAGCCGTGCCTCTCATATCCTGTCATGCTGCAGCCTGTCTGGCTGAGCAGGGATGGGCTTCCCCCCTCCATGGCCAGAGGGATCCATGTTTGGGCTCTCCTCATCCCAGCTGACTCCATTTTCCAGAGGATTCTGCTGGTGAGAGGGGCTTGGGGCTTCTTTTGCCCTGTGCTGAGTGTTGTCCTCCCTGGCAGTCCTGGGGTGTCCCTGAGTTTTGGAGGTGACAGAGAGTAATGAGAGATGAGGGACACCTCTAACCCTGTCCTGCAGCCTCACTGCTTCCCTGGGGCTGGGAGAGTGGGATCTGAGCCCCACACTGCTGCTCCCACAGCCTTCCCCCTGCGCTCTGATCTCTGCTTCTGCTCCTTGACTCTGGCACATTGAAGATATCTTTGCCCGGGACAAGATCCCCATAGTTGTGGGAGGAACCAACTACTACATCGAGTCCCTGCTCTGGAAGGTCCTTATCAACACCAAGGTACTGTGGGGGGCTGTGAATCCCTTTGGGAAAGGATTAATTCTATGTTTAGGGCAAACTTCCTGCAATTTGGCAATTGGAGAGGGGCAAGGAGAACCTAAAGGGGCAAGGAGAACCCCATGGCTATGGGGGATCGTGTTGCTTGCACAGGGTTTGCTTCAGGGCTGTCCTGTGGCCCACAGGAGAAGCCCAGCAGTGCCCCCAGGCTGGACAGTGACAGGAAAGTGGAGCTGGAGCAGCTGGACAGTGCTGAGCTCCATCGGCGCCTGAGCCAGGTGGACCCGGAGATGGCGGCCAAGCTGCACCCCCACGACAAGCGCAAGGTGGCCAGGTGAGCTTGGGGTGCCAGGGGCAGGAGGTACCAGGGCTCAGCGCCCCTTTCCCAGGGAGTTGTGTGCCTGGGAGCACGGCAGGATGAGCATTCCCACCCAGTGGGTGCTCCTGGGTTCGTGGTGCTGGGGACTCCGTGGGATCTGAGCCCTTTGGCCACACAGCCCCATTCTAAGCTGCCTTTGGGGTGCTGGGCTGTGCTCTGGGGCTGCTCCTGCTCCGTGCCCCAGCAGCAGAGGGTTTGTCTGGAGCTATTTAAAGAGCAAGCTGCCCTGCTGGCTGAGTAACATAGCTGAGCTCTGTGGGAACAGCGCGGCAGCAAGACCAGGCTTGCTGCTCCGTCCCAGCCGAGCCCTGGCCCCGGGGAGCAGAACGCCGCCCACCCCATTCGCACGGTGCAGGGGGATGGAGGGTGGGGCAGCAGCACAGCTCCCTCCCTGCCCGGGCTGGGCACAGCTCCACAGCAGCGTCTCAGCGCTGGTCTCCCTTCCCTGCAGCCCTGCCTGGCTGGAAAGGGCAGGGCTGGAGCCAGATCCCTGTCCCCTGCAGGACTTGTCCCTGTGCCAGGCAGGAGTGGGTGGCTGTGCTCTGGGCTCCTCGGGTGCCAGCGCTGCAGCCCCAGGAGCTGGGTGTGCGTGGATGCCGGGCACGGGACGGGGCTGGGACCTGCCCTCGCCCCACATGAGAGGGTTGGATCTCGGCAGTGTCTGCGGTTCCCTCTGCTGGAGCCCCCGGGGCTGCTGGGGCAATGGGAGCGCTCGTTCTCACTCAGCCTCTGAGCTCTGTGTGCCTCTGCTTCCAGGAGCCTGCAAGTGTTTGAAGAGACAGGGATCCCCCACAGCGAAATCCTGCACCAGCAGCAGGAGGAGGAAGGTGGGGGGCCCTTAGGTGGGCCCCTGAAATACCCACATTCCTGCATCCTGTGGCTCCACGCAGACCAGGCAGGTGAGAGCGGGCTCCTGGCTGGCTGGGCAAGGGCTCACTCCCTGCTCCTGCCTCTGCCTCCTCCCTGGAGAAGGCAGCAATTCCTCTGGCAGCAGTGGGTGTGACACAGAACTGCCAGGCTCTGCCTTCCTCAGGTGGAGCAGCAGCCTGGCAGTGCTGGCTCCTGTCCTGGCAGTGCTGCCTCCTGTCCTGGCAGGCTGTGCAGCCCCCCAGGGCATGGCTCCCCATGGCTCAGCATGTCCTGCTCTCCTCCTGCAGCTCTGGATGCACGGCTGGAGAAGAGGGTGGATGACATGCTGGCTGCAGGGCTGCTGGAGGAGCTGCGCGACTTCCACCGCCGCTACAACCAGCAGAAGGTGGCAGAGAACCGGTGGGTGAGCAGCCAGGTCCCCTCTGCTCCTCCCTCTGGGGGTCTCCCACCGTGACCCTGCCTTTGGTTCTCCAGGCAGGATTACCAGCACGGCATCTTCCAGTCCATTGGCTTCAAGGAATTCCACGAGTTCCTCGTCAGTGAAGGGAGTTGCTCACCCGAGACCAGTGCCCTGCTGCTGGAGAAAGGTGAGGGCAGCGCCCTGTGTGCCCCACAAAGCTCCAGGTGACACCACAAGGTGCTCTAAAAGGTCACAGCCCCAGGTGCGCCTTTCTCTCTGCATTTCCCACTTCTGGCAGCCCAGAGGGGCAGGGACTCGTTTTCCAGTGATTGGAGAGCATCTCTGAGCACACCCAGAGCAGCCCTTCCCTCCCCTCAGGCCTCCTTGCAGGGTGCACAGGGTACAGGTGACTTGGGAGCTGGAGCAGGTCCACCTGGGTGATGGAATCCCAGCTGTGGAGAGCAGGGCTGGAGAAGAGGAATGAAGCAGAACTCAGCATGTCAGCAGCTCTGTGGTGGTGAGGAATGTGGGGATCAGTCAGCAGGGATCATCCCTTTGGTGCTGTGTTACTCTGGAATGTCTGGGCTGATGTTGGAGGGGAGCTGCTCTCTACACAGGGAGGGCCCAGGCAAAGTCCATCCATGCCAAGGAGGGTTCAGTGTGAAAGCAGAGACTGAAGAAGCCACAGAAATGATAAAAGGCTTGAAAACAAGTCTGATGCAGGAGGAACTTGTTGTGTCTGCTCAGGAGATGATTAGGAGGGATTTGATAAGCCTGGTACTAAATACTGAGCAGTTGTAGAGTGGTAAATCATCCTCTGCTGGGTGGGATGAGCAGTCCTGGGCTCCATTTGTGCAGGGAATTGGGCATTATGAGAGCAGTGCAACACTTGAACAGGTTGTCCTACCTGCTAAAGCTTCAGGGTGGAGGGTTTGGGCTCTTTGCACCCTCTGTTTATTCAGGGATATTTGGGGTACCTTGTCCAGCCTCTTCTCGGTGCAGGCACAGACAGGAAAAATAATTCTCATGCTGCCACCCAGCACAAACTTCTTTCTTGTGTGATTTCTCTCCCCTGGAGCTGACAGTCTCTTCTCACTGACCTTTGGGGTTTATTTCTTCTGTTTAATCCCCTGTTCCAAAGGGATCCAGGCCCTGAAGCAGGTGACCAAGAGATACGCCCGCAGGCAGAACAAATGGGTCCGGAACCGCTTCCTGAAACGTGAGTCCTCTGCTCCCAGCTCTGCTCATGCCCCATCTCAGCTCCACAGGGCACTCTGGGGCTTTGGGGCAGCCTGTGTTTGGGGGTCTGCTCCCAGCCAGACCCTCCAGGAGCCTCCCAGTGTCCCCATGCACCCGCAAGGCTCTGCCTTTCCCACTGGTTTGGGTTGCAGAGTGGATCTCCTGCCCTGCTGAGAAGTGTTCTGCCCACAGCCTCTCATCCCAAACACTCAAGAGACACTCAGCTCTGGCTCCTGTATCCCTCTACCCCATCCCCTCCCAGCCATCAGGAGGGATAATTCCCAAGCAGAGGCTCAGCCCCATGTCAGGCACTGCTAGATGATGATGATGATGATGATGATGGTCACAACATCCCTGCAGCTTATCCTGCCACATGGCTCAGGGAGGGGGTCCCCACGCACCCACACATGCTCCTGGCATGGAGCAAAGCCCATTTGACAGCTGCCCTCCAGATTAGGAGCAGCAGCCCCGTGGCTGCTCCCAGCCCAGGCCGTGCTCTGTGCGGTGGCACGGAGCCAGCAGGACTTCCCCAGCCCAGCCCCAGCCTTGGAGCAGGGCCAGCAGCAGCAGCTGGGAGCCGGGCACTTGTTGAAAGGTGCTCAGTAGGGGCAAAACAACAATAAAATAAATAATGGTAAAAAAAAAAAAAAATAAAGAGGAGGCAGGGAGAAACTCGAGTCAAGAAAAGAAGGACGTTGAAGGAGGTGCAGGGGTTTTGGCAGAGTGGGCTCAGCTCACCTTTCTGGTGGCAGGTGTGCTTCAGATGGGCCTGGCAGGGGCTTGTTTGTGGGCACAGCAATAAAAGCAGCACCTGCTGGGGGCTGGCACGTGGAGCCTTTGATGGCTTTGTCCAGGCAGGGGCAGCCAGGTGCCCGTGGAGGGCAGGTGAGCCATGGAGAGCAGCCAGGTCACCCAGGGAGCAGGTGCTCTCTGCTGGCAGCTGTTTCACCCTGTCCTGGCTGCAGCCAGTGCCCTGTGTCCTGGCATTGGGCCAGGGCAGGCCAGAGGGGTGGCCGTGAAGCTGTCCCTTGTCCTTAGTAAAGCATCTCCTGCCAGGAACCCGGAGCATCAGCCCCTGCACAGTCAGTTCCAGCTCTGAGTGGGGATCTGCACGCTCAGATCCCTCATCCAGGCTCCCTGCCTGCCTCTCCTTGTCAGCCCGCTGTGGTGCCTTTGTGCCTGCATCCAGCTCTTTCATCCTCCCAGCCTCCTGTGCACCAGGGCTGGGCTGAGCTGCTGCTTGTTGTGATGGGCTGTTGGCATGCTCACGTTCCAGAACATTCTCCCAAGGGCAGCCAGCTGTGAAGATGCTTCCCTGAATCCTGAGGTGTTCCTGCTGCTTGCAGGAGGGAATTTTGGCCCTGGACAGCCTGGTGCTGTTGGTTCTGAGTGCTGATAGGAAAAAGCAGATCCCTCTGCTCCCCCTGGGTTCTGGGAGGGGGTGCTGAGGGTTTCTGTCTGGTGCTGAGCTGCCCTGTGGTGTTTCTGTAGGTCCTGGGCCCAACGTGCCCCCAGTCTATGGCTTGGAGGTGTCTGATGTGCAGCGCTGGGAGGAGGATGTGCTGAAACCTGCCCTGGAGATCGTGGAGAGCTTCATCCAGGTACTGGGGAGATGGACTTTGGCTGGCTGACCTCTCTGTGGTCTCCAGGCCCCCTCACTTGGCGCACAGCCTGTCCCTGGAGCAGGGCTGGCTGTTCCCATGCCCAGCCTTGGCATTTCCTTGCAGTGGTACATTTGTTGTCTCATCTGAACATTTTCCCCAATGCCCACTGCTGCACTTGGTAAAACTCTGCTCTCTGCCTTGCCAGCCTGTGTCTGAGTCTTCCAAGCTCCCATCCCAACCTCTGTGAGAGTGAACACAGGCAAGTTTTGGTGTCAGAGCCCAACCTGAGGCATTATTTGATGTGCAGGGCCGCGAGCCCCCGGCAGAGCCCCTGAGGATGGAGCAGGACGAGGAGAACAAGCGGAGCCATCGCGTGTGCGAGCTCTGCGCCAGGCTCATCATCGGCGACAGGGAGTGGGCAGGTAGGGCCCTCACAGGGCACAGGGGGGCACCTGGGAGGGCTGAGCTTCTCTGTGCTGCTGGAGCAGCTGCCCTGTGGCCAGGTGACCCCCAGCTCATGGTCCTGGCCTTTCAAAGGGTTGTTTGCAGGAGCAAACAACAGGAACCATCTGTTAGGATTCCCTCCTTCCCTAGGCTTCCCCTCCCTTCCCAGCACCCTGAAAACACAGAGAGCATCACACCAGAGATCTGCATGTGGCATCTGAGAGCTGCTGTGTTTATCAGGGCTCCTGGTCCTTCACAACACTCTGGATGCTTCCTCAAAAAGCACAGAGCAAATCTCGCTCCTCTAAAATTCTGTTGTGTAAATGAAAATTTCATAATGTTTCTAATAGTTCAGCTCTAATATTTCCTATTTATGTGTGTGTGTGTTTTTTTTTTTTAAACTATTCCTAGCTGTAATAGAAAGGGATTTTCTGTTTTCCATAGACTTACTTTAAAAGAGCTCAGCTGGAATCAGATTAAGTCAGTGAATTTATCTGTGCTGGGAGGCTCATGCTGAGAACCAGAAACAAAAAGTCATGGAGAAACTGGCTGCAGAAATGAAACTGGTAAATCTCCATGTGTTGCCCAAGTACAGGATGTGCAGGGTCATGGTTTAACCCCAGCATCTGAGCCCCCCACAGCCACTCCCCCACTCTCTGTCTCTGGGAGAATTGCAGAAGGGTGAAAGTGAGAAAATTGGTGGGTCGAGTTAAAGTTTAATAGAGAAAGCCAAGCAAAACTAGGAATTAATTCACTGCCTGCCATGGTTGGGCAGATGCTCAGCCATCCCCAGGAAAACTGGGCTCCATCACATCTGACATGACTTTGGGAGGACAAATGCCATCACCCCCATGTCCCCCCCTTCCTTCCCCCCAGGATGTGTGATCTGCATGGCCTGGGGTAAGCTGGGGTCAGCTTTGTCCCCTCCACCCCCCTGTGCACCCCCAGCCCCCTCTGTGTTGCTGTGAGGAGCAGAAAAGGCCTTGAGTCAGCTCCAGAGCTCCCAGCAACAACAAAACATCCCCGAGTTATCAACCCTGATCCAAACACAGCCCCAGAGCAGCTACTGGCAGGGAAATCAACTCTGCCCCAGCCAAAACAAGCAGCTGAGACACAACCAAAGATAAATTTCCCAGGTTGTTGGGTTTGAAGGAGTTGCTTATTCCTGGCTGAGGCAGGGAAGTGCTGAAAGCGAAGGCTGGAGCTGCTCTTTGGGGGAGGCTCCTTGCAGTGAGATCAGTTAAGTGCAGTTGTTGTTTTATCTCAGCTGCCTCAGGAGGTGCTTTGAAGGAGCTCTGTTTGTCCAGAACTGAAAACTCTCGGGGTCTCTGGCATCATTTAGGTCTAGAAAGTTCTGTTTTGAGTGGGAGCTCCTTGAGGTCCCCCCAAATCCCTCCATGTCCTTAGGGATGTCACCCCAGACACCAGTAAATGGTGACAGTGCCTCCCTCAGCCAAGAGCAGCTGTTATTCTCTGTATCCAGCTGAACTGGACTCAGATCCACAGGTGGTGGGAGAAAAACACTCCAAAGCCTGCAAAATGGAAAAAAAGGAAGGTGAAAACAGTGGTGGGAACTGGGTGGATCTGCACTCTGCTCTGTTTGCTTAGGTCAGGTGACGGGGAGTTTTGGGAACTGCTTTCCCAGCACCCTGCTGGCTCTGGGGGATTTTAAAATTGTAATTTTACAATTTATATGGACTTGAAGAGCACAACTCCCAGACAGCAGCAGCAATTGGCACTTCCTCAGCCACTGTAGCTTTGGTGTTGCTTGTGACAAATTGCAGGAGGTGAGACTTTATCTCAGGGGGAGGGTGACCCTCCAGCATTGTGATAAAGCAGCAGCTTTGCATGTGATTTCATCCTTTGGCAGAAAAAGAATGGCTGGAAAACACCTGAGGGCCTTGATTCAGCAGAGTACATACCCTCGTTTAATTAAGGCCCTGCTGGAAAAGTTTGTGCTTTAATTGCTGCTCTGATCTCTTGGAAAAGGCAAAACCACCCCGCCAAGATGGTCAGACAAAGCCTCCCCTGAGATAAAACCGCTGATAAGGAGGTTTGGCTGTCCTTAAGGATGTGATTTCATGGAGAAATGCAGCTCCTGCTGCTCCAAGCTGAATCCCTGGGGTTACCCCTCTGTTCCCGTCTGACTCCTGCTGCACTGCTCTCATGGCTGGGGCACTGCCCTGGAGTTATCCAGAAGTTTAAATTCTGCCCCAGGCTTTTCCCTGGCTGCCCTGTAGGATGCACAGCATCTTGCCAGTGCTGTGGTGCAGGGATCCAGTCCTGCAAACCATTCTGGCAGCTCTCCGTGGGGAGCAGGGAGTTGCACAACCTCACCTGCAGCCTGCGGAGTGGCACCTCTTGGGCAGCACATTCCCTCTTCCCTGGCACTGACAGCCTGGAATCTTCTGCTTGCACAGAACCAGCATTTTTCCCTCTCTCAGTTCTTCCTTTGTCCTCTTCTGAGCCCTGACAGTTTGGCCTGGAAGTGTCCAGGGCAGGGTTTGGGAATTCGCTTTTCCCTGGGAATGAATTGTGCTGGCAAGGGAGGGTGCTCTGCCCTGCGTGGGGGGTTTGGCTGCTTCCTCCTCCAAATTCCACAGATTAAAGGCTCTGTTTGCCTCTTCCTCCAGCTCACACACGTTCCAAATCCCACCTGCACCACCTGAAGAAGAGAAGGAAGCTGGAGGCATCCGGAGGGACCGTGGGGGACAGTGGGGACACAGAGACCTCGGACGAGGATGGCAGCCTGCCCGTGCCTTAGGGCTGGAAAAGGGAGCAGCTGTGCATCCACCTGCATGGAGAGGAAGCTCCTTAGTGCTGGGCAGCCTTGAACCAAGGAGCTGAGTCATTTTTTTTGGGGGGGTGAGGCAGGTGTGTGACAAAGGCAAAGGCTGCATGGGATCCTCTTCATGTGGGCTCATCCCGCTGTGTTCCCATGCTCCCCCAGCCCTGCCTGGAACGGGCTGGGCCCCGGGGCAAGGCTGCTGGGAGCCTCCTCCCATGCAAAGTGTGAATTCCTGCCAGGGCTGCATCCTTGGAATGGCTGAGCTGCTGCTCTGTGGTTGTGTGGATCTCAGAGACAGAAATACCCCCACTCCTCCAGCTTGGCCGGGGGTGCAGCTCTGGAGCCGAGCCAGCTCTGCTTGCCTTTATTGTGGAGAGGATATTTTTTTTTTTTTTTTGTTCTTTTACATGCAAATAAAGCTGCAGGATTATTGTGGGTTCCCCTCCCTGTTAACAAGCGCGGTTTCCTTGCTCTCTGATTCTACCTGGCTCCTGTTCCCTGCTCTGGGCGCAGGGCAGGAGATCTGGTTCCTTCTCCCAGTCACCTTTTCCACAGCTCCTGGGGGAGCTGAGCAGATGTTCCCAGCCTGGTGGGGGCAGGGAGCCCTGCGCACACAGCAGGTGCAGGAGGAGCTGGCACCTGTTAAACAGGAACTTGGAAATGATCTCATCGAGTTTGCAACAGATGAGCCTGTCCTAGTTAAGGCAGAATTCCCGGGGGGTTACTCTGTGGTTTGGCACTGGGAACCAGCCGTGAATTTGAATCCGAAGCTACTGAGCAGCAAATTCCTGGTGCTGTGTCCGCCAGGCAGTTGGTGTCCCATTGTTGTCCCTGGAGGATGTGAGTGCCATTTGTGCCTGGAATGCTGCTCTGGTGAAACCAGGACAGCCTTTGGGATTCTCCTGGCAAATTCAAAGCCAGGAGGGTTTGAGGGTTGGTAGAGCACAAGTTTTTCCTTGTGCTGTGCCATGTGGCAAGAGCCAGGGCTCGTCCTACCAGGGAAGGGCTGCGTGGGTGGATTTGCTGGTGCGGGCTCTGGAGATTCCTGCTTTGGTGGGGATTAGATTAAAACCTCCAGTTTGTGTTCCTCAGCATGGAATTATTCCTGTAGTGCCCCGTAGGGTGCCTGCCTCGGGCTGTGGGAGGGAAAAGCTGGGAATTTGGCACTGGGCAGAGCTGGGTGCTGCTTTGGAATGCTGGGCACTGCGGTGCTGCTGGGTCTGTGCAGTGCCAGCTGAGCCTCTTCTCCAGCCCAGACTTGTTTGCCATCCGTGCTGACTCAACCCATGGATGTGGGCTCAGCCCAGTGCTGGAACACAAGGCCACGAGGAGGTCGTGGCATGGAATTGTGTCCTCCCATGGGATTGTATTCTCCCATGGGATTGTGTTCTATGGAATTGTGTCCTCCCATGGAATTGTGTCCTCCCATGGAATTGTGTTCTCCCATGGAATTGTGTTCTATGGAATTGTGTTCTCCCATGGAATTGTGTTCTCCCATGGGATTGTGTTCTCCCATGGAATTGTGTTCTATGGAATTGTGTCCTCCCATGGGATTGTCTTCTCCCATGGGATTGTGTTCTCCCATGGGATTGTATTCTCCCATGGAATTGTGTTCTCCCATGGAATTGTGTTCTCCCATGGAAATGTGTTCTCCCATGGAATTGTGTTCTATGGAATTGTGTTCTCCCATGGAATTGTGTCCTCCCATGGGATTGTGTTCTCCCATGGAATTGTGTTCTCCCATGGAAATGTGTTCTCCCATGGGATTGTGTTCTCCCATGGAATTGTGTTCTCCCATGGAATTGTGTTCTATGGAATTGTGTTCTCCCAGCCTGAGGTTGAGCTGGGAATGGAGCCCCATGTGTGCTGAGCTGGTTTGTGACAGGCAGCTCTGAGATGTTGAGTCATCTCCCCAGGCCAGCCTGGGATCACTGGGGCAGCACTGGGAAGGAGGGCTGGGATTATCTGCTCCGGCTCCCGAGTGCAGTCAGATGTCCGTGCTGTTAGAGGTGGATTAAATATCCTTAATCGGTTTAATATGAACTTTGTTATCCCCACAGATTCATGTCATTCCTCTTCCCCAGTAGCCTGTTCTCTTCAGGAGCCTGTTTGGGATGGGCTGTGCTGGGCAGGGGCTGCCAGGCCTTGGTTCCCAGGCGTTCCAGGTGAGCAGGGTGTGCCACACTTCCTTGTCCATGCAGTGGAGGGAGGACTCGTGCCCTGATCCTGTCAGCACCACAATGCAGGTGGGATTTCTTCCTTGGAGAGCTGCCATGGAGAGCAGTTGATTTGAGCAAGGCCAGGGCAGGGAGGTCACACTCGGTGTTTTGTGCCTCTGCTCTTGAAGGTGTCCAGGCAGGGGCTGGATGGAGCTCCTGGCAGGGTCACACCAGTTCCTGCTGCTCCGGGCCCTGCAGAAGGGACAAACAATGCAGGAATCGCTCTCCAGTCCCAGGCAGGGCTCGCTGAGAAAGTTGTTGTGGTCTCAGGTTTCAGGCTGCTGCCAGTGCCGGGAGGTTTGGGGATGGGGAATGGCTCTTCACTCCATCTGCCCCGCGCTAATCCCCAGACAAACGCGGCTCTTCCATCTGTGCAGCCGGAGCCGCCGAGCCCATCACACCAGCCACTTAATCTAAATGGCTTTGGCCAAAGATAAGGTCATTAATTACACTGGGATTAGAAAACAGCCCCGGCGTGGCTTGGCTCGCCATCAATTAAAGCCCTCGGCACCCTGGTCTGGCTGAGCACGGAGCTGAGAGCCTGAGCAGGGGGAGCTGCGTGTCCTTGCTGGCCGGGCACCATCCCGGTGCCACTGCCTGTCCCTGGCGCTGTCCCCTCGATGGACACTGGCATTTGGACACGGTGCTGGCAGGGCTGGGTGCCAGGAGGAGCACAGGCAGATCCAGGGGTTCCCCTGGCACCGTGGCAGCCCAAATCCTGCATGGGCATCACCTCCTAATGTGCATCCTCTGTGTGCTGCCTCCAGCAGCCCCTGCCAGGGCTCCAGCCCCGATTGCTGCCCACACGGGTGGCACTGTCCCCAGAGCTCTGAGCTCTGATGATCAAGGTGTTGTACATCCCTTTGGGTTCACTTTTCTCACCCGGTTTTGGCTCTGAAATGCTCCCACAGGGAAATTCTCACCCGTGCAGCGCTGCCCTTTGCCAGCGTGGCACGTGCCACCTGCTCTGCCCTGAAAGTGCCACCTTGGCGACAGGCAGGGCTGGGATGTGGCACGAATTTGGCCTCATCCCTCCCCTCACAAGCAAGGGGGGGTGTTATGGGCTCTGTGCCAGGAGCTGGCCGGCACAGGGACACTGGGACACAGCTGCCACCTCTCCCAGCACCGGTGACCAGCTGGTGTCTGTGCCCTCACCCTCTGGTGGCTTTAAAGGATCCTGGTGGAGAGTCCTGCGTGGTGACGCTGTCCTGCCCCGTTCCCACACTGCAGGGACACTCCTGGGACACGCCAGGCACCGTCTGGGGGACGGTGTCACTTGGGGACAGCAGCTCCTGCAGACACGCAGCAGCTGCGGCCACCACAGAGCCGTGTCCTCAGCTCCCAGGTGGGATCCTTGTCCTGTGGGGGGATTTAATGGGACCCTCGGGGTCCCTTTGGGCTCAGCAGGGCTTGGCTGGCACCGCTGCCACCACAGGGACAGTGGGTCAGAGGGACTCACGGGGAAACTGAGGCACAGCTGGCAGCAGGGCCCTGCTGGGGAGCCCGTGGCCCATCCATGCCTTGGCAGCATTTCAGGTGGCTGTGGCAAAGCCAAATGTTGCAAGAGGCTAAAAATAAAAGGAGCTGTTGGCCGTGGTTGTGCAAGAGCCGTGTCCCCGTCCCGCCCTGCGCGGGAGCTCGGTGCCTTTGGCGGCAAACCCGGCTGGGCACGGCAGGATCCTGGCACCGAGCCCGGGAAATGCCACTGCCCAAAGGGATGGGGGCTGTCCCCCCTCCTCTCTGTCGCCCCCGGGCAGCCCTGGGGCTGGGGAGGGGTCCATGGAGGCTTGGGGTTCCCATGGTGGAGCAATTCCATCTCAGGGATGCTGCCCAGCACACACAGGGGGCAGCGGGGAAACTGAGGCAGAGCCGCCTCGCAGGAGGCTCTGGGGCTGTGGTGTCACCCGTGGGGTGCCCATTGTCATCCCCAGGGACAGGGAGGGGCACGGTGCCCGTTCCTGCCCTGTGCCAAGCGGGAAAGGCGGCGGGAAGGAGCGGGCTGGCGGGGCACCAAACCGCGGGGCACCGATCCGAGCCACCCTGAGGGTCCCCTGAGGGGTGACACAGCCCCAGCTCGGGGGGCTGTGGGTGCGAGGCCGGGTGGGTGCCCCCAGGGCTGGTTTGGCACAGATGAGACCACCGGGGCTGACTTGGCACGGGTGGGGCCAGGAGGTTTAGCTTGGCGCAGGTGGGGCCAGTGGGGCTGGTTTGGCACGGATGGGTGCCCCCAGGGCTGGTTTGGCACGGATGGGTGCCCCCAGGACTGGCTTGGCACGGATGGGTGCCCCAGGGCTGGTTTGGCACACGTGGGTGCCCCAGGGCTGGTTTGGCACGGCTGGGGCCAGCCGGGCTGCGTGTCGCGGTGTCACAGGGCCATCTGCCGGCAAAGGCACCGGCCCTGCCACCCGGGACCGGTCTCCAGCAGCATCTCCAGTGCTCCCAGTCTGCAACTGCAAGGAGAGGGCTGGGCTGGGGCTCTTGTCCCTCCTGGTCACTGTCAGAGGTGGCATTTGTCCCGCAGGGTGTCACGGAGAGGGGACACGGCTGCAGCCTCGAACAGATTAAATGTCATTTTATTTCACACCCCCCCAAAAAAAAAAAAATGTAGAAAAGAAGAGGTGAGTGTGGATTTAATTGCTCGTATTAAAAATCTACCAGGTGAGACTGAGCCGTTTCCTCCAGAGTCAGTGCAGATCCACAGGGATACTTCTTCCTTCTCCTCCTCTTCCTCCTCCTCCTCTTGGGGACCAGCATGGGGACAGGGGCACCAGCTGCCCCCTGCCCAAGGTGCCCCCGTGCCATGGGCACCCTGCTGCCAGCCCCACCAGCATTCCCTTGCCCGGGTCTCTCCTGCCTGGCCCCTGTCCCGTGTCCCCACGGTGCCACCCATGGTGTCACCCACACCTCGTGTCCAGGAGCAGGCGCTGATTTGGGGCTGGGAAGGGGCTGGGGAGGGGGGCAGGAGCCCGGGCCCGGTTTGATTTGTTTTCAGCGTTTCTGTGCGTTCCTCGCTGTCCCTTTTCCCTCTGTACAAAATGAGCTGTATGGTCATGGGTGACACGGTGACTGCGGCCCCGGTGGCCACGCCGCCCTCACTGCAGCAGGGCCCGGATCTGTTTGGACGTGGTGTCGTCGTTGAGGTGCCGAGTGGTGTACCTGGGTGGGGAGGGGACACAGCTCACAGCAGGGTCCCTCTCTGCTGTCCCCACTCCCCAGGCTCTGTCCCCAAGCCCCCGCCTCACCTCAGAGCGTTCAGGAGCCCCTCGGTGCTGGTTGAGGGTTGGTCCTTCAGGACTTTAATGCAGCCTTTCATCTAAAGGGGGCACAGAGCAAGGCTCCATCAGAGCTCCATCAGAGAGGGGCTGTGATGCCGCAGACATATTTTATGAAAAATCCTTTCCTTAGGAAAGAATTTTTTCTCCTGAGAAGCTGAGAGGCCTCAGGAACAAAATGTAAACAGTGGTTATCTGCTGCTGTGAAATGCAACAGGTGGATCTGTGATTGGTCTCATGTGGTTGTTTCTAATTAATGGCCAATCACAGTCCAGCTGTCCGGACTGTCTGATGGAATGATTTTATTATCATTCCATTCTTTTTCTATTCCTTGCTAGCCTTCTGATGAAATCTTTTATTCTATTCTTTTAGTATAGTTTTAATATATAATATATAATATATAAATATAATATATAATATAGTATATAGTATATAGTATATTAATATATATCATAAAATATATATCAATATAATATAATATAATATAATATAATATAATATAATATATATCATAAAATAATAAATCAGCCCTCTGGAACGTGGAGTCAGATCCTTCTCTCTTCCCTCATCCTGAGGCCCCAGTGAACACCACCACCCTGAGACCCCTGTGATCCCCCTTCCTCCCCATCCTCAAGCCCAGGGATCACAGCTGCTGTGACATGGCCGTGACCCCCCAGCTGTGACCCCAAAACCACTCACATCGATCTTAGATGTCTTGGCGAAGGCCCCCACGGGGTGCACGTGGTCGTAGAGGATGATGACGCCGACCATCACCCTCATGCAGAAGAGCAGCGTCTCGGTGTTGGTGAAGCGGCTCCGGTACTCCCTGGGTGAGCAGAGAGGCTGCCTGAGCCTGGCAGGGGTGGCACGGGCACCCCAGGAGCGAGGTGTCCCCCCCAAACCCCAAAGCGGGGCACTCACGGCGTCTCCAGCATCACCCTGCACACGCAGGCCATGGTGCTCAGGCAGTCGGTCGTGTCTTCGATGGGGAGGGTCTTGTTCTGAAAGCCAACAGGTCCCAGCTGCTGTTTGCCCCGTGTGTGGTGGCTGGAGGGGGTTTCTGCCCCCCCTGAGGGTCCCCCCAGCCCCCCTCACCTCTGACACGAACTTGGTGGTGGCGTTGCTGAGGGTTTTCAGCATGGGGGTGGCCTCGGCGTAGAACAGGGACATCCTGTTGGCCATCTCGTTGTTCACCTCGCTCTCTGCATCCAGCTGGGGGGGTGTGCTGGGGGTCACTGGGGTGGCTGGGCCCCCCCAAAGCCATCCCCAGCCCTGTGAACCCCTGGGGGAGGCCGGGGGAGCAGCAGAGTCCTCCCACCTGCAGGTTGTTGATGCGGTTCCGGCTGATGGTCCGTCTGTAGTAGCTGAAGTCGTTCTGGATGGCGGGGTTGGTCATCTGAGGGGGCAACACCACGGTTAGGAGAGCCAAGGGACTCGCAGGGTCCAGTGTGGGGGTCCCCCTCGCTGTCACCCCGCACGGGGAGGCACCTTGAGCTCGTCGAAGCTGAGGGTGAAGTGCAGGATCTCGGCGAACTGCTTGGCCAGGGCCTGCTCGCGCTCCAGGTGCTGGGTCGGGGCGTAGGGCGGGCTGGTGAGGGCCTCCAGCAGGCTCCGCAGGGCGTTCTCTGGGGACAGAGCACCCCTGTCCCCCTCTGCACCTCCACCCCGTCCCTCCCCTCGTCCTGAGGCCCCCAGTGAGCACCATGAGATCCCTGGGATCACCCATCCTCCAGCCCAGGGATCACAGCTGCTGTCACCACAGAGCTGTGACCCCAAAACCACTCACGTCAACCTTGGAGGTCTTGGTGAAGGCCCCCACAGGCCGAGGGGAAACTGAGGCACGGCGCAGCATCCCCAGCTGAGCACACCCTCCATGGCCAGGCCTCCCAGGGGGTGCAGGGGGGCTCAGGCACTCACCCAGGCGCAGGGAGAACTCGTAGAAGCGTTTCAGCTTGGCGACCAGGGGGCACACGGCGCTCCAGGCGCGCTCCTGCAGCCGCAGGTCCCCGGGGTTCTGGATGGCCTGCGAGGGGAGCGTTGGGGAAGGTGAAACAGGAAAGCCTTATCAATGTGATTGTCTGGCTAGAAGATTTTGAGAATATAGAAACTGTAAGTGAGATTGAAATGAAAGCAAGCTTTGAGATCCTTTAGTTACTGAACAACAGGAAAACAATGGTGTGGCCAGCTGAAGGTGATCCCCTTCTGACTGCTGTGAGAGCAGGTCAACCCTGACCTAAGAATTCTTTCTGGTAAAGAAGAACTAGCAGCAAATGTCACATGAAATTCATAAAAACGAATATGTATGAACCTATTGTGAAATTGTATGCATATGTATTTGAGAGGGGGATAAAAAGGGACCTGAAGTTCCCAGAGGTACACATGTCATTTTAAGGGAACGATTCCCACATGCGTCCAGTGCTGTAATAAACATACCTGGGATGGTGTTCACAGGGGTCTTAGGTTGAGGGAAGAGATGAGGATCTGACTCTATGTTTCAGAAGGCTGATTTATTATTTTATGATATATATTACATTAAAACTATACTAAAAGGATAGAAGAAAGGATTTCATCAGAAGGCTGGCTAAGAATAGAATAGGAATGATAACAAAGGTTTGTGGCTCGGCTCTCTGTCCGAGCCAGCTGACTGTGACTGGCCATTAATTAGAAACAACCAGCATGGGCCAATCCCAGATCCACCTGTTGCATTCCACAGCAGCAGATAATCATTGTTTGTATTTTGTTCCTGGGGCCTCTCAGCTTCTCAGGAAGAAAAATCCTAAGGAAAGGATTTTCCATAAAAGATGTCTGCAACACAAACAACTTTACAACTTTCACAAAAACTGTGGAGTTTTGATTATCTCCACAGAACAGCAGCACCCACCTCTCGGATCTCCTGCCCGGCGCCCGTGTAGCTCTGCAGCTCGGCCAGGATGGTCTGCGCCTCCTCCAGCACGGCGTTCACCTGGTTCCACACCGCCGTCTCGGCCTCCGTGGGCTGCGCATCTGCAGGGCAGCGCCCCGGGGAGAGAAACCCGGAGGGCTCTGAGCGGGGCCCGGCCAGGACAGAGCCAGAGCGGGGTGCCAGCACCCCCGGCCAGCCTGCGGCCCTTCCTGGCCGGATTCGCCCCTGCTCCGTTCTCCTTGCCCCAGCTCGAGCCAAGCCGTGAGCGGGGATAGGGTGAGGGTGAGTCCTGGCTGCCCTGTGCCCGCGGCGCTGCTCACCACAAAGGGTCCCCTCAGCCCCAAGAGGCTGCAAAGAGCCCCAGGAAAGAGGTGAGGAGCGAAAACCCCTGGCCACAGGCCTGGCCCCCCTCCCCGGGGACACCCCCGGATGGCAAAGGTTGGGGAGGACGTCTGGGATGAGCGCGATGCGATGGGGACAAAGAACTCAAAATGGTGCGGATGTGGAACTCAGGATTAAGTACGGAACGAAAAACCGGAAAATAAAAATCCCATCTCACTTTCAAAGTCAAGGAAAAAATTAGGGCCTTGGTCAAGTTCGTTATAAGTCAACACTTTTAGAAGGTTCCCCATGTGAAACCTGCAAGAGAAGAAACAAGAGGAACAAAAGCATGGTGGTGAGGTGGAGCCCGGGGAAGAGGCGCTGGGCTGCGGGCAGCGGCGGTGGCCGGAGCCCCGTCCTCCCCCCAATGCTCCCGGGGGGCTTGGGGGGCTCCGGGGGGCTTGGGGGGCTCCGGGGGTGACCCCACAGCCCCGGTGCAGCCTCTTCCCCCCCGATGGTGATGAGCGCTGTGGATGGGTGATGGAGAGGGAGGAGTGAAGGGAGGAGAAGCCGCCGGGAAATCCCTGAAATCCCCGGAGTTTGGCTACAGCCAAACCCCATCTCTAGTGCAGAGGGGTCCTGGGGAGCCCCCAGAACTGTGCCGGGGGTTCTGGAGGGTGCTGGAGGCAGGAGAAGGTTGTGCTGCCTCAAAGGAGCCAGGAGGAGCAGGAAGGTTCCTCGCCGTGGGAGTGGGGGGCTGTGTGACCCCAGCCTTGGTGTTTTGGGGGGTGCTGGAGTCAGAGGAGGTGTGGGGAGCTGTGCATCCGCTGGGGATGGAGCTGGGGACAGGGTCAGATGCCACTGCACTCTATTCACCCTTCTCACTCCTGCTCTGAGCTGTGTCCTGGAGGAATTGCAGGAGCCAGGGGAGCCCTGGGGCTGTGCCCAGCCTGGCATCCATCGTGGATCTCCCTATGCCCAGCCTGGGGGGCCCAGAGCTGTCCTTTCCCAGATCCAGGGAAGCTGAGGCGGGGCCCTGCTCCCCATCCCTCAGTGCAGGCTGCAGCCACCGCTCTGACCTTCCCAGCAGTGCAGGTGGCACGGATCACCAATCCGTCCTCCTGGATCACCAATCCGTCCTCCTGGATCACCCTCTCCTCCTGGATCACCAATCCGTCCTCCTGGATCACTCCTCCTGGATCTCCATCTCCTCCTGGATCTCTCTCTCCTCCTGGATCTCTCTCTCCTCCTGGATCACCCTCTCCTCCTGGATCACCCTCTCCTCCTGGATCACTCCTCCTGGATCTCCATCTCCTCCTGGATCTCTCTCTCCTCCTGGATCTCTCTCTCCTCCTGGATCACCCTCTCCTCCTGGATCTCCATCTCCTCCTGGATCACTCCTCCTGGATCTCCATCTCCTCCTGGATCTCTCTCTCCTCCTGGATCTCTCTCTCCTCCTGGATCACCCTCTCCTCCTGGATCACTCCTCCTGGATCTCTCTCTCCTCCTGGATCTCTCTCTCCTCCTGGATCTCTCTCTCCTCCTGGATCACCCTCTCCTCCTGGATCTCCATCTCCTCCTGGATCACTCTCTCCTCCTGGATCACCCTCTCCTCCTGGATCTCCATCTCCTCCTGGATCTCTCTCTCCTCCTGGATCTCTCTCTCCTCCTGGATCTCCATCTCCTCCTGGATCTCCATCTCCTCCTGGATCACCCTCTCCTCCTGGATCACCCTCTCCTCCTGGATCACTCCTCCTGGATCTCTCTCTCCTCCTGGATCTCTCTCTCCTCCTGGATCTCTCTCTCCTCCTGGATCACCCTCTCCTCCTGGATCTCCATCTCCTCCTGGATCACTCTCTCCTCCTTCCCCAGCCCGCAGGCTGTCCCTGTCCTGGCACTGTCACTGATGGGACATCAGTGCCATCAGCTCACAGCACTGGGTGTGTGCTTGAGGTGCTCTCGGGCCAGCTCCTGCTCCATCCTGCATCCCACCACTGTGCCAGGACACCTGCCCCGCTCTGAGGATGGAGTCCCAGTTCCCTGCCCCATTTTGGAGGCTTTTTCAGGGCCCCAAAGCGCCTGGGGACACGGGGCTGCTCGGGGACACCGTGCCTGTCCCCATCCTCTGCACAGCAGCTGCGGTGGAAGCCCTGGAGCCCTCCCCACGCCCACCTTGCCCATGGGACTTACTTTCAAAATCCAGGAAAAAATGAGGACAGTTTTCTAAATCTTTGCCCAATACCTTTATCAGGTTGCCCATGGCCAGCAGACCTGAGCGAGAGAAACAGAACAGAGTGGAACAGCACCGGTGCCACCAGCCGGACACCCCAGAACCCCTGAGCCCCCAGGGGACACCACCATGACACCCCTGAGCCTCCAGGGGACACCACCACGGCACCCCCAAGTCCCCAGGGCCACAACCATGGCACCCCTGAGCCCCCAGGGCCACAACCTTGGCACCTCCTTGTGCCCACCCTGGCTGGGCACTCCTCTCTGAGCATTCCCTCCAATGTGACAGCTCTCCCAGCCCTACTGAGAGCTCCAGAGGTGGGAAGGGAAGAGGGGTGAGGGCCTTGTGCTCCTGGGGCACCTCTGGCCATGCTGCCACCCCTGAGACACCCCAGTTCCCCAGCCCTGGCATCCCCAAGGGATGTGGGGCAGCCCCAGGTGACCCCCATGGTGTCATGCCATTCCCCTGGGTTATGGGCCTGGGCATCCCCCATGGACAGGGGAAGACCCTCAATGGGAATTGTGCCCCACAGACCCGGTTTGGGGGTCTGGTGCCAGCACCAGAGCATCCCACCCACCCCACTGAGGGTCCTTACCTCAGTGCCTGGTGTGGCAGCGGTGGCTACGGCAGGAGCAGGGGCTGTGCCACTCGCCCGGGTCACTTCATGGGCCAGCAAGGAGCTGTGGGCAGAGGGCAGGGGGGTCAGGGCACCCCACAGGGCCCTGGGGACCCGTGGGTGGGTGTGTGACCAGGAGGGACACTGCATCTGCCCTCCATCTCATGCTGCCACCAGCCTTCACCTCATTTACCTTGGATATTTTTTACCAGGAGCTCAGCAGGCATCGGGCTGAGCATCCCCGTCCCTCCTCACCCCTTGTGGGACCTGCCAGCAGCTCGGGGACACCCCCAGAGTGGAGCCATCTGTCCCCATCCCTCCTCGGAGAGGCCAAGTTCCCCAGGGATGACTTTGCCAGCTCCAGTGCCTGGGTTTGCTCTTTCCTGAGCTCTGTGTGACGATCCCTTTATGCCGCCGATGAGCCACAACCCAAATCCTGCAGACAATTCCCTGCACCCCACCTTTCCTACAGGGATGGGGGGGGGTCAGGATTGCCCCCACGGTGTCAGCAGGCACCAGGAAGCAGCCACAGCACTCAGCAGGCTGTAATTAAGCGCTGGGGTTTAATTAATGAGGCCGGGGAAGGGGAGAGGGAATGCTGGAGCAGCAGGGGAGGGATGGGGTGGCCTCGTGCCCGGAATGGGGCTGTGCCCCCCCAGCCCAGCACAGACCCTTGGCATCAACAGTGATGGCTCTGCCTTCCTCCTCCTCCTCCTCCTCCTCCTCCCAGGCCCACCGAGTGGTGGCTTTGCACTGGGGCTGCACAAGCCTGAAATGCAGCTGGATTTTGGGGTGACCGGGGTGCACTAAACACACCCAGAGCTGCTGTGGTGCAGTGACCCCGAGGTTCATCCTGCTGAGCACTGGGGTGTTTTTAAAGGGTGCTGGGGGTTCCCTGGGGTGCCAAGAGGGTCCCTGGGGTGCCAGGGGGGTCCCTGGGGTGGGAGATTGGCACCTGGCACTGGCACACACAGGCTGTGACCAGCGTGCAGGCATCCTCATGCCCATGCCACCGTTGTCCTTGACGGGCAGCTCGGGGCTGGGATTTGTCACTGCTGAGCTCTGCCTGTGCCCGGGGAGGGGGCATGGATGGTACCCGGTGTGGGGACACATCAGGGTGACCCAAGAGCCGTGGTGCAGGGATTTGGTGCCAGGGGCTGGTTTGGGGATTGCTGCAGCCCCTTGGGCTGGGGTAAAGGGGGCTCCCCTTGGGGTTCAGCCCCTGTTTTACCCCTTTTCCTCGGTCCCAGGTGCTTAAACCCCCGGGGGGCCACGGCACATCCCTGCCAGGGGGGCTGTGGGGAGGGCGAGGGGCTCCCCCCAGTGCAGGCTGCCCACTGCTGAACTGGGGGAACTGTGCGCCCCAAATCCGCTGCGAGAGTCACCCCCAAACCGGCAGCGCTCAGAGAGGAACGCGCTGCCACAGGAGGGCTGGGAGCGGCGGCTCCCTGTCCCCAGCCACACCCGAGGCGGCCCCGGCTGCTGTCCCTCGCTGCGGTGGCCTCGTTGCACCCCAGCCCCGCTCCAGTTCCCGCAGCGCCGCCTCCCCTGCTCCCCACGAGCATCCCGCCCCACGGGGACCCACGGCGGTGTCACCTCCATGGGGACACCCCAGCCGATGGGGCCAACCCGCGCTCCTGCTCCAGGCAGGACCGAATCCCGCATGCAGGAGCATCCCTCCCCCGAGCGGGCAGTGCCCGGAGGGGCAGCGATGTCCCCGCGCTCCGGCCACCCCAAAGTGTCACCGCTTTGGGGCTGTGTCCCTTTGCAGCATCGCCCTGGGCACCGCAGCCTGGTGCAGCGCCGCAGCTCCGGCCGGGGGCTGCCTGCCCCTTCCCCTTGCTCTGCCCCGCTCCCCGCAGCCCCCCGGGTGCCCCCCGAGCCCCCCGGCCGCTGCCGGCACGGCCGCAGGCTCGGGCGAGCGGTGCCCGAAGGATTTTCCATGGAGGGGCACAGCTCATGCCAGGAATCGGGGTGCGGGGCCGGATCCCACCCCAGGATCAGCCGGGCCAGGGCGGAGTTGGGGTCCCCCCGCTTGGGGAGCGGTGTCCGGAGGGATGAGGGAGCTGAGCCCCCCTCGAGTGGGGCTGGGGGGCTGCGGGAGCTCCTCCGTGCCCGGCTGCGGCTGCGGCTGAGCCGCGCAATTACCGCAGGGCTGCCAGCCCGGACCGAGCCGCAGCACCCACCGGGGACCCCGCGGGGCTGCGGCAACCCCGGGTGGGGCGAACGCACCCCGGCATCGCCCACCCCACCCCGGCATCGCCCACCCCAGCCCGGCATCCCCACCCCGGCATCGCCCACCCCTCCATCCCCGCTGCCGGGGGTGCCCAGCGCGGAGAGGCGCCGCTGCCAGCGGGGTCCCCGGGGACATCCCCCCGCCCTGCGCTGTCCCCGGGCCTGCTGCAGCCCTGTCCCCGCGCTCACCGTGGCCGTGGCAGCCCGCGGCGTGGGCAGGCGGCGGTCGGGAGCGCGGGGATGCTGCGGAGCGCGGGGTGCGGGACGAGGCGCCCGCCCGTGCGTGCGTGAGCCGCCCTGCGCCAGCTGCCGCCGAATGCACCACAAAGACCACCATAGCCCCCCGGCCCCCCCACGCCACTGGTGACGGTGACGTCTCAAGTGTGAGCGAGACGGGGAGGTTTAACCCGCTGCGTGCCGGCCGGCAGAGCGCTGCGGCCTGGCGGGGAGAGGGGTCGGGGTGCGGCTCCCGTTTGGGTTTGGGGGACATCGAGAGGGTCGCCCCACATCAGAGCCAGCCCCAGCTCACAGCAGGGGGAGAGAAAATATTCAAATATTCCAAATATTCCAAATATTCCAAATATTCCAAATATTCCAAATATTCCAAATATTCCAAATATTCCAAATATTCCTTTGCTCTGCCCCAGCCGATGGGTGGCACTGCGTGCCCCGGTTCCGTCTCTGGGGACGGGGACAAGCACCGAACCCGCTTGGTGCCACCGACCCCTCTTGGTGCCGCCACAGCGAGGACAAGCCCGATCCCGGTGCCAGGACCCCCGTTTGGGGCAGGCAGCGCTCTCTGTGCCTCATCAGCTCCCCCAGGACGGGGCAGAAAGGGTTTGGGGGGGCAGAAACCAGCACAGAGCTGCTCCCTCAGGAGGAAAGGAACCCCCAAATTTGGCTATTTCTGCTTTTCTACCCCAACTCCCCCCTTTTCGCTGGGCATGGCAGTGCGGACATCAAGAGGCACCCCCAGTGTTGGGGTCACCCCGGGTCCAGCTTGCCCAGTGGCACCCAGAGCTGTCCCTCAGGGCCATGGGGTGGGTGACAGCAGCTCCTCACTCCTTTAGAGGGGATTTTGTGCTTGGGGGGGTCTCAGCGGGGCTGGCAGTGCCCCGATCAGTGGCAGTGTCACCGCTGGGTGACGCTGGGGACAGGAACTGTCGGGATTCTGGGGCAATCACTGGGATAAACACCCGCGATTCCTGCTCCCCAAGCCCCCCGCGGTTTCTGGGGGCCTGACCCCACAAACAGCCCGAGGCAGAGGGGGCTGCGGGGTCTCCCCCATGGGGCCCAGCCCCCGGGCCGTGCTGCTGCCGCCCGCAGCCGCTGGGGGAAGCTGCAGCCCTTTGCATCGGGAGGCTTCGGAGGCTTTGGAGGTTTTCAGGGCTCGGCAGCGCCCTGGCAGCTCAGAGCCCCGGGGTGGGTGCTGGGGGATGCGGCTGCAGGAGTGGGGAGGGAAAAGCTGCGGCTGAACTGCACAGCTGTGTCCCCACACACGCACCCTGCTGTCCCCTCTGCAAACCCAGGGCCAATATCCCGTTCGAAGCTGGGCTCACGCAGGTTTTGGGGTGCCCAAATTTGGGCGCTGTGCCGGTGTGGTCAGCCCTCCATGACCCCCACACCACGGCTTGGGGTGTCAGGACCCCAAAAGGGACACCCCAGGACCACACCGTCACCCTGATCCTCATCCCAAGGGCATCCCTGGGGCTCCCCTGCCTCTCCCAGCCCCTTCAGCTCCCCCTTCTCAAGCTCTCAGCCCTGGCAGCCTGAGCAGCTTCAATTAAACCCTCATTAATTTTTCAGTCCCCCCGAGCAGCCCGGGCACGGGCGGTTTGCAGAGCTGCTAATTGGTGTCTTCTCCACATCCCAGAACAGCCAGAGGGGTCGGGGGGGCTCAAATCCCATCCCCAGCTCTCAGGGACGCTCATGGAGAGGCTTTGGGGCCACACCGAGCCCAGCAGAGGCTGTGGGGTGACCCAAAATCCCAGAATCGCCTCATTCCTGGCCAGGGACATGGCACAGGGATGGCACATCCAGCCCTGGGGGGGTCCCAGCCCTCCTGCCCCCAGGGTGAGGGAGGATGAAGCCCTTCAGCCCCACTGCTGCAAAAAAACCCACACAAATATTTGTGGGTTTTGTAACCCAGCCCTGTCCCACCTGCAGCTGGGGCAGCTTCTGCTGCTTCCTGCAGCCCCCCCTGCAGAAAAGGTGGGTGCACCTGAGGGCAGGTGCCTTGGAGAGGGGCTGAGCACCCCATGGCACCCCACAGACCTCTGGGGATGGGATGGGATGGATGGAATGGGATGGGGATGGGATGGGATGGGATGGGATGGGGATGGGATGGGATGGGATGGGATGGGGATGGGATGGGATGGATGGATGGGATGGGATGGGGATGGGATGGGATGGGATGGGGATGGGGATGGGGTGGGATGGGGATGGGATGGGATGGGATGGGATGGGATGGGATGGGGATGGGGATGGGGTGGGATGGGGATGGGGATGGGGTGGGATGGGATGGGATGGGATGGGATGGGATGGGATGGGATGGGGAGCAGCCCTGGCTGGCCAAACACTTCATCCAGGCCCAGCAGATGCAGAGGGGCAGCTCTGGACGGGCCCAGTGTCCCCGGGATCGCAGCAGGATGCCAAGGTCACCGGGAAAAGCGCTCGGCGATCTCCATGGAAACATTCCACGTTTGGTTCTGGAGATCAAAGTGGTTTTCTCGTCCCTCTCTCCTCTGTGCCTGTGCCAAGCGCCGAGCCCCCGGCGTGTCCCGGTGTCCCCAGGGCAGGCTGTGAGGGGCCAGCAGGATCCCACTGCCCACATCCCCCTGACCCAGCATCCCGGCCCCAATTCCCCTCCCAGCATCCCAGTACCCCCCAGTATCCCACCCCGACCCCCGCCCGCGGCCCCTCCCGCCCGATTGACAGCGCTCGCAGCCAATGGCCGAGCTCTGCCGCCGGGGGGGCGGGGGGCTCGCGGCTACAAGACGGGCGGGAGCGGCGCGGGCAGAGCCGGCGGCTGGACCGCGGCCCCTCCGGTACCGGCACCGGCACCGGCACCGGCCCCGCCGAGCGCACCTGCCCGCGCCGCAGCACAGGTAAGGGATGCCGGGGCTGGAGCCGGGACGCGGTTCAGCCGTCGGGGCAGGTGCCGGGAGATGCTCCCGGTGGCCCGGAGCCATCGCATGGTGCGGGTGGGGAGAGCATCCCCGGGGCCCGTCCTGGATCCCTGGGTGCCATCCGGGGGTGCTGCTGCTGCAGGCTTGGGGAGACACCTGTAGTGCCACCCTTAGTGCCACCCATAGTGCCACCCCTCTGTCTGGTTTTGGGACCAGACAATTGTTCAACAATTGGTGCTTTGGGGTGAGCGTGTGGTTCCCTCCTGGGCGCTGCTCCCTGCCCTGGCATGGCTGGGTGCTGCTTGGAAAAGGGGTTCGAGGGCTGTGGAGCTCAGGATGCTGCTCTGGAGTCCCGGCCACTGCATCCTGCGTCCGTGGGAGGACTTGGATCACGGCACGTCTGCCCATGCGGAGTGCCTGGCATGGGTTATGATCGATTCCAGTAATTTAGAGCCAGGCCACAGTGCCAGGGGGGTTTGTGGAGCCGAGCTGGGGTCGCTGGGGAAGCCTCGGGCTCTGTGGGTGTCCGGACACTCCCTGGGCTGCCAGGGCTGGTGGGCTCCGTGCTGCCATGGCAGACGGTGACACGTGCTGGTGGGATGATGGGGCAGGAAGGAGCTGCTGCCCGTGGGGTTTGCTGGCAGCAGGGCTGGCAACACGAGGAACCCCACATCCCCCATCCCAGGGTCCCCCCGTGTGCCCCCAGCCCAGCACAGCAAATCCCAGGGAGGACACCGTGCTTGGTTGGGCTCCAGGTGAACTTCTCCTCAACTTCACGGCGAGAGCAGCTCCGGGAGCTCCCGGAGAACCATCTGCTGCTCGGGCTGAGCGGCGCCGGCAGCCGGGGCTGCGTGGGAGCGGGCACGGCGCGTTTCGGAGCGGCTGCCCACACAGCCAGGGCCTGCCAGGGCTCCCTGCTGCTGCTGCAACCACGGGCCAGGCTGATTCCGAGGAGAAAGCCATGGTGGAAGGCGTGTTGGGGCAGTTTTGGGTTCCCCTTTGGCCACTTCAGTGTGCCTGGAGCTCTGGGCTTTCTGGTTTCCTAACCCTAAGCCTAGGCAGTAAGCAGTGCCTTAGGCTAAGGCTGGTTCCAAGGAAAAAGCCGTGGTGGAAGCCATGTTGTGACCATTTTGGGTTCCCTTTTTGCAGCTGGACTGTGCCTGGAGCTCTGGGCTTTCTGGTTTTCAAAACCCTAACCCTAGGTGTAACCCTAACCCTAGGCAGTAAATGCAGCCTTGGACTAAGGCTGGATCCAAGGAAAAAGCAGAGGAGAAAGCCATATTTTGGCAGTTTTGTGTTCCCCTTGGGATGCCTTTTTTAGCTGCAGGGTGCCTGGAGCTCTGGGCTTTGTGGTTTCAAAATCCTAGCCCTAACCCTAGGCAGTAAACGCAGCCTTGGGCTAAGGTTGGTTCCAAGGAAAAAGCTGTGGTGGAAGCCATGTTGTGGCAGTTTTGGGTTCTGCTTGGGATGCCTTTTTTAGCTCTGGCTTTGTGGCTTTCAAAACCCTAACCCTAGATGTAACTCTAACCCTAGGCAGCAAATGGAGCCTTACAGACCCCATCTTCCCCAAGATGGACAAGATCTTCCCCTTGGCATCTCTGTGGCCTGCTGGATGCTGCGTGGCCTGTGGTGCCAGAGAGGCTTTTATGTGCCCTAATGGCAGACTCTTTGTTGTCCCATCCTTAGAAAAGGTCCCAGGTGTTCCTCGCCATGGCAGCGTGGCTGGAGCTAACTGAGGTCCTTTCCAACCCAAACCACTCCAGCCTTCTGTGACCATGCTCCGGCAAAGGCAATGGGAAGAGTTCTGAATTTCCAGTTGCTTTTTGAGTGTTTTCCTTCGGCCCAAGATGAGCCCAGGGGTTGGGGTGATGCTGATGGCTGTCCCAAAGGCCAAAGCCACATTTCCATTGCCACAGCCGCTGTCCTCCGTGGACACCCATCAGCCGGGCGGATCAGCTCCAGCAGGGAGAAGAGGGATGCAGGATCATGCAGGCTGGATGAGGGCCTGGGAGGAGCATCCCTCTCCATCCTGGCGTGGGTTTTCCTTCCCAGGGGCAGCCATGGGCAAGCACAGCAGCAAGCTGGCGCCGGAGATGCTGGATGACCTGGTGAGGAGCACGGAGTTCAGCGAGCAGGAGCTGAAGCAGTGGTACAAGGGCTTCCTCAAGGACTGCCCCACCGGCATCCTCAACCTGGAGGAGTTCCAGCAGCTCTACATCAAGGTGGGCTCCAGCTGGGGGGGTCAGAGCGCTGCCTGGGTATTACAGCCACCTGAGTGGGTCGCTGGGGTGGTGAGAGAAGGACGAGAATCTTGTTTCTTGATCAGAAGGCTGGATTTATTGATATATGATATATAATACATTATAACTATGCTAAATAGAATAAAGAGAGAAGTTGCAGAGGCTGCTAAGCTAAGAATAGAAGGAAAGAATCTATAACAAAGTTCTGTGTCCAGGGACTCTGTCCCCAGCTTGTTCCTGTGATTGGCCCTTAATTATAAACATGGAACATGAACCAATCACAGGTGCATCCTATTGCATGTCACAGCAGCTGATAACAATTGTTTGCATTCTCTTTCTGGGGCCGTCAGCTTCCCAGAAAATGGACAAATCTGAAAGAAAGGATTTCTGTGAAAAAATGTCTGCGACACCTGGGGGGCTCCAAATGAGAGTTCCCCCTCCTCATTTCCACTCCTCTTCTCCCCTTCCCGCAGTTTTTCCCCTATGGAGACGCCTCCAAGTTTGCCCAGCACGCGTTCCGCACCTTCGACAAGAACGGGGACGGCACCATCGACTTCAGGGAGTTCATCTGTGCCCTGTCTGTCACCTCCAGGGGCACCTTCGAGCAGAAACTCAACTGGGCCTTCGAGATGTACGACCTGGACGGGGACGGGAAGATCACACGCCTGGAGATGCTGGAGATCATTGAGGTACCAGTGCTTCAAACCAGCAGGGATTGGTTGCTTTTCCCAGGATTTTCACAGATGTTGAGTCCCTTTTGGCACCAAAAAATGAGTTTTCCTACCCAGAGTTGTGACTGTGTTCACAAAGGTCTTAGGATGAGGGAAGAGATGAGGATGTGACTCCATGTTTCAGAAGGCTTGATTTATTATTTTATTATATATATTATATTAAAACTATACTAAAAGAATAGAAGGAAGGATTTCATCAGAAGGCTAAGAATAAATAAGAAGGATATGAAGAATAAATAAGAAGGAATGATAACAAAGGCTTGTGTCTCAGACAGAGTGTCCAAGCCAGCTGACTGTGATTGGCCATTAATTATAAACAACCACATGAGACCAATCCCAGATGCACCTGTTGCATTCCACAGCAGCAGATAATCATTGTTTACATTTTGTTCCTGAGGCCTTTCAGCTTCTCAGGAGGAAAAACCCTAAGGAAAGGATTTTTCATAAAATATGTCTGAGACACAGAGCCTTGCCTGAAAGGTGCCTGATGTGGATCTGGTAGAACAGGGTCCCAACAGAGCAGCAATTCTGTCCCCTGTCTTCTCCTGGGGTCTTGTGTGCTTCCAGCATTCCCTCTGATTCCCACTCTCCTCCTCCTCCAGGCCATTTACAAGATGGTGGGGACTGTGATCATGATGAGGATGAACCAGGACGGGCTGACACCCCAGCAGCGAGTGGACAAGATCTTCACAAAGATGGACAAGGACAAGGATGACCAGATCTCCCTGGAGGAGTTCAAGGAGGCCGCCAAGAGCGACCCCTCCATCGTCCTGCTCCTGCAGTGTGACGTGCAGAAATAGAGAGAGCCCTGGCGCTCAGGGCTGGACTGGCTGCAGCCAAACTCTGCCCCTGTGATGGTTTCAATCCCTGTTTTTCCCCCATTTGGCCCCAGGCTTGAGCCACATTCCATCCCTGCTGCTGCCCCTGCTCCGGCTGCATCCTGGGCAGTTCCACATGCACAAGGTCAGAGCCTGCTCTGAGCATTGCCAGCCCTCTCCCAGCCCAGGGATGGGTGGTCTGCAGCCCCTGGTGTGTCCTGGCTGAGCTGTTCCCACATCCCTGCTGCTTTCTCCCTGCTTTCCCCCACTGCCCCATTCCCTGTTCCTAACCGAGCCCGGCTCTGTCCCATTTCTGCTGTTTTCTCCTCATTTCTTGGCTTGTGATGCCTCCAGGGAGGCTGAAAAGCCCCAAGTCCTGCTCCTGGTCCTTCCTTCACTGGCAATTCCCTGCAAAGCTGCCAGGGCAGGGTCTGGCACCAGCTTTAGCTCTTCCACCTCTGTTTTTACACTGGGAACAGCCAGGCTTGGTCAGGACGCTCCAGCAGAGAACAGGAGCGTCCAAAGCCAGCCCTGGATGTGCCATGCCAGCAGCCACCCTCCATGCCATCAGGTGGGCGATGTCCCCAGCTGCCCTGGGTGCTCTGTGCCGTTTCTGACCCTCCTGGGAGCGGAGGTGAGGCAGGCTCAGGAGCGTGGCTGTGGAAGGCAGGTCCTGGTGCTGCTCCTGCGTGTGTGGCCCTGCTGTGGGCAGGTGTGGATGGGTCCTGTCCCTGCTGAGCCTCCTGGAAAGGCTCTGAGGCCACAAGAAACAAATCTGTCTCCTTCCTCCCCCATTTCCCAGCCTGCTGCACGCACCCCTCCTGCCCCAGGTTGGTGTTTAGTCTGCACATTGTGGTGTTGGTGGCTGTGGTGTCTGTTAGGAGGTGGTGAAGTCCTTACTTATTTTTTTAATGGACAAATAAACTGTCCCCTGTGTGTGGTGTCCCTTTTGGGTGGTTTATTGGGGGACAGTGAGGTGACAACACTGCACTGCTGAGAGTGTTGTAGGGGTGTCATCCAAGCCTGTGACACCCCAAGGGGTGGAGAAACCCTTGGGGACAGCACAGGTTCCTTGAAGGTTGAAACCCTTCAGTTGTGCAGGCAGCTCTGGGCAAGAGAATGTCCCTTTTGGGGTGGGGAGCCCCAGGCCCCAAACCTCTCTGGAAATGGCTCTCATTTGGGAATGTGGCTGTGCCCTTCCCTCAGGGCTGCTGGCTTTGTCTCCATCTCTCAGCAGCTGGGACCTGCTCTCTCTGTGCATCTTTGTCCTTCTTTCCTCCACCCCCATCTTCCCAGCACAGATTTTCCTCTGGCCTCTCCCTCAGCAGCCTGCACAGACAGTGACTGTTGCTAAGGAGCTCTCACCAAATTTTCAATCCTTCTCTGGAATCAATCTGGCAGGGCTGGCTCCCATCTCACCTGCACCCTGCGACTCCCCAGCCCTTGCTGTGTCCAGCACAGAGATGGGAAGGCGCCAAAAGCACGGCAGGGATTTATTTTTAGGAGAGCTGCTGATGGCAGAGCTCTGCACTTGTGCTTTCCAGGAGCACGTGTGAGTCTGCAGCTCAGTGCTGGGGAAGAGGGAACGGGGCAGCTTCTCCCACCCTGCAGGAGCTGGGAATGTGCCAGGGCTGCTGCCTCAAAGGGCAGCAACTCAAAAACTCCAGGAATAACCTGGTGATCCCGAGCTCCTCATTCCACCCCGAAGGAAGCTCAGGTGTTCCCCAGCAGAGAGCTGCAAAAAAAACCCTGGGGAAAGGAAATCTGTGAGGCTGAAATGGTGAATTCCCAAAGGGTGTGGGATTGCTGGAGCCAGCCCTGCTCACCACACACAGCTGGCTCTGCTCTCCTCACCTGGACCTCGGTGTTGGGTTGGTCTCGTGGACCACATGGGGCTGTTCTCTGTAGGGAGGGTTTTTCTTTAGCTGGAGCACAGGGATTTTGGTAAAACCCTGCCCTGTGACCTCTCCCCGGGTGACATCTCCATCCCTTGCCCCTTCCTGGCTCTTTGGGTTTTGGTCTCTGGGCTGCACCCCCTGCTCCCCAAGGACTTTTGAGGGTCTGCTGATTGTGGTGGAATTTTTAACCTGAGCTGAGTGTGCGGCTCCCAGCGGCACTCCTGGGAGAGGAGAGCCTTAATTAACACCGGCACTGATTCCATGAAGCAGAGAATGGCACAGCTCACCCTGGCACGGACCGGGGTCCCGCACCACAGGTCATGGAGCAGGGTCCCACCACCACAACTCACCCTGGCACGGAGCGGGGTCCCACCACCCCTCTGTCCTCCCTGGCTGCTCCATCCTCCCTGAGTGTCCCCCCTGCGCTCCCAAGGATGTCCCAACCCCACACCCGCCCTTGGGCACAGCAGGAGCAGCGAGCCGGGCACCGAGCGGTGTCCCCAGCGCTGCCCCACCGCTCCTGCTGGTGCCACCTCTGTCCCCATCCCCTCGCTCCCGGCCGTTCTGTGCCCCGGAGCGGGGGCTCCCCGTCAATTCCCCGGTATCACCGGGCGGAGCGAGCAGCGCTCGGTGCCGAAGAGGTTAACGCGTGTCCCGGTGCACGGAGAGCCCGGAGCTTCATGGGATGCCATATAAAGCGCGTTCCGCCGCGCCGGCCCCGGCTCCGGGAGCTGCTGGGACGCGCGGAGCGGGGCCGCGCACGGAGCGGAGCCCCCGGTGCCACCGGAGCCGCGGGGACGCGCAAGGAGCGGAGCCACCGGTGCTACCGGGGCCACAGACGGAGCGGAGCCGCCGCTGTCCCCGGTGCCATGGAGCCGCCGGGCCCCGCCGGGGCGCCGGGCCGGCCCTGGGATGAAGCCAAGGCTTTCTACGACAACCTGGCCCCCAAGAAGAAACCCAAATCGGTGAGAGCCCCCGCATAGCGCTCCCTGCCTGCCCCATCCCCTGCCCGTGTCTCCTCCAGGCGTCCCAGCTCCTGCGGGTTCTCATCTTCCCTGGGTTCCCCCATGGAACCTCCTGGGGTGGCTGTGGGCGCCCCATCTCCTCCAGGATCCCTCCCGGTGCCCCATTTCCCCCAGGATTTCTGGGTCCCTCCTGGTGCCCCATTTCCTCCACGAGTTTTGGGGTCCCCTTGAGCGTCTCCATGTTCCCCATCTCCTCCAGGATCCCTCCCAGTGCCCAATCTCCTCCAGGATCTCTGGGGTCCCTCCCGGTGCCCCGTTTCCCCCACGAGTTTTGGGGTCCCCTTGAGTCTCTCCGTGTTCTCCATTTCCTCCAGGATCTCTGGGGTCCTTCCTGATGCCCCATTTCCTCCATGAGTTTTGGGGTCCCCATGAGTCTCTCCGTGTTCCCCATCTCCTCCAGGATCCCTCCTGGTGTCTCATTTCCCCCACCTGTTTTGGGGTCCCCCTCAGTGTCTCCGTGTTCCCCATCTCCCCCAGGCTCTGTGGGTTCCCCCCTGGTCTCTCTGGTGTTTCTCCACTGCCTCCATCCAGTTCCTTGGGGATTCCCCCAGGTGCTCCCACTCCTCCATGGCATCCCTCGGTTGTTGGGGTCTCTCTGGATCCCCCTGGGTTCCCGCAGGCTCTCCTGGCTCCCTCCTGGGCCGAGCTGTCCTTGCAGGGTGGCCCGGTGCCCCATGAGCCGCCTGTGCCCTGTGCCAAGGCGGGAGGCGCTGCCAGGGACAGGAGGGTGGCACTGACAGAGCTGGGGACAGCCAGGAGTCGAGGGGGACAGCCAGGGGGTGGCACAGGGGTGGCACAGGGGTGTGGTGCCCCTCGCTCACCTGGAGATCAGAGGGACAGCCTGTGTTACCTAACGAGGGCTGAGCCTGTTTTAACCACGGGAGTGCCTGGAAGCGCGGCCGTGTCCCGGAATGGCAGCGGGATAATGGGGCTGGGGGCTGTCCCCGCCTGGCCCTGCAGCCTGTGAGCCCCCCCAGACACAGCCACGGCCACCCTTGGGGCCCTGGGACCCCCAAAACTGGGATGTGGCAGAGGTGCTGGCCTCGGTGACAGCTGGCACCTTCTATGCTGGCACCTCCTGTGCCACCTTCCTTGGTGGCACCTCCTGTGGCACCCTCCTTGGTGGCACCTTGGTGGCAAAGCTCTGGGTGTGAGCTGTCCATGAGGGGACACCTCCAAACCCTCACTTGGGGCACCCCTTGTGCCTTCCCCTTCCCTCACCCCCGTTCCTGGCCCCTGTGCCAGCTCACCTTGCTGCTGCCTGTGCCCTCCCGGAGCAGAGGCACAGCCTGGCATGGTGGCAGGATGCAGCTCCTTGTCTTTCATGCCCTGCTTTGCCCATGGATGCCAGCCCAGGCTCCTCCTCTTCCTCTCCTCGCAGCCAGCTCGCTGACCAGGGGAAACTGAGGCACAGGGGGGGCAGCCATGTGCTTTGCAAACCGAGATCTGGGTGCTCACATCCTGGAGCTGGGCTGTGCCCTGTGGGGCTGGGGGTGATGCCAGGAGCTGTGCCAGCCTTTCCTGGGTGCCCTGTGGCTGTGCCACCATGCTCTGTGGGGTTGGGGGTGATGCCAGGCTGTGTGCCAGCCTCTGCCCTATGGCTGTGGGCAGCCAGCTCAGCTGTGCCACCATGCCCTGGGGGTGATGCCAGGCTCTGTGCCAGCCTCTCCTGGGTGCCCTGTGGCTGTGCCACCATGCTCTGTGGGGTTGGGGGTGATGCCAGGCTGTGTGCCAGCCTCTGCCCTATGGCTGTGGGCAGCCAGCTCAGCTGTGCCACCATGTCCTGGGGGTGATGCCAGGCTCTGTGCCCCTCTCCTGTGGGCGGTGGGCGCAGCTCAGCTGCCCTCCCACAGCTGCCAGCCCCTGATGGACGGCTGCAGGGCGCTTCCCTGCAGTATAAATAATGTTCTTGGAAATCTCCAAACCAGCCTGAACTTTAATCTGATCCCCGAGCAGGGGGCTGGCAGTGCCCGGGGCGCCTTCAGGAAATGGGGTTTGGTGTCAGCTGTCTGTCTGTCTGTCTGTCTGTCCGTCTGTCTGTCCCCCTGGCCCCACAGGAGCAGCAGAGAGCAGTGAGGTGACCAAAGAAAAGCTGATTTTGGGGAGCCATTCCTGGCTGGGCAATGGGTGCGTGGGGCGTTCCTGCTCTGCAGTGGTCGCAGCTCTTGCCACAGGCTGGCTCCTGCCAGGGAGGTCAGCAATGAGACCTGTCACCCTTCAGCAATGCTGGAAATGTCCCCAGCCTCTCTGGTGACAGTGGGAGTTGCTTTGCTGCTGGCTCCCCTCCTCTGGGCACCCTTTGGGACCCATCCCTCTCAGCCTTGTGTGATTTTTGGGATGCTGGGGTGGGGATAATGCTTAACCATGGAGCAAACCCTTCCTCTTCCCTTTCCATGGCCAAAAATCCTGTGAATATTGAATTAATCACGAGGATTTGGTGTTCTGCAGCATCCAGGGAAGTGCCCAGAATTCCTGCAGGATTTTAGGATGGAGTTGGGTGCAGCCAAAAGGATCCAGGGGTGCAGAATGGGCTCCTCCAGATGTGGCGGTGGAGCTGCTGGGGTTGGGTGGCACCGAGGGCACCTCTGGCTCTCCTGGGTGGGATAACACAGCCCCTCTGCACGTCCTGGGAGCCTCTGGGATTTCCAAATGTGTGCCTCTAATCCTTGGGGGGCTGCTGGGGATTTAGTGATTAGAGCAGCGGTTTAAAGGCTGCCAGCTGTTGGATCTGCAGGCAGAAAATTGGGCTGTTCCCAGTCCCTCCTGAAATACACCTTCACCCCAAAACTGGGGGGTTCGGGCTGGGCTTTGCACTCAGTGGAGCTGGAGCCTGCTGGAAAGGACTTTTTGCACTTCTCAGGTGGGGTTTGAGCCTTGTGGAGCTCCTGGAGCTGTGCCCGTGGCTGATGTTCCTCTGACACGTCCCTGGTTGTCCCTCCTGTTTGGCTGACCCTGAGGATGGACCCAGGGTTGGGATGGGACCTTCCCCACACCCTGTTCACACTTAAAGCCATCATTAATCTCTTGCTCGAGGTTCAGGAGGGGGCTGGATCTGACCTTCCCATGGGGAGGAAGAGGAGCTCACCACGAATCCCCAAATTCAGTTGGGATTCAGCTGAGCAGAGCCTGGACTTGTGCTGGATGAGCTTTCACTGACCTTGGCTGGCCTTGGATGATGCTTTGAGGGGAAAACAGAGTTTGTGATTCAGCCCAAAGCCTGCAGGGCAGAGCAGGAGGCTGTGGTGGGATGGGGGCTGTGAGACCAAACCCACCCCCTCCCATGCGCACATTTCATGTTACAAAAGAAAGAATATTTGCCTTGAAACATCTCGATTTCTGGGGAAAAGCGGGGTAGGGTGGGCTGTTAGCAGCACTCAGAGGGAGGATTTGAGGTGCTGTGGTTCCTGAGGCTTTTTAAAGCTCATTTTGGAGCGTTGCAGTGACCATCTGCAGCACTAATGGGGACGGAGAGGCATCCAAGCAACCTTGAGGAGGGAACGCTTCCAAACGAAATCCACTTCAAAGAAAATGTCAAAACGCAGATTCCCTCCTCGCAGTGCAGAATCGCCTCGTTTTCCCAAATGTCAGCATTTCCCAGGGAGCAGCAGGGCTGGGAGCTGCCTTAGCACACCCGGGTGAGACTTTTCCTGCCCCGGGTGCTGCGCAAGGTGCAAATCTTCCTTGGCAGGATCCCATTCCCAGAGCTGCCTGCCCTCTGGGGCTCCAGCTGCCCACGCCTGGGGCTCGGGGTTATTTTTATTGCTGTGTTTATTGCCTCTTCAATGAACCTCCCCGAGGGCTGGTGCCTTTCAGGGGCGGGGAAGGAACCTTGAGCAGCCAGGGCTGTTGTGCAAGGTGTGGATGGAAATTCCTTCTGGGCACCCCAAGCTTGGCTTGTGACCCCAAATATCCTCCTCACCCCTCAGAACACACCTCAGTGCTGTTACATCTGGGCTGCTGAGCTGTTTTCTGTCCTGGGAATCAGAATTAGGCGGACCCCGGTGCAGGATCAGGGAGCAAAACACACCTGGAAGATTTCCTGCCCACCCAGCACTGCAGGGATTCCAGAGCAGGATGGAGCAACAGCTAATGGCCGGATGTCCCAAGACCTTTCAGAGTTATTAATATTTTCAGCTAATAAATGGCCCGTGACGCCATGGTTATTAATTAATGAGCTGAAGTGCCAAGGCTTGGCCTGTGACCAGTTAATAGCTGACACTCCTTGGGGACCTGGCTGTGGTTCAGTGCTGGTGTCATGGGTCAGGTCCTGCCTGTCCTGGGGGGTTTTCTCCTGCTTTCCTAAAAGAGCCACTTCCAAAAGGGACCTGATTGCCTGGAAATGCTGTGGGAGAGGGATCCCTGTGCCCACGCTGATCTTCTCAGCCCCAGCTAATCTGGATCTCGTCCTAATGCCCGCTGTTTAATCGCTTTGCTGGCGATTTGGAGGATTCGGGGGATTTTGGGAGTGGATGCAGCCTCTGGAGAGGTGCCTGGGATGGATCTGGTGCTGGGAATGTCCTGGAGGCTCCCACTGACTCATTCCTGGGTGGGGCTGGGGGCAGAGCCAGCCCGGTGTGGATGGGGCACCCTGGCCCTGGCAAAGTTCAGCCCCGGGCAGGGTGGGAGCTTGAACTTTGGAGCGCCTGGAGGAGGCACCCTCCACCCTGAGCAAAGAGGATTACTCATGGCACACAGGATCCTGGAAGGCACGCAGGAGCAGGGAGTGAGGTGTTCCTGCAGTGCTCACTGCCAGGATTGCTCAGAGAGCCCCCCAAGCCCTGTCCTGCTCGCTGGACACCCCTATAGGGGACAGGACTCCCTGTGCCACTGTCCCTCTGTAGGATTTGCTGTCCTGGCCGCCAGGATTTCTCACTGTAATTAGTGATTAACTTATTTTTGTGCTTGCAAGTGAGTGATGGGGATTAACAGGGGACAGAGAGGGAGGATGGGTGAGGGTCAAGATGAGCTTGACTTCCCCTCTGTCCCCTCTGTCCCTGCCACGTCCCTCTGGAGGCGCCTCCATGGCTTCAGCTGGAGGAGGTTTTGGATTTGAGTTTTGGATGGAGCCCTCAAACATCAATAATAATGACTCATAAATCCTTGCTTGCACCACCTGTTTGTCATGTTCCCACCCACAATAGCTGTATCAAGTGTTTGGAGGAGCTGAGCTGGCGCGGGCTGTTTGTCACATCTGGACGGCGTCACGGGATGCGGGTCTGGCTCAGCCGCAGAGCGCAGCTCATTCCTGCCTGGGGGGTGGGAAAAGCCACACAAATTCCATCTGCACGGCCCTCAGCAGCTCCTCATGGGCTCTGCACGGGGGCTGGGAGCCTGCTTGCAGCGGGAGGGCTCGGCAGGGGGATCTGAGGCGTCCCAGATGTGTGGGGATGGAGCACCAGGGCTTTGTGACCGTGTTCGGAGGGCTCTGAGGATGAGGGAAGAGATGAGGATCTGACTCCATGTTTCAGAAGGCTTGATTTATTATTTTATTATATATATTATATTAAAACCATACTAAAAGAATAGAAGAAAGGATTTAATCAGAAGCCTGGCTAAGAATAGAATAGGAAAGAATGATGACAAAGGTTTGTGGCTCAGACTCTCTGTCTGAGCCATCTCACTTGGATTGGCTATTAATTAGAAACAACCACATGAGACCAATCCCAGATGCACCTGTTGCATTCCACAGCAGCAGATAACCATTGTTTACATTTTGTTCCTGGGGCCTCTCAGCTTCTCAGGAGGAAAAACCCTAAGGAAAAGATTTTCCATAAAAGATGTCTGCATCTGCGACACAGGGCTTCATCTGTTGAAGCGCTGGGATGCAGCCGCTCTGTCTTTCTCCAAAAAATTTCAGAGGTGTCACCCACCTTGTGGCCTTTCATGCTGGGAGATCCACCTGGGGGCTGCCTCCCTGATTTGTCCCTCCCTGATTTGTCCCTGTGCCCACAGCCCAAACCTGAGAACGCCATCACCATCGCCGTGTCCTCGCGGGCGCTGTTCCGCATGGAGGAGGAGCAGAAGATCTACACGGAGCAGGGCGTGGAGGCCTATGTGAAATACCAGCTGGACCACGAGAACGAGCCCTTCCTCCCCGGGGCTGCCTTCCCCTTCGTCAAGGTGAGCAGCCACAGCTCCCCAGAAATTCTGGGAAAGGGGCAGAGCTCATGTGAGGCCAGGATGGACACTAGCAAACACAGGGCAGACAAACCTCCCAGCAAGTGTGCTGTTTCCAGGGCTGGATTTTCCATCCTGAGCCCAAGAATTGAACAAATCATCTCCTCGGATCACATTTAAAGTTTCCCTTTAGGGAATTGTCTTTTTTATTTTTTTGTAATTATGATTATTATTCCAGTTTATTTATTCTTGTAAATTGGCTGAGTTTAGCCTTGCTCCCGAGTCGGCCAATTTCTAATTCTGACGTGTTGAAATGAGGCATTTCAAACTTGAAAATTATTTTCCAACCTCTGTAGCAGTTAGTGCAGTTTTGGGTGCTGGAGCCTGTTCCCAATAAATAGATTAATCAGCTCAGTGGGGCAAGACTTGTTTCTGATTGCTTGGAAAACACTTGTCTGTAACTTGGAGCTAATTTATCCCTATTTAATAACTCCAAACCTTTTGTGTTTAAAAACAGAGGAGTAGCTAGGTGGAATTTCCCCTCCCCTTAAAATGAATCTATTTTTTCCCAGCTGATCTCAGCTTGGCTCGGGGTGTAGTTGAGGTGGGGATTTTGGTCACCAGGAGTGTTCTGTTGGTGGAAAGGGATGAGCACCACACCTGGGGCTGGCCAGATTTGTGGATTTGGTGACCAGGAGTGTTTTGCTGGGTGGGAAGGGGGTCAGGGCCGTGCCTGGGGGGGCCTGGCTGACACCCAGCCCCTCTCCCCGTGGTGCTGCAGGCTCTGGAGGCAGTGAATGCTCAGCTCCGTGAGCTCTACCCCGACAGCGAGGAGCTCTTCGACATCGTCCTCATGACCAACAACCACGCCCAGGTTGGGGTTCGCTTGATCAACAGCATCAACCACTACGGTGAGATGGGGACACAGCTGGCTTTGGTGGCTTTTGGGTGGTGGCATTGCTGGGCACCAAGAAAAGGAGATGTTTTCTCCCATTTTTTATATTTTTCCCGGATTTTCTGGGTGTTGGCTGGTGGGGAGGAGCTCTGGGTGTTGGCCCTGCTGTTGGGCAGCAGAACCAAAATTAACTTCCAGCACCAAGGCTGGGTTTGGGGGGCAGCCAGGCTCACCTTGGGGTCCCTCTTGCCCGCAGATCTGTTCATCGAGAGGTTCTGCATGACAGGAGGGAACAGCCCCATCTGTTACCTCAAGGCCTATCACACCAACCTCTACCTCTCCTCTGATGCAGAGAAAGTGAGTGGGGCCATTGAAGAGGGTGAGTCTGGGGTCCAGCTCAGGGGAAGGGCAGTGGGGGGAGCCTGGAGCCCTCAGGGGGGTTGATCCCAGGAAGGATAACTCCAGTTTCCATGTCCCTAATCCAACGTGCACTTAAAGTTTGCCTTGCCCCACATCGCTGACGCTCCAAAGAGCCTCCAGTTTCCATAGAAATGAGCCTTTCCTCCAGCTCCACAGCTCTCCCGAGGCAAAGGCGGTGTTTTTCCTCCTTAATTCTTGTATGCAAAGCGTGGTTTGTCATCTGGGGGTTTGTTCTTGCTGTGGAAGCTCTCGGGGCCGAGCTGCAGGTGATCCCACTCGCGTCTCCTCGCGGCGCTTTGCTCCCAGCCCGTCGTGTTTTGCTCTGCTCCTCGCTGCTGAGCCACGAGGACGGATCCTTGGATAACTGCCACCTCCTGCCTCACCCCCAGGGATTGCTGCAGCCACCATCTTCAGCCCCAGCAGGGACCTGGAGGTGTCGGAGAAGCAGCTGAGGGTGGCGTTCGACGGGGACGCCGTGCTCTTCTCGGATGAGTCGGAGCAGATCGTGAAGGCTCACGGCCTGGACATGTTCTTTGAGCACGAAAAGGCCCACGAGAACAAACCCCTGGCACAGGTAGAGCTGGGCTGAGGGCTGGAAAAGGCTCTGGGAGAGAGGCAGCTCTCATGGGATGCTCCAAACTCTGGGATCAAGCCACAGTGGGGTGCGAGGTTGTGACTGTGTTCACAGGGGTCTGAGGATAAGACGAGGATCTGAGTCCATGTTTCAGAAGGCTTGATTTATTATTTTATGATATATATTATATTAAAACTATACTGAAAGAATAGAAGAAAGGATTTCATCAGAAGGCTGGCTAAGAATGGAATAGAAAAGAATGATAACAAAGGTTTGTGGCTCTGACTCTCTGTCCAAGCTAGCTGACTGTGATTGGCCATTAATTAGAAACAACCAACATGGGCCAAGCAAAGATCTGCCTGCTGCATTCCACAGCAGCAGATAACCATTGTTTACATTTTGTTCCTGGGGCCTCTCAGCTTCTCAGGAGGAAAAATCCTAAGGAAAGGATTTTTCACGAGAGATGTCTGCGACACTGGGTGGTGGCGCAGGGGATGGTTTGGGGCCGGCTCACAGAGCGACGACAGGAACCTGCTGATTAAAAAGCTGACCGAAGATTCCTTGCCCCCTCAGGGCCCCCTGAAGGGCTTCCTGGAGGCGCTGGGCAAGCTGCAGAAGAAGTTCTACTCCAAGGGGCTGAGGCTGGAGTGCCCCATCCGCACGTACCTGGTGACGGCGCGCAGCGCGGCCAGCTCGGGCGCCCGCGCCCTAAAGACTCTGCGCAGCTGGGGCCTGGAGACGGACGAGGCTCTGTTCCTGGCGGGGGCTCCCAAGGGCCCTCTGCTCAGGAAGATCAGGCCCCACATCTTCTTCGACGACCAGATGTTCCACGTGGAGGGGGCGCAGGAGATGGGCGCCGTGGCCGCCCACGTGCCCTACGGCGTGGCGCAGAAACACAAGCGGCCGGCGCAGGACAAGCAGCAGACCCCAAACAGCAAATAGTGGGGTTGGGTTGGGGGGATCCCCCAAAGCCCAGCAAGGACCTCATCCCGTGAGCCAGGCTCCCTGCTCGTGCAGGGGATGTTTGTTATGGGAATGGGGGCTCATTTTCCCCGGGTTAGGGGCAGGAGAGAGGAGGGAAATGTCCTTGGTGCCTCTGTTTGTTGCTGCTGCTCCTCTTCCTCGTGGGGCTGGGGGCTCCTCTGTGCCAGGAGATGTTTTCCCAGTTTATCTGTGCACTCTGCACTTGCTTCGGGCAAAAACCCCTCGAGGATGGGTCTGCCTTGTGTGGAATCTTTGTGCCAGGCAGGTTTAACCTATTTATTTTAACCTATTTATTGAAAACCCCCAGTGACTCCCAAAGCCTTCTGGCTTTCCCAAGGAAATGTTTAGGCTGAGCTGGAAAATTGGGAGCACTCAAAAGCCTTCCAAGCAGCTTTGGAACAAAATTTTGTCCCTTTGAACTGGAATTAAACCGTGATATTGTTCCTTCACAGCTCCAGCTGCTGCTCCCCAACCGGAAAATACTCAATATCTGTCCTTTCACCAAGATTTTGCCAGCTTAAATTTGGAAAAATATAAACAAATGCTTAACATACTAAAAAAAAAAAAAAATCCTGTTTCCTGCTTGGAGCTTTGGGCTGGTGTATTGCTGGCCCAGGTTTTTATATTTGGGTTTCACACTTGCATGATTTAGCACTTAAAACTAATAATCTCAGTGAGCATCCAAAGCCCAGCTTGTGCAAGGGCTGCAGACGCATGCCCAGGGCTTGAATTAAGTTAAAAGCTGGCCTTGATATATTAGGGACATCATTTGAAGTCCATTTAGGTAAATCTGCACAGAATTTCAGCCTGGGGATTTCAATTAAAGGATTTTTTTCCTCCCTTTCCAGGCTGAGCCCATATGAGTTGATAATCTTTTTCTCCTCAGCTTCTTAAAACCTCTGGTGTTTCCTAAAATAGACGCCTCTGTTAGCGATGCTGTGAGAGAACCGAATCTCTGATTAAAAAACAGGATAGGGAATCAATGGGAGAGAAAGTGGTGTGAAAATCACACTGACATTTCTGCTCAAAGCCCTGTTGTCCCAAAGGAGGAAAGGAAGGAAAATTTAAAGATTTTTTTTTTCCCTCGTGGGTTTTTCTTTTCCTCTATTTTTTTGGGGGTTTTTTTTTGCACGGCATCCCTGGCTGAGCAGGAAGGGTGCTCAGTATTATCAGCCAGTTTTCTACAAATACCATGGGCTGAAATTTTCCAAGCTGTGTGTCTGGCTCTTTCCAGGGAAGTTTCAGCTCAGACAGTGAGGCTGGAACTGGAGTTATCACCCTTTTGAGGAATATGTAAATAACCAAGCTGGTGATGCCTTCAGTGGCTCGGGAGATTTTTCTCATTGCACTAAATTCTGCTCTAGCAGTGAAAAGCAAATTGCACTTTTCCCCCCCCCCCAAAAAAAAAAAAAAATCCTTTGGCAGGCTGTTAGCTGTCACACCTGGGTGACAAACACCTCGGAGGAAGGTCTGAAATCCAAACGAACAAACGAAAAATCTTGGGAGAAACGAGTTTCTGAGTGTCACGTCCGCCAGCACTCAGGTTTATGGAGAGGTCTTGTCTTTTTTAATGTGATTTTTGGAATCTGAGCTGGATCCTGGAGGCCTTTCTGGCAGCTGGGAGGGGGAGCCCAGCCAGTAAACACTTCCAAGGTGTTTCCTGAAGATGGTGGAAGCCCAGCCAAGCCCAGCCCGTGCAGGGGAGAGGATGCTGCAGGAGGAATGGGGAGCAGGGCAGGGTGCCAGAGGGAACTGGGGACACTGGGATGTGTCTGTGGGATGATCCAGAGGTGATGCTGCTGCTGCCAGGAGGAGATGGATGCCCAGGGAAGCATTGGGTTGTGGTTTTGGGGTAGAACCCTGGATTTGAGCAGATTCCTGGGGACAGGCTTTTAGTGACCCTGCTTTGGGTTCTTGTGCTTCCAGGGCAGTTTGGGAGCTCTTTGGGAGATGTGGGGCTCAGGAATTGGGTCCCAGGTGAGCCAGACCTCCCCAAATCCTCCCTGAGGTGCACAAGAAGGTGGGGACAGGTTTTAGTGACCCTGCTTTGGGTTCTTGTGCTGTCAGGGCAGTTTGGGGGCACTCTGGGAGGTGTGGGGCTCAGGAATTGGGTCCCAGGTGAGCCAGACCCTCCCCACATCCCCCCCAAGCAGGGAGGATTTTCCATTCCCACCACGGCTTCCCCCTTTTGCTTTTATCCACGTGGCTTCCTCTGGTTTTGTTTTTTTATTTTTTCCTCCTCCATCCCTACAACCGGAAGACAAGGACTTGCTGCTTGTGCACTTCCCTGGGGCTGGGGAGTGTCCCTGGGGTCACCCCCTTCTCCCACAGGGTTCTGCCTCTCCTGCTGTCCTGGCTGACAACTGGACTTTTCCTGCTGTGTGTTGTTGCTGTGGATTTCACTGCATTGTCCCGCCCCTCCGGTGGTTTTTTGCCATGTAAATGGGATCCCTCGGGGTGTTTTTCCACAATAAACCGCGTTGGTCCCAGCCCTGCTCCCACAATGAGTGTTTGGCTCCCTGCTTGGGACCTCCCAGGTTTTTTATGGTGGTGGGGCAGCAGGAAAAAGGGGTTTTTGGGGAGTTTAAGGGGATTCAGAAAGTGTGATTCAAGCTGCTGCTTTGGGGCTGGAGAGCTGTGGGATTCCAGGGGTGGGATGTGCTGTGATCCAAACACCTCCCTGTGCTTCGTGAGCAGCCTTTGTGGGGCACCTGGGCTCGTGATGGATAAAAATACAGCTTGGCAGGAGGCTTTTGTCAGCTTGATCTTCTCCCAGCCAACAGGTGGGAGGCAGCACAGGCTCAGCAGAGGAGATTTGTGAGATTTATGAGATTTATGGCTGCTGAAGCCCCAGCTCCATCCACTGCAGTTCCTCCCTGCCAGTCAGGGGAACAGATGGACCGAGGGGAAGCAGCAAATTCTCCATCCATCACCAAATACAGCCAAGGAATGTCCGTGGGCCCCGGGGCAGCATCCCTGCTCTGGGGGTTCATTTAAGGGATGGATGGATGGATGGATGGATGGATGGATGGATGGATGGATGGATGGATGGCCCTCAGCGTGTTCCTGCCTCCCCCAAACCCATCCCCAACCCTGCTGTGCTCTTCCACCAGATGCTTGGAGGGAAAAAAAAAGAAAAATAAATTTAAAAAAAAAGAGAAATAAATCAAATTCCAGCACAGATGATGCAGCAGGGAAAGCCAGGTGTGTCCATGTAGCCCTGGAAGATCGGGATGTCCACAGCAAAACCAAAAACTGCAAGGACAACCCCAAACCCTTGGTTCTGAGGCACTGACGGACATGGGGAGCTTTGTGCAGGTGGATTTGAGATTTGCTGCAAGAACAACCCCAAACTCTTGATTGTGAGGGACAGGGTCAGCTTTGTGCAGGTGGATTTGGGATTTGCTGCAAGAACAACCCCAAACTCTTGATTGTGAGGGACAGGGGGAGCTTTGTGCAGGTGGATTTGGGATTTGCTGCGAGCCTGAGGTTTTGATTCTGCTGCCTGTCTTCCAAGCTTTTCCCTTGATCAGGCACGGCAGGGCTTTGCAGTGCTTTGAAATGAAGCCCGAGGAGGAGGAGGAGGAGGCAGAGCTGGTGGGAATTATGCTGCCACTCAGCAATTGTCAGCACAGATGTTCCCGAGGTAATCACCACCCTGAATAGCTGAGCTGCTGCTCGTGACAAATTCGGGATTTAACCCCCAGAAACTCGTGGGGTGTGTTGAGAGAGTGGTTCAGCCCTGGTGAGCGTGGCAGGGAGGTTGGGCACAGCCTGGACTCTGCTCTCCTGGTCCTTTGTGGGCACCAGGGGAGCTGTGAGACATCCCTGCCTCAGTTTCCCCCATCAGCATGGCAGAATCGTGGAATCCCAGACTGGTTTGGGAAGGGAACTTGAAGATCATCTAGTGCCACTTAAAGATCACCCAGTGCCACTCCCTGCCATGGGCAGGGACACCTCCCACTGTCCCAGGGTGCTCCAAGCCCAGTCCAACCTGGCCTCGAACGCTTCCTAGGATGGTGAATCCAAATTTGATGAACGAACAGAGGATGATCGCAGCTCCTTAGGGAGGGAAAGCAGAAACCCAGGAGTGCTCTGGAGTGCAGTGGAACCCCTGCAGATCCTGGTCACACAAATGCAGGCCTGTCCTGTGGCCCAGCTGGGAATTCCTCTGCAGTTTTACGCCCTCCCTGGAAAGCAGAGTAGGCACCAACAACCCTGAGCAGGAGCCTGCAGGATAAAATGTCAGTGCAGGGGAGCTGGTGACAGGGTGACAGAAACACCCAGAGCTGGAGGGACAGATAAGGGGACCTGGAGGCAGGAGCACAAGCAAAGGGCACTCGCTATCAGCGCCACTGGGGCCGTGCCAGGGTTTGAGCAGCCCGACCATCTCGTCCCTTCAACACCGCTATTTTTGGCCGTGCTTGCTGACACCTCTGTCACCAGCGCCTAAAATGGTCCCCTGTGAGCACAGCCAGGGCCACCGAGGGAGCTGTGACCCAACAGGGCGGGTGTGGAGCCGCTGATGGAGCCTCCAAGAGGCAGCTCTGGGCTGGGCCAGCTCCTCCGGAGATGCTCTCTGGTGAGTTCTGCTGTTAATTCAGCCCTGAGATAGGTGAAAAGTCTCTGTTTCGAAGAATGAATCGGAGTTCTTCAGTTTTCGGTCTCAGAGTTGTTTATCCAAAAATAAATTATATATTTATAAAAATATAAACAATATTTCTATATAATATATAATATATAATACATTATATATTATATATTATATATTATATATTATATATTATATATTATACATTATATATTATATATTATATATTATATATTATATGTATTATATATTATATGTATTATATATTAATATATAATATATACTATATTTTATATAGTATTATATATGCCATATTAGATATTACATATTATATAATAAACTATATATTTATACAAATAAAATTTATTATTTTATTATTTGTATTTATTACTTATTATTCAATATTTATTATTAATATTTAATTTATTAATTAATAATTACTTGTAATATTTATTATTACTATTAATAATTTAGTATTTAATTTTATATTATTATTTGCATATTATTGTTGTTTATCTTATCTATAAATATTTTTCTCCTGTCCAGCTGAGGTCCACTCAGCAGGACAGCCAGAGGCACTCTGACCACCCTCTTTATCATTTTGTCTCTTTATACTACAAACTACCTGTACAATATTTACAATTACTTTCCAATGCCTATCACCTATGTTAGGCAGTGCACTTCTACTCCAAACCAATCCCAAAGTGCCAACATCACAGCAGAAGATGGAGGTAGAGAAATGTTCTCCATTTTCTGCAGTTATACGTAGGTTTATATGTTCTACGTAGTTTGTAGTACAAAAGGACAACACAGAGAGTGCCTGTGGCTGCCCTGCTGAGCAGAAAGAAAATTTTATAGGCAAGAATTAATAAACAACCTCAAGACCAAAAAGTGAAGAGTCCAGACTCTTCTCTCTCGAAGCAGAGACACCCTGCACATCTGGGGGCAGCAATTAACAACCAAAAACCTGAGAGGGCTGGAGCCACAGAGCAATCCCACCCTGCTCCCCTGCCTGGACATCTCCTTTTAGGAAAAACCGCTTTATTTTCCCAGCTCTGCCCACGGAGATCTGTCTGTCCTGGCGCTCTCCCATTCCTGCAGGGACGGCTCCGTTGCCGGGGCTGCATTCAAAGCTCTGCTGGCAGCGCTCTGCCGGATGGGGCTGTGCCATAACCACCCCTGGGAGCACAGCAGAGCAGAGCAGGGGGGTCTCGGGACCCTCTGGGGCTGCAGCAGAGCTGGAGAGGGGTTTGGGCAAGGGCATGGAGTGATAGGGTGAGGGAGAATGGATTTAAACTGAAAAAATTGATATTTCCATTGGATATTGGGAATAAATCCTTCCCTCTGAGGGTGGTCAGGCCCTGGCACCGGTTGCTCAGAGAAGCTGAGGATGCCAGGGAGGATAAATGAGGGAAAATCTGTTCCTAAGGCACGATGAGGGAAGCTGTGCTGATTTTTGGTGGGAATTGGAGCACGAGTGGACATTGCTGGGATTCGGGTCCATCCTGATGGGGATCTGTCTGCCCCAGGGATGGGGACAGGGGACAGGGACAGGGACAGTTGTGGTGCTGAGCAGGTGCCACGAGAGGGCGTGGAGGGCTGCGAGTGCCACCAGAGGTGACCTGGTGGCCGATGTCCCTTCCTTGGTGCCCTGATGGCATCCCCGGTGCCACCTGGTGCTCCTTCCCTTCAGGTGCGTGTTTGGGGGCTGTGAACGGGCATCTCTGCCACCTGAGCCCCCGGAATGTGCTTGAAGCCCACCAAGCTGGGCACGCAGAGAGTTTTCCTCAGTGCCAATTCTAGCGTGGGACACACATCCCTTATCAGGCACTTTGTCACCCAGAATGACCCGGCTGTGGGGCCACCCCACATGGCAGGGGTGGGGTGATGGGGGCTTGTCCTGCCGGCTGCACAAACAGGCCTCCTCCTCCTCCTCCTCCTCCTCCTCCTCCTCCTCGTCCTCCAGGTGCGGCTGGGAATCATTAGGAGCTCTCTGCGCCGGCTGAGTGTGGGAACTGGAAGGGAAAGCTGCAGAGAGGCCTTCTTTCATCTCCCCACTCCCTCCTCCCCCCGTGTCTGCCAAGCCTGGCTTCCTTTTGAATCCTTTAGCTTGTGCCAAGCGAGGGAGAGCAGGAGGAGGGGGGAAGAAAGAGAAAAAGGGGAAAAAAAAAACCAGCAACCACAGGAATGTGTCCAGGGATCTGGCTTCATTCAGGCTGTGAGCCCTGAATACCCCGGCTCCACTCGGGGGGCTGGAGGGAGGCAGCAGTGGGAAAACAAACAGGGAAGGGCTGTGAGGTGGGGACAAATCAGGGAGGGGGACGCGTCCCCTGCATGGCACCAGGAGTGAGGGTGGCACAGGTGCCATGCTGGGAGCAGAGCTGCCATGGCTGGGTGAATCCTGGCTGTGCTCCATCCCGGGATGGGGACACGGTGCCCATCCCCATCCACATCCCACCACCCTGGGGACGGTTCCCAGCCCATCCACACCCCACCAGGGCTGCCGCCAGGGGAGCCTGGCAGAGCCTTTCCTCCACCACATGGGGAGAAGGATGGTTTTTGACTTGCTGCCGACTTTATTCCCAGCAAATTAATAATTTCCTCTTGTGGCAGCAGCGCTGGCCCGAGCGTGTGCGCGCTGGTGGCTCCCACTGCCCTCCCGGAGGCCCCCACTGCACCTCCCTCCATCCCCATCCCCATCCCCATCCCCAGCTGGGCTCCTTCCAGCTGTGCAGGGCTGTCAGATCCAGCCCAGCTGTGCCGGCCGCGGCCTCGGGAGCGTCCCGGCGGGAGCAGGGCCCGGCTGTGAGCTGTGAGCTGATGCTGTGAAATGATGCTGTGAAATGATGCTGTGAAATGATGCTGTGAGCTGATGCTGTGAAATGATGCTGTGAGTGCCGGGGAAGCGCCTTGGGTGGCGGCGAGGGAGGCGCAGCTCCAGCAAGGAGCTCTCGCTGCCTCTTGGCTTAGCAGCAGCGCTCGGAAAAACGGGGAAAAAGCAGCGAGGGAGCCGCCAGCACAGTCCGGGCTCTGTCCTGGGGACACGGGGCGGCTGCTGGACAATCCCAGCGCGGGATGGGAGCGCTGTGTTGCAGTGTGATGTAATACCGTGTTTCAGCTATCCCAGTTCCTTTCCCAGCTGTGCCAATCCCCTCCCCTTGCCTCCTGTTGACAGCTGTCCATCAATCTTGGTATTCCAGAAAGGGTGTATGATTGGCGAAGTTCAAAAGATGCCTCTCAGCCCTGGGGGACATTGGGCCATACAGGTGTCACTTGTCCTCTGAGACTTCCCTCCTCCTACCTGGTTGGTGGCATACCCTTCCCTCTCCCCGCGGTTAAAAGACACAGCGACCACACGGTTCTGGGTTCTATTTATTCCTGTGGGCCAGGAATAAAGCTCTGGATCAAACCCTCCATCAGAACCGACTCATTTTCCTTCACCATCGCCTAAAGCCTTTCCACCAGAGGTAAACCTGAGCTCCAACACGCCTGGACTTGTCCCAAGTGCCAGCTGCAGTATCCAGCTAAGCCAAAGGTGTCTCTGGGGTGAAACCACCACACATCCAGCCAGCCAAAGGTGTGTCTGGGGTGAAACCACCTCAGCTGCCACCCTTGGTCAAGCAGCAAGGGCCAGACGAGCCCAAGCATGTTCCATCCAGCAATATTGGGACATAACTCCAATACTGGGGTTTGTCACCCATGTCCTCACAGAGCTCCACACGTGCTCTCCGTGCATCCCCTCCAGAGCATAGAAGGTGCTCTGGGGCTGTCCGTGTGTCCGTCCGTGTGTCCGTCCGTGGCCCAGACACCTCTCCCCAGCGCGGGCACCCGCTATCGGCAGATCTGCTGGGAACCATTCCTCGGGCAGCCGATTGTGTTTTGTTCCTTATTTATATCCCCGGGGTGGTGCCACAGGTGGGCGATTGTTCCAGCTGACAGCCCGAGAGGCGAAGGAACGAGGCTGAGCTTCCTGCTATTCAATTAGAGAGAGTGAGCATTCAGCAGCAGCTGCTGGCTGCTGGCAGGAGCAGAACCACGCTGCGGTGGGCGCAGGAAAAGCTGCCTGGTGCCATGGGCACTGCGGGCTCTGAGCACCTCTGGCTGCCGCTGCTCTCTCCTCTGAGTTTGTTTTTTAGGAGGAGATCTCCTGATCAAAGCAGCTCCATGGTGCAGAATTGGGATGAGGAGGAGCTGGGTGAAAAAGGGGGCTCAGGGGGGACCCCCTGGCTCTGCAAAACACCCTGACAGGAGGGGACAGACAGGAGGGGGGTCAGGCTCTGCTCTCAACAAGATGAGAGGAAACAGCATCAGGGGAAGTTTAGATTGGATAATAGGAAAAAAAAAATATCTTCACTGAAAGGGTAGTCAGGCACTGGAATGAGCTGCCCAGGGCAGTGGTGGCATCACCATCCCTGGAAGTATTCAAAAACACAAATGTGGCACTTGGGGACAGGGTTAAATGGAGAGCATGGCGGTGCTGGGTTAATGGTTAAACTCGATTTTAAGGGTCTCTCGCAGCTTTAATGACTCTGTGGGAAGCACCAGCGTGGAAAACAGCAGCGTGTGGTGGTGGGGGACGCTCTGAGTGGGGAGAGGCCATGCCAGGAGCCAAGCCAGGAGCTGGAAGTGCCGGAGGGAGCAGCTCCCCCCAGGCCTGCAGCTTCACCCCTGCCCTGAACTCTGTGTGATCCCTGACCCCGGGGCCTCTGTGGTGGTGGCTTTGTGAGCCCTCTGGACGTGCATTTCCCCTCCTCTGTGCTGGAATTGCCAGGGGATGATCCCTTCCCCTGCTGGCTGGGAACCTCCTTGTCCCTGTTTCCCCAGACGTGTGTGTGCATTCCCTCCTGGAGGCCGGCAAGGGAGAGAGGAGTGTGAGCTCCACATGGGGAACAAACCTCTCTCCATCCTCCCCTCACTGCCTGGGTCCCTCTTGAAGGATCCATGGCCTTGTGGAAACCCCTGCAGCACCCAGGGTGCAGTGAGATTTTAGGGTCTCCATGTGCCAGGAGCCCAAAGCATCCCTGCTCCATTTCCTTCCTTCACTCTCCTCGGGCTGATGCAATTGCAGAAGAGTCTCCCGCTGCCACCTCTCCCTGCCCCTTCCCCGTGCCATCTGTCCCCAGCACGGTGACAACCTCACTGGTGGCGTTGCTGCTCCAGATCCTCCCGTGCACCCCTGTGACCCAGGCGTGTTTATGGAAAATCCTTTCCTTAGGGTTTTTCCTCCTGAGAAGCTGAGAGGCCTCAGCAACAAAATGCAAACATTGGTTATCTGCTGCTGTGGAATGCAACAGGTGCATCTGGGATTGGTCTCATGGGGTTGTTTCTAATTAATGGCCAATCACAGTCCAGCTGTTTGGACTGTCTTGGTCAGTCACAAGCCTTTGTTATCATTCTTTTTCTATTCTTAGCCAGCCTTCTGATGAAATCCTTTCTTCTATTCTCCTTTCTTCTATTCTTTTAGTATAGTTTTAATATAATATATATCATAAAACAATAAATCAGGCTTTCTGAAACATGGAGCAAGTTCCTCATCTCTCCCTCATCCTGGGACCCCTGCGAGCACCATCACACCCCTGGGCTCTCTGTTTCCAATCCATCTGTTTCCCCCGGGCTCTGGGGTGTCTCCCAGGCTGGCTGTGATCACCAGGGCAGGATCTGCACACACACACACACATGATGAGAGCCCCAGATGCCTCCACGCACGCCAGACCCGCAGCTCCATCCCGCCGAGGGTGGGACCGGGCTGAGCTCAGCACCTCGCACGAACATCGGTGACACTGCAGCAGCCGAGGCAATCAGCACCAATCATCCCCTTTCGGGAGCTGGCCCTGGAAGCTGCAGAGGCTTTTCCGTGCTTTGGGAGTGATGGGGGTTGGATGTGCCAAAGCTGCGGCCACGTCTGAGCGAGGCTCGGTGCCTCGTGTGGCTTCCAGGGGGCTGGGAGGGCTCGGGGGTGATGTCTGTGGATGTTAAAGGCACTTGTGAAGCCAAGCAGCACAGGCACATGCTGTCACTGCCTCGGCGGTGCCATCTGGCCAGCAGCGACGCAGCTAGAACCAGGGCTGCGCGCAGGAGAACATTTTACAACAGAAAGCAATTAACAGAATAAAGCCCTTTTTAAAATCCCGTAATTAAAAACAGTGCCTCCCCCTTGTTTTCCTTTTAAGCTGAAAGTTGCTGTTTACTCATTTGCTTTACAAAGTGTGCCTTGTTGTGGCTTCAGAAGAAATGAAAGTTTGAAGTGGTTAGAGAAGAAAGGCTCTGGGGCTGCTGCGTTCCAGGCAGGGCGGAGGGGCAGGGGCTCTCCAGCCCGGCTTGTTTGTATTTGTTCTTGTCTACTCACAAGATCGCTAAACACACATTTAACAAGTGGTGAAGCTGTCTACCAGCCCGATCTCTCCCAGGGTTCATGAGAAGAGGCCTGGCACATTAGCATTGCTGGGGGAAGGGGAGGGAGGACAGGCCTTTTGAAGGGTTGGTGTTTTGGGGCTGAGCAGGGAGGGAAGGGCTCCTTGCCCGGGCCAAGTCCCAAACAAAGGCATTGTGTTCCCCGGAGCCCTGGGGACCGGCCCCGGGGGAAGGCCAGGACCTTGCCTCACCAGCCACGGGTGTTCCCACCCCAGCTCCTCTTGTTTCCTAGCAGGAGTGCAGCCCTGGGGCCATCCAAGGCTTTCCAGAGGTGGAGCAGGGCTGGCACCTCCAGGGCTGGCTCATCCATCCCTGAGAGGGAGAACCAGGGCAGCAGGGTGGTCATGGGGACCATCCTGTGCCACAGCAGCTCACCTGTGTCCCATCACCCTCACCTTGTCCCCATCACCCTCACCTTGTCTCCACCACCCTCACCTTGTCCTCACCACCCTCACCTTGTCCCCACCATCCTCACACTGTCCCCATCACCCTCATCTTGTCCTCACCACTCTCACCTTGCCCCCACCACACTCACCTTGTCCTCACCACCCTCACCTTGTCCCCATCATCCTCACCATGTCCCCATCACCCTCACCTTGTCCTCACCACCCTCATCTTTTCCCCATCACCCTCACCTTGTCCCCACCACCCTCACTTTGTCCCCGCCACCCTCGCCTGTCCCCACTACCCTCACCTTGTCCTCACCACCCTTACCTGGTCCCATCACCTGTACCCCATCACCCTCACCTTTTCCCCATCATCCTCACATTGTCCTCACCACCTTCACCATGTCCCTACCACCCTCTCTGGGTACAAAATACCAGAAAAGAGCAGCTCAGTGTCCAGCGGCCACAAGTCCTCAGTCCCTCTCTGGGTGGCCCTGACCTCAGGGGGCTCCTGGACATGCAGTGACCCCGTTTGTGGGCAGGTTTGGTGCAATATCAATTATCACTCGTTGTGGCTTCTCTGTAAAGCGACTGCCCAGTGCAGCAGCACCATTATGGGTGGGGAAACTGAGGCACAACCCACTGGCGGTGTCTGGTGCTAAACCATCAGGATGGTGATCCTGTCCCTCAGCCCCACTGCCCCGGTGACACAGAGTGGCACAGACCCAAGGGGACACCAGCAGCTGCAGGCTGTCCCAGCTGTGAGCCCGGCAGGTGCAGCCTCTGGATCCCCATCCCATGGGATTGCGGGGCTGAGCCACATTCCCAGACCCGCCGTGGGGCAATAGGTGTGAGGACACAGCCAGCCCTGCCGGGGTGGTGAGGGCAGCGCCGGATTCCAGCTCGCTGCGCCTGCCTGGGGAAGGGCGAGGCCACGGCTTTGTGGGAAAATGTTGTTTTTCCCTCCCCTGGCCTGCCCGTAGCAGTCGGCTGGGCGGGCTCGGCGTTGCGTGGGCCGGGGAAGTGGGGGGGAGTTTGCAATTGTGGTGCCTCTGGCTTGGAGCAGAGCCACGGCAAACAATCCTCCGCTGGCCCCGCTCCAGATCTGACAGAGCACCGAGGTGATAGCGCATTCATCCCTCCACGCTTTCATCCCAAATCACCTCCTGAAAGCCCTGGTTCTCCTGTCCCTGCTGGATCTGCTCAGCCACGGAGGGAGGCAGCCTGTCCACAGCCAGGAATCCCGTCCAGCATCCCTGCGAGGCCTCTGCCTTGGAAATCACAGCTGTGGGACCTGAGGCTGGGAGGTGATGCTGACTGGAGATGTGAGGACAGGGCATTCCAGGCATGCACGGGGTTAAACCAGAGGTGTCAGTTCACGGGGAGGTAACAGATAAGTCCTGCTCCCCGGCTGCCTCTGCCTTTCCAGAAGCCTTGCCCTCCCTCCCACATTCCAGCTGCTGCAGCTTTTCACAGCTGGCCGCTCTCCTGGGACATTTCCCAGAGCTGGGAAGGCAGGGAGGGGAGGGAGCAGCGTGGTCCCGGCCTGGGAGGGGGGGTTGGTGGTTGGGCTGACCATTGCCCCTCCAGGGACACTCAGTCTGGAGCCTCTCACCCCCAGGACAGGCCTGGCACAGGCAAACCTAGGCAACCCCTGGCAGGGATCCACCCTCAGCCCTGGCCCGGAGAGTTTTTCCTGCTGCGGGGAAGGGACATCAATCTTTGCAGCTCACTTATTCCTTGGCCTCTGAAGCAGGGGAGCCAATTAGTGCTGGGCGTGATGGATGGCTTAGCCCCGTCCTCGTGACACCCATCCTCTGGAAGCGGTTCCCACCACGGAGAGGCACAGCCAGCCAGAGCAGGGGACAGCTCTCCGCAGCTCCTGAGTCCCTGAGGGTCCCACAGGGGTCCCACAGGCGTTGCAGCAACGCCAGCTGTGGCTGCAGAGGGGAAACAGCCCCGAGCACCGGGACAGTGCTGTTAATTCAGGGCTTGGGGAGAGATTTCCTCTGATAATTCCCTGGCTTGGCTGTGGCGAAGCCTGGAGCTCTCCAGGGAAGAGCAAAGCAGCTCTGGGCAGCGGTTGGGCACCCACTGCTCGTGGCTCTGCTCTCGGGGTCACTGTGCCGTGGGAATTGGCTGCAAAGATGCCCAGGGAGAGGCCAGGAGGGGCAGAACCCCCATTTCTGCACCCCTTGCCAGCAGTGGGGGACGTCTGCCTGCTCCTTCCCGTGGGACGTGGGTGACGCTCCCAAAATCAGCTCCCCTCACGCAGCTAAACCCATTTAATCCTTCCCTGTTGTCTCCACTGAACCATCCCATGAGGGGTCCCTGCTCCATCTGGGGTGGCTCAGATGTCCCTCACAATCCCCCCTGGGATCCCTGGGGTCGGTTGGAAAGGACTCTCCAGGAGCACAGGCTGGAGAAGGGATCCGATTACAGGAGAAGTGGGTTTGGGGGCCCCTGCTCTGCTCATAATGAAGTGTAATCCTAGGAAAACATGTTGCCAATTACACTTCAATTGAACCCAGATAATGATGCTTAGACAGGGCCCAGAAAAGATGGAGTCTGGACAGTGAATTCCTTTCTAATGGAGAAGAAAAGTGTTCCTCTGTGGCAGGTCTGGGCTCAGCTTGGTGCAGGCTCGCTGTGATACGAGCAAGAGCCTGAAACAACCAATCTCAGGATCCCATTTAAATGGTTTTATCAGTGGAAAGAGTATTAATCTCTCAAAAACACATGTTTATGGGAAGTTTGGTTTGGAGATGTATGTGTTTCTAACTGAAATCACTTTGGAAAGGGAGGAGGAGCGGGTCTCAAAACTGCTAAAATAACACTTTCCTAATTCTTCTGGTTCAAAGTAACTTTTCATTTGGAAATGTAAGCTAATAACAGCTCGGCTTCTTGACCACTTCTCACAGTGAAAACAAAACACCAGAATTAGAGCAACAAAGCGCTGGGACCTAAAGCAAAGGTTTTACTCCCTTTTTTTTTCAGTTTACAAACACTGCCGAGAACTCAGTGCTCCGCTCCAGCCCAGGATGACTGCTTCAGGTCCTTGCTGCTTCACTTCAGAAGGGAGAATGATGTGGTTCAGACCCAAAAATCTGCTCGGGGGTGGGTCTGTGTTGTGCTCAGCGTGGGCGAAGGGCAGGCAGGAGCCGGGATTTGGCTTTTCCGGAGCTGCTGGGGAATCGCAGACACCTCGGTGGGTGAGCTGGCAGAGATGGCTGAGGGAGATAAGGGAGCACAGCCCGGGAGGCCACGGGAGACGGGCGGCTTGGCTGGCCCGGGCTCTTATCGCCGCCGCGGTCTCTGCACAAGGGCTTTGGGAAACCCACGTGTTGCCAGATCTCAGCGCCGATTATTTTCTTCAAAATAAAAGGCATTATTTTCGTACTGGGAACCTCCACTTCGGCGCTCTCCCTCCTCCCCTCTCCCTGTCTCTCTCCCACACGCACACGTTTTTGCTGCCTTGGGGGATTTTAGCAGCAGCAGCAGCAGCAGCAGGGCTCTGAAAAACAGATTCCTGCAGGAGCGGGGAAAGGGAGATGCTCGCTCGGCGCTGGGCTGTGGGTTAAACTTTCCAGAATTGTGAAAACACACCAGAAAGCGATTCATCCCAGTGTTACAAAGCCTGAAGTTGGGCTTCGGCCGTTTTGCCTCGCAGGGTCGGTGTCAAACGCCCTGGCAGCGCCGGGAGCTGGCACTTGAGGAGGCTCCGAGGCTGTGGGAGCGTGGCAGGGAGCCGAGCTCCCGGTGGCACCAGAGCTGGCCCGAGCTCGGTGCCACCGCTGCCACCCGGCCCTCGCCGGTGGCCACCGAATGATGGCAGCCCCTTGAGCCGAACCGAGCGAGCCCCGAGCCCGCAGAGCCGGGCAGACATGCGTGTGCGTGTGGGGCTGGATGTTGATTTTTTCCCTGAAACAACTCGAGGCTTTATCAGTCCCATCTCTTTCCCACGGTTTTCTGTTGCCAGTGAGGTCACTGGTCCCTTTAAACTGGGGCTGAGGCCAATGTGCGGCGGGTGGAAGGGGGGCCGCGGGCGGGAGCGGGGGGGACATGAGACGGTTCACACAGACTGTTCCTTTTACAGGAAGACTTGGGATTTCGACCAGCGAGCGGGAGGAGGCGGCGGGGCTCGCAGGGGGGGCCCTGGGAACCGGGGAGCGCCGGCGCGGCCGCGTAATCCGTCACTCCGGGGAGATGGTGGCTCATTAACCCATTAGCCGGGAGGTGGGGACGTGCCGGGAGGGAGCCGGGCAAGGCGAGCCGGGGGTGGGAGAGGCGCAGCGGGCAGGGGAGGAGCCGTGCGGGGCCGGAGCGGCGGAGCGCGGGCAGGGACAGAGCGCTGCCCCGAGCGCGGCGGGCACGGACGGCACCGGGGCCACGCGTGGGGAAACCTCGGCCAGCCCAGCGGCCTCTCGCCGTGCCAGCATGAAGCGGCTCTGCGAGGAGAGCTCGTCCGACACCGAGTCTGACGGCACCATCGACGTGGGCCGGGAGGAGGAGTACAGGTGAGGGCAGGCTCCGTCCCACGCGGGGATTTGGGGTAAAAAAACCCCCAAAACTCCAGGACCGCTCCCCGCGGGCTGCGAGGGGCGGCAGCGCTCGGTGCCTGCCGGGCACGGCAAGGGAGGGCACCGGGGCTGGCACGGCTGCACCGGGCACAGCAAGGGAGGGCACCGGGACTGGCACGGCTGCACCGGGCATAGCAAGGGAGGGCCCCGGAGCTGGCAACGGGCACGGGAGGGCACCGGGGCTGCCACGGCTGCACCGGGCATGGCAAGGGAGGGCACCGGGTCTTTCACGGCTGCACCGGGCATGGCAAGGAAAGGCACCAAGACTGGCACGGCTGCACCGGGAGTGCCTCGCACCTCGCTTAACCCCTCGGAGTCGGGCTGGTCCTGCAGGATGACCCCAGAGTGCCGGCCAGGGTTGATGCTGGCCATGGGGCTGACCCAGCAAGGAAACCCAAGTGGCCATACAAGTGTTAAAGTCCGGAGAATCCCATCAAAGGGGGCTTCTCCTGGCAGGTGGCAGAAGGGCAGTGGGACCCGTTCTGTCCGCTGCACCCCGAGATGGGGCAGCCCCCCCAGAGCAGAGGCACCCACACCCCTGCACTCAGGCAGCCCGAGGGCTCACAGGGAATGTGGAAGAAACGAGAGGTTTTGCATGAGAAAAACGCTTCTGCCGTGCTGGTGCATCGGTAAGGCAGCAGCTGGGGCTGTGATGTGCTGGGGAAGGGCTGTCCCGATGCCCCTCGGCAGTGCAGGCTCTGTCCCATCGCTGCTGAGCTGCAATTTCGGCTTTGCTGTTTGTGAGGGAATGGTGAGGACAGGAGCCGTGCGTGCTTCCCCTGGCGATGCCCTCAGGCTCCCCTGGCACCGGGCACTCCAGGCTGGCTCAGCCCTCCCGAGGGTGCAGACGGCACAGGGGATGAAGGAAAGGCTCTGTTATTTGTTCCCATCCAAAAATCAGCTGCTTTTGAACTCTTGTTTCAGTAGCCAAGCGTTTCCCCTCCCTCAGCGTCCAGCGAGGCCTTGGATTAATTCATTCCCTCTTGCTCTTTGGTATCCTCAGTGGAGGAACTGCCTGGCTGGTGCCAAGCTCAGCTTCTCATGGGACTCAGTTCATGAATCTGCCTCTGATACAGTCGCAGCAGAGTCGGGCACATCTTACACAAAATGTCCTGCAGAAATTCCCTGAGCCCTTATGCGTTTCCAAGTGCATCAATATTTAAGCTGCTTCCCTGCTGCAGCTGAAATGCATCCCACCTCTTCACATCAGTGCAGCACAGAGCCCGTAGGGATAAAACACTGGAATTGTCACAATATTTTATTTTGATAACCAGTAACGATGAACTTTTAATCTCTCTGTGGTGCTGCTAATGTGTTTGCCTTCTCGAGCCAGTGGTGGAAGCAGGCTGGCTGCGATCTGGTGATATTTGTATAGGTGGATGTTGTTCCTCATGCCACGCAAATCTACAGCCAAAAGAGCAGTTCCTGCCCTGCTGGGGGCACACCCTGAGTAATGCCAGCCTGCATGGGATGCTGGTGCACCCAGAAAAATCAAACATTTCCAGGTGGGGAGTGAGGAGGAGGAGGAGTGATTAGAGCAGAGAGAGGCTGCCTGCCTGGCTGGGGTTCCCAGCCCATTACCCATCGGCTGGGTGCTTTGGGCAAACCAGTTTCCCTGTAGTGAGGGGATGAGTCACGCCGGGTGTGAGGCTTGGATCGGTGTGTGGAGCAAGTTTAGGCTGCGGGGTCACTGCAGAAGTGCAAGATCTGCTCAGTTCACAGCCAGAGTTATGCTGTGGGTGATAAAACCAAGCAAAGAGCAATGCAGAAATTTTAATCATTGGAGAATATACTCACACTATCTTCTGTGTGGTTCAAATGCACCAGATGTATTTTTAAAATACATTTTGCAGTGAGATGGGTGTTGATATCCACATCACCAAGAGCTCACTGGGACAAAAGCATCCAGACAGCTCTACAAAGAGAGTTTCAAAAATCCCTATTCCTCTTTGGATGCCTATTTTGCATTTCCAGGTGAATTCAGCACCTGCCCCCTGCACCTAAAACACTCTGGTGTCCACACAGAGCCCATTTTCACACCAAAATTGCTAATTTTCTGTGTGTCTGTGTAGCTGGCAATGCGTGTCAGTACTTGTGGAGCCAGCCAGCACCTCTGCCCAGAGAGAGCCCACCCAGCAGACATTCAAATAGGGGACCTGCATGGAGATGAGCAGAGCAGGCAGTAGAAGAACGTGTTATTGTGTAAAACCACTTCTGAAAGCAGCTCGCTTGGGCCTATTTTTAATAGGCTGCCCTGGGTCGGCTGGCTGCAGACAGCACTGTCTGTGCAGGGAAATCTTTAATAGACTCTTATTAAAGTGCTTCGTCAAGCTGAAAAGCATTTGGGTTGGGGTGGACCCAAGTGCCCCTTTTCCAGATTTGGGTGTGTGGCACCAGCTCTGCTCCTTGGGGCACGCTGGGCTGGCCAGGGCTGTGTTCACATCCCTGCTCCGAGTGAGTTTGGTAAGGCACAGGGACAGCCCTGAGCCAGCTGCCCTGTGCAGAGGGACAAACCCTGCTTGGGGGAGGTGGGAGGGGGCCCAGCCAGCCTCATCCCCCTCCTCAGCCTTGGGGTCTTGCTGCGGGGAGTTTCCCACACGTGGTTATCCGTGGTTATGGAGACTTCACCTCCAGGGGTTGAACTTTGCTTCTTTCTGCGTGTCTTGTGCTGACCTTTGGTGCTTTTAGCTGGGTGGTTTGTGGAGCCCTGCTCCTTAGATTGTCCCCATGACGTCCCTCATCCCCTGTGAGCCAGCAGGAGGGTCCCTGCTCTGTCACCAGGTGTCCTCTCTGAACGGTTCAGGGGCGTCCGTGAGTTCAGAACATCCCGGCCCACCCCGAAAATCGCGGTTTGGGAAGCGACTGCTCTGGGAAGCCCTCAGAAACCACATCAGTGGCACCACTGGCCTCACCCTGAGGAGCAGCCAGCCCTCCCTGGGTGGGAGCTGGGATCCCAGGGCTCACATCCCTGCTGCTATCACGGCTCTGGGATGCAAGGCCCTGCAGACAGGGCAGGCTCAGACATGAGAGAGAGACGGGAGGTTCACATGTGGAGGAGAAAAGGCCATGACTCCAGAGCTCAGATCGCTGCTTTTCCAGCCCTATGGAGATGTCATCACAGGCTGGGATGGAGGAATTGTGCCTGGGAAAGGATGGACAGTTTGGTGCAGAAATCTGTCCCAGACTAGTGGGAGATTCTCAGAGGGGAGAGAGTGGGATTCAAGTGTCTGCTCTGCTCCCCATCCCCAATTCCTGAGCTCTGTGTTGTGGGTAAAAATGAGATGGGAACCACAGGAGACATTTTTTGGGGTGGGGGGGGGAGGAAACTGCAGATGGCAAACGTGTGTAGAACATATGTGCAACAGAGGTTGCTCTCCAGCCAGAAATGATCCCCTCTCCTTCCTTTGCAGCCATGTTTCCAGGTCTGTGTCTCCCACCACGACATCTCAGATACAAGCCAGGAAGAAGAGGAGAGGGGTGAGTGTTCTTTATGATGATCAGGGCAGCTGTGTCCCCTGGTCAGGCTGGCGCTGTGTGCCAGGGGAGCACTGGGGAGCTGTTGGCCATTCCTTACTGTTAAAATCACCTTTACACTGCTCCTGCCCCACGTCCTGCAGAACTCTCCCAAAAAGCCAATTGGCAGAAAATGGGAGAGCAATTTCACCTGGGCTTACCACACCAGCCCACGTTTCTCCACCCAACTCCTGCACCCCAAAACATTGACACACACACAGCCCTTCCAAAGCACCTGGAGGGTTTCAGACCTGTGAGCTGTGGCTGTCAGTGACTGTGGTTCCTTCTGTCTCCTTGGGAATCTCCCACAGATCATCGAGAAGCGGCGCCGCGACCGCATCAACAGCAGCCTCTCGGAGCTGCGGCGCCTGGTGCCCACGGCCTTTGAGAAGCAGGTGTGTGTTGGGGTTTGGGGAGCCCCTGGTGCCCCCTGGGACGTGCAGGGTTTGGGGTACAGCCCCCAGAATGAGGCAGTCTGGAGCCAGGCTTTGCCTTTCTTACCCTCCTCCCTCGCGGGAGTAAGTGGGTGGTGGAATTGGGGTGGTGAAATGATATTAGCAAATATTCAGGAGCCCTGGGGAGGATCAAATCAGTCTAGGAAGTGTTTTGCAGATATGAGGAAGCACAGAAATGGGGATTTTTTTCAATCCGCATCATGAAGGAGCTCCTTTTTCTGCTCACTTGATGTGAAAAACAGAGCCCTGGTGATTGCCCTGCGCTGTTCTGAGCACTCCTGGGCTTCAGAGAGGTTTCAGGGAGGAAATCATTGGTCAAACCCTGAGAAGCACAAAGCCCTGGACCATAAAATGACAAATGGCTTTTCCTTTCTGCTCCCAACACAGGGGTCTTCCAAGCTGGAGAAGGCAGAAATTCTCCAAATGACAGTGGATCACTTGAAAATGCTTCACGCCACAGGAGGAGCAGGTAAGAGCTGCTCTTGTGAGCACATGGGTGAGGTGAAGGTGCAAACCTGGAAGGGAAATTCCCCACTGGAATTTGGGGAGCTGCCTCCAGCCAGCTCTGCCTGCTTCCCAAGGGAAATACGTTTTGAGGGAGGGCAGATGGGCATTTTCCTACAGATGGGTCAGCACCCCATGCATCCATTTGGGAGTCTGGGGTATGTGGGATGCTGAGCCCCCAGCCCCACAGGGACAGCACTGTTGGTGTCACACCCCCTGCCAAAAGCTGTTTTGCCAGAGACTCATTTATTCCTGCTCAGAAATGGAGCCTGCTTCCAGAAAAACCATATTAAACTCTTTACCTCCTCCCTGGGATACATTTCCTGCGGAGGCTGAATTCTGCATGAGGACTCTGCAAATAAACAAGGCTTTTTTTCCCTTTCTGTTCTTTTTTTTTTGTCTGTGTGTCTCTTGGTTGTTATAAGAAGAGAGAGGGAGCCCTGTGCAAAATCCAACAAAGATCTTATTTGTACTGAGACCTCAGTACAGACCCTCTGTCCTGTTCCAGTTAACAGGATGGAGATCACAGCTCCAGTAAAGAAGCCTCTGGCTTGCTTACCACCCAGTTTTGGCTTGCTGGGGACATTGCTGGCATCCAGGCTTTGGTTCAGGGCTGTAACTTGGTCTGGAACATTTGTTTAGATATTCAGTTTGACTGCACTGCAACAAAGGGCTGCATTGTCACGAGAGACCCCATCAAGCACAGTGGTCCAGCACTTCACTGTGCTGTGACATTCTCTGCTTTATTGCTTATGGTCTCGTGAAGCTACAAGTTGGGAGCAGAAGCCTGAAAATCAGCGGTTGCTTGGTGATTTCTGTGGCTTTGAGCTTCCTCAGCCCAGCTGCTTTGCTTCTGACACTGCTTTAAAGGGTGTGTAAATTTTGGGAGCCAGGCAGAGGGAAGTGATGCTCAGCTGTGTGTTGAGGAGACGCTGTCCTGAGTGGAATATCCCACTGGCAAAGGCAGCCCAGTCTATCCCACAGCCACATCTCCAGCATCACTGATAGAATCCAATAGGAAAAAACCCTTCCTGACACAGGCAGAGGGATAAACCCTGCCTGACCCTGGCGGGTTTATCCCTCTGAGATAACCACAGATGCCTCTCTCATCTCACAAACGCCCAGTCCCTTGGGACACCCACTTGGCTGCCTGCTTCAGGAATATCACACGGCAGCAAAGTGCCTCAAGTGAGATACACGGTGCATTAGAGAGGGTACTGAAATCCAAGCGCATTCCTGAGCTCTGCACGGTTTTACCGCCACCCATATCCTCTCCCTCCAGGCTTGCTGGATGCCCGGGCTCTGGCCGTGGATTACAGGAGTATCGGATTCCGCGAGTGTCTGACTGAAGTTGTCAGGTACCTGGGCATCCTCGAGGGCCAAAACGCTGCCGACCCCATCCGGCTGCGACTCCTGTCCCACCTGAATAACTACGTGGCAGAAATGGAGCCCTCACCCGTGGCCACCTCCCTGCTGCCCATCCAGAGCTGGCCCTGGTCCTTCCTGCACGGCGCCGCGGGGCCGGTGCAGATGCCCAGGAGGGAGGCTGCTCCTGCCGCTCCGCTTGTTCTGACTGCATCTTCCCTGCCCTACCCCAGCCCTGCAGTGAGGCCGGCCCCTCTCCGCCGTGTCCCCGGTGAGATGCTGCCCTCCCGCCGGAGCTTCCTGGCCAGCAGGATGGGCTCCTCCAGCCGGAGGGCCCGCGGTGCCAGCTCGGCCACAGCCGTGCCAGCCGTGCCCAGGATGGCATCGCCAGCGGGAGCGCTGAGAGAGGGCTCATCCAAGAGCAGCCAAATCGCCACATTCCTCTTCTCCCCGGCCTCTGCAGGCATCCCTGTGCCACCAGCTTATGTGGCACCTCCCGTCTTGGGCGCTGCCACGCAGGGACCAGGGATCAGGGTTGGGACATCCAGGATCTGCCGCTCCTGGGCGACGGAGATCGGGGCTTTCTGACCCTCCCTCCTCTTCTGGAGACAGGAGTTCTTCAGTGTTCATCACCCTGAGGACAAACTCGGTTGAAAAGGCGTCTTTTCCGCTTTGCAGAAGCCAAGGATCCATAGAGAAAATTCTCTCTGCTCTCGCCTCCCTCCTCGCGCCGCCCTCCTCGCCTCACCATCCTCTCCCTCGTGATGCCTGCAAACGTAAATCACATCCAGTTCCACGCACTTGTCTGCACGAGGCCGCGCTCCAGACCCTTCTGGATATACGAGGGAGGGGGCACACACAGATCCCAACACCATTCCTCCTCCAGCAAACCCCTCTGCAGAACCCAGCCTCGCTCTCCTCTGGAAAACAGCCAGCCTTGAAATACTGCCTTTATTTCCCCGGGGACTCGGAGCTGCCAGCCAGACTTGCTCGTGCCGATTCCCTGCGACGCATCCCCCAGCTGCAGCACCTAATTTTGGTGTGCTGGGATGGACACAGCTCACACCCTATGCCCAGCACTGCTGGCACCCTCAGGGCAGGCTCCAGCCCCCCCAGCTCCCTGCTAATCCCCGTGCTTTCCTCTCTGCATTACCAGCTTTCCCCACTTATGTGCCCTTAAGGTGGAGTGAGGCAGCGGCTTAGCAGGGCTCGTTCCCACAGCCCGGCTGAGATCCTGCCGTGGCTGCAGGGCCTGTGCTGATTTTCCAGCACAAACCCTGCTGGAGAAGCCAGCCAGGCTGCCCGGGCACAGCCCCTGCCCCGCACCGAGGTGTGAAGAGGTGAGACAGAGGATTTCAAAGGGACGCCTGTCACCGAGGGGAAGGCTCTGACTGCCAAAGTGAGAAGAAAATGCCCTTCCCTCTGCCAGCCTCCCTGCTGGAGCTGTCTCTCCTCCACCCCCTGCTGAACAGCCATGACTGCAAAGGGAGAAAATGGGTTGGAGCAGCCTGAATTTGAAGTGCCTCCCTTGTTCTCCCTGAGCTCAGCATCCCTCACCCTCCCCTCCCACGATGTCTCTGTTTTCTTTCTCCAGCACTATGTTTGGGTCTCACACCTCTCATCCCCCTCCCTGGGCCGGGACCAAAACCCACTGAGGTGTCACTGCACTTGTCCTGAGTCCTGAGAGCTCGCCCTGTGTGCCCCATGATGACTGTCACAGCAGGTCACACCTCTGCTCCTGCAGCTGGCCTCCCCTCCTCTCCTCTTTGGGCAGAAAGAACAGAAGCTTGAAGCTTTCAAGCCAGCCTGTGCCGTGGTGGCAGGGCAGGGTGTCCCAGTGCTCCCCCTCACCCGAACAGCTCCCTGCATTTGTGCCTTGACTTGCTGGGATACACATGCAGAATATTCTGGACCCAGCTGCATGCCCAACCCTTGCCCACGACAAAGAGAGGAGAGGTCAGTGCAAAGAAAGGTGAAAAAGAGGGAGAAGATCTCTTTTGAGTGGGAGAAACTCTTCCCATGCCTCAGGTCAGAGGTGCAGCCGGTTGGGCTGTGTGGATGAGCTGTTGTTTTCCTTCCTGCAGATGGTATCTGCCGTGTGCATGTCAATGTATGTACCTGCCATTGTTTGGGAAGTGAGTCCCTCCCAGCTGTTTTGGTGGAAGTCATCGCATTAACACACAGAAATGCCTCTGCTGCTTCTCACCCTTGTCCTCGAGTGCTGGAATCAGCCAGGAACAACATATTCCCTTTTAATAAAGTCACAGGAGGGAAATCCTGGTGGGCCCTGGCTGTTCCTGCAGCTGGTTTGTGCACTAGAGCTCACGGCCTCACTTTACACTGTGCAGTGCTCTTAGATTCACGAGCTGTGACATCAGCTAAGGTGTCAAATAAAGTCTTTCAAACCCCTGTCCTGGTTGTGCAATGTAGTGTTGAAGTGAATCCAATCTGCTCGGATCGCAGAAGGGACCTGGGAAGGTCATTGGTGAGTAATTTTGTGCCAGGTTTTGATCCCTGAAAAGCTTCAAAAAAAAGGTAATATGCAGATTTTAATGTGACATCCCCTCTGATGGTTTTATAGCTCTTGGTCATTCTGGCCCTAAGACTTTTTACTTGGGGAAAACGAGTCAGAATCAGAGGGTATTCACCAAGGCTTGCCCTGAGCTTGGCAATAGACGAAATAATTTCATTTAATGTCTAAAAAAGTGTCAGGGAAGAGATGGGGTCTGGCAGAGCCTTACAGCCAGACTGAGGGCTCGCCCTGCTCTGCTGACCCTTTGCAGCCAGGACCAGAATAACCCCTGTGGCATCTCGCTGTGGGGAAATGCTTTGGACTAAACAAAGAGCCACAGCTGAGAGCCTGTCTCTGCTTTGAGGAAAGGACCAGTAAATGATCCCTCTTCGTGAAAGATGCTTGGGAGAATTTTACTGGGGAATGGTGGGAATTCAACTTCCTTTCCCATAACTCCTTCTCGCTGCAAAATGCCTTTCAAAACCGCCCATAAATCCCTTCCTTAAGTGCTGTGTGGGGAATTGCTGGAAGGGAGCAACTGCAGCTGTGATGGAGTCATGCAGCATCTGTCTGGGAGCGGGGAGAAACTTCAGGAGCAATAATGGGGCTATTGATGAAGGCTGGTCCCGCGGTGCCCGGGCTGCCCTGACCCGGCTGGAGGTGATGGTGGGAGCTCAGTGCTCTGCTGTGGCCTCGGCCAGAGAGAAGAACCAAAACCAAATTCCCCTCTGTGGGAGGCAGCCACACAAACCGGCCCCGCGGGCTACAGGGCTAAAACAAAACAGAGACAGTGGAAAAAAAAAAAAAAAAAAAAAGAAAAATAAAAACCAAAGCCACTTCCTGATCTCTGTGGATCAAAAGGGAGCCAGGGTGGGTGGAAGGGCATCGGTTCAGGCCCGTGGGGTTTTCTCCCCACAGCAACACGGTGATTACAGAGCAGTAGCTCGGGACTGCAGCTTCATTTTATTTTGTTTTTTTTCCCAGGGTTTTCTCAGCTTTTGATCTACCCTGCAGGGGAAATCCCCGAACTCTGGGTGCACTCCCTTCATCCTTGTTCTTCAGGCAAAATAAAAATCCTGATGGGGAAGGCTGTGGGAAGGCGTGGGCAGCTCGGTGGCACAGCGGTGTTAAACAAGGCTCCCACCCAACGTGGAACAAATCAGGGTCCTGATGAACAAGCTTGGAGGGGACAGGGACACGGGACACTCCCAGGCTGTGGGAGAGCTGCTGAGCGGCAGGTGCTGCAGGAGCCAGCCCTGCTCTCCCAAATTCCCCTGCATGGCGAACATTGCTTATCTCAGCCCGGGGTGAGATGTTCTCCCTCCTCCCTGCTCCTGGAGCAATCCCTCCCTGCCATCTGCTGGCGAAATCCTAAAGCCGAGGAGGAGAAACCCTAAACCGGGGGCAGCATTTGGTGGAAAGCCTGCCATCTGTGCTGAGAATTGGCTGATCTTTCAGGGTGACCATCAAGGACCGAGGCACAGCTCAGACACATGGTGGCACAGCAGCTTGGGAGGCCTCTGGATGATGGATGGGTGACCCACCAGCACCATCGATGGGCATGGATTGGCCAGATAAAGCCATTAACAGATGTCCCCGCTGCTCCAGGCGCTGCTGAAGGTCCTGAGAGAGCCAGCTGGGAGGATCTCAGGTATCTCAGGTCACCAGGAGCAGCTGCACTCGTGTGCTGAGGGCACCAAGAGCAGGGGGTCCCTGGGGCAGTTTTGTACCCACCGCCTGTCAGTCCGTGTGGGGAGTGAAAAGGATGGAGCAGGACACAGGACTGTGGCTGTCTGCACCGAGTCCGCTGGGAGGGAGCACAAATGTCACTGAATATGTTTCAAATCAGAGCCGCAGCGGCTGCTGCAGCCAAAGGGCGTTTTATGTGGAAACACGCTCTTTGAGCTGGGCTGTGTTTTGACTTCAGCTGTCAAAGCAGGAGCTGAGCTCTTCCACAGTGACATGCCTGTGTCATGTCCCTGGTTTCCCAGCAGAGGAGGTGCCAGCTGTGAAGGACCGAGCACAAAACAGTGGCAGGTGTGATCCCACCAGTGCGGCCTTGCAGCACCCTCGGCTGTTGGGAGAATGATGAGAGCAGGAGGAGGAGGATTTGTGTCATTCGTGTTTTTCAGGACAGAAAATATTGCTAATCACTACAATTTGCTTTGCTATTTTTACCTTTTTTCTGCTACTCTTGATTATTCCACTGTAGTGGAAGATTATTCCACTGAAGGGGAAGATACCATATCCCATTTTTATGGTAACGCTGTATCCCTCTTTTAAAGCAAATTAAAGGCAATTTAACAATTGAAAAGCCACAATGCCCAGCTAACCAGTGTCTATAGACTATCTTAGTCTCCCTTAACAGGACAGCCATGGAGCCTGAAGGTCACTGATGAATCACTGAATCCTGCACTGCCGTGTCCTCACGCTCCGCTGAAGATGCTGGAAATAGATAATTACGGATCTCCCCGCAGCTGATCTCATGAGCGTGAAGCCACGGGACAGCAGCAGAGGGGGGAGAATCCCTCTCCCTTTCCAGCAGCTTTCTGTTGGGAGCTGTTTGAGCCTCACCCTGGGAAGAGGGACTAACAGCTCGATTCCATGGGGAGACATTGGGATAGGTCAGCCCATGGTGGGAGCTGGCACAGCACTAGGGCTGCTGCAGAAATTCGCGCTAATTTGGGGAAAAATGATGCTCTGAAGAGGAGGAGGAGGTTGTGGCAACAGCTCCTCATCCCGCTGCCAGCAACACCTCCAAAACCAGAGCTCGGAGAAGAAAAATCCCAGAGGAATTGTTCGCTCTTCCTCTGCCCCATGGCCCCGCTCTCCCCAGAAGTCTTCCCTGGATTTTTTTGGTGTTTTATGGTGGGACTGAGCTGCCCTGTGAGACATCTGCACATGTAGGATGGGGTGGGAGGGAAAACAACCCCACAAACTCTTCTGGGGTTTTTTGCTGTGGATCCATCTCCCTGCCAGCTGCCCACAGGGGACTCATCCCTAAATCTGTTGAGGTGAAACTTGTGTTTTAGTTTACGGCTGTTGCTCCATGTTGGGAACAATGAACAATCTGGCACATTCCTCTGACACCCTTTGGGGATATTTTATAGATTTATGGGATCCCTCTCAGCCTTCCCTCCTCCAGGCCCATCTTCCGCAGCCTCCCCTCATGAGAGCGATGTTCCAGACCCCAAACCATCTTTGCGACCTCTGGCGGACCCCCCTCATCTCCTTGCCTTTATTGCCCTAAAACTAACAACGCAAGAGACACAATTTCCAACAACGATTAACTTTAATCATTCCCAACGCGGCCCGTTCTCCTGTGGCGCCCCCGAAATGGTGGAAGCCGGGAGGGAGCCAGAAGAGTCCTCCCGCCCGCTGGGGGGCGCTGCGCGCTGCGCGGGGCGCTCCGGCCCGGGCCCGGCCGCCTCCTCTCGGCGGCACCGCGGCCCACTCGCGCCGCCGCGGCGCCTATAAAGGGCCGCCCGCCGCCCCAAACCGTCGCCTCTCCGCCCGCCGCGGCCGCACCGCGTGAGTCGGGGTCGGGACCGGCGCCGCCGAGCCCGCCCCGGGTCGGCGCCGCGGGGTAGGGAGCGCTCGGGGAAGCGCGGCGCGTTTGGAGAGCGCGGCGGCCGCGCCCTGCCCTGCCCTGCCCTGCCCGCCCTCAGGCCGCCGCGTGCCGCGCTGGTTTATTTATAATACCTTCAGGCTATCTAGCCGAGCCAGTTTTGAGAGAAATAGTTGTATTAGTGCGTGTTAGAGCTTTGTTTATTTATTTATAGATCTATTTATTTTTTATTTCCTCAGGAAATCAACGGGCCGCCGCTCCGCAGAATCTGGGCTAAATCGAAGCGAAAGATAAAGAGACGTTGGGGTTTTAGGAGATTTTTTTTGCCTCAAAGCGCTCGGGAGCCGGCGGATGAATTTTGGCGTCTTATCCTCTCCAGGAGATTTAACTTTGGGGTGTTTTTGCTGATTTTTTCAAGCTTGCACAACCCTCTCAGCTGCTCCGTGTCCTGGTGCCAGCCCCCCTTGTCCCAAGCTTCTGCCGGCCGCCGCTTAGCCTTTAATTAAGAGTTCTGAGTGTTCCCGTAGAATTAATATTTATAAGAAGCTTGCCTTGAGCCCCCCAAGTGCAAAACCCCAGCGGTTGAGAGCGCCGAGGGGAAGATGAACACGGCCGCCAGCAGTTACCCCATGGCCTCGCTGTACGTGGGGGACCTGCACCCCGATATCACCGAGGCCATGCTCTACGAGAAGTTCAGCCCCGCTGGCCCCGTGCTGTCCATTCGGGTCTGCAGGGATATGATCACCCGCCGCTCCCTGGGCTACGCCTACGTCAACTTCCAGCAGCCCGCAGATGGTAAGTGACAATTGCAGCCGCATCCATGGCTTTTTTTCCCCTCATTTTAACTCATTTTTCCCCACTAATTCACTTAGCTGCCCATTACAGCGTTACACGGTGAGTCGTCTTTTTCTGGCAATTGCAACTGGAATATTTTTTACTGCTTGGTGTCTACAAAATGCACTTCTCACTAACATCTCTAATTTTAGACAGGCCTGTTTCTTGCACTGATAGTAAATTTCAGAGATTTGTGTTTTTTCCTCTCATGAGACAATAATCCCCCTGGTATTCATTCTGGGCTAGTTTGGGGGTGTTTCTGTGGGGATTTGTGCAGCCAGTCCTAGCAGAGAAAGTTCAGAGTAGGCTGAGTGCTCAGTTGAGTGGCTGATCTGTGGCTGCTCCACACACTCCCAGTTTAATAAATTTAATATCTCCTGTTGTTCAAGCTGCTGGATGCGCCTCCCAGTTGGGGAAGTGGCGTTCTTGCTTTAAAGTGAAATAAAGCACTTTGTTCAATGTGTGAATAACCAGATTTTCTCATGTGCAAAAGCCCCATTTGCTTTCCTCTTGCCAGACTCTCTTTTTTCCACACTTTGTTTCCTGCTCAAAGCCAGGTGTTGCAGAGCTGAAGCAGCACATGAAAGATGGGACAGGAGAGGTCATTTTGGAACACGTCTTTTCTGGAAGGAAAATGGGTCAGCGTTTTCTGCCCCAGTTTTCAGAGCTCTGCCTGCTGACTGCTGCAAGTTTATTGCTCCGTGCTGGGATTTAACAGCATCTCTGTGTGATAGGGGCACCCAAGTAGAGATAAGAGCGATATTTTCCCTTGAATTCACAATCAGTTTACATCAGCACAGATTTCAGCAACAAGTAAACTTTGCTTTACGTTTTTGCAGAGCTTCCATCCTCTCCCAGGGCTGTTTCTTGTGATGACTTCTCCTTGAACTGATCTGACTGAGCACTTTGAATTCTTTCCCTTGTCATGCTGATTAAAAGCCGAGTTGCACCCCACTGCATAATTTCGCATTCATGGCACCAAAAAGCTTTGTTTTTTTGGGGGGGCAGTGTCTTAGGCTCTGAACTCATTTTGCAGGATCAGAGAAATAAAAGCAACCAGCATAAACAAAGTCAAGAAGGAATTCCTTGAATTGAACTTGAATTAGATAAATTTTGGGGAGATGGGCTGCAGAAATGTAGATAAAGTTCTCTCAAAGCAGAGAAGAGTGATCTCGGAGGGGATCAGTGGCTGCTCCCATGTGCTTTAGCAGAATCACTCTGCACCTTGTACAACTGGGGCTTTCCCAATATATTCCAAGGTAATCTTTTATGGTAATAAATAGGCAGGAATTTAGGGGGAGGCTGCACCATTCTGGGCTGCTGGGGAGGCAGCAGACATTTTAGGAAGCTCCTGGGCTTGAAGTGATACTTGGAGCTGCTAGCTGGTGTCCTGTTACTGGTGGGTCTTAGAAGGTCAAGTGGTTTCAACCTAATCATTGAGTGAATATTGGGAAATAGTCAAACTCCTCCTGCTCTCTTGAAGAAATGTGAATTATTAAATTTCTCTTGTCAAACTGCAGCATAAATAAAAAACCCCAGCTGCTGCACTCCATGTAATGCAGTAGGGCAGATAGTTGTGGTCTCTCCAAAACAAACTTGACTGTGGAGAACATAATTTTCGTTGTAAAATGCAGAAATTTGGACTGTTTTCAAGGTGCCACTTGCCTGCATGAGGCTTCCTGGGAGGAGGAGGGATTCTGTGTTTTCTTCCAGGAATGCATAATCAGAAATGCACTTGGCTTCATCCCACTAAATCTGAGAAAAGCTGAGGGGGGAGCACTGTAGGATCTGATGGGATTTAGGGTTGAGAGTAGGTGCTTGCAGTAATCTGGAGCTTTTGTGCTCTGCAGCCTTCTTGTGGACTCCTGGTAGGTTTGAACTCTAGTAGGTGTTAAAAAGGTTGATAAATGATAATTTGCATTTCCCTGGCACCTTTTGTAGAAGGGTGAGGGCTTTGTAAATCTGAAGAAAGTGATGTTTTAACTTGATTTTGGTGTGTTCTAAAGCAAGACTCTGCCCCTGTGTCTACAGAGCAAATCAAGCAGCCAGAACTCATCCCCATTTCAGGGCCATGAGGAGCTCACACACATCTTGAACATGCTCTGCAATTCCAGATTCCAGTGTCCAAACTGGGCCAAAACTTGTGTTAATTTTTACAGTTTTTAGGTGCTGGAGTGATGCTGGTCAGGCATTGTCTAACTGGCAGTAATCTGCTGCAGAGAGGTTATTTTTAGGGAAAATGAGCTCTGCTGGTTCTGATTGCAGCTCCTTGCTGTAGTAACGAGGGAATGCTGAATTCTGAGCCTGTCATCCTGTGATGGGCAGGGTGAGGAAACATTTCAAAGTTCTGGCTACTTCTGGCTCAGTAGTTGTTAATATTTATTCTTTTTGACTGTGCAGAAGGGGAAGAAAACAAACTCAACAAACAAGCTGAATTTCTCTTTTCATGTGTTGCATGGAATTGAGTTCCAGACATTGACCAGTCACAAAAAGACAGCTCAGGGCAATGAAGCAGAGAAACTTCAGTTTGGCTGCAGAGATAAGGTGCTCTGAAAGTGCAGGAAAAACACAATGTTTCCCAAGCTGAGGAGGATCCCAGGGCTGGAAATAGATCTGTGTTTCTGTAGGAAAGTATAAATAAACTTGTTTGTTCTTCTTTGAGACGGTGTAAAGGAGGAGCTGTGTAAGGCAAATTGTGAAGTTGAAAGGGAAGAGTTGGTACTGCCACAGGCTTCTCATTTTGTTGTAACCTCAGTGATTGAGAAATTTAATTATTTTGAATATGCACAATCTCTTTTTTAAAAAAAAAAAGTGGCTAAATTTGCTCTGTGTGCTTTCCTTGTCAGGACTTTTTTGCTCAGTGACCTAAGTGAGAGCCTGGAGGTTTGGGGAGAATAAAACTCTTTGTGTGGAGTTTTGGTTGAATCTTGGGGTGTGAGGTTGGTTATTGATCTTCATGCTGATCAACCACAGCCTCAAAAACTCTGCATTGCAAGGGAGGTTGATTGCTCTTGAGGCCTGAGGCAAACTGCAGTGAGTATTCAGGTGCTCTCCTTATCAGAAAAGGAATGAAAATCAAGCCTGAAAGGGGCTGTGAGTGTTTTATGTTCTGGATGAGCCGCAGTTGAGTCTGCTGGAAGGATGACAGGAACCAGTGGGAGAGAAACAGATACAGGAACTGAAATGGCTGAAGCTTTGTGGCTTAAATAGAAGAAAATAGAAGAAAATGAGAAGGTGTTTGCTCAGATGAAGGAAATGAATCAGATGTGCTCGGTGTGAGTCATTCACAGAGCTCTTGCAGATCCTTCTCAGGTTTTCTGAGGTCCTGGCGTTGCATCTCCACCTGTGGGTGTGGCACAGATCCCTCGGGGAATCCTTGCGGGGCTTTCACAGCTCCCCGCGAGTGTCTCGGTGTAATAATAGAGTGGAACAGTAGCAACCTGTTGGAAGAGCAGTGCAATAGTATCTGCTCGGGGAGAACCAGGAGGAGCTTCCTGACTGCTCCGGAGCTGGGTGCTGCCTGTGGAACCATCAGAGCCACTGCTTGATCTGCTGTCACCTTCCAGCAGCAGCCTGTTCCTGCTGCAGATGGTGTTACCCACCCGGTTTGTGCCCTTGCCAGCACATGCTTCTGCAGGACCTCTGCCTGCTATAAATAAACACTGCCAAATTTGACTGAGCTGCACCGGCTCTCCTGCTGAGCTGCCTGCACCAGGAAAGGACTGCAGGGAGAACCTGGCTTGCAGATTTTAATGCTTGCATGGACTTGGAGCAGCAGCTGAGGAATCGTTTTAGCCTGGCAGTTAATTGCATTTAGCACCTTGGTCTAAGCAGAGCTGTTGGAGACCTTAAATTATATTTTTTTTCAAGCAGAGCTTGTTTCCAACTGGGTTTGTGTGTGGGGGGAGAACAGTGATGGTCCCACTTCAATTTAAAAAGCAGCAAGAGCAAAAAAACACATTTCAAAGCACATGGAAAATTCTGAGAAACTTCCATGCAGTGGTGGAGGCTGGATTGGGGGTAGGGAGTGCAGGCTTTGGTGGGCAGTGTTCCATTGGAATTCCTGGAGGTACTTTTGGGACATGCTGATTGTTAATCAGGCTGCACGAGCCAAGTCACGTGCAAGGTGTTCAGATTGGTTTTTTTTCCCTTGAATTTTCTGCTCCCGAAATCTAATCAGCAAATACCACAGGGTGAAGGTGGCCTGGGAGAACTGAGCCAAACAAATGTGGAAAACTTGGGTTCTGCCCTGTTAATTTTCCTTGATTTTAATGCATGTCTTTCCATCTCTTTGCCTGCTCCATGCTGGGAATTAAGACTCTTTTCTTTCTTCTCTGCTCGCTCCATGCTGGGAGTGTTTTCTGGCACAGAACAGTGCAAGCATCTCAATTTTATGAACAAGATCCTGATGTGTGTACGTAATGATCCTTTTAATACACTAGTAGGCAGCAGAAATAGCCTCGTGGAGGGGGGTTTCAGTGCAGGTTAGAATGACAGTGCTGGTGTTTGAGAGCTCAGATAAACACTTCCCTGTTAATCACATGGGGTGTACAGACCTTTTTCCCCCCCAGAATTTTCTCAACTCCCTTGTCATCTTTAGCTTGAGCAACTTTGGAATCATTTTTTTGGCCACATAAGTTATGTAGAGGCTGACTCATGTCCTCACAGCCAGCCATGTGTTCATGCACATTTTCCCTGACCTGACAGGGAGATGATCCTTCTCTCTGAATAGAAATGAGGATGGGGAGATGTGAGCTTCATGAAAAGCAAAACAGCCACACAGTCACTCCTTTTACTTCATTTTTTTACCAGAGTTTCCTGTTCTTTTCCTTCTTTGAGTGGAGTAATTTACCTTTATAATAATTCAGAATATGGCTAATAAACCAGGCAGTTTAATATCAGTTTTGCTGTGATGGTGAATATATTGCTATAATGTAAATTTAAAGTCTCTGAAACCTTTAGTGACTGTGCTGCAAAAACTTCCCTTGAAACATTGAATTAAAAGTCATTGATCACCTCTGATAATAACCCAGATGAGCTGAATAAAATTCAGAGAAAAGAATCACCCACCCACTGGAAACCTTGATTTTCTAACCAACCACAGAAAATCTGTTCTTGGCTTCTCTTGCAGCTGAGCGAGCTCTCGATACCATGAACTTTGATGTGATCAAAGGGAAACCCATTCGCATCATGTGGTCTCAGAGGGACCCTTCCCTGAGGAAGTCAGGGGTTGGCAACGTCTTCATCAAGAACCTGGACAAATCCATTGATAACAAGGCACTTTACGACACATTCTCAGCGTTTGGAAACATTTTGTCGTGCAAGGTGAGATGTGGTTACGTTGTCCAGTTCTTTTAGTGTGGGGACATGATCAGAGATTTGAGTGTAGGTGGTGAAAGGGACCCTTTTTGTCAAGTATAAGGAGCAAATTCACAGAATATTCTGAGTTGGGACACACAAAGCTCATCAAGTCCAAGTCTTTAAATGAACAGTGCCTACAGAGATCAAACTTTGGTGTTAAAACAGAATCTCTGAAAGGTAGAGTTGACCAAAAGCTGAAATTAGATTGGATTTGGTCATGGATTGCAGGAATCTGACCCTTGTCAGGGGCTGACCCTTGTCAGGTGTGATGGTGTTCACAGGGGTCTTAGGATGAGGGAAGGGATGAGAATCTGACTCCTTTTTTCAGAAGGCTTGATTTATTGTTTTATGATATATATTATATTAAAACTATACTAAAAGAATAGAAGAAAGGATTTCATCAGAAGGCTGGCTAAGAATAGAAAAAAAATGGAATGATAACAAAGTCTTGTGTCTTGGACAGAGAGTCCGAGCCAGCTGACTGTGATTGGCCATTAATTAGAAACATCCAACATGGGCGAATCACAGATGCACCTGTTGCATTCCAGAACAGCAGATAGTCATTGTTTACATTTTGTTCCTGAGAGAAAAAAGATCTAAGGAAAGGATTTTCCATAAAATGTGTCTGTGACAGTCAGGAGCTGCCTAGAGCCGACCCTTGCAGTGACACATTTTCCCCCGCTGGCCCGTGGCAGAGGAGGGACAGTGACAGCTGCCTTTGCTCCCTGTCCTGCAGGTGGTGTGTGATGAGAATGGCTCTAAGGGCTACGCCTTTGTGCACTTTGAGACCCAGGATGCTGCAGATAGGGCCATCGAGAAGATGAACGGCATGCTGCTCAACGACCGCAAAGTGTGAGTGTCACAGGCGGCAGCAGCAGCGCTCACATGCTCCGGGGGATGCATCTCGGTATTAACAGGGACACACAAGGCACTGGTTCTCCTGGCCCAAGCCTTGGCCTGCTACCTCTCCACTCCAGGGCTGGTGAGTGACCCTGCCCAAGCCATGGCCTGCTACCCCTCCATTCCAGGACTGGTGGGTTTCCCTGACCCAGCCTTGATTTGCCACCTCTCTGCGAGCGGGCTGGGGTGGGTTCTGTCTAGGGCCACTGGGACTCCTTGGCCAGTCACAGCACAGGTGATTTTTCTGGTTGCTCTGTGGCCTGTTTGTTGTCCTCTGCTGTCACCCTTTCTTGTCCCCATTCCCAGCTCCTACTGCACACTCATTTTTTTTTGCCTTGCCACAAGTCACACATTATTTTTTTGGCTCTTGAAACCGATCTGTTTATTGGGATTTTCATTTTTTTTTGTCTTACAGATTTGTTGGGAGATTCAAGTCTCGTAAAGAGAGGGAGGCTGAGCTGGGAGCCAAGGCAAAGGAATTCACCAATGTCTATATTAAAAACTTTGGGGATGACATGGATGATGAAAGACTAAAGGAGCTCTTTGGCAAATATGGTAAATACAGAAATACTTTTATTGAGGCTGTGAATTTTATAAAATGTGGTAGTTTGAGTGCTGCTGTGTAGTCCCTACCTGGGTCACTTTAAAGCTGAGGACTAAGATATTACATGGAATTTAATAATCTTTACATACTTTTGATATTTTACTAGCCCTGTCCCTTGGTAACAGGTAAAACTCTGAGTGTTAAAGTGATGACAGACCCCACTGGAAAATCCAAAGGCTTTGGCTTTGTAAGCTTTGAAAAGCATGAAGAGGCCAACAAGGTAGGACCAACTTTTATGTTGCTTGGATAACTTCAGAGAAGAAAAACTTGGTTTATCTTGGGAGCCTGTTTCTGAAATGGAAGAAAATTCTGCCTTGGGCATGACCTCTTCTAGATGTGGGAACTTGGAAACCTTTTGCACCTTAATAGCTTGACATTCAAGGGTAACCTGGCATCCCTCCAGTTTCCTAGATCCACACAGTGGCATAATCAAGAATGTTAATTGCTGAAGAAATACTACAGTGCAGGGCTGAAGGAGGAGGAGGGCACCTAGAGTGAGAACATTGCTCAGAAATGGTCTTTTCTAGGCAGAATGCTTGTTAAAGTGTAGCTTTAATTACAAGAAAGAGTGAGGATGAATTTCCAAGTTAGTTCAGCACTCTGTGGTGTGTTTGTGGTAACTTCGGCTTGTCTTTAATGATCCTTGTTAGCAGGAAAAGTGCAAAGGTAACGTGCAAACTCTGATTTATTGGCTGACAGGCAGGGACACAACATCAGCCCTGGGCAGTCCTGCTGTGACAGGATCAGGGCTGTCCTGCTGCAGCAGCTCAGAGTTTCCTCTTGAACCCTCTGTGCAGGCAGTGGAAGAAATGAATGGGAAGGACATCAATGGGAAAATGCTCTTTGTGGGCAGAGCACAGAAGAAGGCTGAGCGCCAGGCAGAGCTGAAAAGAAGGTTTGAGCAGCTGAAACAGGAGAGACTCAGCAGGTACCAGGTGAATAATGTTTATTTTCTCAATTTAAGCACTATTTCTGGTCTGTTGTAGGAATTGCCAGAGCAGTTATTGTCCTGTGAGACATCCTGGGTTGAAACACAGAGGTGTCTCTGTGTATTTGGTGGCAGAGGGGGCATCAGGGCTTAGTTTTGGTACTGAAAGTCTTTAGGAAAGTCTCCTTGACTTTCAAATGGGGATCCCTGGAGGGATGGGAAGAGCCAGCCCAACTCTGCACTGCTCTCTGTAATTTGTGGCAGAACTGGGTCGTGTCAGAGGTGGCATCTGCAACTCCCCCACTCCCTGAGGTGCACTGCTGGGATGGGGACATGTGGTGATGCCACAGGAAGGCAGAGGAAATCCAGACAAGCTCCCTTTCACCACAGTGGGACTTGTCTCTACGCCTTTGCAACATCTATCACCCTCAGCTTTGGGTGGTGTGGCAGGAACATGATGCTAAATTAAGAATTTTCAGATAAATTACAGCTCTGGCAGATGGATAACAGTTGATGTGCTTAAGAATTTTTTTTTTTAATGCTGTGAATGTCATGCTGTTCTTTCCCTTTCCAGGGTGTTAACCTGTACATTAAAAACCTAGATGACACTATAGATGATGAAAAACTGAGGAAGGAGTTCTCACCTTTTGGGTCAATAACGAGTGCCAAGGTACTGTGGGATTTGGGGGTTACTTGGATTTTAAAGCCTGAAGAAGGAATTGTTGTCTGCCATGGGATTAAAGGGCTGTTCTTAACCTGTGGCTATTGTGATTCTGAAAACACCTTGTAAATACTAGGATTTTACTAAAAACTTCATTCCCTTACTAAAAGGGAAGGCAGGAAGTGGCAAACATGCTTGCTTGAGGTGGTGAGCATGAAATGACACTTTTGTCTGTGCATTTAGGACTGCACCAAATCTTTCCCATTCCTTACTGTGCAGTGTGGGCCTGGGGACACATGGTGCTGACAGCAACGCAGAGCAAATCCAGACAGGTGGCTCTTCATGAGAACCTGTCTCTACACCTCTGCAACAAGTTATGTGCTACCTAAAATCTGAAAAACCACAGATTGTTCAGCTCAGTTGTCCTGGTGCCCCATTAGCAATTGATCTTTGCTGCAGGTGATGCTGGAAGATGGACGGAGCAAAGGCTTTGGCTTTGTCTGCTTTTCCTCTCCAGAGGAGGCCACCAAGGCTGTGACAGAGATGAACGGGCGCATCGTGGGCTCCAAGCCCCTCTATGTGGCTCTGGCCCAGAGGAAGGAGGAGAGGAAGGCCCATCTCACCAACCAGTACATGCAGCGCATCGCTGGCATGAGGGCCTTGCCTGCCAACACCATCATCAACCAGTTCCAGCCCGCTGCTGGCGGCTATTTCATGCCTGCTGTGCCCCAGGTGAGCTCCCGTGGGGTTTTGAACCTGTGTTAATCTCACTGAGCCTTTCTCATGCCTGTGAGCAGCAACTCCTAATGAGGGGTGCAGCAGTGGAGTTAATTCTGGGACTTGCCAGCTGCCTGTCCTCTTAATCCGACCTGAGTGTTGAGTCCTGGCAACGGCTGCCAAAACACGTCGTAAACAAATGTTTGTGGTGCACTTGGATGTTGCCTCTGAGCTTATCTCATCTCCCTCCAGGCTCAGAGCAGACCCACTTACTATGCACCCAACCAAATGACACAGATGAGACCCAACCCACGATGGCAGCAAGGAGGGAGACCTCAAGGTGAGAGTGCCAGAGGCTGTTTTGGTTGTAGAACCCTTTGGGAGCTGCACTTCCCGACAGGAACAATTCGTGCTTTTCTTTGTGGGAATGGTCCTGTGCAGGGCCAGGAGCTGGACTCTAATCCTTGTGTGTCCCTTCCAGCTCAGCATTGATTCTCTGATTCTCCCTGTGCACTGTGGTGGTGTTCACAGGGGTCCCAGGATGAGGGAAGAGATGAGGATCTGACTCCATGTTTCAGATTTTATAATTATTTATACATTTTATTATTATTTATAATTTTATTCTTTTATAATATATATTATATTAAAATAGAGTTATATATTAAAACTACACTAAAGAATAGAAGAAAAGGATTTCATCAGGATAGCAAGGAAAGGAATGGAATGAAATGATGATAATCAAATCTTGTGACCGACCAGATAGTCTGAGACAGCTGGACTGTGATTGGCCATTAATTAAAAACAACCAAATGAGACCAAAGATGTACCTGTTGCATTTCACAGCAGCAGATAACCATTGTTTGCATTTTGTTCCTGAGGCCTTTCAGCTTCTCAGGAGAAAAAAATCCTAAGGAAAGGATTTTTCAGGAAATATCATGGCTACAGTGCACCACCCCTGTAGCTGACAGTAGGAAGGGATTTTTCAGAAAACATCATGGCTACAATGCACCACCTGTAGCACACCCCTGTAGCTGACTGTCCTGCCTTGCCAGCTGGTTCTTTTTTGAGGATTTGCCCTCTTTCCACCCTCTAGGTTTCCAGGGAATGCCCAATGCCATGCGCCAGTCGGGGCCCCGGCCCGCCCTGCGCCACCTGGCCCCTGCCAACGCCCCGGCCTCCCGCGGCCTCCCCGCTGCTGCCCAGAGAGTTGGTAAGATGGGGGCTCTTCCTGGGCTTCTCCCCTTCTCTGGGAGGGAGGGGGATGCTGAGGAGATTGGCTTCTTCTCCCAAAGGTGGTTGTTAGAGCCAGCACCTGCTGCTTTCCTGTTCCTTGCTGTGCAGTGCAGGTCTGGGGGCACCCGGTGCTACAGCACAGCAGTGGAAATCCAGATGGGTTCTGCTCCACTGGTTTGGGACTTATCTCTACACCCCTGCAACACAAAATGTCTGTAGCTTATGGGTTTTGCTTTAGGAGAGCAGCCAAATTCATTTTTTCCCAGCTGGTAAACAAAAGGTGTGGAATCTAGGGAGAACATCCCCTTCTTGAAGTAGCCAGCTGCACTTTGGTTTCTAAAGAAGTATCACCATGCAAAGTTTGAATTAAAACCAGACATCCCAGCTTGTTAGCATGTTGCTGCAGGTGTTTGTCACAGTGTTCTCCTTCCTTTGCAGGTGTTGGCACAGCAGCACAGAATTTGGCTCCCCGTCCTCCTGTAGCTGCCCCTGCTCCCAGGGCTGTCCCTCCTTACAAATATGCCTCAAGTGTCCGCAGCCCACACCCAGGTGTCCAACCTCTGCAGGTACCACCAGGGCTGGGCTGGGAAGTCCCTGCAGTTTCACATGCAACTGGAGTAGTTTTATAGAAACTTCAAGCTCCTTTTATGACCCAGACAGTGTTAATTTGGAATTTAAAAGCCTGGCAGTTGTGCCTTTGCCAGGGGCACCCTGGTTGGTTTATCTGCCTTGTACTCACAAGCCCTTTTGTAGCCACACTGGCTGTAAGGATATTTTTTTTTCTTGGTTCTTTGTTCCTGTTTTGAAACCATTTAAGTCTCCCTCCTCTTTGCCAAGTTCTCACTGGGGTATCATTAAAAGAAAGAGCACCATCTACTCCTGGCTTTCTCAACATCTCGTGATGTTTGATCCAGTTTATGTGAGATATTTATGGTGTTCCTGTGTGGCATTCCTGAGTTTTGAGCTCAAGACTTGCAGGGAGTGTTTGTGAACCAAGGGCACCTTACCTGCCCTTTTCTGAGGCTGAGGTGTTCTGTAGGCTTGACAAAGATTGTGTTTTGGGAGGGAACATCTTAGAATTGTTTAAATATGAAGCAATCAGCCTCATCCTTATTTCAGAGCCTTTGTTTGTCCTTTTCAGGCCCCTCAGCCTGCAGTGCATGTGCAGGGCCAGGAGCCCCTGACAGCCTCCATGCTGGCTGCTGCCCCTCCCCAGGAGCAGAAACAGATGCTGGGTGAGTCAAACCCCACTGCTCACCCATCACTTTTCATCCCTTGAGGTTTCAAAGACCCAAACTCACCCACCTGACCTCCTTTCCCTCCCTCAGGAGAACGTTTGTTCCCTCTGATCCAAGCTATGCACCCCAGCCTGGCTGGGAAGATCACAGGAATGCTGCTAGAGATTGACAACTCAGAGCTGCTGCACATGCTGGAATCCCCAGAGTCCCTCCGCTCCAAGGTGAGCTGCTGGCTCCCTTTTTTGTCTAGAAAGGGAGAAAATTTTGTCCGAGCAGGGAGAAAATCTCACTGGGTTTGTGTCCCCAGGTGGAGGAGGCCGTGGCAGTGCTGCAGGCTCACCAAGCCAAGAAAGAAGCTGCCCAGAAAGTGGGAGTGGTTGCTGCTACCTCTTGAACCAGGATGACTGGTGAGTGTCTCAGCCCTCAGCTTCAGTGGAAAGCTTCCAGAACCAGTAAATAAAACAGTTTAGTGAACAATTCATGTGGGTCTGTGACCAGAACTTACCTGATTGTGGTTCACTCTTCAACAACAAAAAGCTCCTCATGCAGTTTCTCCCAGAAAAATACTTGTGCAGAAGTTAAGAAATATTGATTCTGATGCTTATTTAAGGGATCTAAAGATATAAGTCCCTGAGATGTTGTGGAGCTGCTAATGTGGGAAATAACCACATTTTGAGGCTAAACAGGCTCCTAGTGCCCATTCTTTATCCTGGAAACCATCTGCCTTCAGGGTATAATAAATGTTGGAAATGTTTCTCTGGACAGCTCTGTGCACACAGGTGGTGTCACCTCTGTTTGGGGTTGGCTCTTGCTTAGTTTATGAATGAGGATTTAGATTCTTGGAATGCCTCTTCCTGTTTTTCATTATCCATATTTCTGTGGGTTGTCTGGAATTGCCATCTCCAGGACTTTCTGTGCTGCTGTTTATGATCAAATGTCACAATTCAAGGTGGTGAAGAATTCTTATTTTCACTGGATGGTTGGCAAAGAATTTGAGTTTCTTGTGGATAATAACAATTTCTGATCATCTGACCACCACAAGCAGCTTCTCTGTACCTTCCCAATCCTTTTTCCTTGGAATGCTGGAATATTCTGCTGGAATAGCCTGGAGCAGGAGTGAATAACTTCTCTCCCTTTTTCCCCTCCAGGATACAAAGAAGCCAAATAGCTCCTTCCTAGACATCAGCTCAAGATGTTTGAAGATCCTTCACTGTCCTGCAGATCTCAAGGCCATGCATTGTATCACATAGTTATATTGCATTTTGTAAATTAATCTTAAAAGATCTTATTTAAAAAGCCAACTCTGAAGCTTGAGGTTTCCAAAACCAGAATTTGGGGGGTTTGCAAGCTTTTCCTTTGCCAGAACAGAGCTGCCTCTTGTGTCTTCTAAAGAGGACGTTGAGGATTTTAGGCTGGAAGTATTTTTGTGAGTTTGTGTTTAATTGAACAATCCAGTTTGGAAAGTTTGGGAAACATTTATCAATAAAGGAATCAACTTGCACTGTGTTTGTCATCATTTCTCTCTTGTTGGGTGAATAAATGTGCTGTGGCTTTGTGAAATTAAACTGATGGGCAGTTATTGGGGGGGTGAATACCTTAATCAGGGATTTTACCTATTCTGCTTACTAATTTTGGATAATGAGTATTTAAAATCATGCCATAAAGGGGTGATGGCTGTAAACAGTGATCTGAGAAGGGCTGGGGAGGTATTTTCAAGTGAAGGGTACAAGGGTTTGGCCCGTTTTTGATAATTTCTACATTTTCAGCTGGACTTTTAGTGGTCCTGCTGCTATTTTATACTCCAAAGGTGGCTGAGTTTTACCACTGGGGTAAAAATCCTTTGCAAATTCATTTTGGGTGATCCTTTTGGATAAAAAGCATTATTCAGACAAACACAGAGCATGCACTAAGCTGGGAGAAATCCCCAATCAAAGCTCCAACACCTCACTCAGGCTGGAGCTGAAGGGCCCGGAGGCTTTGGGAAAGCCTGGACTGGGGTGGAAGGAACATGCAGGTGTGAAAAATGCCAATCACTTGTTTTTAAAATTTTAAAAGTTTAATAAAATGGTTATTAAATAGCAATATAATTATAATAATAAAAATTTTGGACACTTTGAATGACAATATGAGGCAACAAAAACAAAGAGTTATGGACATCTGGGTCCTTGAAAAAGGACACAGTTAACAGAGGATTAACCCTTAAAAGCAACGGCATGTTGCATATTCATACATGATGCAGAAATTCCATTCAAACACAGGATTCTGTCTGTTTATCATCAACTTCTTCCTCATAATCCTAACAGCATCATCCTGGCTGAGCAAGGCAGGGAGAAGTTCATTTCTCCTGACAATGGGACAAAAAATTCTCTTTCTCTGAAAGATTCAGGTGTCCTGTGCCTGCTGTCTTGAGTCCTTTCTTTAGAAAAATTGCATCCTACACAGCATAGTTCCTATCTTAACATTTTGTTATAACCCAAAACTATATTTACCACACCACTTAAGAAGATTAACACAGCATCACTTTTAACACAACACATTTAATATCCATTTTAACATTTTAAAATATTAATAAAATAAAATACGTATAAAATACGCATTTTTTCACACAGGGATGCTCAGGGCCGGGTTCTCTGTTCCACGAACCGCTCCGTGCTGGCGGAGGGCGGAGCGCTGCCGCCGTTCCGGGGCGGGCCGAGCCGCGCCGAGCCGTTCCGGGGCACCGGGGCACGATGGCGGCCACCAAGCGGGTGCTGTACGTGGGTGAGTGGCCGGGCTGGGGGATCCCGGAGGGGCCGGGGCCGCCGGCGGTGCCCGGTGACCGCTTGGGCGCCCCGCAGGCGGGCTGGCCGAGGAGGTGGACGAGAAGGTGCTGCACGCTGCCTTCATCCCCTTCGGAGACATCACCGACATCCAGATCCCGCTGGACTACGAGACCGGTGCGTGCCCGGGGGGGCTGGAGCATCCCCAGGGTGTTTTGGGGTGGGATCCCCCCGGTGGGACCGGCCGGAGCATCCCCGGGTGCGGGTTTGGGGTGGGACCGGCTCCAGCATCCCCAGGTGCGGGTTTGGGGTGCGACATCCCCCGAGAGACCGGCCGGAGCATCCCTGGATGCGGGTTTGGGGTGGGACCCTCCCCGGGTGCGGGTTTGGGGTGCGATATCCCCCGAGGGACTGGCCGGAGCATCCCCCGGTGTGGGTTTGGATGCGGGTTTGGGGTGGGACCCCTGCCCCACCATGGGACCGGTGTGTCCGTGCTGGCCCTGACCCCTCGGTCGGTTCCTTCCTTCCTTCTTTCCCTCCAGAAAAGCACCGAGGATTCGCCTTCGTGGAGTTTGAGCTGGCAGAGGTGAGGAACCAGCAGGTGCTTGAGCCATTTGGGGGTTTTGGTCCCCTTGGCGTTTTGGGATGGATCCTCTTTCTGCTGGAGGAATCTGTGAAATCACGTGTGGGTTACCCACCGTAATATTCAGATGTTCTGCTCTTCCAAGTCTCCACTTTTCCCATTCTCTCTTGGGCTGAATTCCCACTTTTCCTGTTTTTCCAACCCAAGCCACTCCCCTGCCACTGTCCCTGTCTGGGTTTCTTGGTTTCATGGCCTGTCATATATTTGTCTTCTGATCATCTGGGCTTCATACACAAATCTCTCCTCTCCCAAATGCTCATGGCAGCAGCAATAAAGCATCTTAAATACAGGGGGTTAGTGGATTTTTCAAATATGAGACCCACATGGGGTTTGGAAACCCTACGTGGATGGGGTTTGGATATGGCTTTTACAAAACCCATCAGTTCATACATCCCTGGGATAAATGGGGTTTAGGAAAACCTGGTAGTTGTCTTTATAATAAGATGTTATGCTGAACCTTGAGAATAAACGTTAATAATGATTTTATTTTGATTATTTTTGGCAGGATGCAGCAGCAGCTATTGACAACATGGTATGGACCCTGCTCCCTGTTCCTTGGGGATTTTGGGTGGCTTTGCTGCCCTGGGTGCTGTGGGCTACAGACACAACAGAAGCTGTGTCGTCTGAGCTCTGCAGGGCTTTGGGGGGCACGGTGGTTTTTTACCTTTTGGTGGGGCTTTGCTGTGCTCTTTTCCCCTCTGCAGAACGAGTCTGAGCTCTTTGGCAGGACAATCAGGGTGAACCTGGCCAAACCCATGAGGATTAAGGAGGGATCATCCAGGCCTGGTGAGCTGGGGAACAGAACATCCCTGGGCGTGCTTGGAGCTCTGTGCACAAGCTGAGCTGTGGCCTTTTGGGTCAGTTCCTGTGCTCTGACCTTTCCTTTTGTGGCCACAGTCTGGTCAGATGATGAGTGGCTGAAGAAGTTTTCAGGGAAGACTTTGGAGGAGAACAAGGAGGAGGGAGGAGCAGAGGCCCCCAAAGCAGAGGCACAGGAGGTGGGAAAAACAACCAGAGCCATCTTTATCCCCGTTACCCCAAAGGATGAGAATGCAGAGCAGAGAAACATCACCTCAATCTGCTTTTCTTTCTTTTCCTGCCCAGGAGGAGCCTCCCGCCAAGAAATCCCGGGTGAACCCGCAGGTTTACATGGACATCAAGATCGGGAACAAGCCGGCGGGGCGGCTGCGCATCCTGCTGCGCTCCGACGTGGTGCCCATGACCGCAGGTGGGATATTCACACACCTCACCCGTGATGTGAGGAGGAGGAGGAGGCTCAGCCTTCCCTCCTGGGCACCCCACGGGGGGCTCAGCTCTCACCTCCCTCCCCTTTTTCCCCCCACACGCAGAGAATTTCCGCTGCCTCTGCACCCACGAGAAGGGATTTGGCTTCAAGGGCAGCAGCTTCCACCGCATCATCCCCCAGTTCATGTGCCAGGCCGGGGACTTCACCAACCACAACGGCACCGGCGGCAAATCCATCTACGGGAAGAAGTTTGATGATGAAAATTTCATCCTCAAGCACACAGGGCCAGGTAAAGCCATCTCCAGGAGAGAAAATGGCTCAGCATCACATAGAGGTGTTTATGTTGATAGCAGCAGTCCTGAATAATATATAATATATAATATAAATAATATAAATAATATAAATAATATAATATAATATAATATAATATAATATAATACAATATAATATAATGTAATGTAATGTAATGTAATATAATATAAGATATAAGATATAATATAATATATAATATATAAAAATATATATTATATTTTATTATTATATTATATATTTAAATATTCTATAATTATACATAATTATATAATTATGTAAATTATATAAATGCACATTGTACATTATATTATAATATAATATTATAATATTATAATATTATAATACATTATATTATATTATATTATATTATATTATATTATATATAGGAATATAATTTATATTATGTATAATAGATAATATATTTCTATATAATATAATTATATATTATATAAATATAGTATATAATTATATTATTTGTATATATATTTATATGTTATACAAATATATAAAATATAATATAAATATATAATATAATTATATATTATAATTATTATTGGCCAGATTTTTCTGCCACATTCAGACCCTTGTGTCACGGACATATTTTATGTAAAATCCTTTTGCCAGGATCTTTTCCCCTGAGAAGCTGAGCAGCTTCAGCTTCTCCATGTTTTGCTGCTTTGGAATGTGATTTGGAGAATTGTTTAGCCAGCATGTGAAATTGTTTTTACTTGATGACCAATGACAGCCACCTGTGTTGGGGCTGTCAGCAGTCGCAAGATTTTATTATCATTCCATTCCTAAAATTTTGTGAGATTTTATTATCATTCTATTCCTAAAATCTTGTAAGCAGTCACAAGATTTTATTATCATTCCATTCCTTTTCCTTGCTAGCCTTCTGATGAAATCTTTTCTTCCATTCTTTTAGTATAATTTTAATATATAATTTTCTTTTAATATAATATATATCATAATAAATCAGCCATCTGTAACATGGAGTCAAGATTTTCACCTCTTCCCTCATCCTGGGACCCCTGTGAACACCACCACAGATAGCAGCAGCCTTGAATTATAATTTTAATTATTATCATCTACATTGGATTTTTCTGCTACAGATTTTTCTGCCTCAGATATTTGTGCCACATTCAGACCCTTGTGTCTCACCAAATGCATCGTTCCCTCTCCATCCTCTTTATCTGCAGTATTACATAAAGGAAAAACAATTTCAAAGCTGCTTTTCCTGCTTGCTTTTAAACGAGGAGCGTCACAGCATGACTGTGAAAGGCAGGAGCAAGCAAATAGGTTTATCTCCATACAAACAGCTTTGCAGCTAAAAATAGCTGAGCGTCCTTCACACTTGCAAGTGTTTCTGAGCATAATTAATTTCCAGTTTCTGTGGATTTCGACACCCAGCAGCGTTCTGTGGGATGTGGGGTTAGGGCTGAAGGAGCAGCTCCTGGCTCAGCCCTAACTGTGCCTTTTCTGACCCCAGGGATGGTGTCCATGGCAAACTCGGGCCCAAACACCAACGGCTCCCAGTTCTTCATCACCTGTGACAAGACAGACTGGCTGGACGGGAAGCACGTGGTGTTCGGGGAGGTGACGGAGGGCATGGACGTGGTCAGGGAGATCGAGGTAGGTGAGGGCAGGGGGCAGCTGGGGGCAGAGCCCACCCCCTTTCCTGCCATGAGGAGTCACCCCTGGAACTGCTGCTGCTGTTCCCCCCAAGGCTCAGGGCACCAAGGATGGGAAGCCAAAGCAGAAGGTGATCATCTCCGACTGCGGGGAGTGCGCCTGAGCTCCGTGCTCGGAGGGAGCCTGGCCTGGAGGGACAGGGAGCCAGCAGGGATGGGGCACCCCAGGGACCCCCCAGCACTGCCCGTCCTGCAGCTTCCATAGGAATTCCCCTGCCAAGGGGGTTGGATTTATCCTTCCTGGCATAAATCCCGAATCCCTTCCCAGCCTGCGCTGCCCCAGCTGGGCTGGGCTGGTCCTGCTGCCGTGTTCTGGAAAAAAATTTATGTTTATGGTAAAAATAAAACCTAGTTTTGAAAATACTGAGGGCCTGGCTGCTGAATTCCCTCTGTGGGAGGCTGGTCTTTGAGCAAAGATTTTTTTTTTTAATTTTATTTTTTTGTATTTGCCCTCAACTTCATTAATCCTGTGCCTAAATCCTGGCTCCAGGGGAAGGTACCTGTGCCAGGGAGAGCAGAGCAGAGCTGAACCTCTGGTGTTTGTTGCATCTCCTGGAGGTGTTTTTGGCTCTGTAGTGTCCTTTTCCAGCAGCAGAGGGAGGCAGGTCCCTGGCTGGTGTCTGTCCTGCTGGTCCAGCTCCATCCCCATCCCCAAGGAGGGTGTTCACTGGGAGAACACCAGGAAATGAGGGAGCCCTTTAGAGTGGTGAAAAATAAAAAAAACCCAGAGTGATGAGGCTGTAGGAAGGGATTTCCAGCCTGCAGAGTGGGATAAACCACAGGGATTTTATAGTTCCTGTGGTGGGCAGCGCTGGCTTTGCACTTGTGGATTGATGGATTTTGGGTTTCCTGTGAAATTATGGAAGGGGGGTTTGGTTCTGAGCTTGTGCAGGTGGGATGAGGTGGAGAGGAAGAGCTGATGTTCAGATTTTTGGGGATCTTTGGAAGTGCTTTGCCATTGGGGATTTTGGGTTTTCCCAGCCCAGCCCCTCACAAGTCGTCATGTTGTTTTTCCATTTAAAAAAAACAACTTTTCACTGCCTGGTTTCCTAGGGTGGCTGGGGGTTGTGCATTGTCCTAAAACTCAGACAAAGTGAGATTCAGGGGTGTGATTCCTGACAGACAAACCAGCCCAGCTTTCCCCTTCCTTGCTCCCTGTTTTTTAATTTAAATCCCACATTTTAAAGTCTTCAGCAAGACCTGAGAGGGAGAATTCAGAGCCAGTGCCAGGCCTGGGTGTTCTCTCTGCAGGAAGCACCAAATCCCACAGGGCCAGGATTGCATCCTGACCTACATTCTGTGTGGAATTAATATTACAGCCATGAACCCACTAATTCTTAATTATTAATTAATTAATTAAATACCCAGTAAAGCAAAACCTTTCCTTGGGAAGCAGGGCACTGACAGGGAGCAAATCTTCCCTTATTTTGGTGAGGTTTTATTGGGATTTTTCCCTGACTATGCCAGGTTCTTTCCTTGTTTATTGATGTAAGGTTCCCCAGGTATCCGAGCTGAGAACCAGGACAGGCCTTTTCCTTTTAAAATCAGAGCAAATAAATAATTTAATTGTGCAAATAACCTGGGGAAGCTGCCTGGGACCGGTCACAGCCCAGCTGGGAGCCCACGGGATGGGCACAGCCTGACCTAAAACTCACATCAGGGCTCATTTTCAAGCAAATAGGTACATTTTTAGCCAATTCTGAGTCTTTTTTTTCATTGCAAAAGGCCCTGTGAACAGAGCCCTGTTGTGCTGTGACATTAAAAAACAAAGAGCAAGAGAAACTCCGTGTTTACTTTCCAAACTTTGCGTTTATTTTATAACAGTGCTGTAGCTCAATATGGATATTTTATTTTTTTTCCAACTGGCTGAGTTTGGTGAACTTTGGGTAAACAGGAGGGGGTTTAGTCAGCCAGCTGCTTAATTGGCTGATGATATTTTCATTAAGGGAATTAAAAGCACTTGGGTAGAGGTGGGTTGGTGGAGAAATACGCAGCTAGAAACAGCTCAGTCCCAGAGCAACCTGGATGCTGCCTGCCCCCCAAAAATGCCTCCAGCACAGGGAAAACTCATCAGTCACAGACAAAACAGAATCAGCCAAAAATCCTCTCTTTCCTATATATATATATATATATGTTTGTATATATCTGTGTGTCATCAAGCAGGATAAGGCAAATGAAGTTTTGTATTATTTACATCCACTTCTAGAAGGGGGTGGGAGGGGTTTATTTTTGGATTTTATTATTAATTATTGTTATTATTGATGGGTTTTGCTCTGCTGCAGCCCACAAAGCTCCTGTTCCATGCATAACCTGGGGTCACATTGCTCTGGTGGGAATGGGAGGGGACACTCAGGGATGGGGATGGGACATCCAGGAGTGGGAATGGGATATCCAAGGATGGGAAAGGGACACCCAGGGATGGGATTGGGGCATCCAGGAGTGAGCAAGGGACACTCAGGAGTTGGAATGGGACACTCAGTGGTGAAAATGGGACACTTGGACAGGAATGGGACACTCAGGAGTGGGAATGGGACACTCAGTGGTGAAAATGGGACACTTGGACAGGAATGGGACACTCAGGAGTGGGAATGGGACACTCAGGGATGGCAATGGGACACTCAGGAGTGGGAATGGAATATCCAGGGATGGGAAACGGACACCCAGGGATGGGATTGGGACACTCAGAGGTGGGGATGGGACATCCAGGGACGGGAATGGGATACTTGGACAGGAATGGGATATCCAGGGATGGGAAAAGGACACTCAGGAATGGAATTGGGACACTCAGGGACAGGAATGGGACACTCAGGAGTGGGAATGGGACACTTGGACAGGAATGGGACATCCAGGGATGGGAATGGGATATCCAGGGACAGGAAAGGGACACTCAGGGATGGGATTGGGACACTCAGGGGTGGGAATGGGACACTCAGGAGTGGGAATGGGACATCCAGGAGTGGGAATGGAATATCCAGGAATGGGAATGAGACACTCAGGGGTGAAAATGGGACATCCAGGGACGGGAATGGGACACTTGGGCAGGAATGGGATATCCAGAGATGGGAATGGGACACTCAGGGACAGCAATGGGACACTCAGGGACAGCAATGGGGCATCCAGGGATGGGAATGGGACATCCAGGGTGGGGATGGGACACTCAGGAATGGGATTGGGACACTCAGGGGTGGGAATGGGACATCCAGGGACGGGAATGGGACATCCAGGGTGGGGATGGGACACTCAGGAATGGGATTGAGACACTCAAGAATGGGAATGGGACACTCAGGGGTGGGAATGGGACATCCAGGGACGGGAATGGGACATCCAGGGTGGGGATGGGACACTCAGGAATGGGATTGAGACACTCAAGAATGGGAATGGGACACTCAGGGGTGGGAATGGGACATCCAGGGATGGGGATGGGACACTCAGGAGTGGCAATGGGATATCCAGGGTTGGGAAAGGGACACTCAGGGCTGGGAATAGGGCATCCAGGTGTGGGAATGGGACCTGTCCATCAGTGGCAGCCGCAGGATTTCACCACCATGTTCCTGTGCTTTTTGAGGATGACGTTGTTGTTGCTGTCGTAGTAGAGGACAGAGGTGGCACTGAGCTTGGTGGGGGCACAGCACGCCTTGGGCACGGCCTCAGGCTTCATCAGGTGGACCTGGGGGATGGATGGAGCCAGTCAGTGCCAGCAAACGTGGCTCCAGGCAGCAAACCAACCAAAAAAACCCCGGGTGAATGGGGGGATTATTTCCATCTTTTTGCAAAAATATTTATTCTAAACTCCAGGCAGTCCCTGCTGCGGTTTACATTGGATCAGGGCTCGTGGCACTGCGTGGGCCAGGCAGCCCCTTCATTAATTTGGGATTTCAGGGCCCTTTTTCTCACAAAAGCAGACAAATGACTAAAATAAAAACCCCATAAATCAGCACAGCACGGGTCAGGCTCCGATGTGTGCCGTGTGTTGTTCCAACAGAGATTCCCCACCCCAGACTTAAACCCTAAAATCCACAGCACCTCAGTGAGCAGGGCTGCACTCTGGGATGGCTTTTCCCTGCTGGGGACAGGCGTTATCCAGTGTTTTCCTGCAGGGCAGGGGCTGGAGGAGGCTGGCAGCGCTCAGGAGCCCCGACATGTGCGATTCATTTACAGCAGGGGCAGCCGAGCTCTCCCAGCTCGGAAGTCCGGTGTTTTTGCTGTCCAACCCTGCTATTTGCAGCTCAGGCTGGGGCTGGCACGGCTCCACAGCCGCCTTTGCCCTGGCTCTTCCCAGCAGGGCCGGCTCCAGGTGATTCACATCCTGCCCCAGCAGCTCCGTTTTGGGAACAGCGCTGGCTTTGGGGGTGATGGGTGGGTGTAAGAGGGGGAAAAAAGCCCCTCCCTGGATGGTTCCCAGCCCCTGGAAGTTTTGTTAGTGTCAAAATTAAAACACCTTCAAAGGCCGGGCCGAGGGCTCGGCGCTCCCTGTAATTAACCGCGAGCACCGGAGCCGGGCGGGCTCTGCCATTGGGAAACCAAACACTCACAGGGCAGGAAATTCCAGAAATTAAAGCCCTGGCTGGGATGTGGGGTGGGTTTGGGAACAAAACAAACCCAAGGCATTGGAGCTTTTCTGGCTGGGAATGTGCTGAGCCCAACGTTTGAGTGCTGGGGCTGTGGGTAAAGCCTCGGGGACAGCTGGAGTGGAGGATGCAGGGGTGACACTGAGAGTTTTTGAGGGGGCTCTGGTGTGCCCTGGGCTTGTCTCTGCTCCTCAGCTCACTGCCAGGGCAGAGGGATCATTAATCTGGCAGAAGTCATCCGTTTTGCCCCAGCTGCTGTGAAACCGGAGCAGTCAGAACATCAAGAGGTGAGGGAGCTCTGGGATGACAAAATCCCATTTCTGGCTGGGGATGAGGGACAGAGCTTTGTGCCCTCACCCTGGGTCTGTCCACAAATGCCTTGAAATTCCATATTGGGACCTCCTGTCAGCCTGTGGTGGGGGCCAGCCTGTGAGCAGCCACCCAGATGTGTGAGTGCCCATCCAGATGTGTGAGCATTTACCCAGATGGGAAAGCACCCACCCAGATGGGCATGCCCCCACCCAGATGTGTGAGCACCCACCTAAATGGGTATGAACCCACCCAGATGTGTGAGTGCCCATCCAGATGTGCGAGCACCCACCCAGATGTGCATGAACCCACCCAGATGTGCATTCACCCACCCAGATGGGCATGAACCCACCCAGATGTGCATTCACCCACCCAGATGGGCATGGACCCACCCAGATGTGCATTCACCCACCCAGATGGGCATGAACCCACCCAGATGGGCATGGACCCACCCAGATGTGCATTCACCCACCCAGATGGGCATGGACCCACCCAGATGTGCATTCACCCACCCAGATGTGCACGCATAATTCTTTATTCCAATCGGGATCCCAACTGCGCCCTCCCGCCTGAACACCCGAAACCCAGCCTTGCTCATCCCAAAATCCCAGCTCATCCTCGGGCTCTGAGTGCTCCCCAGGGCCCTGGATGTCCCCCCAGGGCTGCCCTGCACTGACCAGGGACTGCAGGATGGCGTGGTTGGTGGCGTTCATGCACGAGTCCAGCGGGAATGCGCACTCCCCCTCGCAGTAGTAGGCTGAGTATCCCTGTGGAGCAATCACCCAGTCCTGCAAAAATAACCAGAAAAAATGATTGCATCAAGGGTTTCACCTTCTGTGCCCCCTCATCCATTCCCCACCTGCACAAACAGCACAGCAAGGGTTTATTTTGGTTTTTTTGGATCAGCCATGGGTTGTTTGGGGTCACTGGTGGGGATTGGGGTTGTGGCTGTTCCTGTTTGCCTTCCCAGCTCCTGGGGTGGTTCCATGGGCAGGATTCTCCTGCTGGGGAGCCCAGGGTGGGGGAATGGAATGATAGGGGGATTATTTGGGTGTTTTTTGGTCATTTACTTCTCCCAGCAGACAAGTACCAGCCAGCCAAGGTCCTGGAAGCTGACGTAGAGCTCGTGGCGCCGGCAGACCTGCCGCCCGTCCGTGGGGTGCACATCGTCTGTGGGACAAGGAAACAGGGATTTCAGCCCTGGAATTGGGTGGGATTCACCCCCTGGGATTGGGATTAACCCAGGAGAGCCCAAGGAGATGAGCCTTTGTTGCTGCACAAAGCGAAAAGCGGTTCCAGACTGGCCGATAAATTGATATTCCAATATTGGGATGAAGGAGTTCAGCTTTGGAAGGGCTAAACCCCAGCTTTGCTCACTTTGAGGGCTTCCCAAACTCAGGCCTTGCTGCTCCCCTCCTGCCTGAGCTTTCTGGAGCTGTGACACCTTCCCAGGGCTCCAAAGCCAAGGGCAGGGAGGCAAAAAAATCCAACATTCAGTAATCCTGACACGCTCACAAAACACCATTTCCTTGAGGGCATCCAACCCAAACCCTCTCAGCACCTCCCAAACTACAAAAATCTCCAACCCTAAACCCTCAGAACTTTTTTGCTCTGCTTCCCTTGGGCCAAAAAAATTGAGATTTCAAGGTGCTGACAAGCAGAACCTCGAGTTTTCCATAGGGACATCCCTCCTCCTCCTGCAGGAAACACCTTACCAAAAATTCCTGGGAGCTTGTTTGGGTGGGGGAGGCCGCTGGATTTCTTGTGCTGTCTCCTCCTGGCGGGTTTGGCTGCTCGTGTGACACGGGAGGGGCTGGGGCTGGCCCGGAAAAATGTCACCATGAAGGGCTGCTTGGAGCGGGGTCCCCTTCGCCCCAGGAGCCCGGCGGAGCCCGGATCCACACTGTGCCCTGCAGGGACAGGACCATCCTGGGGCTTTGGCCTCAAACAGAACTGGTTTGGTTAAAGCAGAGGTGAAAAACGCAGGAAATTTGCAGCAGGAGATGTGGTTTTGGCATGCCAGCATGAAATGGTGACATGGGGTATTCAGGGGTTGAAAGGGATAAAGTGATTTTCTCCTTCACCCCAAGGAATGGATGGGGCTGTGGTTCCTCCTCCCATGGAAGAGGAGCTGCTCTTTGTCCTGCAGGGACAGGACCATCTCTGGGGTTTGGCCTCAAACAGAACTGGTTTGGTTAAAGCAGAGGTGAAAAACGCAGGAAATTTGCAGCAGGAGATGTGGGTTTGGCATGCCAGCATGAAATGGTGACATGGGGCTATTCAGAATTAAAAGTGATTTTGTCCTTCACCGCAAGGGATGGATGGGGCTGTGGTTCCTCCTCCCATGGAAGAGGAGCTGGTCTCTATGTGCCTTCCCACCTGGAAAAGGCACTGCTGGAGCAGATTTAATCCCATGGGGAAAACAGGGCACACACACACAGAGGATCCCTCCAGGAAAGGAGCTCATTAACTATTAATGAGCTTAATTACAGTCCACACCATCAGAACCTGCAAACCCAGACTGCTGACACCCATCAGAGCTGGAAATTCAAAACTGCACTGAGATCAAACCCCCCCCAGCACATCCGCAGCACCGAGAGGACCCCAATTCCTGGGAATTTGTCCCCAAACTCCGCAGGCAGGTCGGGCAGGCTCACCATCATCTGTCTCCACGTAGAGCCGCAGCCCCAGGGTGTATTTCTGCTCCAGTGCCCAGTGGCTGCTGGCAGCTGTGACATCAAACACCAGCCAGCCCTCTGTCCCAGCACGCAGGTCCTGCACATCCAGCAGGAACAGGTCGGATTCCCTGCGGGAACAGAGGGAAGGAGCAGGTGAGTAACAGCACCCAAAGGGCTGCAGCGGGAGGGGTGATGGATGGGGATGACTCCTGGGAGCTGTGCCCGGGCAGATCCCGGCTCTGGGGTGCTGGACACCACGGGGGTGTCCTGGGAAAAGCTCCCTCCGTGCCCAGGTGGAGATGCAGGGCGTGGCGCTGCCCTGGGCAAGGTGTGGGAGCAGCCGGACGCGGCGGTGCCGCTGCGGGTGGGGCGGGAGGGGCTGGTCCCCGTTCCTGTCCCCATCTTCATCCCAGTTCCCATCCCCTTCATTTCCATCCCCATCACCCCATTCCCAACCCCATTCCCCTCTTCTTCAGTTCCATTCCCTCTCCCTTCAGTTCCATTCCCATTCCCATCTTCATTCCTGTACCCACACTCATTCCCATCATCTTCATCCCCATTTTTCTCCCTATCCCCATCCCCATTATCCTTGCTTCCATTCCCATTTTCAGTCCCTATCTCCATTAACATTTTCCCCCTTCCCATTCCCATTTTAAGTCTCTATCCCCATTAACCTTGTTTCCATTCCCATTCCCATTTTCAGTCCCTATCTCCATTAACTTTTCCCCCTTCCCATTCCCATTTTCAGTCTCTATCCCCATTAACCTTGTTTGCATTCTCATTCCCATCTTCTTCATTCCCTTACCCATTCACATTTTCATTCCCACTGCCATTCCCATGCCCATCTCCTTCATCCTCACCCCCATTCCCATCCTCTTCACTCCTATCCCCGTTCCCTTCCCATCTCCTTCACTCCCACACCCTTTTCCACCCCCATCACCTTCATCTTCATCCCCATTCCCATCATCTTCACTCCTATTCCCATTTTCTTCCCATCTCCTTCATTCTCACCCCCATCACCTTCATCTTCATCCCATTCCCATCATCTTCATTCCTATCCCTGTTCCCTTCCCATCTCCTTCATTCCCCCTTCATCCTCACCCCCATTCCCATCATCTTCACTCCTATTCCCATTTCTTCCCATCTCCTTCACTCCCAGCACCTTCATCCTCACCCTCATTCCCATCATCTTAATTCTTTCCCCTCTCCTTCATTCCCACTCCCATCACCTTCATATTCATCCCATTCCCATCATCTTCATTCCTATCCCTGTTCCCTTCCCATCTCCTTCACTCCCACTTTCATCCTCATCCCCATTCCCACCATCTTTGCTCCTATCCCCATTTTCTTCCTCTCTCCTTCATTCCCACAGCCTTTTCCACCTCCATCACCTTCATCCTCACCCTCATTCCCATCATCTTAATTCCCTTCCCATCCCCTTCATTCCCACCTTCATCACCTTCATCCTCACACCCATTCCCACCATCTTCATTCCTATCCCCGTTCCCTTCCCATCTCCTTCACTCCCACACCCTTTTCCACACCCATCACCTTCATCCTCACCCCCATTCCCATCCCTATCACCCCCATTCCCATTCCCTTCCCCTCTTCTTCATTCCCATCCCATCACCTTCATCCTCACCCCCATTCCCATCCCCATCACCCTGCACCATTTTCTCCACACCATCCCCGCTCCCCTCACCTCCATCCCCACACCCACCCTCCTCATCCTCATTCCCACCCCCTTTTCCTGCCCTCCCTGCCTTTCCCAGCCCCTGACCTGTTGGAATGCTCTGCAGCCACCTCGTAGATGCTGACGTGGAGGCTGCTGTTGCCGTGCCTGGGGACGATGCCCCGGGATTTGTAAATTCGGAACTCGGCGGCCGTCACGGCCTCTCCCGCCGGCACCTGGGTCAGGTCGAACCTGAACTCCTTCCAGTAGGGCTTGGGGGACAAAAGGTCCCTGTCCTGCTCCACTGAGGATGAAAAAAGGCTCAGGAATGGCTGGGACAAGCCTGGAACCTCCCCACTGAACCCCACCATGTGGATTTTGGGGATAAACCCGCTGGTTCTGAGCCGCTCGCCCTTGGTTGGAAGTTCCCATTTCTTCCCATCTCCTGAGGGTTTGGACCTGGATCACCTTCCCCTATTTCTGGAATTTATTTTGCTGTAAACCCACCAGCTTTCCCTTCCAGCCCTCTTCCTTTATTAGAAATTACAATTAAAATAAATTCAAATTAAAAGCGCAAACGCTGGGTATGGGCGGAGCGTAGAGAATGTGCCGGGCTTTGGGGCTGCTTCATCAAAAGGGGAAAAACACATTCAAAATGTTGAGATTTTGTGGGTCATCAGGACCATCTGGAGCAAAAATTGGGGTTTTCCAAACTTTTCTTGCAGCAGACAAGCCCAGGCCTCATCAGGGCCATCACTGGATATCACAGGTCCACAAGTAAAGATTTGTCCATAAGTAAAAGTTTATCCACAAATAAAAATTGTTATCCTGTGTGATTTTGGGAGTTAGGGGGGATTATCAGATCACTGCTCTGTAAAAAATCCCCTCCCTTTTTTCCTGAAAACACCTTATTTCTCCATCACACTGGGACAGGAAAAATCTGATTTCATTCCCGTAAAAAATAAACCTTCCTTTCTCTATGGTAATGCAGCCCCCGCAGTTTTGCTAATGTGCAATTATTTCCTTCAGATTGTTTTTTAAAAATGCCCCAATCTTCCTGGTCTGAGCGTAATTAAAGTTTATGATTAAATATGATTCAATGTGACTAAAGCTTCTCCTGCTTCAGGCACAAAAGCAATGTAACCTGGTGCTTACTTTTAAAAGTAAACCAAATAATTAGCTAAAAAAAAATAAATAAGCATTTAAAATGCATTTATAACCAATTCCGGGGGGAAATATTCCAAATTTAATACACTATAAGCTTGCCATTCCCATATATATATATATATTATATATACATATAGTTTATGATTAAATATGATTCAATGTGACTAAAGCTCCTCCTGCTTCAGGCACAAAAGCAACATAACCTGGTGCTTAATTTTAAAACTAAACCAAATAATTAATTAAATAAAAAAATGCATGTTTAACCAATTCCAGGGGGGAAATATTCGAAACGTAATCCACTTTAAGTTTGCCGTTCCCATATATATATTTAAATATGATTCAATCATAAACTTTATATATTTATATAATGTGATTAAAGCTTCTCCTGCTTCAGGCATAAAGGTAAACCTGGTGCTTACTTTAAAAACTAAAACTAAATCAAAAAGTAAACATTTTAAATGCATTTTTAACCAATTCCAGGGGGGATGTATTCCAAATTTAATCCACTATAAGGTTGCCATTCTCATTTATATATATATATATAAATAAATATAAAAATATATATAATATAATATAATATAATATAATATAATATAATATAATATATATTGCAATTATATAAAAATATTTAAATAAATATTTAAATAAATATATTAAATGTGTAAATATACATTCTATATTATATAATAATATATTTATTTATATATATTATATAGAAAATATATAATTATATTATTTATATATTTGTATATTTATATATAATTTATATATTTATAATTTATATTATATAAAAATATATTATTTTGTATATTATATATAATATTTTTATATATTTTTATATATATAATTTAAAAAAATATATATATATCGGAGGGAGCAGTACATCCTTCCAAACCCAACCTCATGATTTTACTCACATACCCACAAGTTGGTTTTTTCTCCTTCTTATTTTTTCCTCTTTATTTTTTTTACCCCTTTTTTTTGGTTTTGTTTTTCAAATCCCACATTCCCTGCCGCTCCCGGCCTCACCACAAGCTGTGTTATAAAAAGAGCAGGGCGGATGCGGAGAGCGTTTCCTGCCCTGGCGGTGGCTGCCAGCTGGGCAGGAGGATGCTGTGGGCACCTGCCCCAACCCCTGCCCCATCGGGGGGGACACAGAGCCCCCAAACCCTCTGCACTCCCTCAGCCTCTTCCCTCTTCTCCATTTCTTCCACCATCCCATCATGGTGTGGTTTTATTCTTCTGAAACTTTGAGGCCTCGTGGTGCTCACAAAAATCCTTCAATTCCCCCCAAAATACGAGCAGAATAATCACCTCTGTTTTTTCAGCACTGATAATCCCCCTGTGAGTGTCCCACATCAGTGTAGGGGACACTCCAGGTGTCCCCTTGTGTGTTTTTGGTCATTTTGCTCCAAAATCTTTGGCTGTAGCTGCACCCTCACCCAGGGATGTGCAGAAGGATTTTTTTATCAGGGCCACAGAGACCCCACACCAGATAAAAAAGCCAAAAAGGTGATTTTTGTCCCTAGAGTGACAGCCTCTAAAAAAATTTTTTTTAAATGAAAATTTCCTGTTGGTGTGGAGGTGATGGAGGGGTCCAGGGTTGAAGGCAGATTTGGTGGGAGGGGAGCCCAGGGACACCCTGGCAGCAGGAGAAATGCAAAAATACGCTGAGCTGCAATTAGCCGAGCTCCCTGGTGAGCCAAATAAGCTGGATCTGTCTGGGATGAAATCCTGCGAGGAATCCCTGGATTCTTGTTGTATTGCCCTAAAACTGCAGATTCTCTGCTGCTCCAGGGAGGAAAAAAGGGAACCCCTTTGTAAGGGGAGGACTGAGGGAGAACCTCCCCCTTCTGTGCCACCACTGGGGCACAAGCAGCAGCTTGGAGTGCCACAAAAAGGAGTTTTTGGAGAGGGCTCAACATCCCCATGTTCACTGTTAAAATCAAAATTGCTGTGAAATGGGAGCCCTGCAGCCCCCCCGAGCTCCCAGCAGAGCTGTGGGTGCTCGGATGCTGCTGGGGGTGTGCTGGAGGTGCCCCAAAAGGGCGGTTTGGGGAGCCCAGGGTGCCTGGGAATCTGCCCCTGCCCCGGCTTGACTCAGCCACACCAGCAACCCTCAATTATCTGCGGGTGGATGATCCAGATTGCGGAGCAGAGGCACCAAAAAAGCCCAGCCCAGGAGCTTTGCTCATCCCCAGGAGCTGCTGCACCTTCCCCCAAAGCTGAGTGTCTCCCTGTGCTGCCATAACTCCCCAAAAATAATCTAGAAATTATTATAAAGCGATATAAACGAATATAAATCAATATAAACCCTCAATTATCTGTGGGTGGATGATCCGGATTGCGGATCAGAGGCACCAAAAAAGCCCAGCCCAAGAGCTTGGCTCTCCTTTGGCAGGAGCTGCTGCACCTTCCCCCAAAGCTGTGTCCCCCCTGTCCTCCCATTACCCCCAAAAAATAATCTAGAAATTATTATAAACCAATATAAACCAATATAAACCCTCAATTATCTGTGGGTGGATTATCTGGATTGCACAACAAAGGAGCTTTGCTCTCCTTTCCCCCTCCTTTGGCATCATCCCCAGGAGCTGCAGCACCTTCCCCCAAAGCTGAGTGCCCCCTGTGCTTCCATTACCCCCCAAAATAATATAAAAATTATTGTAAACCAATATAAATCAATAGAACCCTCAATTATCTGTGGGTGGATGATCCGGATTGCAGAGCAGAGGCACCAAAAAAGCCCAACCCAAGAGCTTGGCTCTCATTTCCCCTTCCTTTGGCATCATCCCCAGGAGCTTCCCCCAAAGATCAGTGCCCCTCTGTCCTCCTATCACCCACCAAAAATAATATAAAAATGATTATAAACCAATATAAACCCTCAATTATCCGTGGGTGGATGATCCGTATTGCAGAGCAGAGGCACCAAAAAAGCCCAATCCAGGATCTTTGCTCTCCTTTCCCTTTCCTTTGGCATCATCCCCAGGAGCTTCCCCCAAAGCTGCATCCCCCTGTGCTCCCATCAACCCCAAAAATAATCTAGAAATTATTATAAACCAGTATAAATCAATATAAACCCTCAATTATCTGTGGGTGGATGATCAGGATTGCAGAGCAGTGGCACCAAAAAAGCCCAACCCAAGAGCTTTTCTCTCCTTTGGCATCATCCCCAGGAGCTGCTGCACCTTCCCCCAAAGCTGAGTGTCCCCCCTGTGCTGCCATAACCCCCCAAAAATAATATAAAAATCATTATAAACCAATATAAACCCTCAATTATCTGTGGGCATATGATCGGGATTGCAGAGCAGAGGCACCAAAAAAGCCCAACCCGACACTTTGCTCGCCTTTCCCCTTCCTTTGGCATCGTCCCCAGGAGCTGCTGCACCTTCCCCCAAAGCTGAGTGCCCCTGTGTGCTCCCATCACCCCCCAAAATAATCTAAAAATGATTATAAACCAATATAAACTGCCTTGGGGCCGCTCCCCTGGCAGGGGATGCCCAACTCCACCTCAGCTGAGCCTCCTGGTGTCTCCCGTTCCCTGAGCATTCCCAGCTCCCTCCCCAGATCCCACCCTTCCCTTCCTCCTGCTCCCCAGGTTATTCTTAGCTGCACGTTTTTCCTTCTATAAACTCCTACAAACCGTGCTCCACTCGTAATTACCGGGCCTGGCTGCTCCCCGTGGGTCCCCACGACCATTTCAGGCACCAAATTAAAAGGAGATGCCAGGATATTCAACCACATCAAGTGCTCTGCATCCCAAAATAGGTTTAAAGGAGATGCAGGGAAGATGCTGTCCTTTGCTAGCAAGCAGGGGGAAAAAAATAAGCTCTGGAGGATTTCTGAAGTGGGGAGGGATTTAGGAGCTATCCCAACACACCCAGACTCCCAGTTTGCTTCCTCCATCCTGCTGGGACGAGCACTGGGAGCTGCAGGACACAGAGCTCAGCCAGGAGCATCCTGTCCCAGGTGCATCCCCGGATTTATTTGGGAAGATTTTCCCATCAAGACACACACAGAGGGTCCAGAGAGAGCACTGACACCTTGGCACAGGATGCCAAGGGTTTATTTGGGAAGCTTTTCCCACTAAATCCCACACAGAGGGTCCAGAGAGAGCACTGGCACCTTGGCACAGGATGCCAAGGATTTATTTGGGAAGCTTTTCCCACTAAATCCCACACAGAGGGTCCAGAGAGAGCACTGGCACCTTGGCACAGGATGCCAAGGATTTATTTGGGAAGCTTTTCCCATTAAATCCCACACAGAGGGTCCAGAGAGAGCACTGGCACCTTGGCACAGGATGCCAAGGGTTTATTTGGGAAGCTTTTCCCACTAAATCCCACACAGAGGGTCCAGAGAGAGCACTGGCACCTTGGCACAGGATGCCAAGGGTTTATTTGGGAAGCTTTTCCCATTAAATCCCACACAGAGGGTCCAGAGAGAGCACTGGCACCTTGGCACAGGATGCCAAGGGTTTATTTGGGAAGCTTTTCCCACTAAATCCCACACAGAGGGTCCAGAGAGAGCACTGGCACCTTGGCACAGGATGCTTCCACCCCACACTCAGGGTGCCCTGAGGTGCCTGAGGTGCTGTGGCTGTTTTTGGGTCCCTCTCCAGTGCTCCCTGGGTATTCCAGGAAGATGTTTTGGCTGTGGGCACATCTGAAACAGCCACAGGGAAACCTTAAAGATCATTTAATTCCAACCCCTTGCCATGGGACACCTTCCAATAAATCTGGAGCCAGCATGGAAAGGGGGATGTGTGTGCTGTGGTACCCTGGGATGCTGTGAGCCCTCACCCCCTTCCCTTCCCATTCCACATCTCCCTGCTCCACAATTACACCCTGCCCGTGTCCATGACTCACAGCTGAGGAGAAATCCCAAATCCCATCCTCACCCTGGGCTTAAAAACCCCAAATCCCACTGGGATGCTGCAGGGAGGGCACAGAAACAGCACAGAGCAGGAGGAGCAGAAAGGATGGGATGGGATGGGATGGGATGGGATGGGATGGGATGGGATGGGATGGGATGGGATGGGATGGGAGGATCCACCATCCCCAAACGCAGCTGGGGCTGCCCCTGTCCCCAAACCCGGCCGTGTTTTGGGATTTTTGTCACTCCCCGTTCCCAGGAACAAGGAGTGCCCGTCGGGAGCGGCTCACACAGGTCCAAAGAGGTCCAAGTGCCCAATGGGGCACAGACTTCACCCCATTTGCATGTCCCCATCAGGATAATTGTACAGCTAATTATGCATGCAAATGAGAGCTGGCCTTCTCCCACAAAAAACCTCCTCATTTAATTAACATGAAGGGGCCGAGGAAGCCGCAGAAATCAAAGCCATTCAAATGGAAGGCTGGAGCTGTGCTCCACAACTCTCCTGGCTACTCCAGGAGCTCTGGGAAGGGCAGCAATGTCCCTGTGCCAGCAGTGCCATCTCCTAAATGCTCCCCTGAACATCCCACAGTGGTTGCCACCAGACCTGACCATTTTAAAGCCCATTCTGGTGCTTGGGTGTTGTCCCAAGTGCTGAGGGGATTTGGTGTTTCAGTTTTTGTCTCCGTCACTCTCAGCTTTCCCAGGATGCTGAACTGCACCAGTTCCCTCAGGGCTCTGGGTGCTGGGCACCCCAAGCACCTGGGTCTGTTCTGGGGAGACTTCTCACACCCACACGTTGTACAGGGGGTGTAGGAACCAGTGGGAGAAACCTCTACAGCTCCTCCATCGCCTAAACCTCCTCCCAAGGGCGCAGATCCCTCTCCCTGCCTCCCATTTCCGAGTAGGGATTCTCCCCATCCTCAGAGTTTGTGGGGGATTTTCTGCTCGGGGCACCCAAACACCCCTTAAAGCAACGAGCAGCCGCAGGGAAAAGCTCCATATCCAAATTCCTGGTCTGAAAATCCCGCTGGGCTCAGCCCTGGGAGAGGATTTATCCCATCCCGAGTGTTTGTGGCCCCGCTGATGCTGCCTGGAAATACGAGGGGTGCTGGAGCCTGGTAAGCAGCCGGACGGGATTCCAGCAATAATCAGCAGCCTGGAGGATTTTATTTGGAGCCAGGATTCAGTGTCCCACCGAGGGGCACCAGAGCCGCTGCCCCGAGCCCCGTCCCTGCCCACCTTGTGCCCGCTGAAACGGGGACAGCGGGATGGAGGAGCCTCCCTCGGCTCCTTCTCGCTTCTCCATTTCCCCTTTTTAAGCGGAATTGGGATTCATCCCGGCCACTTTCACCCCGCCACCGTGTCCCTCATCGCCACCGTGTCCCTTTCCCCGTTACTGAGCTCAACTTTGGGCAGAAAAGTTCCTTATTTGAACAAGGGCTGAGGAACCACCCCGAGGGATGCTCGGAGCCGTCGGTACCACGATCACGGACCAGGAGCTGGGGTTGGCATCGGCTCAGCCCCGTGCCTATCCCGCCGGGGCTGTCCCCGATGTCCCCCCGGCGCTTCCCGTCTCTCCTCTCCGGTCCTGCTTTGGTCCACCCGGTTCCTCCGGGCGCTCTGGTCCTCCCCGGTCCTGCCTAAACCAACTGGATCATTCCTGTGTGTTCCCATCGTCCCGGTGCCCCCGGTTCTGCCAAACCCGCCTGGATCCTGCCCGCACATCCCGGTACCAGCGGTACCTCCCGGTGCGCTCCGGTCCCCCCGGTGCCCGGCACATCCCGGTACCCCGGTCCTGCCTAAACCACCCGGATCATCCCCGTGCGCTCCGATCGTGCCGGTGCCCCCGATTCTGCCAAAACTGCCGGGATCCTGCCCGCACATCCCGGTATCCTCTCCCGGCACCCCCGGTGCGCTCCGGTGTGCTCCTATCGTCGTGGTGTCCCCGATCCTACCAAAACGACCGGGATCCTGCCAGCACATCCCGTTACCCCCGGTACCCCGCATATCCCGGTACCCCCGGTACTTCCCGGTGCCCCCTGTACCCCCGGTGTCCCGAACATCCCGGCACCCCCGGTGCGCTCCTGTCCTCCCGGTGCCCCGCGCCGTTTCTCACCCATATTAACGAGGCTGACCACGGTGTCTGCTCGGCTCACGACGCTGCCGGGCGGGGGGCTCTGCGTGCTGAGCCCGGTGAGCACCGGCCGCGACACCGCCGCTTCTTCACCCTCCTCCTCCTCCTCCTCCTCGCCGGCCACGGCGTGGTACAGATCGAGCATGAAGAGCGGCGCGGCGGCGGCGGCGGGGGCACGGGCCGGGACGCGGGGCCGGGGCCGGCCGGGCAGCCCCAGCACGGCCAGGATCTCCCGCTGCACGTCCCGGCGCTCGCCGCCGCTCAGCCGCCGCTGCGGGACCCCGGCGGCGTGCGGCCGGCGGCGGAGGGCGCTGCCCGTGCCCAGCTGGCACAGCACGGCCGCCAGCCAGAGCAGCGCCACGGCCCCGCGGCGCCCCATGGCACCGCCGGGACCCCCCGCCCGCCGCCCGGTGCGGAGCGGCCCCGGGCACCGGCACGGCCCCGGCTGCGGCCCCGGCCCCGGCCCGCCCCGGCGGGGAGAGGGAAAGGGACGGTCCCGGCAGCGGCACCGCCCCGGCCCTCCCCGCCCGGCGGCTGCGGGGCACGGGGAGCATCGCTAGGCATGAGAAGCGGCAGGAAACCAAAGACTAAAATTCATGGGAACCCATCCCTGGGGATGGTTGTCCTCCTGGATAGCCAAAACCGTGGAGACCCAAATTCATAGGAACTCATCCCTAGGGATGCTTGTCCTCGTGGGCAGCCAAAGCTCTGGAGACATAAATTCATAGAAACCCATCTCTAGGGATGCTTGTCCTCATGGGCACTCAAAGCTGTGGAGACCCAAATTCATGGGAATCCATCCCTGGGGATGCTTGTCCTGGTGGGCACCCAAAGATGTGGAGACACAAATTCGTGGGAATCCATCCCTGGGGATGGTTATCCTCGTGGGCAGCCAAAGCTCTGGAGACACAAATTCATAGAAACCCATCCCTGGGGATGCTTGTCCTCCTGGGTAGTCAAAGCCATGGAGACAAAAATTCATAAGAACCCATCCCTGGGGATGCTTATCCTGGTGGGCACCCAAAGCTGTGGAGACATAAAATCATGGGGACCCATTCCTGGGCATGATTATCCTCGTGGGCACCCAAAGCCCTGGGTTCCCACCCTCACTCACACCAAAAGCCATCCCTAGGGATGCTTCTGCTCGTGGGTGCACAAATGCATGGAGATCCATTCCTAGGGATGCTCACCCCATGAGCACCCACCCCTAAGGAGGATCCTCCTTGTAGGCAACCAAACCCAGGGGTGTCCACCCTCACTGGCACCCAAATCCCTGAACAAACACACCTGGGGATGCTCACCCACCTGAGAAATCCTCCCAAGGCCACCCAAACTCTTGGACACCCTCTTGCATCCCTTCCCCACCCCACTGAGCACCTCACCAACCTCACCCACCCACCTGGACCACTTTAATTTTGCGGCTGGGCGGTTCCCTGCTCCATCCCACAAGAAAATCTGGGTGCAAACACCCCCTGAATCCCACAGCCATTGCTTTCCCCCCACACGGGATAAGCAGCTCATCCTGACAAAGCTAACACTGGGGAATAAAGCAGGAGGCAAGACTGTTTATTACCGCAAGCAATTTTAATACAAAAATGTGTCTGGTTCTTTTAAACAATTCATTGGTAGAGCTTCGGTTTTGCCTCAATTTGAAACCAATTGAGAGAATCACACAGCAACACGGTCAGAGCCGGAGAGGAACAATATTTAATAAATACAGGAGCTGTGCAGAGCCCTCGTCTCCTGGTCACTTGGTCAAGTCGGATTTTATTACAAAGAAAAAGGAGCGTACAAAAGCGAGACAGGACTTGCAGCGAGTGTGCTGGTGAGACTCATTTCAAGGACAAGCAACTGTGCGTGTAAGTCCAGATTTCTCCTAGGAGCAGAGTTCACATCAATCTCAGCCTGGCTGGAAGTGGAATGACCAGTTAAATAATAAATAGGAAAACGAAAGAGAGATGCAGATAAAACAGTGATTGTGTAAGGAACGCCTCGGGGCGGGCTGGTTAAGCCATCAATCCAGAAGATTCCTTGATTTTGGAGGGCCCACCACCTCTAAGGGATGCATCCCAGTGATCCAGACCTGCAATCCTACCCTGCATGTGAAGCCCCTCCTCAAACCCCTCCCCAAACCCTTCACCCTCGGTTTGTTCTTTAAAAACAAAGTTGTCAGGACAGTATTTTCAAGACAGCAAAATTGTCACGGCCTTTGCTGTAGTGTGTGCAAATTTTATTAAAGTCAAACTCCGCTTTCTTCAGATAAAACCACGTAGCTTTAAAAAAAATGGAAACATAAGCCCCAAGTCCCCTCACCTCATGTTTCTCTGGTTGAGGTATCTGTGATTTACAAAAAGAGAGTTCCTTGAACACTGCAGGATTCAGGTCTTTGCTTTTAAATATAATTTACCTTGCTGAGACAGCAAGTTAAGTTTATAAAGATGCATTTAGGAAACAATCCTAAAAGATAAAGCAGGTTCACACCCTGCACCGCGCAGAAATCCTATTTATATTTTAGTTTTTCTTTACACTTTCACATCTTGACCTTTTTTTTTTTTGCTTCCTTTTTTTTTTAAATCTTTTTTTGATTTTTTTTTTCTTTCTCTCCCACATTTCAGTTTTCCAGGCCCCTCTCTAAACAGGGGGGTCACTGAGAGGCAAATTTTTTTTTTTTTAATATCTACATAAATATTCACATGAAAATAGTAACTTACAAAAAAGAAAAAAAAAACAAACAAACAAAAAAAAAAACAAACCCAAAAAACAAAATCATAAACCAAAAAAGAAATAATCCAAATAAGGCAGCTTCATAACACAACTTTTCTTTTACACTTTTAACAATATAGTTTCTCCCATTTAGAATAAATATACATCCAATGTAGGGTTAAAAAGTGGACACAGGTTGGGTGCTTTTCTTTTTTTTGTTTTTCCGTTTGTGTTTTTCTGTTTGTACGCCTGCTTTTCCTTCCTCTTCCCCCGGGAGGGCGGCGGGTACAGTATTATCTCTTGGGGCCGGGCGTTTTCGGGGTGGCGGCGGGCGCTTTCTTGGACATGGTGGGGATTTTGGAGGGCTTGGCGGCGGCGCCGCGGCGGGAGCCCTGCCCGCCGGCCGCGCTGCTCTCCGAGGTGTCCGAGCACGCCGACTGCGTCTCCAGCAGGTCGAAGTCGGAGGCGTCGCTGCCCCGCCGGCTGCTGGCCCTGCTGCCCGTGCGGCTCCCGGCGCGGCTCGTGGGGCGGCTGGCGGCCTTCTTGGGGTCTGCAGGGAGAGCCCCCAGAGCCGTCAGATGGGAGGCTTGTTCCCTCTGATGCCCTAAGGTTTGTTCCTCCCAAGGCCTTAAAGTGCGTTCCCCCTGATGCCCTTTATTCCTCCTGATGCCCCAAGTTTTGTTCCCCCTGATGCCCTAAGGTTTGCTCCTCCTCATGCCCTAAGGTTTGTTCCTCCTGATGCCCTTTGTTCCTCCTCATGCCCTAAGGTTTGTTTCTCCTGATGCCCTTTGTTCCTACTGATGCCCTTAAATTCCTCCTGATGCCCTAAGTTTTGTTCCTCCCAATGCCTTAAGTTTTGTTCCTCCCAATGCCCTTTGCTCCTCCTGATGCCTTAAGTTTTCTTCCCTCTGATGCTCTAAGTTTTTCTCCTCCTGATGCCCTTTAGTTCCTCCCAATACCCTAAGGTTTGTTCCTCCTGATGCCCCTTGTTTCTAATGATGCCCCAAGGTTTGTTCCTCCTGATGCCCTTTGTTCCTCCTGATGCCCTAAGTTTTGTTCCTCCTGATGCCCTAAGGTTTGTTCCTTGTGATGCCTTAAGTGTTGTTCCTCTCAATGCCCAAAGTTCTCTAAGTTCTTCTCCTGATGCCTTAAGTTTTGTTTCTCCTGATGCCCTAAGGTTTGCTCCTCCAGATGCCTTTTGTTCCTCTCCTGCTGCCCTAAAGTTTGTTCCTCCCAATACCCTTTGTTCCTCCTGATTCCTTAAATTTTGATCCTCTCAATGCCCTAAGTTTGTTCCTCCAGATCCATTAAGCTGCAGAGCTGTGCCAGCCTCTCCTCCCTCACCACCCACCCCTCAAATATTCTGTACTTTCTCCACTGCACCAGGGGGGAGTTTTCCCACCTTTTCCCCTCACTCACCTGCCCGAGTGGTTTTGGCACCTGTTGAGACTGGGGAGGAGCTGTTACTGGTGTCCCCAGCCAGGGAGGTCCGGCTGGAGTGGAACGTGGGGCGCTTCAGCTTGCTGCCCGCCGAGGGGGTCACCTTGGGAGGAAGCACACACAGGACATCCCTCAGCTGCCACCTGCACCCTGACAGGCCCAGGTCACAGCCCAGATCACGTCCTCAGCAAAAATCTGGGCATTTGAGGAACCCCCATCTCAATGGTCAGGGAAGGCACAAGCTGCTGCTTCAGTGGTTTATAAAAGAAGGGGAAAGCCCAAATGCTGAAAATTTGGAGGGGAACGGCAGCTTGTGAGCTGCAGGCTGAAAAAGAAAATTCTGAGCAAAGCTGTGCTGTTAAGAGGCAGCATCATGGCTGGAAACCTCCACAATAGGAATGTGGAATATGGGAAAAATAGGGATTTTAGCACCCAAGCAGCTCAGGAGCATTTTGGAATATCAAGTCCAACTCAGGATCTTGAGTAGCACAGGGCAGAGGCGCAGGGACACCCTGGTGCTGATGTCCACACCACTCCCAGTGCCCAGAAGCAGCCAAATTGTAAAAGTGATGGACAGGGACACAAACCACAGCAGCTCAGCTCTTTTCACGGTGCCTTTTCCCGACCTTTAAGATGTTGGAAGTGCAGCTGGTGTGGGGTGAAGCAGCACAACAGGCAACTCTGCTCCCACTGCTGCTGCAGGAAGCCAAGGGGAAGGTGCCAGCAGGGCGAGGGCACCTGGATCCAGCTGGAAAAGGCAGCTCCAGTTCCAGTTCACCATCCAAAGCTCTGGGTTTGGGGCAGAGCTGCAGGAAAGCGCCTGCCTGTGGTGTCCCCAGCCCTGGGGGTTTTAGGGGTGCTGCATCCCTGGAGAGATACACACATCCCAGAGGGCATTTCCTCCATCCCCTGCGATTTTGTGATTTTTGGGAACCTCAGAAATGTTGGGATGTGATGAAACTGGAGCTGCAGGGAGAGAGGGGCAGCTGAGGGAATCAAAATCCATTAAGACGCGATTTTCGAGGCACCACCGTCATCATCAGAGATTTCGATTCTCATCCTTGATCCTATGTTAAAATAGGCAGCAAGCATCAATTTGGGGCAATTGGGGAAGTGCTCCTGACCTCCTGGTGAATCAAATTAATCCATTTTGCACATGGAAGCACCGCTGAGCAGCAAGACACAGGGAACCACCGGGATCTACCCGGTGCTTCTCATCACCCACTCGCAAGGGCAGGAAAAGTCCACGAGGAGGCTGAAAACTTGAGGAAAACCAAAGCCTCAGCCCAAATTCATCCTCCTGGGAGCACCAAGGCGGTGGCTGGACACACCAGACGTGCTTGAACACGGCGATAAACACAAGCTCTCCATAAAACTGAGGCGCTGTGCTTACGGTGCATGCGCTGTAGCTGATTTTCAAGTCTCAACTCGGCCGCTGGGTTTCAATTTTTTGGGGAAGCCAAACGCGGCCCCTTTCCAATAAAGCTCGGAAAATTAATACATTTCTCAAAGCACGAGAGGATTAACACTGCTTGGAAGCAGGTGAGGGCGAACTGAAAGCGTCGTGCCTCACTTTGAAGCCGATATTTAAAATTTTAATCCGAGTTGGAGACTCATGAAAAACCAACAGTCGGAGGAGTGTTAGCGGTGCTACAAGCGCTGCTCTACCAGGAGGAAAGCGTTAGGAGCAGGCAGGGCAGTGGGGTGGCTCCGTGCCAGGGGCACTCCAGGCTGCCAGCAGCTCCTGGGGGCTGGCAGACCATACTCTACCTCAGTGCTGGGGAGCTGGAAGTCGGAATAATCGATTCCCCTCAGGGGGGTGCTCGCTTTACTGTTTATCAACCAGGGTTTGTCATAACATCGGGAGAAGTGGTGTGGAGTCTGTGAAATGGAAAAGCCAAGGAAAGGGGGGCGGGGGGGAGAGGCGGGATGAGTGGTAAAAAATAAAATAAAAAAAAAAAAAAAAAAAAGAGAAATGGGAGAGTAATCTGGAAAATGGGGGGGGGGGGGAACGGTACTAAAACGGAGCGAGAACCAAACGGGAATTGCGTAAATTAAAATAAAGGGGAAAAACCCAAAAGGCGATGAAATAATGACATGGTGGGGAAGGAGAGATGAGGGGTGATGGTTTCCTCCTGACACCACAGCCCTGCCTCGGGCACCAGGAGCCTTCAGCTGCACGGCGAGCACTGGGAACCCTCCGGTGGAGGGCTGGAAACCTGGAAATCTGTCCTGCAGCATCCCACCCCGTCCCACCTGGACACCAAGGAGCACCTTCTAGAGCCGTCCTCAAACCCCCAAACCCCAGCCTTCCTCCTGCAGCTCCTCATCTGGGTTTTGGAGTCCCTAAAGGGAAGGGAAAGCTTCCCCCCCGTGCCCACCTTGGCTCCGCTGGCGGGGGTGGCAGGAGAGGAGGGCATGGAGGCGCAGCTGTGGTTGCTCTGGCTGGCACTGGAGCTGGACCTGGTCGGGGAGGCTGCTCTGGAGGAGGGTTTGGAGCGGCGGCCCCGCGAGCGGAACGGGGTCATCCCCTGCGAGGCTCCCTCGGGCAGGATGAACTTCTCCCGCAGCTCCAGGTTGGTCCTTCCTCGTGCTGCAGGGGAGAGAGGAAGGAGAACTCAGCTTTGGAGGGATCCAACGTCCTCACCAGGGCTCAGGAGGCTCCAGGGCTGGGAGCAGCTTCTTTGGGCATCTCCCCAAGCCCAGCTCTGAGAGCAGCGAGGTTCTCCTGCTCTGCCTTAAAACCATGGATCAGCTCTTTGAGAAACTGGCTGATTAAAAGCTGCCCCAGGGCCAGGAATTCACATGGGATGCTCAGTTCCTCTCTTGTGGAAAAGCATCCTGATGGCCTTTAAACTCACCGTGTCACAACAGTGTCCAATGTGATCTTTAAAGTGTAATCCTTAACGTGGCTTAAAAACAGCAAAAGCAGCTTTGAAGGGCTGAGATTCTTGAGAATCAGAGAGAGATTCTGCTCTCCAACAGCTCTCCATGAATTTTTTGGGGAGAGAGGAGACAAAACCACCGTCCCAACTTTTCCAACCAGCCATTGGATTCTTGAGAATCTGAGAGAGATTCTGCTCTCCAACAGCTCTCCATGAATTTTTTGGGGACATAGGAGAGAACACCACCTTCCCAACTTTTCCAACCAGCCACTGGATTCTTGAGAATCTGAGAGAGATTCTGCTCTCTCACAGCTCTCCACTCATTTTTTGGGGAGAGAGGAGAGAAAACCACCTTCCCAGCTTTTCCAACCAGCCATTGAAAACCGACTTTTCAAAAAAACTTTCATCCAAAAGAGATGAAAGATTTCACCCTCAAAGAGCTGGAGGGTCTCCTTTTGACAAGCAAGGGGCAACCAAGCAGGGAGAAGGTCTGTGGGCATCAGATGAAGTGTTGGAAGCAGGTCTGGGTGCTTCATGCTCAGGGGTGCTCAAACAGAGAGCAAGGGCATGCACCGAAGCCTTACGGAGGAATTCCGGGGCCAGAAAGCCAAGAAAGCAACGTCAGGAGGGAAGCACCACGCCGAGATAAGCAAGGGATAGCAACAACCTCGATGCCAGCGCTGCAAAACATCTGCTGCAAAGCGTGAAGGGCGGAGGAGGAGCAGGAAAAGCCCGAGGGGGAGCTCGGCTCGCTGCAAATCAATCATGCTGCTTTCAGCAACAGCCGTCGGGCAGCCGGGGCGCGGAATGCAGCAGCTTGAACAAGACACAGCCGAAGCAATTAACACCCCAGAGAGCCCAGGGAAACGTGGAGCACTCTCCAAAACACGCTCCAGTCCTGGCCAGCCCCGGGGTAATCCTGCTCTGCCCCCTGGGCATGGCTCTGGTCCAGCCCAGGGGTTCTGATCACTGTCACACCTCGAGGTTTTGGGGAGGAGGTGACCCCAGCTCCACTTGCTGAGGCCTTAAAACCAAAGGAAACACAACCCTTCCCCCTTTCCCTGGATAAACACTGCCAGGTTAGCTGCAGCATCACCAAATCTGGTGATTCCAATTTCTTGGTGTGCTTTGGATCTGTTTTCTCCAGCTCCTGCCCATCTGGACAATGACCCATCGTGCTGGCGACCCAGCCACGGCATCCAAACTCCCCTCTGTGGGTGGGCAGACTCAGATTGCACCAAGCCTTACCTCTGCACGGGTCATTCTTCACTAGAAACTCGTCCAGGGCCATCCATCCTCCTCCCACACGCACCATGACCGTGCTCCTCAGGATCCGGACCAGCCGCAGCTGCTGGGAGTCTCCGAACTGTGGGGCAAGGAAAGGGTCAGGGAAAGGGGAACAACCATGGGAACACGGCTCCTTCCCTCCCCAGGCTGCACCAGAGGCTCTCAGCCACCTATTCCACACTTTAAAGGCTTCCCCAGACAGGTTCTTCTGGAATAAGCGAGAGGTAAATCCCCAATTGATGGGGAGTTTTCCTGCCTGGTTTGAAGATGATGCAACCAACCCAAATGCTTTAATTTTAAAGCTGTTGAAGGAGATTTTAGAATTTGGGGTTGGATGGGTTTTCACAACCAGAATTCTAGTTTTTTCCTCTTTTTTTTTTTTTGTGAAGGAAATAGAGGCTGGCAATGCCCTGACCCTCCTGGTGCAGCCCACGTGGGAAGGAGCCGGCTGATTCGGCAGGACAAGCCCAGCCAGACACCTCTGATCACCACCAACCAAGTCTGAAACCCAGGGATTCCCCTGAGCCTCAGACTTGAGCCCACCAGCCACAAAGCCCCAGCAATCGCCCAGTGAGGATGTTTGGATGAGTGCAGAGTGATGGGAATCCAGGCAGGAGTCCCCAGCAATGTTGATTAGTGATTGCGATGTTCATTAGTGGCTTGAAATGCCTGTGGTATCACAAAAGTGCACCCCAGATCAAAAAAGCATGTGCTTGTAAAGCTCCCCTAAATCTCTTTGGGCACCCAAACCCAGGCTCCTGGGTGTCTGCCAGACCTGGGAGGGACATGGAGAGCCTGGCTGGGATGTGGCAGCTCTGCATCCAGGTCTGCAGAGCACCTGCTGGGATGAGAAGACAGGAGAACCAGGTTTTGGAGGCAAGACCCTCTCCAGAATTATTTAAAAAAGGGAAAAAAAAACCCAAACAGGAACATTTTCTGTGGGTGGAGAGGCAAAATTAGAGATTCAATGAGAACAGAGTGTCTGGGATGGGTCAGGGCAGGAGGTGACATCTCTGACCCACAGGGATATGGGACTGGACCATTGGGGGATCTCCCTGCTCGAGGGTCCTACCAAGGTGTCCTTGTCTCAGTTAAAGAGCTGCTCACAGGCAGGGAAGGGAGCAGGGAAACCTCTACATGAGGTGTCCTTCAAGAGCCAACCCCAGGGACGAATCAATTCTCATTATTTTCAGTTTTTGTGAAGACATTTCTATAATCACTGCCTAAACGAAAGCCAGAGCTCTCAGGAGTCATCCACTTCCAACACCCACGTTTGTTTCATTCTGGGCATCTTTTGGGGCACATTTTTGGGTGGGCACCATCACTGCATGTGAAAAAGAAGTTTATTTTTATCTGGGCAGGGGCAGTGGGGACATCAGAGGGACACAGGGCGCCCCAGCCCTGTTCTAAAGGAGGCTGGGCTCATCTCAGGTCACGACACTCTCAGGACACATGCAGGTGCTGGGAGGGGAGCCTTGCCCCAGCGAGGAGTTACTCAGTGGGAGTAGCAGGATGAGGGTTTAGTTGTCCTACAGGATTACTCAGCGCTCTCATTCCATGGTGATTGCAGCCCAAACCCACCCTGAGCCTGGTGCAGGCTGTGCCCCTCAGGAGAACACATCCAGTGACCATAATTCACCACCACGAACACCCCAAATAAATCCAGAGAGAAAAATCTCTGCGCTTTTACCAAATCCTGCTTTTTCCATCAATTTTTTTCTCTTTTTTTCTGCCCAATTTATTTTGGGGTTTTTTTTGGGGTGGCACTCCTCTGTACCAGGCTCTGCTGAGCAGAGCTCCCAGATCACATCCTCCCACAGCACCACAGGACAGAGAGCAGCACCACAACACACAGAGGGTTAAAAATAAATTCCAGAGGTGAGAGACAGCACCACGAGGTAAACTGTACCTGATTGCCGAGGAAGAACTATGGAGGGAGAGGGAAGGGGGAGAGGGGAGGAAAGTCCAGAGGAAGAGGAGGGGAAAGAAAAACAAGAAAAAAACATTTATGGGATTAACAGTGCAACAATCATGAAATCTGTTAACTGCGGGAGTTAGAAATTTGGGGGAATTTGGGGCTATTTGGGGGGAAGGAGAAGCTCTGGGAGCTTGGGGCCGGTGCTGCTGGAGGGGGATCAGCTCCTCCCAGCTGGAACATCAATCCCAAACCCAGCTGGGGCAGGGAAGTGGGAATTGTGCCGCCACTTCACCTCGGTGAAGGGCTTGAAACACAACCAGCAGCTGGTTACAAAGAGATTCTGTCGGGAAATCCTTCTCCCTTCTTGGGGAGCGAGCTAAGAAAAACACAGGCACAAGGTACACTCATCCAGGAGGGAAACTCCAAGGGCGGCTCCAGCCCAGTGAATGCAGCGTTTCACGGGGCCCCTGGGCTGCCTGCCCCAGAACAGGGACACTTTTATGTTCTCCCAGCTCAGGGAACGCCCTGGGGCCAAGGATGGAGCTGGGAAAACACATCCCAGCCACTCCACCAGTGCCAGGGGACGAGGTCTCTGCCTCACCCTGGCTTCCCACCCTGTGCCAAGCTGGGCACCCCCTGGGTGATGCCCCCTCCCTCAATGGGAAGGGGGAGGAGGATTTGGGGGGGTTTGCATCCCCCTCTCTGCCTTACCCGGTATTTGTTCTCGCCGATCTGCTCCACTTGGAATCTCTTGGCACACTTGCACTGGGCCACTTGCCTGGTGACCTGCCACCAGCAACACAAGAGATGAGAAACCAGCATTTTGGGAGTCTCCCCCAGTGCAAATCACTGCTCTGATAAAACAACCCCAAGCTTTCCTTCTAAAACACCTCAGTTCCAACCAATTAATTCAGCTCAGCACCACCAAAATCTTCTTTTAATCGAATTTTTCTCTTCCCCGCAGCCCGAACCGCCCCCAACCCTGCTGAGCACCCCCTTATTTTGGTGCCTCACCTCATCCTCGATCTTGTCAGCATCAGTGGTGGGTCTGTAGGCGTCCTTGTTGGGATGCAGGGCAGCCACAAACTCGTAGTAGTCGATGTAGCCGTCACCGTCGCGGTCAAAGATATCGGCCACCGCCGTCATCTCCAGCTTGGTGGTGGGGAATTCTGGAAGGAAACAAGGACAGGATGAGCTCCTCAATCAGAGAGAGGCATGCAGGAGCTGCAGGGCTGGTTCCCAGGGACTCACTGGAAGCCAGGATGCCGTCGATGAACTCCTGCCGCGTGATTTTCCCGTCCTGGTCCTTGTCGATGCGCCGGAAGAAATCCATCACCCGCGACTTCTTGTGGTTCATCCAGCGCATGTACTTCTTCCTCCACACGTCAAAGTCGAAGTTTGCAAACTCCTTCAGCTGGAAGGAAAGCCCAGGGAGAGTCAGTGGTGGAAATCCCAAAGGAGCAGCGCTCACAGACCCACCCCAAAACGCCCTTTGGTGAGCTCACAGCGCCACCGCTCCCTTCCCGCCCTCCTGGGAAGGTTTATCTGGATTTTTCCAGACAATTCCCAGCGAGGGCTTTGCCCAAAGTGAATTCCCAGCACAGGACACACAGCGGAGCCAACAGCCAGCAGGTGGATTTTGTGCATCCCAGGGGCTGGGGATGCAGCGCTGCCCACGCTGCTGTGGGGACACACAGGCAGGGAGGGTCAGCTACAGGCACACACAGACACACACACACACCCCTTCCTCACCCCAGGCACTTGCCAGGGAGGAATTCCCACTGCCAGCATCAATCTGGGCACAGATCTCCCCTCTCCCTTTCCCTCTGAGCAGCCAAGAAGGGATTTCTTGCTCATCTTAAGTCCCAGGCTGACACCCTCCAATTTAAACACTCTTATCTCCCCACCCCAAAAGAACACCCATGACCCATGATCCCACCAGCTCAAGCAGCTCACACCAAGGTAACACAACAATTTTAACAATTTTAAGGTTTTTTGGGTTTTTTTTTCCCCTCTCTCTAAACATTCTTGGGGTGAAAAGCAACAAAGAAAAAACATGGATACGAAGGAACTGAACTGACCTACAGCAAAAGCAACAGAAAACAAAAAAAAACACTCACTTCTGGGCATAGCTGCTTTGTTAAGCATAAATAAAAACAAAAATGGCATTAGATGGTTGGATAAAATAGAGACAGTAATTGTTAAACTAATTATTAGGAGGAAAGCAGGGCCTGGCTGTCATTAACTCTACAGATACCAAATACAGGGGCATAAAGCTGGTTAATGGGCAGTTAATTACTTAATCACCAAAGGGTTTTTTAGCCTTAATATTTTAGGAATATTTGATTTCTGAAAAGGCAGCAGAACTGCCTGTAAGAGCTGGGGCAGCACAGATTTAAAATGCTTCTTGCACCTCTCTGGGGATGAACTCCCAGCTCCCACCCTGCCCGGAGCAGCCAGGGGCTGTTACCTCCTCCAGCCTGTCCAGGGCATCGTTGAGCTTCCTCTGCCTCTCCAGGGCCAGCAGCCAGACCTGCTGCCAGCGTGCTGAGAGCTGGTTTATCCTGGGATTCTTCGTTTCTGACTGGGAGATGATGGGCATGCTGGGGGGGGCAGCCTGCCCCAAGCATTTCCCTGGCAAAAAAAAAGGGAGAGGAGTTGTTTGAGGATGCTGTTCACGGAGGCTGAAGAGCAGCAGTGAAATGTGCTTTGGTTTTTTTGGAAGGGGAAAACCTCCCACAGCCTTGCTGGCTGCTGTCCCCAGGTAGGAGGACAGGGTGACAGACAGCTCTACACCCACACCCCCCAGCACTCAGGAACCCACACTGGACTCTGGCTTCAAGAAACCACAATAAAAGACCCCAAAACTTCATCCCAGAGAGGGGAGCTGTGCTGGAGCACCCCCAGGAACAGCACACCCAGATTTGGGAGATGTCACCTGGATTCTCCCCTCCTGACGAGGCTCAGCGCCTTCCTGGAGGCTGTTAGCGCAGGATGCCTCGTTAATTGATAATCAGAGCTAATTATCTTCCTAGGAATTTCATTTCCTGCCATCCTAGCACCCAGAGCAGACTCACTGTTGCTGCGGGATTTGTCGATGAAGGGCCCGTGGGGAGGCTCAGTCGCTTTTCTTTTGTAGGTTTTTGTCACCCGGTCCACGTCTGGCTGCTTCCGTGTCATCTCCTCCATAAAGGACTGTCAAAACACAGAAAGGATGAAAAAAACCCCTTTGTAATTTCAGCCTTTTTTGCTTTCCAGCCCTCACTGGGACATGCCAGGCCTGTAGAGGGAGGTGAGCATCATGCAGCAGCGATTGGGGATTGTGGCTGAGCTGCTGCTTGGGTTTGCCAGGGCTGGAGATCATCCCTGGGCTGGTTTTGTTCCAGTTGGGTCCCACGCTGATTTAATAGGGAATTCCAGGAGAAGGCAGTGCCTCCTCCACCCAGGGAGCCAGGAGAAGCCTCCGTCCCCTGCCCCTGTCCCAAGCTCAGCTCAGGGCTCACCTGGTGCTCGGAGATGAGCGCCTTGACCTGATCAATATTCTGGGGGATGGGGTCCTGGTCCCGCTGGATCAGGGTGGTCTCAGCCCACTGGATCCAAGCCAGGAGCTCCTCCAGAAGCTCTGCATTGGCCACCAGCTCGGAAAGTGCTGACTCCAGCCTCTGCTGGTGCTGCTTTGCCCACGTCAGAACCTGTTAGAAACACGGGGTGACCACTCGGCGTGGGAAACCTGGAGCAGGACCCACCACTCTGTGGCCATCTCTGGAACCCACCACCAGCCTGGAACTAGCCCTGCAGGACTCACCTCCTCAAACCTGGCCCGGATGATGGTGATCCAGTGCTTGATGGTGGTGATGCAGTCGGGGTGGCAGGCGCCCAGGATGACTTCACCCATCCCCACCGCCGCGTTCACGTCCACCCTCTTCTCCTCCACTTTCTTCATGAACTCCTGCAAGCCACAAAGGAATTATTTACTCATATTCCCCCCACTCTAAACTTGCCCTGGATGGTGTTTTGGAGCTGCTCCTTACCTTGTGGGCATCGATGAGGGCCTGCAGGGCCTCGGCGTCGTCGGGCAGCGCTCCCCGAAAGCGCAGGGACTGCTCTGCCTCCGAGAGCCACTCCAGCAGCATGTGCACGGCTGTCCTGAACTCCTCAGCCTGCAGCAACAACAGCACAGGCTTTGCTCAGCCCCCTGGCAGCTGGAGGGCTGAAAAGGGCTTTAAAAATACTAAAAAAGGGGGGAAAGAGCCCTTTTTGGGGTTGCCGGGCACTCTGGCGCTTCCCTCCCCTCAGCATCAGCTGCTCTTAAGAAGGAAATGTTTTTAAAAACAGCACAAGTGCTGTATCCTGAGCAATTTGGCACCTGGGTAGTTTATTCTGTAAATTGCCTACTTGAAGTAAAAGCTGCTTAAGAGCCTTTGACCTTTTTGGTTGGTTTTTTTTTTTCATTTTTTTTTTTTTAGCTCCAATTGAGTCTCTCTGGACACTGACAAACACCGGCCTGGCCTGTCTGATCACTGCATTGCACATCAGTGAGATCTTTCCATCCTCCCTTTTTCAAACCAGCCCTTATCTGCTCATTTTTTAGAAAAAACAACCAGTAACAGCCTGATACCACCCCACTGCTTCACAGGAACCACTGCAGGGTTTCACAGGCACCACTGTGTCCTGCCTGGAGAGGGCAAATCCTCTTCCCCTGGAGGCCCGCCTGGTCACTGCTGTGCACATCAGTGAGATCTTTCCATCCTCCCCGTTTCAAACCAGCCTTTATCTGCAACTTTTTTGGGCAAAACAACCAGCAACAGCCTGATACCACCCCACTGCTTCACAGGAACCACTGCAGGGCTGGCGTGTCCTACCTGGAGAAGGCAAAACCTCTCCTCTGGAGCCCGGCGAAGCACCCCAAGAGTTTCCTGCCATGGATTTTCTCCTCACCTGCTTGAGGGCCTGCTCCAGGCGGGTCTGTTTGGACACAGACAGCTTGCACACCGTGTCCCAGCGGTTGCTGAGCTCCTGCAGCTGCACCTTCACCCAGGTGGTGTCGTCGCGGCTGTTGTCGATGAGCTCGCGGCCCGAGCGCTTCAGCACCTGCACCGTCCCCGTGCGCTTCCCCAGCTCCTTCTGGAACACCTGCACGGACACAGCAGAAGCTGAGCAAGGCCAGGAAGCTCCACTGTTATCACCTTTTCAATAATGTGGAAGTTCTCCCCGTTTTTTTGCTGTTTTTTCCCTTTTTTATTCACTGCAGGAAAGCAGGACAAGCAGCAAAGCATCACCTCGGTGTCTGCTCTCTGGCTTTTGGGGATGATGAATCAATTCTCATTATTTTTCAGCTTTTGTTGAAGACATTCTTATAATCACTGCCTAAATGAAAGCCAGAGCTCTCAGGAGTCATCCACTTCCAACATCCATTTTGGGCATTTTTTGGGGCATCTTTTTGCCCCACTCAGAACTCTGAGAAGAGCCAGGGAAAGGTGCTCTCACCTTGTGAGCATCCATTTTCAGATTTTGTTGCAGACATTTCTACAATCACTGACTAAATGAAAGCCAGAGCTCTTGGGAGTCATCCACTTTCAACATCCAAGTTTGTTTCATTTTGGGCATCTTTTGGGGCATCTTTTTGCCCCACTCAGGACTTGGAGAAGAGCTGGGGAAAGGTGCTCTCACCTTGTGAGCATCCATCAGGTTCATGACCAGATCCAGGTCCCCGTGGACAGGCTGGTCCTCAGCTAACTGGGGCTCCACCTTGTAGAGCCAATCCACCAGAGCCTGCAGAGCATCCATGAACTGCCCAGAGAACAGAAGGGCCTCCTCCAGCTTGTGCTGCCTGGAAAACAAACACCCCAGTGAACATCCCTGAGCAAACTCACCTCCTTTTGTCACACCCCAGTGACACCACACCCTCCCTGGTGCAGCCTTGGGGCTGGGCTCACCTTTCCACGGATTTCCCACACACTGTGTCCCACTTATCCCTGACTTCTCCCAGCAAATTGTCCAGTTTTTGAGTGTCATCTGGAAGCAAGGCTTTTTCTTTGAGGGCTCTGCCTGTCCTGATGGTGGTGTCATACACAGGCTGCTTCCCACCCAGGGTCTTCTGGAACTCCTGGGAAATGGAGAGAAAACAAAACTGCTCCAGAAAGCCTGGAAATGCTGTGAGGATTCCCAGATTTCCATGGCAATGGGAGGCATGGACAGGAGAAAAGCATTCCACCCCATCCAGAACCAGCCTGGCTCACCTTGTGCTTGGAGAGCTGCAGCTTGATTTTGTCAGGATCATTGGAGATCTCCAGCTCTGAGTCCAGGTGATTCTCTGCATCCTCCAGCCAATCAATCAGCTTCTTCCAGGCTTCGTGGAACTGCAAGGCAACGCAAGCAAGCCTGAAACTTCCCACTGGTGGTGTCCCCAGTCCCTTTGTGGTCCTGCTGGCCCTTCCTTGGCGTCTGCCACACCTTTCCCACGCCCCTCACCTGCTTGGCTCTCTTCCTGGCATCATCAAGAGCCCGTCCCCTCTCCACCGAGCGCTGCACCACCTTCTCCCAGCGGGACTGGACGCTGACCAGCAGGTTCTTGATCAGCACCACGTCCTGCTTCTGGCTGAGGAACTTCAGCTGGTTGCCAGTCTGGTCCAGCTCGATGATGCGGTCGCGGTGCGCGTTCACCTCGTTGGCGAAGACCTGCCGACAGCAAAGGGTGTCCCACGTGTCAGAGGGGATGGGTGTGACCCCCAGGAGCCACGGGAGAGGTGAGGAGCCACCCTGGCTCCCTCTGTCCCGGGGATGGAGCCCTTGGGGTACCTTGTGCTCGTCGATCTGGGCCAGCACCGCGGCCAGGATGAGGCTGGGCGGTGGTGCAATGTTCAGGCTCTGCTCAGCCAGGGTCAGCCAGTTGATGAAATCCTGCAGGGAGTTCTGGAAGTCCGTGGCCAGGGCCAACGCCTCCTCCAGCTTCGCCTGTGGCAGCGGGGAAGGGAGAGAAAAGAGAGAGGAAAAAAACACAACACGGACGGGGTGAGAGCTGTGATCTGCACACAGAGGCAGCCTTTGTGTCCCTGCAGCAGGAACCTCATCACCCCCCCAGCCCTGAAACAGCAGCGCTGTGCCAAGGGGAGGGGGCTGCACTGAAAGGCAAGGCTTTCTCTGCAAACAAGAGTGGTGCCTGAAAGAGGAGCCCTTCCTCAGCACACGAGCAGCTGCGTCACCCTCGGCTTCCTGGGGAAGGGATCTCTGTGGGGACAGGGCTGGCTGCACTGGGGATGAGGCTCTGATGGCAGCAGCTGCAGATTTATTCTGGGCCCTTGTTTTATCTCATCCCCGGCCAAAAGCTGAGGATGGAGTCAGCTCGGAGGAGGGTTTGGCTGGACCAACAAAGCCTGCCTTTGAGAGCTGCAGGAGGCTTCTTCCCACCTCCCTGAATTAACCCAAAACGCCATTTCACCCTCATTTTCTGTGTGATTTAGCCAATTCTACAAAAAAAGCCCCACGCCAACAGCCTGACACTCAGCACCACCTGAGAAACAGAATCAACCTTTACAACCAAGGAAAACAGATAAAAAACCCCAAATCCCAACTTTGTGTGGGAAAACAGGGAGCAGCTGCTGCCAGACCGCCACAGACATCTTTTATGAAAAATCTTTTCCTTAGGATTTTTCCTCCTGAGAAGCTGAGAGGCCTCAGGAACAAAATGTAAACAATGGTTATCTGCTGCTGTGGAATGCAACAGGTGCATCTGGGATTGGTCCATGTGGTTGTTTCTAATTAATGGCCAATCACAGCCCAGCTGGCTCGGACAGAGAGTCTGAGCCACAAACCTTTGTTATCATTCTTTCCTATTCTATTCTTGGATAGGATTTAATCAGAACTATTCTTTCAGTATAGTTTTAATATAATATATATCATAAAACAATAAATCAAGCCTTCTGAAACATGGAGTCAGACCCTCATCTCCTCCCTCATCCTCAGACCCCTGTGAACACCATCACAGTCAGACCATGGGGCAAGGCTGGATGCATTTTTCCCCTCAATTTTACCTTTCTCTCCTCCATCTTGGTGCTGACCAGGCTCCATTTCTGCTCCAGCAGGGCCACGCTCTGCTCTGTCTTGGAGCTGGAGCCAGAATCATCGCGGTTGAGCAGCATCAGCCTCCCCTTGGCCAGCAGCTGGCTGTAGACATCCTCCTTGGCTTTGAGCTGGCTGTAGAGCTCCTGCAAAGAGCCACCAGCCAAGGGTTAGGCAGGGAAAAGCCCAGGGAGGGAACATGTCGTGCTGCAGGGCTGCAGGTGATGGGAACATGAGGCTGGGGAGTGACAGCAGAGCGACACTTTGAGCTGGGGGAAGGTGGTTAAAGCATCCTGATGGCTGTTCCAGGCATCAAATGCAAAATGATCTCTAAGAGGAGACCAAAGCGGCCTGTTCTCCCCATCACACACAGAAAGGAGAAGTTTTGATGGTGACGTTTGACAGGAACTTGCTGAATTAAAAGCATTTTAAAGAAAAAAAATAACCAAAAAAGAGATCTCTCCTGAGAAATTACCATGTGGGCATTGAGCTGTTCCCGGGCAGTTTCTGGCAGCCCTCCCGTGGGTTTTGAGGCCGACAATTGGCTCTCCATCCTCGTTAGCCACAGGAGGAAGTCTTCAATCTCACCATGGAAACCCTGAGCCTGTTGGGGAACAGAGAATCGGCCCCGGATCAGATGACATCAGCCACCATTGATCAAGTGCCAGGGGTAAAGCAAAGCTGGCTTTGCTTTGAAAGCAGATAAAGAGGCAGAGCTGGACGTGCCAGCGTGCTCAGGAGGGTGAGACTGGTGTGTCCACAACCCACAGGTGTGCCTGGTCCTCACAGCACTTCAGGGCAGGCACTGAACCACAGCAGGTACAGAAAAACTTCCATTAGAAACTCCCAGTGCCGCCCCAACCCTTTCCCCCTAAAACAAAGGGGAAAGTGGCACCCACAGCACAGGGGTGATTCCCACTGCCTCCTGCTGACCTGCTGCAGGGTGGACTGCAGCTGCTGCTCCCTCTCCTCTGTTTTCTGCAGCACAGATTCCCAGCAGGAATTCAGCTTCTCCAGGCGGTTCCGCAGGCTGCTGGCATCGTCCCCTGCACTCGACTCCAGCAGCTCATTCCCTGCTTTGTTCACTGTCTCCACGGTTGCTTGGTGGGCCAGGACGTCGTTCTTCAGCACCTGCACGATGTGGGCAAAGGTTGGAAACCTCTCCTGAACACCCCGCTTGCTCCCAGGGAGCAAAACAGCTCAAATCCTTCATGAGAAATTGAGTGCTGCCATGGGAATGGGCTAAAAATGTATCTGGGGTGGGGAAACACTCACGTGGTGCTTTGCAAGCTCCACCTCGATGACTTTAGGGTCCCCATTGATGGGTTTCTGCGCGTCCAGCAGCTCCTCAGTGTGGGTGAGCCAGGCCATCAGCTCCGCCAGGGCGTGCTGGAACTGGCCCAGGGCCAGCAGGGCGGCTTCCAGCTTGTGCTGGGCAAGGACAGGGATGGAAAAGGGGGGTTTTAAAGGGCTGGTTGGGGAGCACCCCAGCCTGTTTCACCCTGTGACAGCCCCAGGTGCTCACTCTACCTGTCTGTGAGCAATTTTCTCGCCCAAGTTCTCCCAGAGGTGTTTGAGCTCTGTCAGTGGCTCCTTGATGATGTCTCTGTCTGTCTCATCCGTCGCCTTTTTTAGCATCAGTTCACCTTGGTGATTAAGCTTTTCCATCTCAATCTGCTGCTGGTAAACCTCCATTTTAAACTCCTGCCAAGACAAGCAGGACAAAAACCAGAGGCAGAGTGAATCACTGGAGCTCTGTGAGGCAAAGCAGCGCCACAGGAACCTCTCCCTCCCCTGCCAGGTACCTTCATCTCGTTCATCTGCTCCTTGACCGTGCTCAGGTCCGTGCCCACGGGGGACATGTTGCACAGTTTGATCACAGCGTTGTCCAGCCAGTCAAACATGGCCTGGAAGGAGCAAGGACAACGTGAGGGAATGGCAAAGTGGCCAGGGGACGAAGATGGTCGGGGATGAAGATGGTCGGGGATGAAGATGGTCAGGGGATGAAGATGGTCAGGGGATGAAGATGGTCCCTCCACCACACCATGGACATGAAACTGCTCTGTCAGGGCAGCTCTGTCCAGCTCCCTCTCCTGCCTTCCCTCATCCTGCTGCTCTGAGCAGGCATCAAGCACAGTTTGATGTTGCACAGTTTGATCACAGCATTGTCCAGCCAGTCAAACATGGCCTGGAAGGAGCAAGGACAAGGTGAGGGAATGGCAATGTGCCCTCTGCAGTTGGTCAGGGGGTGAAGATGGTCAGGGGATGAAGATGGTCCCTCCACCACCCCACAGCCATGAAACTCCTCTGTCAGGGCAGCTCTGTCCAGCTCCTTCCCTCATCCTGAATCAAGCTTTGGGAAAACCAATGTAATAATCAAACATCTTCTCCTCAGAGCTGCTGGTTGAGCTCAGGCTCCCTCAGAGCCCTCACCCAGGAGATGTTTCCTGCTTTAAGAAATGCAAATCCCAGCACAGCTCCATGGAGAGGGCTCACACTGGTGTTCCCAAGGCCCACCCACTCCACACCAGCAGCCCTGCCCCTCACCTGGAGTGTGTCCTGGTACTGCACAGCTGACTGCATGGCTTCCTCCAGCTTCTCCAGCCTCTCCTTCCAGGTCTTGTTCAGGTTTTCCCACGCGTTGTTCATCTGAGCAACACAGAACTCGTCAGGCTCCACAGCCAGAGCTCCCACTTGCTCCCACCGTGGTTTTATCTGGAGGGGAAGCTCTCCCTACCTCGTCAATGCTCTTCTTCACCTCTGGCTTCTCAGTCTCACCGCAGGCAAAGATGAGATCAGTCCCCAGGAGGCGGATGAACTCCAGCTCCTCGTGCAGCCCGTCTGTCTCCTCCTTGATGGTCTGCAGAGGCACAGCCACGCAAGGAAAACCTTTGTGATCAAACCCTCTTCCAACACTGCTCCACGAGCAGGAGGGTCCTGCCTGCTCCAGTGCCCTGCACCTTGGCCAAGAGCCCAATCCAAACCCCGAGAGCAGGTGAGTATTGCTGCTGAGATGGTCACACAGAACAATTCTGGAAATAATAAATTCTTAAATTTACACAGTTTCAGAAGGCTTTTCTCTGTGTTTCAAGGTTCCCAAATCTTGATTTTAACAGCATGCTGTCTTTTATAGCTTCCCACAAAGTTTGTGCTTCACTCATTGGTCACAACAGATCAACACAGGGTTCATTGGTACAAAGCAGTCTCCACCACTGTTTTCAGCTAACACCCAACTGCAGGTTTTCATTTATCTTTTTCTTCTCAGTTTCCATGTCAACAACCTTGGTAGAATTCCTTTCGGGGCTAAATGTGAACTTTATCAGCTTCTCCTTCAGCTAACTCTTGCTGGCTCACAGAGCAGCTGTCAGCCCTTCCCCAACAGAGAGCAGGTGGCCACTTTTGTCACCACCACCACCACCCTGCTCTGCTCCCACCTCTGGGACTAAAATAACAACATCTGTATTTAGCTGTGAGCCTCAGCTGTCCTGGCTGGAGATGTTGTTTACAGGAGATGGGTGTTTGCAGAAGCGTTTTGTCAATACAGGAGTGAGGGTTTTGAGGTTCAAAAGGCACAAACCAGAGTTAGAATGGTTATGAAAAGGGAGCAGCAAGGCTAAACTTAGCAAAGAATAAAGAAACAGCCCTGCTCCTCAAGGCCTGAGTCAACTCAAATCCACCTGAAGTGGATTTTGCCACTTGAAGCAACCAGCAGCAGACAAATCCAAGCACTTATCTCTGCTCAGACCAAAATCGAAATATACTCTTCCCAAGCCAGTCAGCCTCTGGCTTGGGCTGGGAGCAGAGCCCTGCAAGCCTCCACATCACTCCAAGCACGTGGGCACAGAGCTCTGGGCACACAGAGCTCCGTGTGCTTCCCAAAACAGCAGCAGATAATGTGATTTAAGGTGAAGGATATGTGAAATCCACTTCTGGCTTTTTCCTCGCAGCTCCAAACTGCAATGGAAATAACTCCTCATAATCTGACTGACTGCCCACAAAACTGATTCACCTCTGGCCACAGCCATGATCTAAGATCTTCCCAATTTAGCAGACAAGCTCCAGACTGAGGAGCAGCCCCATGGGCCTCACCTCTGCTGCTTCCACCTGCTGCTTGATGATGGAGGGGTCAATGCCTGGGCTCTCCAGGTCGTGGACAATGTCCTGGGTGTCCTTGATGGTCGTCAGGAGCGCTGCCATGTCGTACCAGAACTTCTCTGCAAGCTCCAGGACATCGAGGAACTTCATCTCGCGCTCCTCGGTCCGAGCTTTGATGTCTTCCCAGAAGAAAACCATCTGATCCAGCTTGTCCTGGATGACTGGGGAAGGAAATTGAAGCGTTCAGTGAAGAAGGAAACCTTTTGGCAATGCAAGAGCATTTTCAAAACACTCAGAAACAGCCAACAGAATATCCAGAAGGGAATAAAGATGGCCAGGGCTATCAGAGCATTAACTCTGAGGGACGTGAGAAACTCCAGCTTGCAGAAAAACCTTTATTTGTGTGCAAGCTCGGGGCAAATTTGCCCACACACTCTCCCTCCAACAAACCTCTGTTCTGGCCACCTCTAGCATGAAGTCCCTGCTCACTCAGTGCATGAGCTGCCTGTTGATCTGCCAAGGAAGGTGCCAATTAGTGCCAATCGTGCTGACGGGCTTTTTGTGCTGGGGGATGTCCCTCCCCTCCATTAGATGCTGAAGGGACATCAACAAATCCTGTCCCAGGGGCCACCAACAAGAGGCCAGCTGGGCTGAGAAGCCACAAATGCTTCTTTTCTCTTCTGATTGATGCCAGCCTGTCTGCTCCAGATGGAAGCAGATCCATCCATCCATCCATCCATCCATCCATCCATCCATCCATCCATCCGACTCATCCTTGGTACTAAAGCCAGGAGAACCTCCCAGGACTCAACCTTGGTCCCAAGTCCAGGAGAACCTCCCAAATCCATCCAGAAGACTCATCCTTCCTCCTAAAGCCAGGAGAACCTCCAAACACACTCCTGTGACATCAAAGCCTCGCCAGCAGCGATGGAGCCACGGTTTGGGGAGAAATTGGACTCTTAAATCCACCCAGAGCTACCTTTGGCTGCCAGGTCCTTGTCTGCTCCCTGGGAGCGGGCGATGAGCTCTTCCCCACGGCGTTTGAGGGCCTCAAAGGAGGGCTGCAGCTTCTCCAGCTCCACGGTGGAGTTCTTGTTCTCGCTGATGCACTCGCGGATCTTGTCGACCTCGGCGGGGATCAGGGGCGGCAGCCGCAGGCGGGACGAGAGGCTCTCCAGGCTTTCCAGCATGGGCTCGATCTTGTCGTGGAACTGGAGGGGAGCGAGGCCATTAGGGCAGGAGGGAGGGGACAAAGTGACACCGCAGAGCCACCAGCACGAGCCACGCCCCCCCCCCCCCGAGCGCCGCGCCGCCTCAGAGAGGGGACGGACAAACGCCTGCGACAGCAGCAACGACACCTCTGCAGCAGCAGTGCCACCCCTGCAGCAGCAGTGCCACCCCTGCAGCCTCCTGATCACACCTGCCCTGCTCCAGCAGAGCCCACAGAGCGACACTCACAGAGCACCTGCGACCCAAACACGGCAGCGCCCCGAAAATTCGCTTTTTTTGCTGCTATTTTGGTGGCTGGGCACAAAACCTCAGTGGTGGTAGAGGGAATAGCCAGGCAAAAAATGCTGCTGGAAAAGGGCCCGTGTTTGGTGCTGATGGGAATCTCCAGTGGAAACCCATCCCAGATTTTTAGGATCAGCAGGAGCTGCATGCGGGTGGGGAGGAGCTGCGGCCTCAAAGCAGAACAAGAAAGCCAGGAGTGAGGGAGGGAGGGGGTCTAGCAGGGTTTACCGCTGTTTTTTATAAGAGAGAAGTCAACTTTGGCCTTAAAGATCCCAAACTGTCTCTGCTGGTGGGAAGGACAGCTCAGCACTGGGGCTGCTCGTGTCCCTCTCCCAGTTCTTGCTGGGAACACACCAACGCAGGTGCCCAGTAAATCCCAGCAGAGAAGGGCCGGGGCTCTCGGTGCAAAGTTGATCAGGACAGGCTGGCTCAGCCACCAAGCAGGAGCAAGCCAGCACACCCAGCTGGAGCAGTGTGAACCCTTCCAGAAGCAAAAACTCTGCCCTGCAGGAAGCATTCCCAGCAGAAGCTGAGACCAGGCAGCAACGCGACCGAAGCCATCCCAAAAAACGTGATTCCAGCCCCAACCCCGGCGTTAAACATGAAGCAAGTTCTGCTGAGCTGTGCATGGACCAGGAATGAAAGTCTGGGTGTCAAATAGAATCAGGCCAGGGAGGGTAAATGAACATCTGTGGAGGGGGGACTCGCTTACCTCCGAAATCTGTAATGGTGGGGCGCAGTCAACACAAGAATGAAATGGGACCATGTGGGGAGGACGGGCACAGGCAGCAACACACACAGACAACACATTCCACAATGGGAGTGAGAGATGAGAGGGGAGGGGAATGTGGAGGGGGGGGAGGAAAAACTCGGAGTTAATACAAGTGCAAACCAAGAGAAGTGACTACACAATACAGGAATTAAGAAAATAAACACCCAGGACGTGACAAAAACCAACTGCGCTACGGGAACACGGGGTGAAATGAAACGTAGCTGGGGGTCAGCAACCCTCAGCAGCAGGAGGAGCACTTCACCCCCTGTCTGGACTTCAGCACCTCCAGTCTCTGCCCTTTCTTTCCTATTTCTCCTCCTGCACTCACCCACCTCCTCAGGAGATGCCCAGACCCCAGAGACATCCATTACCTCTCCCATACAAAGCATCCCGTGGCTCCTCACTGCACTCACAGCTTATCACAACTGAAAATTATCTCCTCAAGCTCTTTCAAGAGGCCCTTCCAACCTTGGGCGGATGCCAGAGCAGCCCCTTTGAACCAGCATCATTATTGAGGCCGTAAAAATTTACGACCCCATTTACTGTGTGGAGCCTCAAACGCCTTCTCCTCCTCTGCTCCCACAGCCACAGGAAACTACCCTGGAGGTGCCTGACCACGTTATTCCTTATAAAGGGCTTTTACAGGGGGAATAAAACCACGTTCCAGAGCACGTGGCTGTCCCAGGGGGCTGTGAGAGGCAGATTCACCTCCCTGGCACACTGGCATACCTGGGTGGACTGTGAGAACGCCTCGTCCAGCGCCAGGGCCCGCAGGCAAACCTCCTCCTTGATTTTGGCATACAAGGCTTCAGCCCTGGAGTATTTTTCCTGCACCATCTCCCCTTCCTCGGGGTTGAGGTCCTTGAGCTGGGGCCCGATTTTCAGCAGCTTGTCGATGTGAGGTTTGTGTTCAGCGATGGACTCTCGCAGTTGCTAGGGAATAGATGGAGGGAGGGGAAAAAAAAAATAAAACACATTTGTTTAGAAATCTGCCGCGAGCCACTGCCTATTTATTCCAAACAGCACTCCAAGAGCAAGGATGGTATCTGGGAGGAACTCTCAGCCTGGATTCCATGCCCCAGCATCTGCCAAGCACATGGCACTCGGCTCTTCCCAACATGGCTATGGCACAGTGCCTGGCACGGGTCCTTCCCCAGCCCCTGACCCTCCCCACAGCTCCACGGGGGACCCCACTGGGAATTTTTGGCTTTGCAGTCTCTACCCTAAAAGCACAAAGTGATTTTTTCCTCCTGCCACGAGCAGGAAGGAGATCCAAAAGCAGCCAGGTTTCCTTGGAAGCAAGCTGAATTTTGGTAAGGAGCTCTCCAACACAACGAGGGATTTTCATGTGGTGCTCTTGCGTAACACAAGCAAACCCCCCAAAAAGAACAGAAAAGGGGGGGAAATGGAGGAAAATTCAGAAGAAAAAGGTGTTGCTGCCCTGTGTTGATGGACAGGAGGTGGAAACTGTGCATCCTCTTACTCTCATACTCTGCATCCTCTTACCCCCAAACTCTGCATCCCCTTACCCTCATGTCATCCTGCTGCTGCTTGAGCTGCTCGTGGTCGATGGCTGGGGGTGGCAGCTGGGAGATGAGGGCCTGGGTCTCCTCAATCCATGGGTTCAGCTCCTCGTAGGTCTCCCAGAACTGGTTCACCAGCACCTGGGCGCGCTCCAAGCGGGCGTAACGCTCCGAGTTGAGCTGGCTCACAGCCTCGTACTGCTGCACCAGGGACTCAGTTTTCTCCTAAAAAAAATATCAGGGAGGAGAGTTAAAAGGGCCCAGGAAAAGGGCCAGCTCCATGCTGAGAGCTGGAAGAGAAGGAGGTGCCTTTGGTGGCCTTCCGCGTTGTAATTCCAGTTAAAGCAGCCTCGGGAATCTCCCCCTCCCCATCCCCAAACCTTGCAATAAAAACCGGCAATAAAAGAGAGTCATAAATGTAAAGAGATTTCTGCTAGCGCTGGTGGGAATTACTGAAGATGGAGTGATTTTAAACTCCTTCAGCACGTGCAAGGGGCTGGGGATTGGCCTCTCTGCCCTCTCTGTTGCCGTCAATAGCAGAGGGGGCTCACCTGGAGCACAGCTTTCTGCTCCTCTCCACAGGTGCCAAAGATCTCGTGGCGCTGGCTGAAGAGCTCGTCCATGGAGTCCTTGTGCCGGATGATGTCGATGGAAAACGCCTGGAAAGAGAGAGGGGAGAGCTCAGAGCTGAGCCCAGCCCATCCACAGCACCCTCCTGCCAAAGAGACCCTGCAAAACTCAGTGCAAGCATCCTGTGGCTGCGAATGCAGATTCCTGCCTGTTTTCCTCATCTACACCAACCTCTCTCTTTCAAAGACCCGAAACCAGCTCTTAAAATGAGGTATAATCCACACCCAAGGTCCTCAGTGGAGGAAAAGCTCCATCATCCATTTGTTAGTGAATGTTATCCCACAAAATGATGCTCTCCAGAGCTGCATCCACCAATAACTTTGCCATTCCCAAGGTCCACGAGATTAACAGTGGGAAGCTGAGCTCAATTTAACTTAATGCTCGATGGTTCAATCCCCCCTCTCTTATAACACTGTCTTATTTTCCTTTTTTTTTCCTTTAATTTTAAATCAAATAAGTCTGTGTGCTGCTCTGATTGCCCAGGCAGAGGGAAGAAAAGGGTTTATTTAAAGTGCACGTTCTTTCAGGCATGAGCTCATCTCAAAGATACACAGAAAAAAAAAAAAAACAAACCCCAACCCCTCCAGCACCTCTTTGTTCCACGTCTGGCTGCTGGGAGGGAACTGTGGAGTCCCTCACTGCAGGGAACAATGAGCAAAAAGCAAATGGAAACCACCCTCATTAATCAATACACACATTTCTCTGAACCCTTCCTGCTGCCAGCTCTGGTGAGACCCTGGCAGAGCTTGCTCTGGTGGCCACAAGGAAAAGCTGCCATGGGAGCAGTTCTCCCAAGGGAGACCAAAGCAAAGCACCCACCAAGCCCTAAGTGGCTCCTGTGAACAGGCAGGAAGCTTTTTCCTTGGGAAGCCAAACACTTGGATGATTTATTTCAATATTTTCCTTTGTTTTTTTTGCTTTTCCTTTCACATCCCAAGGACAAGTGCTGCGTCTCTCCTGCTGCTCTGAGCTCAGCACAGGGGTAAAGCTGCTGCCCCAAAATGCATCCCACGACCCAAACTGGACCATCCCTCCCTGGTGCCCACCCCCAGAGCCCTTCAGGGAGTGCACACAGACCTTCTGCACCTGCAGCTGGGCCGTTGTCTGGTCCTGCTCCAGGCGGATGGGACCCAGGGCCATCAGCTTCCTCTTGGTCTCGGCCACCCAGGCCAGCTCTGCATCAGCTGCCTGCTCGTACTGGCACAGGGGAGAGGAGGGGCAGTGGTCAGTGCTGGGCAGCAGGGATGGAGCACTCGGGGAGCTGGGGACGGTGGGAACGACAGAGGGACCCAGCAGGGACAAACTCCTCACCCCAGTGTGGGGAGAAGGATGGGGATCAGGTTTTGGGGCTCCTGCAGTTGGTTTTGGGGCAAGCTGGAGCAGCCACCTCTCCCCACACCCTCCCTGCCTGCAGGGAAAGGGGCATCCTCAAAAACAGGAGCATTTCCTTTGCTCCTCCATGGAGAACTGACTGGGTCAGGTATTCCCAGCACTCCACAGCCTCCAGTTCGTGCAGGACAAGACTTTTTGGGGAGGACTGCTGGCCTGGAACAAATCCCTGTGCTGTCCCAGTGGGGGATGATGTTTTCCCAGCTCTGACAGTCACCCATCGCCAGTCTCACATCACCCCTGCAGGCAGCAGCTCACAGGCAGGACAACACAGTGCTGGTCCAGAGTTATCCCATCCCAAAAACACACACCAGGACAGGAGAGCCATCCCAAAAACACACACCAGGACAGGTCAGCCATCCCAAAAACACACACCAGGACAGGTCAGCCATCCCAAAAACACACACCAGGAGGGGTCAGCCATCCCAAAAACACACACCAGGACAGGTCAGCCATCCCAAAAACACACACCAGGATGGGTCAGCCATCCCAAAAACACACACCAGGAGGGGTCAGCCATCCCAAAAACACACAGTAAAATGGGTCAGCCACCATCCCTGCTGCCACAGCTGCTGTTGGGGTCCATCCCTTGGCATTCCTGATGGGATTTACCCTTTGCCTGTGCTTGCCATCCCTCCCACTGCCTCGTGTGACAATCAGTGCCTGGCTGCTGGCTCCTGCTGCATCAAGCAAACCCTGCAGGGGTTCTTCACTCACCTGCTGAGACCTCTGGATAGCAGCATCGATCTCCTCCACCCTCTGCCTGATGGTGTCACTGACCAGCTTGTAGCGCTCGTTGGTGTCCGACACCAGCTTGTCCAGCCCCTCCCGGGCTCTCCAGGGAACCAGCTCCAGCAGAGCCCGGCTCACCTCGTTCACCGTGTCCAGGACCAGCCTGTGCTCCATCACCTCCTTCTTCAGCTCCTGTGGAAGCCACCCATGCATTTGTGTCCTCCCCAGCTCCTCCCCAAGCACAGCACAAACCATCCCTGCTGTTTTCCCACCTTTTGCCGCTGCTGGAACTGGGGGATCTGCTCTCCAGCAGGGGATTGCGCCCCGCTGGAGGCCAGCTCCTCCTCCACTTTGCTCATCCACCCAGTGAGCTCCTCGTGGGTGGACTGGAATTTGGTGGCCAGCTGCCGTGCCTGCTCCAGCGTGCGCAGCGCCTTGGAGCTGGCGGCGGTGATGTCGGAGTAGCGCGTCTTGATTCCGTCCAGCTTCTCCTGGATCAGCAGCACCTCCTCCCCTGCAGCAGGGGGAAAATGGTGCTGGGCTCTGGGGGCTTCAGGAGCCACCCCAGAAGGCTTCAGGAGCCACTTTCCCTGTTTCTCTCCCTTTTAATTTCAGCATAACTTTTCTTTGTATTAACGCGACTTCAGCCTGGTTTTAGTAAGAGTTGACATCTTCCACCAGCATAACATCCACCTCACCCCTGGGATGGGATGGGATGGGGTGGGATGGGAGTGTGCTGTAAAGCCTGGTTTTGTCACAAGCCACCCCAAACCAAAGCCACCCCAACTCAGTTCTCATCAAGGTGTCACAGCTCCAAGTAAAAAGGGTCAGTTCACCCAGTTCAACCCTCGCTGCTGCTTCCAAGAGGACACAGAGCTGCCTGCCAAATCCTTTGTAATCACTCTTCCTGCTCCACAGCTCCCACAAGGACACAGGGCTGTACATCTGCTCTGAGCAGACCACATCTGAAGGAAACGCAGCGCCCCGACCTCTCTTCCCACTCATAAACATAAACTCACACCCACGTGGCAACAGCCACAACTGCTCAGTCTGGGAAAGCAGCATTAGGAGAGGGCTGGGGGTATTTTTAACCTCTTTTCCATGTGATTTAGCAGCTGGCTGCAGTGAGAAAAGCCTCCCTCAGCACTGAGCATCCCCACAGCAGCACTGGGAATCACCCGCTCCCCAAGCTGGGAGTTCGGGATTTTGGGACCAAGCAAATCCTAAGCTGGAGTGTTTGTGGCTCAGCATCTGGATGCAAACCAGCTACTCTGGGAGTTTCCAAAAGGAAATGAAGACCTGAGGGAGAAAAGCCTCCACCCAACAGAGCATGGACTTCCCAAGGAAAGGCATGTGGAGGATGGATTCCCAGACCCCCCACATTTCCCAGATCTCCTCTGTGTTACCTGTGGTTTGCTTCAGGAGAGCTTGTCCATTTCTAATGGCTTGGTCCACGTTCTTCTTCCTGTTCACAATTTCCTCATTCAGAGCCTGAAGGAAAAGTCAAATTTGGGTTATCCTCCTGGCAGGTCCCTGTGTCCTGCCAGCCTGAGATGCTGTGGGGAACATGAACTTCCCTACTGAGCACAGGCAGGCTGGACAACCCATCTGAAAACTGTCCAGCTATCCTGCTATGGGAATTACTGGGATTTTTGGGACTCAAAGGCCCAAATCTCAGAGCAAACCCAACCCAACCCAACCCATTGGATCTGTGTTACCAAAGGACTTGCCCTTGCATTAAGCAGAACCTCACTCTTGCAAAGAGCCTGCACAGCCCCAGGGAGTGGATGCAGAGGCTTTCTCAGTAGCCAGCCCAGCTCCAAAAACCCACCAGACTTTTCCAGCTCTCAGTTTTGGAAACAGCATCCAGCTTTCTGAAGGCACAGGGTGGCCAAGCTGCCTCAGACACTGTTCACAAATCAAACGAACCATTTGAAGTTCCCCCGCCTTGAGAAACACATTTTTTTTTTGGTGGAGGGGGGGCCCACAATTGTTGTTTATAATGCATGAAATATCTTTACACTCCTCTCCAAACCTCAGACAGACCCAGCAGCTTGGCAAAATTAAAACCAGGCCCCCAGAAACATAAACAAAACCAGCTAAAATGCAACAAAACAAACAACACAAACATGGAAGAAACAAAAAAAAAAAAACCAAAAAAAAAAAAAAATTAAACAAAAATAAAGGGGAAATACCAGCTGGTCGGCATGCTGCTTCTGCAGGACGTCCCGTTTGAAATCCTTTACGGACACTGAGCCCAGCTTGTCCTCCACCTCAGCCAGCCAGTTGAGCACTTCCACCTCCTCCTCCCCAAAAATCCTGGCGTTGGCCAGAGCCTGGTCCAGCAGGGCTGCCTTGCGGCCGCACCGCTCGCGGACCTCGCCGTAGCGGCTCTGCAGAGCCTCTAATCTCTCTGCCAGCAGCCTCTGCTCAGCAGCACAGCTCAGCGAGGACAGGGACTGCCCGACCCCCAGCGCCCGGGACACGTCGGTGGAGTGGCTCTCTATGTCCTCCTCGAGAGCCTGGATGGTGGTGGGGAGAATGGACAACAGAAAGGGGGGGAAAAAAAATGAGTGGAGAATGAGGAAAATGAAATAAACGCAACTTAAAAGGGGGAACGCAACAATGAACGCAACTGAAAAGTGGAGGAGATGCAAAAGCCACCCCTGAATGGGTAAACTGAGGAGAAATTAAAAAGAAACACATGAATGGGGATGGTTTTTTTTTCTATCCAAATCTGCTGGGAGGTGTAAGGACACCGGTTTAATGTTTACCCTGGTGGGTCAGGGCTTGCAGCTTTCTCTGTACAACTCCTCCAGTCCTTGTTTGTGCCAAAATCCTCTCTGGTTGTGGTGGAAACAACACCACTGGAGCGGGACCTGACTCCAACCACCTCCATCCTGCTCCTGCACAGGTCCTACCTTGTGGCGGCTGATCTGCTGCTGGATTTTGGCAGTCTGGGTGCCAATGGGCTCAGAGTTGGCCAATTTCTTCTCTGTCACCGACAGCCAGTCGGACACAGGCTCTGTGGTTTCGTGGAACTGCTTTGCCAGCACCAAGATATCCTCCAGCTGCTTCTGCCTATAAAAAGTAATCACAAAATCAGAAGGGAATAATTGTTCAAGGACAGGTTGGAGCGACCCGGTCTGGGGGAAGGTGTCCCTGCTCGCAGCAGAGGGGTGGAACAAAATGGTTTTCCAGGTCCCCTCCAACCAAAACCAGTCTGTGATTCTCTGAGTCAGTGAAAACACTAAGGAGCAGCTCCCAGTTGGAGCCAGGCATGGGAAGCAGCTTCAGGTATTTGGAGGAAGCAGCTCTGCTCAGAGCAAGGTGAGACACCATTGTCAGGCCAGCTACAATGGCAAAGATAAAAATCAATGTGGAGGAAATGCAAAATAAGCTTTTCCTGCAGCTGTGCCTTTAGTTTAATGCCCTGAGAAGGCAGCAGAAGGGCTTCCCCATTGTTCAGCTTTTCATGAATCAGTTTGAGATGGAAAGGACCTTGAAGATCATTTAGTTCCATTTGTTCCATCCCTATCACTGTCTTGGAGATCCCTCAGCTCGTGGCCAGGCTCTTGGTCTTTCAGAGATTCTGGTTAAAGACAATCCTGGATGGACAGTCCTGGATGGACAGCCCAGCTTGCTGGCAATGATTAAAAACATGGAGAAAGGTCCAATCTGGCCTCAGAAGTGACTTCATAACCTCAAACATCAGCTTAGGTAGAAATAAGTAACCCATAAACAAGATTCTGGCAGCATAAAGGTGTCAACAGGATGTTGCTAAACGTTAAAGCTTACAGGAATAAAAATAACATCCCTCCCCTGCAGGGAAATTATTTAATCTCAGCTCTTCCCTGCCATTGTAAGCCACTGCTATCAGCCCCAGCTCCCAGCCAGCCTTTGATTCCTCGTGTTTCCCAGCTGTTTCCAGGATGTATCTGCACCGAAACCTCCGCCAGCTTCCCGAGCGCTGTCCCCACGCTCCAGGGCACGGTGACCCGTGGGCTGAGCTGCTCCCAGTGCCCCTCACCTGGCAGCTGCCCTGCCCAGCAGCCCTGCCCAGCGCCGTGCCAGGCTCTCCAGCTGCCCCACGATCTTGTCGCGGTCCGCGGGCTCGGCCGACTGCGCGATGCGGTCGCCCTCCGCCTGGATCATCTCCACCGTGGCCTTGCGATCGTCCAGGAGGCGCTGCAGCAGCTTGGGGGAGGCAAAGGAATGGGGAAATTACCAGATTGGGGCAGCAGAACCAGATCCAGCCCTTGGAGGGGTCACATCGCCAATTGTGGCTCAGAACCGCTGCCAGTTCTGGGCTGAGAGCAGGCCCAGCCCAGAGGCACGGCTCCGCCTTCAAAACCAGCTCAAAAAATTAGAGAGTTATATTATACTGTTATATTACATTATAATAATCACATGCTTTGATTTGGGCAGCCCTGAAGTGGTCAGGCAGCTGGATAGGGTGATCATTGTAGGTCCCATTCAAGTGAACTTTCATCTATTCTATTCTATTCTATTCTATTCTATTCTATTCTATTCTATTCTATTCTATTCTATTCTATTCTATTCCATTCCATTCCATTCCATTCCATTCCATTCTCCTTTCCCTTTTATTTCCCCTTCCCTCTCTTACACTACACAAATCCAAACCACTTCTGTGCCAGAAGAGTTTTCCGAGTCTTTCCCACCAACCCCCTCCAACTTATCAAGTTTTTAACCTCCACTTGAAGCCCATTTCCTCTTGCAACCTCCACACGTCAGACCAAGCCTGGGTGAGAATTCATTTCTGAAATATTTCCCCATGACCACGCTTGACCTCCCCTCCTCCCGCTCCGAGGGCAGGCGCCGACCCCGGGCTGTTATCTCAGCAAACACCGGCACATCTTGGGGCTGCTCTCACACTCTGTAACGTTCCCTTTGTCCAAACACCCCAACCAGGCCCTGCACCACCACCAGCTCGCTCCTGACACAGCAGAATTATCAGCACAAAGCAAAACTCAGGGCTGGAAAAACACGGCCAACCAGCAAAACCAACTTCGAGAGGCAGCGGGACAACGAAGCGACGCGGTGATTTAGGGGATGGAGATTTTTGAGTGTGGGCAAACTGCTCTTTACATTGGGATGTGAGGAACTGAGATCCACCAGGAGAGAAGTATGGAGAGAACCCCCAAAATATTGTCTGGTTGTCCTGAGCTCCTCTCCCATTGCTCACTCACCTTCTGCTCTTGGATCTGGGCTTTCACCACCTTGTACTCGGCAGAGGGAGGTTTCTGGTTGGAGATGAGCTCCTCGGTGTCTGCCAGCCAGCTCAGCAGTGGCTCCAGGGCATCCTGGAACTTCCCGCAGTGCAACAGGGCCTCCTGCAGCTGGGCCACTCGCTGGGCCACCTGCACCCCAAAATCAAAAACAACCCCACTGCAGCGTCAGGCACGGGGAGCCTCAGCTCCCTGCCCGTGATCCCATCCTTCCCCCAGACCCCAAAAAAACCAGGGACAGCCCCTCCCCATGCTCCCACCTTCTTGTTGAGGGTGTTCCAGCGGGTGTTGATTTCTTCCATGTCATGCTCCAGCCCTTGGACATCACAGTTTTTCCCGGCGCTTTGGATGAGTCCCTGGCCAACTCCATTGACTTGTTGTAGCTTTAGCTGGAGGGGATCCACTTGCTCCTTCTGGAATTGCTGTGGGGTGGAAAAGGTGGGAGAGAAAAGGTGAATTTATAAGCTGCGAGCTGCTCTTCCAGCCACTCAGTCTTTCCATGGATACAACAGCCTTTCCTCTCTGGGGAAGATGCAGTAGCCACTTGCACTGATTTTATTGGAATTGTGCAAGTTTGTCTGAACTCCTCCCTTGCCTTGACCTAGTGACACGGATGTCACAGGAATCTGCTGGTTTGGAGCACAACTTGGGGTCAATCCACACCCACCTCTGGTTTTAAATGGGTAAATCCCATTTTTCCTGGGAAAAGCACTGGAGTGAGGTAAAAAGAGAAAACTGAGGAAGAAATGAGAGCATCGGCTCCGACTCGCCATCAGATTGGGAAATAATGCTCCTGGGGAAAAACCCCAAGCAATTCTCACAGTGAAGCTATTGAGAACAGAGACCTGACATCATATGAGTTTTGTTAACCACGAAATTACAGGCAGCAGAGGAGCTCGCTGCATTTCGAAAGACAAAGGCAATAGGCAATTAATGTGCGAGTCGTTTACCACGGATTTGGCACGGTCCTGCCTGGGAATCCTGTGGGGAAAAGCTTTCTAAACCAAAAAAGATTCGATAGGGAAGGGGGAGGAGAGCGAATGAAGCTCCCCATTGTCAGGAGAGGCTGCAGGGAGAATCCTGCTCCTCCGGAGGAGATAAATGCTCTTTATCAGAGCTGGGGATCTGCTGGAACCACGCGCTGCCCGTGCAGTCCTTCCCCAGCAGTCCCAAGGGACGAGCCTGCCCTGTCCCCCACAGCAAACACCCCAAAAACAGGGAGCAGATTGCTGGCTCTGCTCCCCTGGCCCAGCAGCCCATGCAGAGCACGGGTCACCCCGCAGCCCTTGGCCCTGGCACGGCGTTTTCCCGTTGGGAAGCAGAGGGGATGGCAAGCAGCCACCTGCTCCCCGTGCCCAAGAACGCAGGGGCACTGCCTGCACTGAAAAATTCCCACTTGGATGCAAGATCTCCCCCAGCAGAGCAGCAGCTCGTGGAGGACACGGCTCTCTGCGCCCGGCAACCGGAGGAGCACGAAGCAAAACCCCCTAAAAACACCAAAATCCCCCCAAAACACACAGGCACAGCTCCCAGCCGGAGCGAGAGGCACTGCTTTGACTTTCCCTGCCTCGTTTCCAAAGGGAAAAAAAGCTTCTTTTTCCCAGCAGAACTCAGGAACCGGAGGGCAGGGAGGTCCCTCCAGGACACGAGCGAAGGGTGAGCTGGCAGACACTGTCCAGAGCTGTTTGCTCGTGGAGAATTCTGCCACGGTTATAAGAAATAAATGGGGACTTGGAATCACCAGTTCCTGGGCTGTTCTCCTGTTACTGTTTATATATGGAGCTGCTGGGTACAAGAGCCAAACCCACAAAAGGATCAGGCTGATAAGGCCGGCATGCCAGGCTGGTCCGAGCTCTCCATGTTCTGCAAAACAAACTCCAAAGGAGCCAGGCAGGGAGGGAGCCCTGTGGAAAAGCCTGGGTGATCCAACCAGGGGTACCTGCAGCACAGGTATCAGCCAGCCTGAGAGCCCAGAACAGCCTGAGGAGCCTGACAAAAATAATCCCAGCAACAGCCCTGAGGGTGAGCGTGTCCAACACACTTGTTTTCCTTTGCTCATAAAAGATTCCAGTGATTTAGCTCATTAACCTCACTGTGACTCAGCTTGGAAACAAATATTTAATGACTCCCCTTTGCTGTGGAGCAAGGTGGCCTGCCCTGGACAGACATTTTGGGAGAGCAGAAGGACATCTGCTCCACCACACCTCCTCCTCCTCCTCCTCACTCCCAGAAAGGCTTCCCACAGCATCCCCTCTGCTTTCTGCTTCCCTCATCTCCCTTAACCCCTCTGCTGCTGGATTGTGGAATTCCAGGAAGCCTCTCCAGCAATGCCTGGAGCAAGGGGAAGGTTTGTGGGGTCAACAATCAGAGGTGCTGAACCTAAAATAAGGATTCCCCCTCACTGAATTTCAAAAACCAGAAACAACCATGGCAAGGACCCAATGGTTTTTCCCTCACCCAGGTCCCCTCTGGGTGTCCCAGCCCGTGCTCACGTGGACCCCCATGTGAAACCACCTCTCCAAGCCCCTCCACATGCGTATCTCAAAGGGGTGGCGCAGCCCAAAGGATGAGTAATTGCCACCAAATCGGGATTTTTGGTGCTGACTAACTTCTGATGTCTCCTTAGTGATATTCCTCCTGTTCCAGATGGCAGGAAATCAGCGCCGGGCTGTGGGAACTCCAGCACCGAGGTCTCTCCAGGCAAGAGCCACGAGAAACACAAATCCCCAAACACCAGAGGGAATCTGAGCCCCTGCCCAAGCACCTTCTGAGCCTCAGCACCTCAATGCTCACAGAAAAAAAAAAAACTACAGACAGCGATGACTGCACAGGGCAGGAATTGCCTGCACTTAATTCATTTTACAGGTTTCTTTTTCCTGATGTATTTTCTGCTTCAAAGATGGGAACTCCCTGCCAGGAGCCACCGAGGAGGTTTTTTTTCTAAAGTCCGTGATTTCCATCTGAGTGACCACAATGTACTTTAATAAGCCAAAAAAGTGCAAGTCAACATTTCAGGTCATTGAGCAGCGAGAATCTTTTGCCTCCCTTACTTACACAATCACACAATTCCCCCCCCGCCCCCCAAAAAACCCCAATTTTTTTGCCTGCCAAATTCAAGCCGATCTCAGGAGGGAGAAGGCTGCTTGGGAGCCCAGATCGTGCGTTACTGAGTGGGCTCCCACCTCCCACCCATCCCTGGAGTGCAAAATAAAGCGAATTCTGTGCCTGGAGCCCCGGCTGCGGGAGCCTGAGCAACAAATACCTCGTTATCTGGAACGAATCCATCTGGGAGAGCTGGGGGCCCTTCTGCCATGGCAGCAGCACCGAGGGCTCCCTCTGTGCCCGGTGTCCCCTGTTCCTCACTGGGACACAGGGAAGGGGCACCCCCATAGCTGCGGGGATGGGGGGAGCCCCTCAACACGGCCCTGGGGAGGGTTTGTGCCCTGGCTGCTGTGGACAAGGGTGTCCCCAGCGCCCTGCTGGGACCTTCTGGGAGGGGTGACAAGGCACCAGGGGGACCCTGCCAAGCTGCCACCCCTGCTGCAGGCAAGCTGGAAACAGGGTCGTCCTCCAAAGCCACCGCTGCAGCGGGCAGGTGCTCCAGCATGGGCGGCACAAGCGTGATGGCAAAGTCATCTGCGTCCCCCAAGGACACCACCAATGGCACGGGGGCACCACCGAGGTCCCTGGCACCCGAGGAGAGTGGCTCAGCTGCTGGTGGTGGCACGGTGGCGACAGGCACGTCAGCAAAGGGTGGTGGGGCTTCCAGAAGCTCCTCCACCATCAAGGGCATGGCAGCGGTGGCGGCTCCTGCAGGTTCCTCAGCATCCATGGTAGGATCCCCTGTGGCTGGTGGCATCCCCTGGGGCTCCAGGGCAGCCACATCTCCTGCTGAAAGCGGGTGGGCTGGAGCAGAAAGCTCCCCAAAATCCCATGGGATGGCAGGCCCTGCAATGGACAATGGGCCAGCAAGCTCTTCAGGGGCGGCTGGGCTGGCAGGGCACGGGACCTCCCAGCTGGGGGCAAACAACAAGTCCACATCTCCCGGCTGCAGGACGGCTGCTGGTGTCCCCCCACGTGCGACCGTGCCCTCTGCGTGGGCAGCCCCTTCCAGAGACAGGGCACGGCCCAGGGAAACCATTTCCCACGGGAGCTCCTCAGCAGGCACTGGGAATGTTGTCGGAGCCTGGGAGCCTGGCTCTGATGCAGAGCCAGCGTGGAAAGGCAGCAGAGAACCACAGCAAACATCCCCACTCCCTGCTGGACGAGTCCAGCCCTCAGCTCCACTCCCTGATCCCAAATCTGTGGCTTCATCCTCAGAAACCAGTTCTGGGACATCCCAGCTGGCCACCTCAGTCCTTCCAGGCAGGAGGTGATGGGTCCTGAAGGGATCCGTGCCCTCAGCGCCAGCCTGGCTGTGCCCTGGGGGGGACCCCACCTCCTCCATGCCTGGGGGCTGGCAGGGGGACACTGGGCCAGGACAGGGCCCCTCGGGAAGCAAGTCTTGGTTCTCTTCACCCCACCCCTCTGGAGCACTGGGGTACCCCTCTCCCCCCAGCCCAGCAGCTGCACGCGGCCCTGGGTGGGATGTCACCCCAGCAGCCACAAGCTCCGTGCCCATGAGCGCGTCAGGATCAGCCTCCCCCAGCACTGGGGGGCTCTCCAGGAGGGACCCCAGCCCTGCCATGGCCACGGGGCTGGGGGAGGCCCCTCCGTCCGAGTCCGTGGGGGTGACAGCCAGGGTGTCCCTCTCTGAGAAGGGCTCTGTCAAGGGCTCCAGCGTGCTCAGCACCTGGGAGCTGCAGGTGACATCAAAGTCCTCCAGATCTGACACAACAGCAGAGTCTGAGGCGCTGATATCCAAGGGGACCCTGTGCTGACCCCCTTCAACCACCAAGCCAGCCAGTTTGGCCGAATCTGGGTCCAGCCCCTCTGAGTCCACTGGGGACATTTGAATCTCCAGGCAGCTGGGGACAGCTCCATCACCCCCGTCCTCATTCAGGCACTGCTCCTCCAGCTCCAGGAACATCTGCACCGAGTCCGTGTCCGACAGCTCGGGGCCCGTGGGGCTGGTTGGGCGCTCCAAAACCGGAGCAAAGTCCTCAACCCCACATTGCACAGCCACGTCCTCCGTGCAGCATGGGGTGCCACCATCCCCAGGGGACATGCAGGACAGGGAGGTCCCAGGGCTGGGGGCAGAGCCGTCCTCAGGAGCAGTGGATTGTTCCCTTTCTTCAGAAATATCTGCCAAGCAACAGCTCCTCTTCTCCTCTGCCACCAGAACAGCCTTTCCTCTCTCTGACAGCGTCGCCTCCTCCCACTCCTCCATCATCACCCAGCGCTCGTCCTCCTCAAATCTCAGCTCAGACTCCGTTTTCTCCCTGAGATTTGAGGTGATGAGAATATCCAGCCCCGTATCCAGCAGCTCCTCACTAAGGCACGGAGAGAGGTTGACGTTCTCCACCGTAGAGTCCGACTCGGAGGCCTCCAGGGTCTCCTGGTGCCCATCGTTGAAGTTCCCCCTGATGAAATTCTTCCTGGCCCGTGGCCAGGTGGCACTGGGCAGCCGGCGGGCCCTGGCCAGCTCCCTGGCACGGCTGTCACCGGCGCTCAGCAGGGCCTGGCGCTCCTCCCGGGGACCCCCATAGCCATCCACGCTGAACTGCTTGGCCCCCAGAGCCTCTGCCGCGCCAGATGCCTTGGAGACGTGCTCCAAGGTGAGCGACTCGGACATGGGCTCGCCGTGCTCGGGCTGGCCCGGCTGCTCGGCCAGCATGGCGCTGGAATCCCGCTTGTCCCGCAGGGAAGGGTTGGAGGCGCCCGCCTCCGACACCTCGCTGAGAGAAGCCCCCATCCTTTCGGCGAACTCGGTGAAGTTGGGAGGCATGAAGGACTTCCACGAGCGCCGGTTGACGTTCTCCTTCTTCTCGGGGTTCGGCCGCCGCTTTGGCGGAGCCGGCGCCGGCTTGGAGACGTCGCTGCTGAGCTTCAGCTGGTCGAAGATGACGCGCTCGTCCAGCTTCTTGGGTTCTGGTGGCCTGGACTCGAAGACGTTGGCAGCCCCCAGAGTGCCGTTGCTGGATATGGTGCTGCCGTCCCCCTTGCCCAGGGTGCTCTTGGAGAGCTGGTTGAGCTTCGATCCCTGATCGATCTGCTCGTTGATTCTCATGGTGTCGTATATTGACCTCTGGGGCACGTAGCAATCCTCTATATAGCCATCCTCATCCTCGCCCTTCCCCAGGCAAGTGCGGTTCTGCCGTAAACAGTCTGGCCGGCTCAGTGGTTTGCCCATGCTCTCGTCCTTATGGATGAAGGAAACACCCCGGCAACCTTTCGCCCGCCACGGCAGGAAGCATCACACGGCCAGCAGGTCCCAAACCCGCCGCCGGGGCAGCCTCTAATCCCAAAGTGACGCTACGGGGATGGGAAGTCCCGAGCGGCAGTCCCGAGCAGTGAAACAACCCATCTCACCCCCCCCCGGCCCCCTAAAAAACCCCATCCATCAGCGGCTCATCCAAAATCCAACAGCTCCGGTAAAAATATTCCAAGCGGTTCGCGACAGAAACGGCGGAAGAGTTTGAAGCGCTCTTAAATTATCCCGTCCGTCCTTCTTGACTAACAAAGGCACTGCTTGTCCCGGCCGCTGCCGGCTGGCAGGGGCGAGCGGCTCCGCGCGTTTTCTGCCCAGCTCCGAGCGCCGTGCGAGTCCAGCTGGTCCGAATTAGCCTCTCCCCCCGACTCTCGTGTTTTCATTTGAACCGGGCTTGTCAGCGGATATTCGTACAACTTTAAACACAGGAAGTTCTTCATTCGGGGCAAACTCGGAGGTTTCCTGTCTCAAAAACATGATGGCATTGTCGCTGCCGTCACCTCGCCCGGCGCCACCGGCAGTGGCGGAACCCCCAAAATCCAGCGGGTGAGAGCGCGGCGGCGGCGGCACGGCCGCGGGCTCCGGAGGTGGAGGAAGGCTGCTGGGTCTTCGCTTTTTTTTTTTTTTTTTTGCTTTCTCCCCAGGGGAAAAAAAAAAAAAAATTGGCTATAAAACGCATCCAAAAATGGCAAAGGGACGGAGCGGGATGGAATCCCCTGAGTTGCCTGCGGGAGCCGACGGGGGGGACGGGGAGCAGCGGCGGCTTGAGGCGGCTGTTGCCGCTGCTGCTGCTGCTTCTTCTTCTTCCTCCTCTTCTTCCTCCTGCTGCCGGCCCCGCTCGCACTAACTTTCCCGGCGGCCGGTGTCGGGCTGCGGCGGCTCCGCGCCACCGGGCGGCCCGGCCATGGCGGGGCGGGGGGCGGCGGGGCCGGTGCCGGCGGCGATGCGGGGCGGACCGGGGAGGATGGGGATGGGGCCGGGGCGGGCGCGCACACACACACACCCCCACACCCCGGGGCCGCCCTCCCGTTCCCCTTTCCCCGCCGCTCTCTCCCCTTTTGTGCGCGGCTCAGCGGCCGGGCCGGGGGCGGGGGGCTCCGCGCCGCCCCCGCGGGCAGCCCCCGGCCGGCGCGGCGGGATGCATGGCCGCTGCCTTCCTCCTCCTCCTCCTCCTCCTCCTCCTGCTGCTGCTCCCGCTCGTCCTCCCGCTGCCGGCCGCCGCCTCCCGCTCTGCTTCCCGCCGGCGGAACAAAAGGCCGAGCCGCGCAGGCCGCCGCACGCCCCGGCCCCGCCGCCGCCGCCAGCACCGGCTCCCGCGGAGCTCCAGCCCCGGCGGAGGGCGGGGGGACGCGGGGGCGGGCGGGGGGCGGCGCCGCGGGGCGGGGCGGCAGCGCCGGGGCCGCCCCCTCGCCGAGCCCCGCGGGGCCGCCCGCGCCCCCCGCACCGACCCGCGCCCGGCGGCACCGGGATGGGGGAACCGGAGCGCGGCCCGGCCGCGGGGAGCGGGGGGGGATGCTCGGAGGAGGCAGCGCGGGGGTGGCGCCCGCCCGCCCCGCCGGGGATGGCCCCTCCTCCGGGGGGAGGCGGCGGCAGCCCCCGACAAAGAGCAGCAACGCCCTGGCTCGGCGGCGGCTCCGGCTCCGGCTCCCGCCGCCGCCGGGCCCGCTCCCCCTCCGGCCCTTTGTCCGCCGTTCCCCGAGCCGGAGCTGGCGGGGAGGTGGCGACACATCGGGTGTCCCCCTGCTCCTCGCACCCGCCCTCGCACAAAGAGCCGAGTTTCGAATTCAGCGCAGAAACGCACCCGGAACACCCCCAAAGTAGCGATTTTGCCTCCCCCCACCGCTCTGCCAAAAAGCCGCCCGCGACTTGCCACCGTTCCCCTGAACCATTGCAGGCTCTTTTGGTAAAAATCATGATTTTTATAGCCCCGGCTCTTGGGTAGCATCCTGCTCCTCCCATCATCCTGAGTCCTGTCACCCTCTTTTCCTCCCCCAAAACCCTTGGGTTTAGGAGACGGGGAACATTGGAAGTGGGGAGGGAGGCAGCCCGGGTGCGTGAATCACCGCTGCGAAGTGATGCTGAGGGAAGTCACAGACTTGGGAGAGAAAACAGGAGGGTTGGGAACAGCCTCCACGCATCTCCAGGCAACAACCCGCCCCACCAGCCACCCGGCCTGCTACTTTGGGATGAATTATGGCATCGGGATAAAAATACAAGGTGTTTAATACAGAAAAACGTGCAGCATTGCACTCCAAAAGCACCAACACCGCGAGAATCGGAGCTCGGGCTGTGCCTTCTGTGCCACAGCTTCACCAAAAGCCTTCCCACCTGGCCATGGAGAGCCACAGCCAAGGAAGATGAAATCCCGAATATTTTTGGATGCATTGCCATCCTGAAAACGCCGAGGCTTTGCCAAAAAAGTCATGGTGCGGTGTGGTGGGAGCCCAGCTCCCACATCCCCAAGCTCTCAGCCCCTGCATCCCCACGGTCCCGACACCAACCACGGCGTTCCCAAAGCTTTGTTTGGCTTTGGAGAGATGGGAAGGGATGTTTTGTGGAAGGGGAGGGGTCGGAGGAAATTGCCCATTAAACGGCCCGAGGTGCTCCTCGGATGGAGATTTCTGCACAGTGGGAAACCTTTGGAACCCCTTTTTTCCACCATCAAATACAACCAAGGAAAAAAAGCGGGAGGCAGGGAGGGAGTGGGGTCTGGGAGGGGATCCCAGACATTCCCCAAGGAGCTTTTCTGTCCATCCAGGCCATAGAGGGGATCCCAAACATCCCCCAGGGAGCTCTTCTGTCCATCCAGGCCATGGAGGGGATCCCAGACATTCCCCAAGGAGTTTTTCTGTCCATCCAGGCCATGGAGGGGATCCCAAACATCCCCCAGGGAGCTCTTCTGTCCATCCAGGCCATGGAGGGGATCCCAGACATTCCCCAAGGAGTTTTTCTGTCCATCCAGGCCATGGAGGGGATCCCAAACATCCCCCAGGGACCCCCTCTATCCATCCAGGCCATGTCCCCTCCACATCCCCCTGGACATTCATCCCTGCAGCCTCCATCCATCCATCCATCCATCCATCCATCCATCCCCAGCTGCCAACACTGCCCAGAGCGCCCCAACGCCGGGATTTTTCCCCCTTTGGCGGGGGGACACCGCAGCTCCTGGTGGCTGCTATTAATGCAGAGCAGCTGAAACAACAAGAGGACAAACGGAGCCGTGCCAGCATCGGCTGCTCCTCAAGCACCTTGGCCGGGAGCTGCTCCGTTACCGCTCCCGGGGCCCCTCCGCCAGGAATCCCAGGCATCCGGGCTGGGGCGAGGAGGCTTTTTTGTTCCACTGAGAAGGAGGAACGAGCTCTCTCTCTCTCTCTCTCCTCTCTCTGGAGCTGCCCCGTTTCACAGCCAGAAATTCTTTTCCCATTTCCTCACCGAGTCCCGTGCCAGGAGCGAGCCGAGTCTTCCTCAGACACATTCTCCCCTAAAACCAATAATTTCTGAAAGCATTAGAGAATATTGGGCAGGGATGAAAGCCAGTTGGAAAGGCAAAGATCCCGGCCACAGCTCCTGCAGGTTCCTCAAATCGCGGCTTTGAGGCTCCAAGTGTCACCCCAGTGATGGGGACAGGAGCCAAACAGGGCTGGGAATTGCAAGGTCAGGGCTTTGCCTGAGCTTTGTGTCGGTGCAAGGGATGGATGTGGAAGGACATGAAGATCCTGCCTGATTTTTGTCCTTTCTGGTATTTCCAAGTTTCTTCAAGACCCCCGGTTTGGCTTTTGCTCAGTCCCCAAACCACTCCTGTCACCTAACCCAGACCTGGACCCACCCCAGGTCACGTCCTGCAGATAAAACACCCACAGCTAAAACCCACCCAGAGGCTTTCCAAGACCTTCCCCAAGCAGGAACATCCCCATTTGTCTCCTGAACCTGTTGGTTTCAAGCTTTCCTCATATGGCCACCAGCCCTGGCGTGTGGGGACGCGTGCTGTCCCCGTCAGGGGCTGATGCCACCCTGTTTATGGCTGTGCTGCACCCTGCCACCTCTGCCACCACTGTTTACAGGGCACAGCACTCTTTGGAAACCAATGTATTTTTAGCTTTCTTTTAAAGCATCTCAGCACAGGGATCTGTTTTATGTGAGGAGCACAAGAGAGATCAGAGGCAGCTCTAGATCATTTATGAGATCAGGGTGGAACCAAGGGTCTTCTTGGCCCTCAAAGCTTCTCTAAAGTCCACCTCGGTGCCCTTCTGGCCTGGGAGTGCAGGCTGGATGGAGGAGAGCTCCAAGCTTGGCACTATGAGCTTTGTCCCTACAGTTCTTGCTGACCGTGCCATAAAATAGAATATTTTGTGTTGGAAGCGCTGGAAAACTCATCTTGTCCCGCTCCCTGCTCTGGGCAGGACACTTTCCACTAGATCAGCCTGGCTTTGAGGGCTGGGGCAGCCACAGCTTCTCTGGGTAACCTGTTCCCTGTGTCTGCCATCGTGTGGGTCATCACTGTGTCCCCAGATGTGACCCCAAAGTGCCACCCCTGGGCTGGGACACGGTGCCATGCCCAGGGTGGATAACCCCCAGTGCCTCCAGCCCAGCAGAAGGACCGAGGGCGCATTCCACCCTCCCTCAGACGCTGCAATAGAAGCGCAAAGCCAAATCGAGCACACACAAAATCTCCCTTAGAAACGGCGCTTTAGGTTGCGCTGGGATATTTTAGCAGAGGATTCATGTTTTTTAAAGCTTTTGCTGCGTTTGTCAGAAGGTCAGAGAGATTTCTTTCTCTCCCTCTTGCTCTCCTAATTCATTCCTCTCCCCAAATCTCTGTGATTGCCATTCCAGCTCCTGACCCAGGCAGGAGCACTGGGGCCATTCCCACCCGGCTGTGCTGCCCTGGGTGCTCCCTGATCCCTTTGGCTCTCAAACCAACCTCACACCAGGGCTCTGCCACCCCTCAATCCCTCTCCAAAGGCTCCAGCTGCTCGGGATGCAGGGAGCCAGCACATCTTTAAATCGGCCATTTGGAACCTGCTCATTCAGGGCTCTCCTCCACAGGGCTGTGGGAGGAAACCTCAGCAGCCTCTGTGCGGGTCTGCACCTCCACACGGGGAAACTTTTAGGAACAGGTTAAAATCTAAACTCCCAGAGAAACCTCCTGCACTTTGGATGCACAGCTGCAGCGAGTGCTGTGCAAAAAAAAAAAAAAAAAAAATTAAAAAAAATTAAATTTATTTTGCAGGAGCTGCGCTGCAGCGCTCTCCCTGCAAGGCAGCTAATATAGATGTTGGTATAAATAATTCTCCAGAACGAAGCCTGGAGCCCACGTGTTACAGCAGAGCTCAGGCACAGCCCCACAGCACTCAGCGTTCCCATGGAACCCCCAGAACGCCCCAAAACTCCCTGGCAGCAACCTGAGATGGGACTGGGAGACAAAGGCAGAGCCAGGGCCTATGTGGGCAGGAGGTGAAACTGCTGAAATGCCCATTTTTGTCCTCAGCTGCTGCATTTCCCTGCAAACTGAAGCACCCTGGGCATCCCACTGCCCACAAAATGCAGAATCTGCTCCCCAGAGCAAAGGGGCACAGCAGGGAGATGGGGTGAGTAACAAACTGCTCTGAGGCTCTTTAGGAAGTGAGCTAAGTGTGTTATCATCCTGAGAATCCTCTGGATGGGAGACATCTAAACCACTCCTTCAGCAGGAGAACTGGCAATTGTTCTTGAAAAGGCTGCAGTGACTAATCCAAGCCTGAGTCCTTCCCTGCTCAGTGGCCACATTCCCTCCCTTCCCAAGCCTGGTTTGGGTGCTGTGGGTGATGGAAATGTCCCCCAGGATCCCCCTTCCATGGCTGCATCCTGCCAGGACCAGGAGAGGAGCCTGCTTAGACAAAACCCTTCCCATCTCCTCCTCCCTCGGATCCTCAGCTCCCCTGGTCTTATGCAAAGCTGGTATTTTTAGTCTCTCCTGGAAGCGCTGTGAAGTGTCATCACCAGCAGCTAACGAGAGCTCTGGGGAGAGGACATTCCTCTGGCCATGCCCCTCGGCTCAGACCCGCCAGGGCCACCACAGCATCTGCAAGTGGGTGGCTTTGGGAGCTCCTGAAAGGCACCATTTGATCACAGCCCTGATTGTTTCACGGGCAAGGAAAGGAAAGGAAAGGAGGAGGGGAAAAAAAAAGCAAAAAAAAAAAAAGCTACGGTTTGGTCGATCTCAGCAACTCTTGGCTTAATTCACTCTTGTTCTCGGGATCAGGGGAAGCCTCTGCTGACACGTCAAGGTTAAAGCCCACCCGTGGATTGCTGATGAACCAGCACACAGCAGCGTTCTCTTTAGCAAGGAGGAGCTCCTGGGCTACCTCTGCTCTTCCCTCACTGCTGAAATTTATTCCCAAGGAGAGAAGAGGCTGCCAAGGCCACTGGCAGCACAAGGTGGCCAGGTTAGAAATGGGAGCCAGGTTAGAAAGGGGGGCCAGGTTAGAAATGGGAGCCAGGTTAGAAATGGGGGCCAGGTTAGAAATGGGGGCCAGGTTAGAAATGGGGGCCAGGTTAGAAAGGGGAGCCAGGTTAGAAATGGGAACCAGGTTAGAAAGGGGAGCCAGGTTAGAAAGGGGAGCCAGGTTAGAAACGGGGGCCAGGTTAGAAAGGGGAGCCAGGTTAGAAATGGGGGCCAGGTTAGAAAGGGGGGCCAGGTTAGAAATGGGGGCCAGGTTAGAAATGGGGGCCAGGTTAGAAAGGGGGGCCAGGTTAGAAATGAGCCCCACCAGGGCTCTGCAGCTCGGGCCACCCTCCCTTGGTGACAGCCCTGTCACCCAGCACAGCCCCGTGCTTATCACCCCCATTTATCACCCCCTTCCCCAGCGAGGCGAGATGGTGCCTTTAAGGCAGCTTAACAGCTGTCAGAGAGGAGGCATTTCTGCCCGTGCTGCTGATGCTGAAAATACGAGCCAGAGATACTTTAAGTAGGCCTGGAAAGCGTTCAGCCAGGAGACACCGTCACGCAGCCTGTCCCCATGTCCCCACTGCCAGCCCAGGCCCACCCAGCTGCTCCCAGCCCCACGCCTGGCGGGAGCCACACGCATTCCTCCGGGGGCACACAAGGGTTAAAAATACCCCGGGGCACAGCAAGTGGCAGAGAGTCCCTTCCCTGCCACATCCCGTGCTCAGGAACCCACCTCCCCTCGCCCACCTGCCGGGGTTTGGCTGTTTGGTGGGGTGGGGAGGGCCCAAAAAAAGCTCCTGGCCAGCCCATCCCTCCATCAGCAAGGCTGTTTTCCTCTCCCTGTGGTTCGCCCAGTGGGAAATCTCTATTTTCCTATAAAACTAGAGTGGCTTTATCCATGCTCCATCTAAGAAGCCATTACCCAAATCCAGTGGCAACACGGTCTGGAAGCTCCTAGGGTGGGTGCTGGGGCATCACCTGTATGATGCCACCACTTGTCCTGCCTGAGGACCACTCTTGTCCTGCCTAAGGATCACTCTTGTCCTGCTGCCTCCAGAAATCAAGGTTTTTGAGTGTCAGTACCTCGTGCCATCAGCACATGGAGTCGCCCCTGCGCTCCGGTCCCATCCAAAATGGGATGCTGCTTTTCCTCTCTGCTCTCCTCAGGAGGGCTGGAATGAGGTGATCTTTAAGGTCCCTTCCAACCCAAAGCATTCCCTGATCTCCAGGAGAAGCCCTGGCAGAAGCAGAGCTTACAGTCCCAGGGAGAACCACAAAAATCACTGAGGTTGGAAAAGACCCTCAAGATCACCCAACAAAGGAAGGTCACAAAACGCCACAATCATCAAAACTAAATGGGCTAAAATTTCTGGGGAGAAACCCAAACTCTGATCCTCCTGCAAAATATCCTCGGTGAAACACTGCAGGATGATGGATGCAGGATGCTGGGCAGTCCCCATCCCATCCCATCCCATCCCATCCCATCCCATCCCATCCCATCCCTGGCTCTGACATCAATGGCTCATGAGCTCACATCAGTGGCAGCCTCCTCCCCAAAACCTCTCCAAAACCTCAGGCAGTGACACCTGGGACAAACCCAGGGACATTTCTGACATCACCACTGACTCAGCTCCCAGGTGGAAAGGTTGGGGGAAATAAAGAGTCATAAATGAAGAGCTGAGAGAAGCTGACACCCCCAGGCAGGCAGGAAGGGGGGCACAGGAACCTGTGGGCTCCCCAGCCCTGGCCAGCTGCTGCCTTCTCTCAGACAGCACCACTGGAAGGGCCAGATGAGCAATTCTGGTCTGGGCCTCGCTCAGTGCATCACCACTCCCAGGATTTCTCTCCTGATTTTTATTTTTGTATTGAAGCAGACAAAGAGGGTGCTGCAGGCACAACGGCTGTGTGGGCCCTGGCTGACCTGACCTACTCTGAAATAAAGCACTGAGGCTTCAGTTACTGCTGTCTAGGGATTCTCCCTCCCCCTCCCCATCATCCAGCATTAAACCTTTATTGGTGTGACACAGCACCGCCAGAGTTCACTGCATTGAGGAAATCCAGTTTCCAAAAACCTCCCCAAAAACGCCAGGATCACAAAATCCCATCTCCTCCTTCCTCTGCCTTCGCTAAGCCATCACCCACCGAAGGCTGGATGCAGGAGATCCCCTCCTGCACCTTCCTGAGCAACTCCAGTTTCCAAAAACCTCCCCAAAAACACCAGGAGGAGATGCAGGATCCCACAATCCCATCTCTTCCTTCCTCTGCTGCCTTGGCTAAGCACTGAAACCTGGATGTGGGAGACCTTCTCCTGCTCCTCCCTGAGAATTCCAGTTTCCAAAAACCTTCCCAAAAACGTCAGGAGAAGAGGCAGGATCCCAAAATCTCATCTTCTCCCTCTGCTGCCTTGGCTAAGCACTGAAGGCTGAATACTGGAGACCCCCTCCTGCTCCTCCAATTTCCAAAAACCTCCCCAAAAGTGCCAGGAGAAGCGGCAGGATCCCAAAATCCCATCTCCTCCCTCCTCTGCCTTGCCTAAGCCATCACCCACTGAAAGCTGGATGCTGGAGACCCCCTCCTGCTCCTCCCTCCTCTCCGGGGTGGGGTTTAATTAACCCTGGGAGGCAGATTTGGGATAAACAGCCCGGCTGTGCCAGCTGCAGCAGGTCCTGGCTCGCCACATTCCTGCGCCCTGCCCCAGCGCCACCCAGCTCAGCTGTGGTGACAGCAGGAGCCACCAGCCAAGCACAGACACCTCACCAGGTGTCCCTGCACCTGCAGCCACCCCAAAGTGATGGCAGCCTTCGGTTGGGGTCATGTTTGATGTCGTTTTTTTCCCCTTGGGTTTCATTTTGGGGGAAGCGTTCCAAATTCTTGTTTCACGGCCGAGCACGGCTCGGGAGGAACGCAGGGTTGGATCCTGCTCTCATCTTCCTCACGGGGACAAAGTGTCTCCTGGCCATGACACAGCTGAGATTCTTCCTGCAGGAAATGCCCACTTATCCCTGGAAGAGTTCAAGGACAGGGTTTGGAGCAAGCTGGGAGAGTGGAAGGTGTCCCTGCCCCTTCCCACCCAAACCATCCCACGACTCCACGACTGGGGAGGCACCAGCATCCTTCACTCCTGAGCACTGTGAGGCAGAGAGCCCAAAAATCCCTCCCAGCTGACCCAGGGCTGAGCTCCAATGCTGTGAATTTCGTAGGTGAAATGTGACAACCTTAAAGGTTTGTCCAAAAACAACACCGTGAATCAAAGGGGGTCCCAGCTCAGAGCTGCCAACGCCAAGCTTTGAAACCCAAGTTCAAAATCCACTGTGTAAAAGATAAACAAAAGCCAGGCTTAAGCTTGCTTAGCCAGGAGGCCAAGCTACCCCAGCACAGATGTCTCCCCCCAAAACACCCAAGAATTTGATTCCACCAGCTCCATCAGTGGCTGATGGGTTCTCCTTGGCCAGACAGGACAAGCCCATGCCTGGGGCTTTCTGGCACCTCTGCTCCCAGCCAGCAAACCTCACTTCTTCAGCGTGTCAAAGAGTCTGAGCCACTTGCACTGAGCAGCACAAGCTTCATCCCATTAGTTTCACCATTTTCGGGATGAGGATTTCTCACTTAGGGTCTCCCAGCTGATCAGGGGCTGATGATGATGATGGAGACAAAGCAATGCAGAAACTCCCTGTGCCTTCATGTGAGTGACCCCCCTGTCTGATCTGTACCTGGGGAATCATTTCCCTGGGGAATCCTGCTGTTTGCCAAACTGAATCCACAGAGCTGTTACGTTTAGAAACATCTCAACCGTAGCTCATTTGACTCCAGTCATTAAAATTTAATATTAGCGTAAGCTTTGAGAAACCTGAGCTGACAGCAGAGACAGTGGAGGGGGCAGAAGTGCCCCAGCCTGGAAACTCCTACGAGCAGCTCCTGGTGCTGCCTGGCACTTGTCCCTCGTGCTGAAGAGCCCAGCTTGGCCGTGTGAAGCTCAGCACAAAGCTCCTCCTGACTTTCAGCACCTTTTTACACAACACAGGGGCTCCTCAGAGAGGCAGCAATGGAGCCAGAGCCACTTGGGTTAAATTCCTGCTGGAGATCAGGAGTTAAAGATGAGGTTCCTTCGCTCTGACAGCTCTCCATGAGCTAAACCCACGTTGTTTCTTCTGTGGCACAGCTGGATCCGAAGCGATCCGTGGGGATGTCCATATAAGCACAGGCTCCAAACCACAGAAATGCCTTTCAGCTGCACTTGATCTCACCAGAAAACTCAGGGCTCCGTCTGATGACCCCTTAAAGTCTCCTCCACATGGGCTTTCTTAACAATCCTGCCACAACCAACCACTCCCTGCCTGGTTTTCCCTGGTCACACCCTGGATCCTTGTCCTGGCTCCTGATGGCCGTGGGAGCTGCTGAGGATCTGTCCCCAAAATCACATTTTGCTGAAGCAAAAAAAACCCCTCCTGCAAACAAAGCTTCCCCCTGAGCATGATCTGACAGCTGCTTCCCAGCCTCCTGCCTCGGAGGAACCCAGCCAGGAGGAAAACTTACAGCAGGAGAGGGCTCATCCATCCCAAAGCCAGGATTAGTCCCTCTGTGACCTGGGAAAGGGGCTGGGGGGGAGGATACAGAGGAAATGCACAAATGGCAGTTTTCCAAAAGTTAAGGAGGTTGTGGCCTTTTGGGGAAGGAAAAAGGGAAAAGAAAAATACATGGGAAGCTTCAAATGTGAGCTGCTTCCAAAGCCATCCGTTCCCAGCCTCCAACGTTTCTTCTTTATTAAAATCTGGACACAATGAGTCCAGAAGTGCCCACCTTTGTCAGGGCTCTGTTGGCAACTTGCCTGGAGCCCCCGGGGCCATGCCTAATTTGCATCTCATTTACACAGATGTTCATTAAAATTAATGCCTTAAGACATAATATCTGCCTGCATTCGAGCCCTTCTGGACAGACAGAGCGCGACCGCTCGCGGTCACCCCATCCCTCACCCCATCCCTCCCCACAGAGCACTGCCAGCACGAGCAGCTCCTCTGCTCCACCAGGACACTCCGGGCACGCCCCTGGTTTGCAATCCAAGCAGGGCAAGAGTTGTGATGTTGTCTTAGAGAGAGGATTTGTTGGGAAATAAAAGCACGAGGAGCCCCCTGAGCTCCCCATAAAGCACCAGCCAGGGTTTTTTGCACAGCTCTCCCTCCAGTCCCTGCTGATGCCCTTCCACGTGCAGACCAGGATCTGGGACTGTGTCCCCCTTAGGTAGGAGCAGGAGGTGAAGCTTTGCCAAGATCAGCTCCGCAACCTTCGGGATTTGTGCAGAAATCCCCGGGGATGAGCCTTGCACGGAGGGAAAGGAGGAATGAAGGAATGAAGGAATGAAGAAATGAAGGAATGAAGAAATGCTGCTGTAACCACGATTGCTCCATCCTCCCCTCCATCCTCCACTCCTGCTTCTCCCCCATTTTCACTCCCAGCCATTACACAGCAAATCCTTCCCACCACTGCTGCCACTTTCACTTTCCCACCCACAAAGGCCCCAAATGCTCCACACGGCCTCGATATCCAGGGAATGACTCTTGGTAAGGACACCTCAGACCCCCAAACCCCCTTGGCTCAGGTCACCCATGCCTTAAAGGGTCATCCCCAAGGTCACTGAGCTGTGCACCACGTGCAAAGCCCACGGTGGGTTAAGCTGCTCCTGCCCAGTCTGGGTTTTGTCATCATTCCTAATGAGAGCTGGGAATAATCCCATGTTCTGCAGGAAAGGTTCATTGATTTTAAGGGCTAAAACCTCCTTTTTGGATGTATTTGTTCCAAGTGCCTCTGTGGTGTTTTTAATGGTGAATTTAAATCCTCACCATTGATATCAGCTCAAAGCAAACTGCCCAACACAAGCAACACCACCAGGTGAGGTTGAATTTGTCCCATAAATACACTTCAGCTATTTTTTTTTCAGATAGACAAACCCCAAACCAGAAACACCTTGTCCTGGTGAAGGTTCCACAGAGCTGCTCGAGTGGTGGAACGGGATCAATTAGCCATGAGATGAAAAGTAAATGGCTGTAAAAGTGCCTCTCCCTCCCACCCCCCCATTAACACCAGGAAACAAGCAGCCAGATGTAAATCAGCCCAATCATCAACTCCTGAGCACATCAGGAATAAAAGTTTCACAGCAAGAGGATTTCTAAGCCGTGTTAATATAATTAATGGAGTGTAACAGCATGACCCAACATCATGATGCTGTATAGAAATATATCAAACACACTCCAACTCTTCCCTCTCTCAGTGCTTCATGCAAGCTTTGATGGTCTCCTTGCTGGAAATGTGAACAGCCACATAAAACTTCACCTTGGTTTTATTTCCTTGTCTCACAGTTTATATCTGTAGCTCTTTTTGCACCCAAAATGGATGCAATGTGTGACCCAGATGGAGTGAACAACAAACAGAACAGTGGGCCAGGCAGAGCCAGTCCTACAGGATGATCTGATGTGGGCTAGACTCTCAAACGGCGCAAATTCACAGCTCAAGTGGACCCAAACCCCTCCCTTCCTCCCCCAAAATCTAAATGCCACCCACCCCTACCAGCCCACGAGCTGCTGGCACGCCAACACCACACATCACCAGGAGAACGGGGATTTTCCTGCCAATCTCTCAATTTTCCCACACCTTTCCACCACAGACTATCGAGTCCACCAGCAGGATTTCACACCCTCCGGAGCGAGGACGTTTCAGTGCAAACCCACTCACAAACCACAGCAACAAAAACCACGGAGATGCCATGGCTCAAAACCCACCAAAAAAACCCCACAATGCCAAAAAACACTAAAAAAAACCCCCCAAAAAAACCCCAAAAAACAAGGAGTGCAAACCCACTCACAAACCACAGCAACAAAAACCACGGAGACGCCACGGCTTGAAACCCACCAAAAAAAACCCGCAACGCCAAAAAACACTTAAAAAAAAACACCAAAAAAACCCCCAAAAAACCCCTAAAAAACAAGGAGTGCAAACCCACTCACAAACCACAGCAACAAAAACCACAGAGATGCCACGGCTTGAAACCCACCAAAAAAACCCCACAACGCCAAAAAACACTTTAAAAAAAACCAAAAGAACCCCCCAAAAAAACCCAAAAAACCCTCAAAAAAACCCCCCAAAAATAAGGAGTGCAAACCCACTCACAAACCACAGCAACAAAAACCACGGAGACGTCACGGCTTGAAACCCACCAAAAAAAACCCGCAACGCCAAAAAACACTTAAAAAAAAAAATCAAAAACCAAATCATCATGGAATCAAACTTACCTTGAAGTCTGCCAGCTGCTGGTTGATGGTTTCCACCTCTGTGCCCACCACCCACTGCAGGGCCTCGTTCTCCTCGGCCGCCGTGGTCATGAGGCTCAGCTCCTTCAGGCGGCTGTAGAAGTCCTCCACGCGGGACAGCGTGGTCTCCACCTGCTCCTGCCGGTTCCTGCCCCTCTCCGTCAGCTTGCTGCACTGCTTGCTCAGCGTCTCCAGCTCCCTCTTCAGCCCCAGCAGGTCGGGGCTGCCCTCGTCCTCCAGCATTGTCTTGCACTCGCTCTCGGAGGACTCGATGTCGCCTTTCAGCCGGTGCAGCTTGCCCAGGAAGGCGCGGACGTCCTCGGCCTGGGACTGGAGGCTGTCAGAGTCTCTCCCGATGGGGCCCATGCTGTCCAGCTCATCATCCAGGTCTGCCAGCTGCGAGAACATCTCCCTGACCCTGCTGTTGAACTGGCCGATCCCTTCCAGCTTGTTCTCCATCAGAGCGCAGCAATCGTTGACTCTCTGCTTGACGGCCTTGAAGTCCTGCTGAGCCAGCTCAGCCTGGCTGAGGAGCTGGGAGCAGTCAGATCCATCTGGAGCATCTTCTACCAGGCCCTGAGTGAGGTTTTTCAGATAATCCACCTGTGGCTCCAGGGCCTGCAGCACCTCCTGCTGTGCCCTGAGCTTCTCCAAATTCTTGTTGCTGCAGGCTTGCGGCCCCAGGGCGTCGTAGATCTCCAGCTGGTGCTTCGCCCCTTCCAGCTTCTTCTCGATGTTCTTGAAGCTCTCCTGGAACTCCTTGAGCCTCTGGGACATCTCTTCAATGGAGCCAGTCTTGGTTTGCAGCTCTTCTGTGATGGCATCCATCTTGTGGTTGATGGCGGCCTTCTCATCGCGGATGTCATCCTCGTCCGTCTGGGAAGCGTCAGTCAGGATGTCAGCAGCACTGTTGAGCATCTCCAGCAGGGACCTGCGCTTCTCCACGTCACTCAGCATGGCCTTGGACCTCAGGAGAGTGGCCTCCAGCTGCACTGGGTCCAGGGTTACCTCCAGCTCTGCCATCCTCGCCTTGCAGTCCTCCACCCAGGGCAGGAGGTCGTCGGCGTGCCGCTGGTACTTCTGAGCTTTCTGCAAGCAGTCCTTGAGCTTGGAGTGCCTGTCAGCAGCCTGCTTGCTGAGCTCCTCCCAGTGTGTTTTCAGGCCCACCAGCTGGTTCTGCAGAGTGGTCTTCTCCTCCCCAGGCTGGACAGACAGCAGCAAAGACTCTCCCTCGGCCACAATCATCTCGTAGGAGCCGCTGTGTTGGTTGAGGCTCTTCTGGAACTCTTCTTGCTCCTGGATTTGGCTCTGCAGCCTCTCCAGCTTAGCAGAGATGGGTTGGCTCTGGGCTTGCTGGCACCTTTTGTCATCCAGCCAGGTCCTGAGTTCATCAAACATGTGCTGGAACTGCTGGGAGCTGGCGAGCGCTGTCTGCAGCCGGTTCATCCGGTCGGCTGCAACGGCAACGAGATTAGGAGGCGACAATTAAGCTCAAATCAAATAAGCGAGGTGCAATTATTTAAAATCATCTCAGATGCACCAACTGTGTTTTGATTAACAGGAAGGAGCTTTCCATTGCATCACCAGCCCTTTTTTTTTTCCTAACTGATTCATAAATTTCTTAAGTAGTAAGAGGCAGTGGTAATGCAGAAGTCTCGGCCCTCCTGACCAGTCTCTAAATGTAAACTCTGAGAAACCAGAAGATGCATCCCAAGATCAGAGGGTGGCCACTGGGGTTTCTTCCTGCCCCAATCTGAATTTAGGAACCTGGTTTTAGTTCCAAGCATGTGCCACCCTGCTTGGTGAAGTCATGTCAGTAGGGCTAAACACCTCTGCTCCCTCTCCAGCTCAGGTATTGCTGGAGTTGGAACTCTCCCATGCTTGGTGCCACATAAAACACCCAAGAAGCACCCTAAAAAGTGATAAATTATGCTTCCCCTATTATTTTCATAAACCCAGTGGTGGGAGAGCCCTTTGGCAAAGAGCAGGGGTTGTGTTTGACATCCTAACATCTCAAGCAACTCCTCCTCTATCTCACCTGCCAGATCTTCCAGGCCTTTCAGGGGAAGTGCCACCGTCTCCAGACGTTTCCTCAACTCATCCTTGAGGTACTGCTCCCCAATCAGCACGGAGAGGTCATCACAGAGGGTCTGAGCCTCTGAGATCTCCTCCTCCAGCTGCTCCAGGTCCGAGCGGATCTCGCTGGTCTCCTCCAGCTGCTGTTTGACAGCATCAGGCTGGGTGCTGATGGCAGACTGGCTGCTCAGGCGCTGCCCAACAGCCTTCACCTTCTCTGAGAGGCCCTGCAGAAGCTCCTGGTACTGGGTGCTCTTCACTATGGCTTGGTCAATCTGGCTGGAGCGGGAGTTGAGGCGCTCGGTGAGCTCGGACCATTTCTGGTTGACCCCTTGGAGCTCCTCCTGCACCTGGCTGGTGGATGGGGAGACATCCCCAGGCCCAGCCAGGATGCTCTGGGCTGCCTGGTTGAGCTGCTCGTGCTGCTGTTGGCGAGCTTCGAATTCCTTCAGCATAAACTGCAACAGAAATAACATTAAAATGTTTGCATAAAAGTGACAGCTCCGAGTACACACAGTCAAAACAAACCAGACCTCCAGGGGCTTTATGCAGCCCATGGAATCAGCAGGAACAGGCCCTGGGGTGGGACAGCAGTTGGGCTGGGTAGCCCAGGATTTACTGTGACCTTGGGAGTTAAAAAGCTGGGAGGGGTCTGTGACTCCAGGACTTTGCTCTCTCTGTTATTTGTCTTATAATGTAGCATAAACCACTTAGATGAGATGAAAATCTAATTGTCTCCACTGGGGATTTTTTTTTTTTTTTGCTCCATGACGTGGCTGGTTAGAGCCATGTTAGGATTTGGGAGCAGGAGGAATGGAAGGGCCAGGCTGGCAGGCAGAGGGGCAGCATCAGCAAGTCCTGCAGAGCGTCAGCACAGGCCTTGTTTAAAGCAATTTCACTCTCCAAGAGGGGCCAAGTGATTCACTGCTGAGTCAATCCAGCGCAGGAAGGGAGCTCAGCACTGCTCCCTTTCCAAGTTACTCACAGCAGTTTGGGCTCAGAGGGGTTTGGAGGACTTGGAAAAGAAGCCATGAGGTCTCTGAGCACTCAGAGTGCTCACAAGACCAGCACAACCTTTGGGCCTAGCAAGGTTTGGAGGACTTGGAAGAGGAGCCATGAGGTGTCTGTGCACTCAGAGTGCTCACAGACCAGCACAACCTCCAACCTCCCTCCTGGGTGAGATGTTCTCCTCCATCCTGAGCCCACCACCAAGTCACAAACCCCTTCTCACCTGCACCTGCTGCTTCTGAGCGTTCAGCATGTTGGGGTCGATGGAGAGGGGGCCCAGCACGCTCATCATCAGCTCCTTCTCCATCAGCCAGGGCCTCAGCTGGGCCTCAGTGGCCTGGAACGTGGCCAGCTGGGTCGCTGACTCCTCCAGCTTCTGCTGCCGTGCAGCCGTGGCCTGGCTGGCCCTCTCCCACCTGCAATCTGAAGCAGCACCTCTGTTGGTCGTGGCCAAGCTCCTGGCCAGCCCATCCCTCCATTACCAAGGTTGTTTTTCCCTCCCTGTGGTTCTCCCCATGGGAAATCTCTATTTTCCAATAAAACTTTATCCACTCTACATCTAAGAAGCCATCACCCAAATCCAGTGGCTTTCTCCTAGAAGGTCCTGCAAGCTCTTAGGAGAAAACCTTGCAAGCAGGATTTGTGTGCTCTAATCACTGCTGCCATGACCTTGGGTGAGCCATCTCACATCCCTGATAAATGAATATACTCTCATGTGTACCCATCCTCACTCAGAACTCCTGGATGGAGCCAACACATTCCTGCTACTTCAAAAGAAGGAATCTCTGGGCTTCTTTTTGAACACACAGCCTTGTTTAGTCAACACTTAATTACCAAGGGTAGCCTCACTAATGACTGGAATTTTATATCAAGCAGTGAAGCTTTTAATCAAAACAATCAACCTGTGCTGCTGCTAACACATCCCCCCCCCCCCACCTTTTTTTTTTTTTTTAAGGAGGCAATCCTTTAAAAATCCACATCCATCACAGAGATTCCATTAATCACGACAGGGCTCATCTCAGGAACACCTTCCACACCAGACAGCTCAGAGGTAGGTTTGCTGTTTACTGAATTTTAATCAGAAGTGACTCTGCTCTAGCGTGACTTTGGGGTTGCCCCTCACTCCTGAACCTCCTCTAACGTGATGTTTGGTGACAGAAGCCTCATTAATGCTTCAGGCACTTACTCAGGTCTTCCTGCATCTTCTTCCAGTTCGCTGCTTCTGGGGAATCTGGATATTTCTCCAGCAAGCCAGAAAGTGCTTCCTTCACCTTCTGGATCTTCCCAGAATTCTGTTCCAACTCAGCCAGAAATGCCTGGAAAAGAATGATTTGAACTTCCTCAGGCACAGGGCAGGAGAATCAATGAGCAGGAACGAAGCAGCACCTACAAGCTGGAGCTGGATGATTTCTGCTCTTTGCTCCTCAGTTAAATCAATTTTTTAGCACTATTGTGACCTAACTTGGCAGCAAGGGCAGGGAAAGGCTGGGAATTGCTTTCCAGGAGAAATTGCAGTGACTCAGCAGCAAGGGCTCCAAATCATCTCTTTTTCCCCTCAGCCTGACATCAACAGGTCTAAAAGCAAAGGGGAACTTTGGGATGCTGCTCCATGAATCTGCCTGGAATTCACAGAATTCACAGAATCACCAGGTTGGAAATGACCTTCAAGATCATCGAGTCCAACCCAGTCCTGACATCTCAACAAAACCATGGCACCCAGTGCCACATCCAGGCTTTTTTAAACACATCCAGGGATGGTGATGGTGACTCCACCACCTCCCTGGGCAGCCATTCCAGAACTTTATCCCCATTTCTGTAGAAACTTTTTGCTGATATCCAACCTAAATTTCCCTTGGTGCAGCTTGAGGCTGTGTCTGGGAATGCCCTTCCTTAACTCAGGGCAAATTGTGCTAATTTGTGGCTCGTGGCCAATTCTGTGCAATAAAGCCCAATCTCTGGGATCCTCTGGGAGATGCACAGCAGAGGGGTGGAACTGGATGATCTTTAAGGTCCATTTTGTGATTTTATGACCCCAGGAAGTTGGGAAGAGCAATCACCTTGTTGTGCTCAGCCTGCGCTCTCATCGTCTCCGTCTTGGTGGGCGAGGAGGAGGCGTCCAGCTCGGACAGCATCCTTTCCTTGGACTCCAGCCACTTGAGCATGGAGCTGGCCTCCTCCTGCACCTGCTGCATGCTGTCCAGCATGGCTGAGAGCTGCTGCAGGCGCTCCTGCAGGGCTGCACCCAGCGCCTGGTACCGCCGGCTCACGTCCGACACGTCGCACTGGATCTCCGTCAGGTCTGCACCCAAAAAAACCAGCCCTGGGGTCAGCACCACTGCCCCCCATCCTCCCCCTCACACTATCAGGTTCTAACCCAGCCCCAGGCAGCCCACAGAGAGCTGAGATGAGGAGTAAAGAGGCCACGTTCTGCCTGCGGAGCGACGTCGCATCATCCTCACCTCTCCTGCCACGGGGGATTTTCCACTTGTTCCCCCTCTATGCCCTTTGACAGTTTACAAACAAAGCTCTCTGTCGGTGAGCTTGATGCAAGCTGAGCCCCCTTTTCATAAAGCCGCTGCTAATGCAAGGTTAAATAATTTGGCAGCAAGATATGAAGCCATTTTTATGCACCTATTATCTCGTCGAACCGCAGAACTAACAGCAGATAACGGGCAATAATTAAAATTGCTCTTCAAACTGGAGGGGTTGGATGCCGCTACAATCCCACAGAACCAATAAATTTAATTGCAGGCCTTAAAATGATCTCCCATTTATCAGCTCCTAACACCACCTGACGAGGTGTCAGGGTGCTGTCACTCCCCAGGGCTGCTCCTCTCCGTCCTTCAGCCCGACCTCCACCCTCCAATTACAGCAGCTGAGAATCCCCAACCCCTTGCCAAGCTCATTTCCCTTCTGCTGGGCTGCTGGCAGTGCCACACTGAGGTTTGCATTGCCAGGGAATGGAGATGCAGGGATGAAGATGGGACAGGGTGGTGTTGACAGTGAGCTCACCTTTGCAGGTGTGGTATCCGTTCACGCTGCCTCCTGAGCCTCCTGCAGTGGGCAGAGTGGCACCTGGGCAGAGGGGACAGGGACAAGAGGGACAAGAGGGATGAGACGGAAGTGTTAGGGGTGCAGACAGCAAGTGAGGAATGGCTGCTGCATGACAGGGACCACCAAGCACTGACGTGGTGCCTCCACCACCCACCTGCCCAGCACGGGGCAATAATTTGGTTTGGAGCCCCTTTATCTCTCCACTTTGTGCTCCCCTCGTTTTCCTAGAGCTGTTCCTGCCTTTCTGGAGCTTCTGAAGCTTCTGGAGCTGGGCAGCTCTCCCAGCATCCCAACATGAGAGCAGGGATAATGTGGCTCCTGCATGGGCTGGGGGACCACAGGCATCTTGCCTCGCCTGGGAAGCTGCCACCCCAAGCATGATTTTGTGACTTACACCCAATAAAACTGCTGAATGCCTTCCCTGAAGGGATTCATCCCCCCCACATCCTCCTTTTTTATGGGATGAAACTATTCAAAGCTGTCATTTGCCCAGGGATGCACCAGTGTCCCTTCTTTGGACACCAGATGTCACAACCAAAGGCAGAGTGACATTTTCAGGCAGGTCTCTCTTTTCTAACCCCATATTTTAAACCTTTCATGGACATAAGGGGCTGCACCTTTGGTCACCCTCAAGCCTCTCCCCACTTCTCCTGATGGTTTCCCTGAGAACTGCTCATGAACTTAATCCTAACAAACAAATCCAGACCATAAATTCCCATAAATTCCCATCAGTGATGAGAGTCCAGGGACTTGTTCTCACAAGCTGGAAGACATCTTTGAGCTGGCTTCCAAACGAACCAGACATAATTTCATTGCTTCACAGACTTGAAGCCAAAAGGGAGACCAGTAAATCACATCTGACTATCACAGACCCCAAATGTCATCCAGATATGAAACCCAAACGCTGGAGGTCGATTAAAACACTCCAGCCCTCAGGAGGCTGAAGAACATCACCAGGAGAGAGCAGGAGCCACTTCCATGAGCTCCCCAGCTCTACCAGAGTGTGATGTGCGTCCCCACAGCAAACACAGGGCAATTCATTAGGCTACAGTTAATTAGGCCAAGTTAGGATGATGCATTGAAGCAATGAGTGGCAGTGACTCAACCACTGGGCTGAGCCTCACCACACTCAGATCACCACAGGCCCTCTGGATTTGGTTAAAAGGAGGAAATAATCTCATTTTTTGCTGGAGGCAGGCTCAGGGAAGATGCAGTGCTGACAGCAGAGATGTCCTCAGGACTGCTGGCCACCACTCACCTGCCTTGGGAGGGGTGTTGGGGGCCGTGATCTCCACGATCAGGTTCTCCAGGAGGGTCCCTCTGCGGCCAATCTCCTCCACCTGGGGGCCCTTCCCCTTCCATTCCTCCAGGAGATCCTGCTCAAAAGCCAAGTTTGGGGTTGGAGGCCACACTTGCCTGGCCACAGCCCCCTGTCCCCTCTGTGGGGACATCAGCAGCTCGTGGCTGCACTGGGGGAAGTGGTTGTGATAAATCTATTTTTACCAGGGGGGGGGAATCAAACAGCAGAAAAAGCTCTTCCCAGCTAATGGGTCTGCTGAATGAAACCTTCTCCCTCCCACCATTCTGGGGACATCCCTCCTCCCCCTCGCTGCCCTGGGTGCTGTGGGGTGTGAGGGCTGTGGGTGATTCAGCAGAGCTGAGTCAAAGCCCGGCACATCCTGGATTTATCACATCCCTCTCTGTGCTGGAGCACAGCGGGGACCCGGGTGACAGGAGGCCACCTTCCACATCCACCATGGGAAACACTCAGAAAAAACAGCGTGTTCAGGTCTCCCGCTCCTAAATCCTGCCCAGAGCAGGCACAGGGAGTGACAGCAAACCCAAGGAATCTCTCACACTGCTCGCTGCTCTGCACTGGCTGCACGCTGAGACCATCAGCAAGCCTCTGTTTCTTGGGATTTATTTCACATCCCAGCATTTCAAGGCTTTCCCAAGGATTTCAAGGCTCCCACCTGGATCTGCTGCCTGTGCTGCTGCAGCTCCTGGGTGCCCAGGGAGGTCTCAGCAGGTGGAATTTTGCCTTCAGCCTCCCTCAGCCACTTCCTCACGGCACCGACCAGGTTCCGAAACTCGTCCAGTTGCTCCTGGCAGGATGAGGCGTCCTTTTCTCTGGGAGTGAAAAGGTTTTGGAGAGTCAGAGCTCGTGCTCTGCCTTGTAATTACCCCCTCCCGAACGTGGCACGGCTGTGTCCCTAGGAGCCCTTTTTAAATTATTATTATTATTATCAGATGTTGCCAGGGAACAGCACAAAATGGGGTGCACCCAGTGCTGCTGACCCCCTCAAATCCTGGCTGGTGGCACTTTTGGGCACTCCAGTGGTGCCAACAGCCATGAGACTATCATTGCCAGCCTGCCCAGGCTCTTTGTCCTGGGAAAAGTGACATTTTTGGGAAGACAGGGCTCATTCAGGCCCCTGCATCCCTGGGGAGCCCAGGCTGTGCTGCCTCTCCTCCTTGGCCACAGCTCCATCCATCCAGCCCATCCTGGGGGAACAAGGCACTCTCAGGCCCCTCTGGCTCATCCTTGCTGGCCACAGCAGCCCTGAATTTCTGGGGATTATTGAGAGTTTCATCTCCTTTTCCCCACCACCTTCCCTACATCCCACAGTGATTCTGGACACACAGCCAGAGAGGTGTGGACGCTGCTGCTGACCCTGCTCCAGCTCCCTTTTATCCCCATTTCAGGGCACTCCAGGCTGCTCCCCATCCTCCCAGCAGCCAGTAGGACGCCCAGGGCTGGAGCTGGGGAAACGCAGAGCTCCTGCTCCCGCTGCAGCACCAAGAATTTTTCACAACGCCCCCAGCCAAGGCTTTTTTTAAAGCGTCAGCTGGAGCAGAGCTGCCTCAGGATCCTGGCGTGGGAGGAGGGCGGCAGGAAGAGCTGGCTCATGTCCCCCCTTCCTTGGAAAGGAGATCTCCACAGGGAGGGCCTTGCTCTGACCATGAGGCCACCCCCAGGCTCCCCTCCTTGGGACTCACCTGTCTTTTGCCACCTTTTGGAGCTGCAGGAAATCTTTCTTCAGGCTCTGCAGCTTCTCCTGCTGCTGGGAGGAGCTGGGGGTGAAGCCACAGGAGCTCAGCTCCTCAGCCAGGTGCTCCAGGGTGGCCAGGTCCTCCTGGTGCTGCCTCATCTCCGAGTTCAGCTCCTGCCAAGAGCAAAGGGGGGATGCTGGCCACGTTCCCCAGCAGCAGAGGGGGTGGACTGGGCAGTGCCACAGCCTGCTGAGCTCTGTGTGGCACCAGTGCCAAATGTTGGGCACAGCTCGCTGCCACCTGCTCCTCCAGCTCAGCAAATACTTGGAGCAGCTGCAGGGGCAAATCCCACTTTTCCCAGAGCTGGTGACTGGGATGGGATGGGGGGCCCTATAGCAAGCCAAATCAACCCCTGCCACAGCACAGGTGTCTGGTTTTGTGTCATCTTCCAGCATTTCTGAGTGCATGAAGCACCCCCTGTGCCAGGACACTTGTGGGAATCCTGCACAGCTCCACAGCACCCCTGAAAGTCTCCAAGGCAGCACTGAGCAACCTGGTCTAGTGGAAAATGTCCCTGTCCTTGAGAGGGGCCATGGAATGAGATGATCTTTAATGAGATGATCTTTCCAAGCCAAACCATTCCAGGATTAAACACTCCAGCCCTCAGGGGGCTGAAGAACATCACCAGGAGAGAGCAGGAGCCACTTCCATGAGCTCCCAAGCTCTACCAGAGAGTGATGGCTCTGAGACCTCCAAGATCTCTGGCTCTGAAACCTCCAGGGTCTCTGGCTCTAAAACCTCCAAGGTTTCTGGATCTGAAACCTCCAGGGTCTCTGGCTCTAAAACCTCCAGGGTCTGGTCTCTGACTCCAAAACCTCCAAGATCTCTGGCTCTAAGACCTCCAAGGACTCTGTCATTCTTACACTGCCCTCACAGGGATATTTTGCTGTATTAACCCCATGGAGTCTTTAACTGATAAAATCCTGCTGCGTTTGGACTGGATCCTAAAAGACCCATCTGAAAACCAGCCTGGCTCATAGGAAACACCACTCCCCTTTTCCCACAGCTGGGAAAGGATGGATCCTGCCAGCCTGAACCCTCCTCAGACCCCTGGAGCAGGCGGAACTCCTCCCTAGGACCTCACCTGGATGTGCTGGGAGAGGTGAGCGATGTCGTGGTCTGGTTGATTCCCAGATGCCAAAACTCACATCCTGCTCTCCATGAAGAGAGCAGGACCAGCCTGAACCCTGCCAGCCTGAACCCTCCTCAGACCCCTGGTGCAGGCGGAACTCCTCCCCAGGGCCTCACCTGGATGTGCTGGGAGAAGTGAGCGATGTCGTGGCCTGGTTGATTCCCAGATGCCAAAACTCACATCCTGCTCTCCGTGAAGAGAGCAGCACCAGCCTGAACCCTCCTCAGACCCCTGGAGCAGGCGGAACTCCTCCCCAGGGCCTCACCTGGATGTGCTGGGAGAAGTGAGCGATGTCGTGGTCCGGCTGGTTCCCGGACGCCAGCAGCCGCGTCCTGCTCTCCGTGAACTGCTGCAGCTTCTCCCACAGCTGCTCGTACTGCTCCACCTTGGGCAGCAGGCCCTTGAGGGCGTCCTCCCGCTGCTGCTGCTGCTGGCACAGCCTCCCAAAGTGCTCTGTCACCTGGGCCAGCTTGTCCTGCAGCGTGGAGGCCGCGGGGCTGTCGGCGGCCTCGGTGAAGCGCGTCACCATCTCCCTGGTGGCCTCCAGGCAGCTCCTCTGCCTGGCAATGTCCTGCTTCAGCTTCTGTGGGGAGCACACGAGGAGAAAGAGGGGTTTTTAAGGAGGGTTCTTCAGCAGAATTAACTGGGCTCTCCTCAGGAGCAGCAGCAGGTGGTTTGACACAAGCAGAGTTGGGAAAAAATAGTTTTGTATCCCAGTTTTTCCTTCCTTTCTGACATGCCCAGCATGCTCTGCTTTTCCCTGTGTCTGAAATGTTGTTAGCAAAGAAAAAAGGAGATTTTCAGCAAGTCTGTGTCCTTGCACAGTTTACTCAGAGATGCTGGAGCTGTCCCCAGCATCTCTGGGACATTTCCCCATCCTTGGAAATGTCCAAGGCCAGATTGTACAGGGCCCTGAGCAAGCTGGTCCAGTGGAAGGTGTCCCTGCCCATGGCAGGGTGTTGGAATTAGATGGTGCTTAAGGTTCCTTCCAACCCAAACTATCCAGTGATTCTATATAAATAAAATAAAAATAAAATAAAATAAAATAAAATAAAATAAAATAAAATAAAATAAAATAAAATTTAAAATAAATAAAATTAAATTAAATTAAATTAAAATAACATCAAATAAAATTTTAAAAAATTTTAAAAATTTAAAAAATAAAAATAAAATAACATTAAAATAAAATGAAAGTAAAGATAAAAATTCAAATGAAAATTAAAGTAAAATAATATAAAAATAAAATAAAATAAAAGTAAAGATAAAATTCAAATAAAATTCAAATAAAATTAAATTAAATTAAATAAAAATAAAATAAAATAAAATAAAATAAAATAAAATAAAAATAAAATAAAATAAAATAAAATAAAATAAAATAAAATGGTTCTGCTCATATTCATTTTTAGGTGGTTTTTTTGGTGCTTTCAGTACTCAGTTACCCCTGCATGGTGCAGGTGCTGCTCTGGGCTGTTTGGGGTGAGGGAGCCAGCCCAGCCTTACCACACTGGTGGCAAGCGAGTCCTGGATGGAGGCAGAGGTGAGCACAGCTGGCTGATCCTTCTCCAGGCTCTTCTCAATCTCAGCCACGGACTGGAGCAGGCTCTCCAGGCTCTCCTGGACGCTCTGGGACTGGGCAATGGATTTCTGCAGCAGGTCTGAGCGCTCGGACATCTGCTGGGACAGGCTCTGGAAGCGGCTCACGATGGCATCTGCAGGGTTCAGCACAGAGCACACTCAGTGGCACAGAGCTCCAAGGGCTCAGAGAGCAGCCAGGGTCACCTTTGGCTCCCCAAAACTCTCAGTGATGACAAATCCCTGTCCCCAAACTCAGCAGTGAGATGGGGGATGCAACACAAGTGGCCACACCCCTCCCCACATGCAAACCCTGAGGATGCTCTGCTACGTAATTACCCCCAAATTCCCCCAAAAACTGATTTATTTTTGCCCCTTCTGGCTTGTTCCCACTCTCCCCAGCCCTCCCAGCCCTCCCTGGCAGCTGCTTTGCTCTGTACCTGTTGTCTCCTGGATGTGGCCGTGGTCTGGGGCTGGCTCCCCTTGGATGTCCAGCAGGGTCCGAGCTGCTTTCTGCAGCTTCTCCACTGGCACCTGGTGCTCAGCCAGGTCCCCCTGCAGTTGCTGTTTCCACACAAGACAAGCCAAAATCAGAGATGGGTCCCAGGCGGGAATGCCACACTCATGGAGCTTTTACACCCTCTGAGGGATTCTCTGCACTTCATTGCTCAATTGTTAAGAAATGATGGAAAAATCTACCCCCACGCAGAGCTGGATCAGAGGGTTTGGGCTGTCCCAGTTCTCTGGCACCCTCATGGGGGAGGAATGTCCCTCTCTATGTCCCTCTGGCGTGTCTGCAGCCCCTAAGCACCTTTCCCAGAAGTTTGACTCCACCTGACCTGCAGCACAGAACCTGCTACACCTGCAGGTGCATCTTTGCCCTCAACCAGCATAAAAAAACCCCAATGGGTCAAATCTCCCTGCTGCTGACTGCTCAGAGCAGCCAAATTCCCATCCAGGCTCCAGCACTTCCCAGAAAATCCTTCAAATGTACCTTGGTGCTGGCGAGCTGCTTCTGCAGCACGGCCAGATCTGAGGAAACCGTTTCTGAGAGCAGCTTCCCCAGGGCAGCCTCACTCTCCTGCAGCCACGTCCTCAGAGACTCTGCCACCTCCTGGAACTGCTGGTAGTGATCCAGCAAGGTGCTCAGGTGGGAGCCCAGCTTGGAGCACTGCAAGGGAGCAACGAGAGGTGATAAGGATGCACGTAAATGCTGAGCAGCCCGCGGGAGAAGGCACAGGAATCAGCAAGAAAGAAAAAGCAATTAAAAAAAAAAATCAATCTTGCCACAGGCTAAACGAATTACTAGGGGTGACACGCAGACCAACAGCAAGACAAGGGTGTTGCCCAAGCCCTGAAGAAGACAATCCTTGTCCTACAATCTATAAATGTCCTGGCAGCTGGGACTTTGGAGGAAAAGAGCCCCCAGCTCCCAGCCCTTCCCATACCTTGGAGTGCAGCGTGGTGTATCTCTGCGTGGCGTCCTCCAGCTTGCTCTTGACCACACTCCTGGACATCACCAGCTGGGATTCATCGCCCCCAGCATCCCCATCCAGAAACTTCTCCCCCGACATGGTGACGAAGCGCAGGTCACCCTTGTGGGAGATCACATCCTCGGCGAAGCTGCCCTGGCGCCGCAGCAGCTGCCTCAGGGAGGCAGGGTCGCTGTCCCCCTTGTACATGCCCTGCAGCTCCTGCTCTGCCTGCTCCAGCCAGGCCTGGAACTCCCCGTGGTCCTGCAGGAACTTGTGGAGCTCCTCCCTGAGGAGCTGCACCCGTTTGAGCTGCGCCTCGGCGCGCGCCAGCGACGCCGGGTACCGCTCCCGCAGCTGCGCCAGCTGTGCCTGTAGCCTCTCCTGCTCCTGCCCAGCCAGGCTGGGCCCCTGCTTGTCCAGGAAAGCCTGTGCTGCCTGCGTGGCCAGGATGATGTCCTGCTGCTGGGACAGCAGCTCCTGGTGCTGCGCCTGGAAGGTGCAGGGAGAAAGGTGAGCTCGGTGCTGAGGGGCTCTGCTCGCCTCTGCAGGTGTGGCTGGGCCAGCACTGGAAGGGTTAAAGCAAAGAGTGGAGCAGCCTGGTCTAGTGGAAGGTGGGAGTGGATCAGGATGATTTTTTACATCCTTTCCAAGCCAATTATTTTCATGATTCTGTGACAAAGCTCTGCTCGCCTCTGCGTCACCCAGGAGTTGTGGCTGGGCCAGCCCTGGAAGGGTTAAAGGGCAGAGTGGAGCAGCCTGGTCTAGTGGAAGGTGGGAGTGGAACTGGATGATCTTTAAGGTCCTTTCCAAGCCAATTATTTTCACGATTCTGTGACAAAGCATCAGCAGGGTGGGGAAAACTGGGAACGTCCCAGGTTGGGCTACAGGAGTGCAGAGTGAGCCCTTCTGTGGCCATCCTGGGCACCTGCTGGACCCTGGTTACACCTTGTGGGTGGGCACACACCCACCACACATCCTGCATCTCCTGCAGGGCCTGTCTGAGCTTCCCACACGGAGAATCCCATATTTCATACCCATATAACAGCAGGGACAGGGCGTGGGGCAGGAGGCTTTGGGGGGGACAAGGTGTCAGTGCTGACCTTCAGCCTCTCGTAGTGCTCATCCAGGCTCTCAGCAGCACTGTCTGCTCCCACCGTGTGGCCGTCAGGGACATCCCCAGTGCTTTTTGCTGTGCCTGGGCTGGCAGGGTGTGGTCTGTACTCTGGGAGCTCTCCCCTCTGCTCCAGCGACGCCACCCAGCTCAGGAGGGAATCGATCTTATTGCTGTTCTCCTCCAGCTCCTTGGCAGCTTTCACCTGAAAGCACAAGGGCTCCAGATAAGAATGACCCAGTTCTTGCATGTTCAGCAGACTGCTGCACGGGGGAGGGAGACAAAAATCAGCAGAAAGAGGGAAAAAAAAACCAAAAAAAACCCGAGGAGTTTCCCAGCCTCAGCAAATGCCTGAGACACCTCCAGACCCTTTGTGGCTCTCTGGAAGGTGCAGAAAAGCTGTGAAACATCTCAGCCTTGCTGCTACATTGAATTTCTCATCCTCATACACCCCAAAAGGGCTGGGGTGTGATTGGCAATCCACATCCATTAGGGGTCACCCCAAAGGCAGAGTAAGGGACCTTTCCTCCCCCATTCCCTGCACAACCAGCTGCAGCTCCCAAGGCATTTAATGACAGAAATATCTGGGGGAAACCTCACCCGGGGAACACCCAGGAAGGAACCACAAATTGCTCAGTGCTGCATCACCCAGATGGGCCCCCAGGACCTCACAGTCCCCCTCAAGCAAAGCCTGGAGGTTCCACAGCTCCTGGCACGTTACCTTCTCAGTCTCCTGCTGCACTGCAGCACTCACAGCACTCTCCAGCTCCTTCTGGGCCACCTCTGTCCTCTCCTGCAGGGACTGGTACTGCTCCTTGGCACGCTGCAGGTCCTGCTGCAGCGCTGCCAGCTCCCCAGGCTCCAGCTTGGCCTTGTTCTCCTCCAAGAACTGCTCTGTGCTCTTCAGGACACCGGCGAAGGAGGCGGCTCTGCTGTGCATGCTCCTCTGCAGCTCCTGCGCGGGTGAATTCATGAGGCTCTGGGCACTCCTAAAGTGAAACCTCCCCACCTCTGCCCCCCAAAATTTAAGTATCACCAACCTTAACATCGCTCTGCCTCTGCTGGAGGGCGGGCAGGTCCCCCTCTGCTCTCTGCTGCTCTGCCAGGGTGTCCTCAGCCTGGCCCAGCCAGCGGCTCAGCTCGGCCAGGCTCTGTGCCCGGGCTGCCTGCTGCTCCTGCAGCGTCTGTGGGCACAGCAAAGGGGACAGGGGCACAGTCAGGGCCAGCCCTGCACCTCCTCTCACTTGCTGCTGAAAGGCAAGGTGAGGTTACAGCTCCAGGAGGGGAGGATGCAGCACAGAAAACTTTGCGGCTCTCCAGGTGCTCCCTGTCCGGCAGCAGGTGTCACATCCCTGCCGAGCTGGTGGCACTTTTGTCACCATTGGAGGTTTCTCTGTGTTGAGCTGCAAGATGGAGCTGCACTGCTCTCCCAGCAAAACTCAGCCACGAGTTTCTGTGCCTTTCCCGTTCTACTTTACAAACGTTAAAACTGCAGCAGAAACTCACTGAGTGAGAGGCAACAACAGCCTGGGGCAGGCAGCGCCACTGTGGAGCCCCAGACAACCCCAAATAAGGGATTTTTTTAAATGATTTGGGGTTGGAAAGGGAGCCCTGGAGAGGGAAAGTGTTTCTGTGGCTGATCCAGCTCCTCTTTTTGCTGCCAGAGCACAACACAGAAGCGCCTGTTTGAGCAATTGAGCATGATGTGACCTGAGAGTCCCTGTGACACCCCTGTCCCCCTCTGCCAGGGGGGACAAAAGGTTTCTGAGCTTTTCACGGGGCATTTCAGCAAGGTGATGTACAAACTTGTGCCAAACACTGTGCCTGTTTCTCCCAGTCACAAGAGAAAACAACAGAAGCAAATTGAAAGAGCCTTCTTAAGAGCTCTTCAGCTGCAAAGCGAGTTCTTCCTGGGTTAGGATGGGCTCAATCTGAAAAGGCAAAGCACACTGGTTAATACACACACACACACACTCCAGAGAGGACAGGCAAGAGTTACAGAGAGCAATTGTTAATAATAAAAACACATTAATCCTGTCTTGGATGAGAGGATCCATGCAGTGCTGGGTGCTGCTCAGAGATCTGAGGGCTTGTTTGTGCCCTTGCCAGCTGTTTCCAGCAATGCCTGATGTGTGCAGTGGAAACAGGACATTGGGTGCTCCCTACGCAGGGATTTTGGGGGTGATTACAGGGTTTATTCCACCCAGCCCCAAACAATTCCATATCTAGCAGAGAACTGCTGCCCAGACCTCAGCAGGGCTCCACGTTTTGGGAGCAAAGCAACTTTCTGCCTGGTAGGAAGAAGAAAGCCTTTTAGAGGAAGCTCATGAAACAGTGAGAACTCCTGAACTGGGAGTGGCATGCAGGGGAAATCCCAAATTGGAGGTGCTGCTCCTGTGGCTGGGAAGAGCTTCAGCGAGCCGAGGAGGAGATGTCTCACAACCTTCACCTGCTCCGTCTGCTCCGCTTGCTGGAGACAGAGCTGCAGCACCTCCAGCCGTGCTGCCACACGCTCTGACAGGTCCCTGAAGGCTTTCTGCAGCTCATTGAGCAGCCTCAGCAGCTGCCTGCTCTGCTGGGGGGTCAAATCCTGTGCGTGCTCCGAGATGAGGAGCTGGATGTCGAAGGCAGTGGCGTCCAGCTCAGCCTTGGTGTCAGCAAGGGGCTCCTTCAGCTCCTGAATGGGAGAGAAAAAACAGCCAAAATTACCCTAAAATGACCTTAAAAATGATCAGTGCTGTGCTGCACTGCTTCCCATCTGCAGGTGTCACAGGAAATGTATTCCGAAAACACCCAACTCTCCCAAAACTGCACTCAGCATGGAGGTGAGGGTCACAGACATCTCTATGAAAAATCCTTTCCTTAGGATTTTTCCTCCTGAGAAGCTGAGAGGACTCAGGAACAAAATGTAAATAATTTTTATCTGCTGCTGTGGAATGCAACAGGTGCATCTGGGATTGGTGTCATGTGGTTGTTTCTAATTAAGGGCCAATCAAAGTGAGCTGGCTCGGACTCCTCTGTCTGAGACACAAACCTCTGTTATCATTCTTTCTTTTTCTATTCCTAGCCAGCCTTCTGATGAAATCCTTTCTTCTATTCTTTTAGTATAGTTCTAATATAATATTTATGATAAAATAATAAATCAGCCTTCTGAAACATGGAGTCAGATCCTCGTCTCTTTCCTCAGACCTCTGTGAACACTGTCACAGGTGACAGCATCTCACCATAAGGATTTTCCAACTTCCCTCTGCACCAGGCGCTGTTGGCACCTCACCAAGAGGTTTTTTGGCTGTGTGTAGGGCTGCCCTTGGGTCTGAAGGTGACCCAGACCTGGCCACAATGGCTCCATGTGCCACCACCAGCTCTCAAAGCCTTCAATCCCCTGATTTCCATGCCCAAGATGCCACAAGCAAGCTTGGAAATAATCTTTATTGCTAGAAAATGGATTAGGAGACTGGGCTGCACATACAGGTGATGGAGACCAGGGCAGGTGTGATGCAGCAGCTTCCCAGAGGATGCAGCCTGACAGGAATCTCCCCAGGTCACTCAGCCACCACCACACCCCTGCACAGCAGCATTTCAAACAACCAAACCAGGCTGTGTATTAGGGAAATAAATTATTTTAGAGAACACCCAACTGAGCAGCTCCTGCTGCAGCACAAGCTAAGGGCAAAGCCTGGGAGAGAAGCAGGATTAAAAGCTTCTCTTTTAATGTATTTTAATTTTACACTTATATAATATATAAGTGCATAATTATACAAGTTATATACACTTTTAAGTGTATAATATAATATATAATGTATAATTATACAAGTTATATATACTTATACAATTATGCACTTACATATTATATCTTATATCTTATATATCTTATATATTATATCTTATATCTTATATCTTATATATTATATCTTATATCTTATATATTATAGTATAATTATATAAGTGTAATTATACACTTATATAATATATAAGTGTATATATTATAAGTGTATATATTATAATGTGCATTATGGAAATAAATTACTTTAGAGAGAACACCCAACACAGCAGCTCCTGCTGCAGCACAACCAAAGGGCAAACCCTGGGAGAGAAGCAGGATTAAAAGCTTCTCTTTTAATGCATATATATAATTATAAGTGTATATATCATAATGTGTATTACGGAAATAAATGACTTTAGAGAGGACACCCAGCACAGCAGCTCCTGCTGCAGCACAAGCTAAGGGCAAACCCTGGGAGGGAAGCAGGATTAAAAGCTTCTCCTCTGTGCAGAGGGCAGCAAGTTCAGCAGGCTGCAGGATTAGGGGCATTGCCATGGTTACCCTGTAGTGCTGCAGGCAGTGACTCAAGCTGCTGCCATCGGCGGCCTGCTGGAAATCTCTGTCATCCAGTGACTCCCTGGTGCCACAGACCCAGCTCAGCAGCTCCTGCAGCCTGCCCTCCAGAGCCTCGTGCTGCGCCAGGATTTTAGCCTGAAAAGCAGAAATTCGTGGTTTAAAGGAGGAATTTTAGGGAGTTTTTTGGGGCAGCAGGGAGGAATTTTCAGCTCTACCTTTTCAGCTTCTGCTGCCCCACGAAGGTTTTGCAGCCGGGACTGCAGGACCTCGCTTGCAGAGCTCAGAGACTTGTGGAGGTTCTTGGCATCCTTCTCCAAAGCCTTCAGTAACTGCTCAGGGACCTCTTCAGGGGGGTTGGCCACAATCCTCTGCACGGCATCCAGCTCCTGACTCACTGGGAAGCTCAGCTCCTGCAGCTCGGAGCCCAGAGCCTGAGACAAAGACAGCACCACGGGGTGACTTCGCCTCCCTGCTGCCAAAACCCAGCAGGGCTTTTGGAGAGGCAGCTCCAAACACTCAGCCTGGAAAAATTCATCCCCCCACTCCAGCCCTGCTAGGCTGCCAGCACTCTCCTGCCTCTCTCCAAGCTGTAAAATTCCTGTCAGCCAAGCTCAGGCTGTGGCAGGAGGGATGAGGTTTGATATCAAAGCCTGTTAAACCTGAGACAAAGGTTTCTTTCCCCAGGAAGCTGGGGAGAGGGGGGAAAAGCTCTGCCTGACACCAGCCAAGCCTGGCCCAGCCTCTCTCACCTCTGCTTGCTGCCTCAGGTCGTGCAGGGCTGCCAAATTCTGCTCTGCTGGCTGCACACGCTTGATTCTCATCTCGATATCTCGGAGCATGGAGAGATAAGATATCAGCCTCTGGTCGTGCTCCAGACACATCTTCTTGCTGAACTTGATCTGCAGAATCAGACAGGAAATCAAAGCTTCAAACTCAGGCAGAAAAGGAGACAAAAAGTGTTATATAAAATTCTTTTTTTTTTTTTTTTTCCCCCAAAGGAGAAATTTGTTAATAACGTTCCCGCTCGTGGACTCGCCACTTGCCAGCCTTATCTACAAGATTTACTACAGGAGAAATAAAACACATGGTTCTTTTTCCAACATAAGCTTATAAATGGCAAGAGATCTCTTGGTGTTGCAGCAAAAGTGCCAAAAAAAAAAAAAATAATTTTACTTGTTAGTCATTTAGCAGTAATGCTCCAGCAAAAGGAGCCACAACTCAGCCCTGAGTGTTTCCAGTTGTACATCACCAGCTCCTTTGCCAAATCCGCTGCAACATCCACTCCTCCTGCTTCAGCTGCCCTCTGTGCCGAGGATCTCAGACAGATTTAGCACCAAACATCCACAAATAGCTCAGGAAAAAATCGCCTAAATAGCAAAAATATTCACTGACCTGGGCCGGCCTCGTGGACTCCCTCGAGGTTTCCAGCAGCTCCCCCTCCACGATCACAGGTAAGAGCAAACCCGGGCCTGGCTGCTTGCTCCTCTCCTGTGGGGGCTCTTCTTTGGATTTTGGGGGAGCAGGGCCTCCTCCTTGGTCTGCTCTGGGCTCAGCTCTTTGCTCGTGCTGCTCCTCCTCTCCAAGCTCCAGGATTGCGGAGGTTTCCCGAATTTCTGTGGGTTCCTCTGTGATAATTAAGTCATGGGGCAGTTCCTGTGCCACGGTGGCTGCGCTGGGCACATCCTGGGTGGTTTCCACCCTGGTGTCTTCCTGTGCCATCCTTTTCTCCAGACTCAGGACCACCAAGGATTCCACCCTGGTGTCTTCCTGTGCCATCCCTTCCTCCAGACTCAGGCTCCTTTCCTCACGTTTCAGGGCCACCAGGGAATCCTGCCCATCCTTGGTGCCACCTTCCACCACCTCTCGAGCTCCCCCGTGCTCAGGGAGCACCTGATCCTCTCTGGGGGTTTCTTTGTCTTTCCCAGGAATTGTTTCCTTCCCTCTTCCACCCTTGTGCTTGGCTGTGTCTCGTGCCAGCCCAGCAGCAGCCTCGGTGCTGGATTCATGTCCTGGCTCTGGCACCCTGGAGACAAAGCGCTGCTCCTCGCCCTTTTTCCTTGGAATTTCTTGGGGAGCCAGGAAAGGAAGGAGCTGCTTCTCTGCAGGTTTCTCTGGCTGAGCGCTGTCTCCTGGAATGCTGCCCTGCTTCGCTTTCTTCTTCTTGCTTTTCTTTTTCTGGGTAGGTTTTAGCTCGGTTTCACTGGTTTTTTCCTGCTCAACGGCACTTTCTTTGTGAGGGGTTTCTCCTCCTGTGTGTTTGGCAGCTGTTTTCCCTGCAAGCTCATCTCCCACAGGAACACCAAGCTCGGGGGGTTCTGCAGGACCCATCCCTCCCTTATCTGTGCCCACACTGACAGATTCCCTCAGGGCTCCTGGTGTCTCCTGGACCACGCTGGTCACTCCCTCTCCTTGCCCAGAAATCACCACTGCAGCTTCTCCACCTGCCACAGCTCCCTCTGCACTTACAAATTCTCTCTTCCTCCTCCTCTCCTCATCATCCTCCTTGTGAAGCACCTCTGTGCCCTTCTCCAAGCCCTGTCTCTCAACTTTCTCTGTCCCTCCATCCATTTCTTCCCTCAATTCCTTGCCCTGGGCTGCTCTCACTTGGGAGATGCCTTTTGGGATCCCTTTTTCCACAGCCCCTGTCAGCATTGCCTCTTCAGGGAGGGACACTGTCCCCAGCACTGAGGGGAGCTCTGGAGTCACCTCAGCCTTTGCCTGGGGGTGATGAAGGCGGTGATGATGTTCATCTTGGGGATGGACACCACCCTCTGAAGCTTCCTGGGGTTTTAATTCCCTTTCTGTCCGTGCTTTGGGGGATTTCTCAGTGGCTGCAGCTGCACTCTGAGCTGTGTCATAGCTGACAGCTTCAGGGTGAGCTTTGGGCTCAGCACCATCAGATCTGGCAGGGAGGACGACACCCTCCTCTTTTGGAGACAGTTTTTCTATTTTTTCTTGCATTTTTTCTACTCTGAACACCTCAGAGCCAACTTTCTCCTCGGACATTTGCACATCCCGAAGACCAGCAGCTAATTTTTGGCTAATCAGCTCTTTCCCAACATCCTGAGCTGTGTCATAGCTCACAGCTTCAGGGTGAGCTTTGGGCTCAGCACCACCGGACCTGGCAGGGAGGATGACACCCTCCTCTATTTTTTCCTGCGGAAGTTTCATTTTTTCCACTTTGAACACCTCAGAGCCAACTTTCTCCTCGGATATCTGCACATCCTGAAGGCCAGCAGCTAATTTTTGGCTAATCAACCCTTTCCCAACAGCCTCCCTCACAGTCAACCTTTTCCCACCGGGGGCATCCACGATTCCCCCAGCGCTGAGCTGGTTGTTGGCGATGACTTTGGCCATGGCCTCATCCAGCACGCCCTGCTCCACAGCTGCCCTCAGGGACAGCCTCTTGCTCACAGAGCCCTCCACCACGCCTCCACCGTCTGCCTGTGCCTGCAGCAGCCTCAGGGCGGGCAGGGGGTCCACCCTGCCCAGCCTCACCGCCTGGGCACACGGCAGCTTGGTGCCCGTCGCCTCGTCCCTGACGGCCCGCAAGGGATGCACCTCCAGGTACCGCTGGCCGGATTCGACGTCGATTTTGCACTTCTTCAGGAACTCTGAGTAGGGGGTGATCCGGCAGGTCTCGGGGTCTACAAGGCCTTCTCTCATTGCTGAAGATGACAGGGCTTTCTCCGCCACCTGCTGGGGCACCAAGCCCTCCTGCACCGCCTCACTCAGAGCCAGCCGCCGGCCAGAAGCTGGATGGAGGATGCTCCCACTCTCAGCCTGGATTTCCTGCACTTTCCTCTGGAATTCTGCGCTGATGAGCCCCAGTGACACTGCCTGGGGCAAGGGCAGCTTCTCCTTTGTAGCTGGGTGCACAAAGCCCTGCAGGACCACGCTTTCAGCTTTCCTGAGCTCCTTGCACAGGTCTGGACCGATCAAACCGTGTTTCATGGCGTTGTCCACCGACAGCCTCATCCCAGACACGTGGTGGATGATCCCTCCGTCACCAACCTGCTTGGTCAAGAGCTGAAAGGCTTTTTCCTTCTCCAGGAGCCCCTTTTCAACAGACTCTGCCACAGTCAAATGCTGCTTGCTTGCAGGATCCACAATCCCAGTGGTCTCAGCCTGCAAATTAATGAGCTTCTGCCTGGTCACCTCATCAGTGCCTTTCCCCTTGGAAGCCTTCTCCAGCTTGACCAGCTCTGCCTGGCTCGTTGGCTCTATGAGGCCCAGATTTGAAGCCAAAGTCACTGACACCTTCTTGCCACGTTTCAAGTCAACAATGCCCCCAGTGACCACCTGCCCTTCCAGGATCCTCATGGCTGTCTCCTTGTCCAGAAGGCCAACGGCAGCAGCGTCCTTGATGGAGTACACAAAGTTGTTGCCCGGGTCAAGGACACCACTTATGGCTTTGTCAGACGTGAGGACCTTCTGGAGCAGCTCCTCATCCATCAGACCTTCCTCAATCACGTCCTCAGTGGTCAAGGATTCACAGGCCTGAGGGTCAAAGAAGCCACTGAACATCCTCATCCTCTCCATGAGTTTCACAGCCGTGTGGCCAGACACCACCCCAGAGGCCACGGCCTCATCCAGCAGCAGGGTCCTGCCCGTCTGCTCGTGGGTGATGCCACCACTTTGGAGCTGCATCAGGAGCTTTTCCAAAGTGTCCTCTGCTTCCTGCTCCTCATGGGGTGGCAGGGGTGGTTCCTCGATGCCCTCATCACCCAGAACTTCTTCCTGCTCTCCTGTGTCCTCTGCTTCCCGCTCTTCATGGGGTGGCAGGGATGGTCCCTCATCACCCAGAACTTCTTCCCGCTCTCCTTCTTCCACTTTCAGCACAGTTTCCACGTCCTTGCTTTGCCTCTCTGCTGGTGCTGCCTCCCCACGTGGAGGGAGCACAACCTCCTCTCCTCCCAGCACACCATTTTCAACTGTCCCCTCCTTCAGCAAATAAACCTCTCTCACATCTCTCACATCTCCTGCCTCTCCTTCAGGCTCCCTCACACCCTGAGACCCCTCTGCCACCATTTTCAGTCTGTCTCTGCTTTCTGGAACGCCCATTGTAATGCAGATTTCACTTTTCACAACCACTGCCCCACTTTCCAATGCCCTTTTCTGATATTCGGGACCCTCCACTCCATCTGCTGCAGGAGGCTTGGACTCTTCTTCTGCCTCAATCCTCATTTCCTCTGTTCCTCTGGTTAATCCACTACCACTGGGAGGTTCTGGCATCAATAATTTTACCTGATGTTTATCCCTGGTTGTAAAAGTCACCTGTTCTTTTCCAAATTCAGCATCAGTTTCGCTCCTGATGCTCTCCAGCTCAGTGGAAATCTGCTCCTGCTCTTCCACACACAGGAACTCCTCTGCGTCCTCCAAGAGGAGACCTTCAGGTCCCACCACCACCTCCCCATTCTCCAAAGCACTTCTGGGTGGTAGGATCTTCTCACTTTCACCTTTTGAAGGAGCAGATTGAATCTCAAGCTGCTGCAAAGCCAAACCATTGCAAGGTTTGCTTTCAAGAGCTGCCTCTGCCTCCGCAAAGCCTTCCAACACCTGTGCCTCTGTCTCCTCAAAGCCTTCCAACACCTGTGCACAGGATCCATTTTCCTGGCTTTGGATGAGAGCTTTAGTGAGGTTCTTCAACTCTGCATCCACCAGGAGCACCTTCTGGCCATCGCGGATGTTGATGTAGCTGTGGGTCATCAGGTGGAACATCAGCTTTTCATCATCACTCCTCAGCAGAGGTTCCTCCTGACCCGTGGGGCTCCTTCCAGGGGAGCTCTGGCTCCTGCTTGGAGCTCCAGAGAGCTGCACGCTGGCCAGGACATCAGGGATGGCTGTTGACTTCAGCTCCTTCACCACCTCTCTGTCCAGGATGCCCTGCTCCACTGCCCTCTGCCAGGACACCACCTCTGTGGTTTCTGGGATGAAAACAGCCTGCAGGAGCTGCCTCTTGCTCAGAGCCTCCTCCATCAACTCTGTGGAGAGCATCCCCTGCTCCAAAGCATCTGCAACGGGGATGACCTCCCCTGTCTCTGGCCACAGCAGCCCCATGAAGGACCTCAGGGATTCCAGCACCAGCAGTGCAGTCCTTGGAGCCACCAAACCCCTCCTCAGGGCTTCATCCACGCTCAGCCTCTCTCCCGTGGTGGTGTCCACGATCCCACCAGTCTGGAGCTGCCGGATGAGGAGCGTGCAGGCCAAATCCTGCTCAATCAGATGGTGCCTGACAGCCTCATCCACCGTCAGCCTGTGCCCTGTCCTGGGGTCCACAATGCCACCAGCAAAGAGCTGGGCTTCCAGCAGCCTGGTGGTCACCTGCCTGTCTATGAGCCCCTCCTGGAGAGCACGGAAGATGCTGACCTGCCTGCCTGACCTCAGGCTCACCATGCCACCCGCCAGCTGCCTGACTGGGAGCAGCCTCAGCCCGGTCTCGTGGTGGGTGATGCACCTGCCCAGGAGCTCAGGCAGGCTGATCTTCTCAGCAGTGTTGGGGTCAATCAGGTCCTTGCCACATTCCAGGTGAGACAGGAGCCTGGAGTGGAGCTGGGGGGGAAGGAGCCCTTCTTGCACCGCTGTCTCCATGTTGATTCTGCCCTGCTGGAATTTAAAGCCCCCAGTGAGGAGCTCGGCCTCAAGAATCTTCAGCCCAACGCTCTCACTGATCCTGCCCTCTTCCATGGCAGCAGCGACGGGGAGGAGCTGCCTGCCTTCACATCTGATCTCTTCCACCTGCTGGAGGGCATCCTTCAGCTCCTGCAGCACCTGGAACGCCCTGGGATCAATGATGTTTCTTGCCAGGGCTTCCTCCAAGGAGAGTTTCTCACTGGTCTCTGGGACAACTAAGTCAGAGGAGATCACCTGGGCCTCCAGGAGGACCAGGCCTGTGTCCTGATCTATCAGACCTCTCTGCATGGCACCAAACACAGGGAATATTTCTACCGTGCCAAGATCGATCACTCCTGCCACGGCTTCGCTGCCCTGGAACAGAAAGAGAAGGAAAAGAATTAGATCAAAATTCAGCATTTCCAGCACTCATTGCATGAGTTTCAGGGAGGCCTCACTTAAAAAAAAACAAAACAAAACAAAAAAAAATTAAAATCCCCAAACAGGCTAGAAAGTCCTAAAGTGTTTGCAATCTAGTCCATCACCAGGGCAGCACCAAGATGCTTCCAATATCCACCAGCAGCAATGCAGCAAAGCAGCAAGCACCAAAATTTAGAATCATTCCTAATGCTCCACAGAAAAGAGGGCAGGAGACCAACAAGCACAACAAAGCCCTTCGACAACTCCACCTTCAAAAAGCAAAGACAACACAAATCCCACTCATGGGGAAGAAAACCCCCCAGAACCAACCCACTGTGGGGTAAAGAGGAACCTTCCCCAGCACAGCCTCCATGCTGATCCCTGCCATGCTGAGAATCCTGCACTTCCCAAGCAAATCCCAAGTGCCAGGATGGGCGGGGAACACCACAGAGCCCCGTGGCATGGAGCAGCTCCCAGCCATGCATCAGGGCAGGAGCAGCACAGCTCCCCACGGCAGCACCTCCAAGCTGCTCCTCAGACAGGGCCAGGGGAGAAATGGAACAAGCTGGAGGTTCCAGCATGAACAGGGACAAACTGGGACCACACCAGCTACTGTGGTGGTTTTTGGAGGGGCTTTTCTTGCTGCTATCCCCATGGGGAGGGTGATAATTTAGGTGATAAAGTGTCTTTGTTCAAAGGCTCTTTGGACGTTGGGGTTTCTCCCAGTGCCACTGGTTGGGTATAAGGCTGGCCCAAGCACTCCAAGATTTTTGTGGGGATAACAAGGAGGGAATCAGGACTATGGAATGAACTCCTTTTGCATCCCAACACCCTGCTGTGGGGACAGGAGGAACCTTCTGGGACAACCTCAGCTCTCCACCACCATGGCCAGGCCCTGACGTGCAAACTCAGAGACGTGGAAAGACAGAGAAAGAGGGGAAAGGGGGGAAAAACAAAAGAGAAAGATCAAAAAAGGAGATGGATGGGAGTAAAAGGCTTTTACTTACCGACTTGCAGGGTGTGCCTTGAGCAGTTAAAGACAGAGCCTTATGGAGCAGTTCAGCCGTATCACACACAGTGTAAAGCTTGGGGTTAGCGTCCAGCATGCGACTGTTTTGTTTTGCAAAAAGAACCCCACACACAGGTCCGTCCTCTTTCCCTTCTGTGTGTTTTGGTTTTGTTTGTTTAAATCCCAGGGGGGTTAGTTAAACTTGTAAGCAAGGATGTCAGTTAATCTTAAAAACAGTTGACATGAAACACAAACCATACAGGGACACATCATGCTCAATTTAGCGCGCTCTGCTTTGCAATTTTTTTTTTTTTTTTTTTTTTTTGGTCTTTTGTAACTTCTTTCTGACAGTTGGATGTTTCCAGCAAGCAAATGTTAAAGAGTTCTTCATGCTCCCTCTACAGTGAAGCAACAGCTCCGCAGCAGAGCTGCAGGGATGGTTTTGCAGACGGGGATTTGAGGTGAAGCCCCACTGCCGTCTCTTGTTTTGCTGCCTGGCCTTCATCGAGTCTGTGAGTGAGAACTGTTCCAGCCCCAAAGCACCTTCATGCTGTACCAAAACAGCTTGACAAGCCCTGGAGAAGGCTTTTGCTCTAAAATAATTTTCCTGATCAAAAGGGAGGAAAAGGGAAAGGAAAAAAAAAAAAAGCACCCATTCCACAGGGAGGCTGCACCAAATCTGTGATGGCTTAACAAAATGATTTGTTCACCTTTCTGCTGCCAGCACGAGGGCTAAAAGGGCTTGCAATAAAATAAATCATTTCCTGCTCTGAAACACCTGGAATGTGCTGTGAAGTCCAGTTTGGAGCAAGACACTACATTTTTAGGTGAAAGCTGGACAGGAAGATCTCCAAAAAGCAGCTCTGCCACCTTCTCCCCATGAGTGGCTTGAACAGGGCTTCACTCACAGACCTGAGAGCCAAAACCTGCATCTCACAGCCAGATGTGAGCGGGCTGTTGCTTCAGGGTACAGGGAGCCAGCAAGCAAACACACAAAAATATCCACTGACACATGAATATACACTTAGAGAACAGGCACACGTAAATCTGTGAATGACAGCTGGAACAGAGGCAATAAGGATGCGCTCCCAGCCCTCCCTGCAAGGATGGGGCTGGTGGGTGTGAACAGGGAACAGGTCCTGAAGGTCCCCCCGGGTCAGATGAGGGGCTGGATAATGTAATTGCCTTTACAAGGAAGAGAAAAACCCTTGGCCAGACCCTGAGTCCCACCTTCCTGCAGTGGGGCTGAGCCCCCCGAGCTCACAGGACACAGATTCCCTCATGGGGACATTTCCAGGGCAGAATTCCATCTGCCACCCTGCTCACCAAGCACGAGTGAGCCTCGTGCAGGGGGCAGAGCCCTGATGGCAACCAAAGCACAGCTCTCGCAACAGCTCCTGCTTGGCCTCCAGGCACCACCAGATGCTTTGGGTGGCCATGAACAGCAGAAAAGGCTCCTGCAAGAGGCTGCGAGTGGCCAGAGGCCAGAAACACAGCAAAATGAAACCTTTTCCACAGCCTGAGGAGTGGACAGGGCTGAGCAGGGAGCTCAAGCAGTACCTTGTGCTCTGTCTCCTGAGCCAGCTGGCTCTGGAGCTGCTGGAGCTGCTCCGTGGAGTTGCTGCAGAGAGCCTGGTAGGTTTCCTTCAGAGCACCAATCTGAGCAGAAATCTGGTCCTTTTCTGGTTGGGAAAGCCTGCAAAGGGGAAGGGGAAATATCTCAGGGTGCTGCCCAAACCAGCTCCACAGAATTATCACATCCTTCCAAGCACAGGAGAAGGCCAAATCCACCACGAACCCCTTCCTCTCCCTGCCCAGCTCAGCTAAAACCCGCCAGGATAACCAACCTGCATTGTAACAACCAAATCCTCAAATATATGTGTCTGCATCTCAGCTAAAGAGGATTAATATTGCCCCACAGCACAAATGAGTGCACATTTCACAGATCTCATTGCAGACAATAAAGAAGACAACTGTGGTGTGCAGCTCATTGTTTATAACTGGAGTCAGGCACTGGATCCCATGGATCCACAGCTCTAAGGAATCTCATTCCAGCCCCTGTTCTCTCCCTGGTCACACTCACTTGTGGCTGTGTTTTGCCAGGAAGATTTGGGAGGTTTTGATGGCCTCAGAGACCTGCTCCTTCTTTGCAGTCAGCTCCTCATTCAGGGCCTGGAAAAAAAATGTAAAAGCGAAATAAAGCAGCTTAATGCAGCTGTGAAAGAAAGAGCAGACGTTAAACCTCAGGGTCGGGTGCCAGCCCTGCTTTACCTGCTGCTCTGAGATGGATTTCTCGATGTCTCCCAGCTCTCTGCTGCCAGCAGCAGCTGCCCTGCCCTGCACACTCTGCTTCAAGCCCAGGGCCCAGCCCAGGAGCTCCTTCACCTTGTCCACGTGCTCCTGCTTCTCCTCCTCCACCACTTTCTGCAAACAGAGCAGGGAGGAGGAAGACAACCACGTCAAAAGGGAGCTCCAGAGGGGAAGGAAGGGGAGATGCTGCTCCCTCAGCACGGAGCAGCATCCTTGGGGATGTGGGGGATGTGAGGGATGGAGGGGATGTGGGGGATGTGGGGACAGGTCCAGGTGTGCCCCATGGCCTCACCTCCTCCTCCTCCAGGCGCCGCAGAGCGTCGCTGATGTACTTCACGTGCTGGGTGGTCAGAGTCACCAGGGCTGTGTAACGAGTCCTCAAATCCATGAACTGCCAATGGGGAAAAACAGAGCGAAAAACAGAGGGAAAAGGGGGTGCATCAGTCCTGCTGGCAGATCCAGAGTGCCACCCTTCACAGTACATGACATGGATGAGGCACCTCTGGCTCGGGAAGCCCCCAGGGCACCTCTGGCAGAGCTGGGATGGCACCAATGGAATGCAGCCAGTCTGCTGGGGAGGGTGGTGGTGGCGGCCACACAAGGCATGCTGCACGACACTGGAGCGAGGGGACACTCCTGCCACGGACACTGGGGCGGGTGCTGGACTCTCACAGAGAGGGCTGCTGGGATCTCTGATGTATCCACACAGAGCAGACAGGAGCTCGGCTCCCGACAAGGGTCTCATCCCAAAGATGCACACACAGCAACACTGCATGGTGCTCTGGTTTATTTACCTCGAGCAAGGCTGGAGGGCTGAGCCGACCCTGCTGGATTTGACCCAGGGGTTCCCAGGAGTCAAGGTATGGCATACCTGGTGCTTAGGGCACTAAGCCATCCTCTCTGGCTATTGGAAAAAACAGCGAGGGTGGAAACTTTATTTATACAAAAGAGAGTTCAGCAGGAGGGAGCTCATTATCACAGAGGCTGCTGGGTGGTTTTGCTGGGCGTGGAAGAAGCCCCCAAAATGTCCCCCTGCTGAGCTGAGGTGGGTTCCTACCTCCTGGGTGATGGCATCTGAGGAGGAGAGCATCCGCCGGCGCTTCATGGGCGACTTCTGCTGCGACTCCACGAAGGCCCTGTAGGTCATCAGCTGCAGCTCATAGTCCTGGAAAGGAGGGGAGATGTGGAGCCTGTGAGATCTGCAAACTCTGCCAGGGCTGCCCCTGCCCTGCCCTGCCCACCCCAGCCAGGAGCTGTACCTTGACAGCAGCCGAATATTGCTGGGAGAATTTCTGACACTGGTCCAGCTTGGCTTGGTTCTTCTCAATTTCCGCAGCCAAAGCCTTCAAGGGAATTCAAAGCAAAAATGGTTGTCAGAATAGATTGGCTGAGTTGCTGCCCAGAGAAGGTGTGGATGCCCCGACCCTGGAAGTGTTCAGGGTCAGGTTGGAGCAACCTGGGATAGTGGAAGGTGTCCCTGTTCACAACAGGAGGATGGAAACAAGACGATCTTGGAGATCCCTTCCAACCCAATCTTTCTGGGATTCTATGATAGCAGCCACGGGGATGTGAGCAGAATTCTGGTTCACATCCCTGCACTTTTGGTTAAAATCTTTGCACTCTCCAATTTTTCACGCAAGACCTGATCTGCACCTGGAGCCAAGCAGAGCTCCTTCAATTCCCAGACACCCAACTCAAGCCTGCAGCCTCTTCCCTGCTGCTTCTCATATTCCCAAGCTCAGAGAATGACAAGAAGTGACACGGTCAGGGCAGCAAGGAGACATCACGAGCTCCTGCCTCACCGTTTGCTGGCTGAGCTGCTCCGACAGCACCCGGCTGTCCTCAGCCTGGCCGGGCTTCATCAGCTCCTGCTGGGCTGTGATCTCCTCAATCCACTGGATCAGGGCGCTGTGGCACTGCCGGTAATCGCTCAGCACCTCCTGGATGCTCTCCAGCTCCGTGTGGCTGAGAGAAAAACACCACAGGTAAGAGGAGATGGGAGGGTGAAATGCCACCAGGGTGAAATCCCAGCCAGAAGAATTTCCCCTGCACCAAGGCTGACCCAAGGGTGAGGGTAAAGGTGGGAGAAGAGGAAGGAGGTTTCTCACCGGGTCTCGATTTGGGCGCAGACGCGCTGCCAGCGGTCCCACAGCTGGCTGCCCTTCTCCTGGAAGCGCTCCAGGTCGATGCTGCGCTCCTGCCTCAGCCTGAACAGCTGCTCCCCCACCTCCTTTGCCCTCGCCATCTCCTCCTCCAGCCTGGAGAACACGGAGCCCTTGTCCTTCACCTCGCCGAGCCATTGCTGCAGAAGGAGACAGCACCGGGTCAGTGTCACCGAAAGCAGAAGGGACCAAGGCAGGGATGTCCTGCCAGACAAAGGTGACACAGCTGGGAAGGGGTTAATGGGTTTATTTTCCCCTTCTCCTTAAGCTGCAAAGGACGGGGAGGTGTAGAACGAAGGGGAACATGCTCCCAGGTCAGATTGCAGACAAAGCACAAGCCACAGCAGCTCCTGTACACTCACAAAGCAATCAGGGCTCTCACATCAGCAGCACAAAACCCTCTAAAAATGTACCAAGGCAAGAAAAACGTCCCACAGTCCAAATTCAGCAGACAAAAGGAGAGGACACTGCTCCTAGTCCTAAACACATTCATATTTTTAACCCTACCAACCCTCTCCACCCCCATCCTATTTCCACTCGTATCCAACAACCTCAAGAACACCCCCAACACAATTACAGTCAAAACCTTCTTCATCACCAACCTGCAGGGCTGTCCTGTGGGTGTGAATGGCTGCCAGGTCAGCAGGAACAGCCTCCTCCTGGCTCAGCTTCACCTCGTAGCCCTTGACCAGGGATTCTGCTCCTTGGGTGCTGCGGATAATGATGTCAACCGTCTTCAACCTGGTGAAATCAAACAGAGCACAGTGACATCCCAGGCGTGGCACAGATCTGGAGGGGGATGGATTCAGTTACACCCACCACAAGGTGTGTTGGAGGGACACAATAAGACCTTTAGTGAACAGGGAACACTCAAAAGGGTGTTTGGGAACAGAGGCACATCCCAACTCACTTTTCCAGGTAGATGGAAGACAGCCCGTGTGTCTGCTCCATCTTGTTCACCACCAGGTGCAGCTCTGAGCGCAGCTGGGGCGTGCTGGGCCCTGCAGGAGCTTTGTCCAGGAAGCTGTAGCACCTCTCAGACACAACCCTGAGCTCTGACTGCAGCTGCTGCAGATCCTCCTGCGTGCGCTGCAGGGGGAGGGAGAGACAATGTGAAAGGAGAGACCAAACTGGCAGGGAAAAAGGCAGGGGAAAAGGGAAACAGGCAGGGAAAAAGGCAGGGGAAAAGGGAAGGAAAAGAGAGGGAAAAGGAAGGGGAAAAGGAAGGGAAAAGGAAGGGGAAAAGGAAGGGGGAAAGACGGGGAAAAGACGGGGAAAAGATGGGGAAAAGACGGGGAAAAGACGGGGAAACAGGCAGGGAAAAAGGCAGGGAAAAAGGCAGGGGAAAAGGCAGGGGAAAAGGGAAAAAAGCAGGGAAACAGGCAGGGAAAAAGAGAAAAAGGCAGGGGAAAAAAGGCAGGGGAAAAAGGCAGCAGAAAAAAGGGGGGAAACAGGCAGGGAAAGAAAAAAGGCAGGGGAAAAAAAGGCAGGAAAAAAAAGTCAGGAAAAAAAAAAGGGCAGAAAAAAAAAAAAAGGCAGGGGAAAAAGGCAGGATTGCCCTTGGCAAAGCAGCTGGTAGGAAATGAAGCAGGCTGCCCACCTGCTGAGCTTCCCTGCTGCCTTCTGCACGGCGAGATTCCCTCAGACCCCAAAATTCCCTCAAACCCCGAGATTCCCTCGCCCACGCAGAGGAGCCACAGCTGTTTTTGGGCCTGACCTCCTGCTCTGCAATGCGCAGGGTGTTCTCCTGGATGGTGTCACCGTCTGCCCGGGCGCTGCTCGGGGCCTGGATGCGGCTCACGAGCCGCTGCTCGCACTCCTCCAGCCGCAGGCGGATGTTCCTCAGCTCCGACAGGTACGTCCTGGCCACGGTCTCATCCTTGTCCTCTGCAAGGCAGAGACACACAGAACAGCAGCTCAAGCACCACTGGTCAGGAGCTGGCCCAAACGGGACCTGCTGGAATGCCTGGAGCCTCTGAGCATCTCTGCTCAGATGGAAAACACCTCAACGAGACACCTCCATCTCTGAGCTCAGAAAGGAAGGTGTTTGGAATGTTTTCCATTGAGGAAAACACCTCAGTGGAATCATTAAATCAACACCTTAATTACATCACTAAATCATCTCCTTCTGGAAATGAGTCCAGCCACAGGACCGGAGTCCTCGCTCCTGGTGGCACTCATGGTGTCACAAGTGCCACCACCATGTGTATTCTCCCAAAGACCAACTGCACGAAGAGCTCCTAGCTTGGAATGCATCCCCTCTGCCAACACTACAAGGGGAAGAAGATTCAGTGTCACAGACATCTTTTACGGAAAATCCTTTCCTTAGGATTTTTCCTCCTGAGAAGCTGAAAGGCCTCAGGAAGAAAATGCAAACAATGATTATCTGCTGCTGTGGAATGCAACAGGTGCATCTGGGATTGGTCTTGTTGTTTCTAATTAATGGCCAATCACAGTCAGCTGGCTCAGAGTCTGTCTGAGCCACAAACCTTTGTTATCATTCCTTCTTTTTCTATTCTTAGCCAGCCTTCTGATGAAATCCTTTCTTCTATTCTTTTAGTATAGTTTTTTTAATATAATATATATCATAAAATAATAAATCAGCCTTCTGAAACATGGAGTCAGATCCTCGTCTCTTCCCTCACCCTCAGACCCCTGTGAACACGGCCACAACTCAGCAGCTCAGCTGAAGCTGCAAAGCCAAGGCCTCTCTGCAGGAGCAGCGCTGGACAAAGGCCGAACACTCGCACGGATAGATGCAGGAATAACGAGAGCAGCTGCTCACACCATCAACCAGCTAGCTCAGGGAAAGGAGAACGCGTAGCCAGGCCATAAACCCTTTGTTTATGAGCTCCCACAGCTCCTGGCTGAAGCAGCAGGCCCTTTGGGGCTCACCGTTCTCCATGGACTCCAGCAGCTGCCGGATGTGTTCCTTGGAGGACTCCACTTCCTCCTGCAGGCGCAGCCGGTCCGACACGGAGAACAGCTCTGAGTCGCGGCTGTCCTGCAGGAAATCCTCGTAGTGGCCCTGCAGGCTCTTCAGGGCTTGCTGACACTCCCCCTGAGCCAAGGATCTCAGCTGTGAGAGGAAAAAGAGGCACGTCCAAACACCAGGAAACAACGTCCTGAGCACCAACTGAGCCGCCTTCATCTGCCCAAGGGGTATTTCCAGAGGGGGAGAGGTAAATCCTCTGTGCCTCCCCCCAAGCTGTGCTCACTCCCTGATGAAATGCTCAATCCACAGTCTCTCAGCAGCAGCAAACTCCTGATGCCCTTTTTATTGGGAAAAGCTGCAATCATTTTGCACAGCATCCCCAAACTTTGGTTTTCAAGGTGTGAATTGTTCCTCTTTTCCCCATAGCTGTAAACTGCCACCCTTTTCATGGTGTGCACTGTTCCAGGTGTAAAGACCCTTGCTTTCTCCACTCCCTGGTTTTCCCCCTCTCTTTGGCCACACAAGAGAGCAGCACAAACCCCAGAAGCAGGCAGGGAAGTTCCTCTGTACCTTTTCCATGCTGAAGCTCTGCACCAGGGCTATGTCCTTCCTCAGGTAGTTCCAGGAGATGAGGCTCTTGGTGTTCATGTGCAGCTGGTGCCAGAGAGCCATCACCTTCTGGTACAGCTGCTCCACCCTGCAAGGGGAAAGGAGCAGCTCCATCAGCCCAGCAAACCCAGCTCTGACCCTGTGAATCCTCCAGCCATCCCTGGCAGACTGCAGCCCATCAGCCCAGTGACCCCACTGTGGCACCACACAGGGAGTGATGCTCCTGCTGCTCAGTGCCAGAGATCCCTCAGGGGATCCTTCCTCCCAAATTGTCATTTTTTTCATTTTGCAAGCTACAGCAGCAGTCTCTGCAATGGAGTTTGCAGCTGTAGAAGCATGAGGGATTCCTTTCCTCACCACAAACCACCTTCACACCTCCATCCCCACCCCAAATCTGTTCCTCCCAAGCCACCATCCCTGTCACCAAGTTACCTGTTGGCCATCTCAATGGCCTCTTTGTTGGGTGGGGGGATCAGGAAGCAGACAGAAGGCACCATGGCCTCGTTCCCTGTGGGGCTGATCACCTTCCACTTGGTCCTCTGGGAATTGTCCTCCAGGACACACTCGTCGTTCCTGCAGATGGTGATCTGCAACAGCGCCAGCGCCCATCAGAAACCAGCAGCAGGGCTGTGCACGCCTGTCCCTGCTGCCAGCCCCTGTCCTGGGGCCGAGCCAGCCCCCAGAAATGCACAGATGGATGTGTTTTAATGGGGCAGCAGCCTGGGGTGGTGCCAGGCAGTGCGGCACGCTCGTGCCGGGACGGGAAGGGACAGGGGAGTCACAGGGAGGAGCTGGCTGCCACCCACGGGCTTGTTTGGCTCAGCATGATGAAGCCCATCCTCCTTGGAAGGGGAAAGGACTCCAGCTCCTGCCCAGAATAAATCTGAGACGTGGAAATGTGCTCCAGGAAAAACATCCCTGCCGTTTCCCTCCGCCTGCCTTCCCACTCCTGCTTCCCATTGACAGATCCTACAGCGTTCATCCCAAACCACCCCAGTGCCACTGCCTTGTCCCTGCTTTCCCTTCCCAAGTGCCAGCAGCACCCTGGCAGCCCTCACCTCGATCTGCCTGTAGTCACAGACAGCCTTGATGGGGATGGTGCTCTTCACGGCGTGCTCTGGGTTCCTGGGCCGGAGCTGGACGATACTCTTGGAGCGTCCCACCAGGCTGGCCACGGAGCTCTTGGACTGGATCAGCTGCTCCTTCTCATCCTGGCAGGGACAAGGAGCATGGAATGCTCAAGGAGGGTCTGTGCCAGGCTGCTCAGCTCGCCCCCCACCCCAGTGCTGGCCTGCAAGGGCTGAGCAAACACCTCAGGAGGCTCCGGAGGTGGGAAGAGGGCTCAGGAGATGGGATGGGGCATCACTGCTACTCCCACTGCCCTGCAAAGCCACATGCACGCCTCTGCCTCTCTGGCTGGTAGGACAAAGGAAATGTTTTCTTTCAAAAGGGCAAAAAATAAGAGAACACAACATCCACCAAAACAGAGTCGCAGGAGCTGAGAGGGGCTGAGAGCAGGACAATGCCCAGCCCAAAGCTGGGGATGTTTGGCTGCCTGCAGGAGAGCCCAGGGAAGCATGCTCCCTCTCTAAAGCAAAGGATGAAAAGGTGTTTAAACCAATGGCTGGAATGGGAGATGATGAATTATGGGGATCAGACATCTCAGGAGAAAGGGCTCAGGGTGGAGCAATCGCACAGGCCTCTGGCTTTGGGGACAAATCTGCCAGATGCAGGAAATTCTATTCCTACAAATCCCTGCTGGGTGTGGTGATGGCACCAACCAGGAGGGGAATGGTGGCAAAGCTCCCCTGGAACAGCCTCTGGGGACATGTGCAGATCACAACACTGGCAGCTCGTGTGAGTAGTGACAGCTCAGCCCCTGCTGGCTGTGGCAAAGGTTTCAAAAAAAAAAGGATCCCAGAAAAGGTTCTCCCTCATGCTTGGTACTCTGGGGTTGGTTAGTGCGCTAAGACAGTGGAGGAGAACTTAATGGTTAAAAAAAAAAAAAAATGAAATTAAATAAAATTTAAATAAAACAATAAATGATTGAATAAACTACCTGTGCCTGTCCCAGGGAGCATGATTGGAAGAAATACAACTTTAACTTATTAGGTAAGAAAGAGTAATATAGCTGAGCTCAGGGCAGCTGCCCCAGCCCTGGGTTTGTGGCCACTCTCTGGCTGCCCAGAACAGCCTCTCCCACCCCAGGTGTGCCAGGGCTCCCAAACACAGACCCTGGCTGCTCCAGGTCCTGGCAGCACCAGAGACAGGCCAGGAGAACCCTGAGAGAGGATGGGGGAGCCCCCAGTGCTGATGCACCCATCACCCCCAGTTAGGGCACCCCAGAGCCACTGGGGACACCTTGCTGTGCCCTTCTTGGTGACCACCTGCCTCCACACTGTCCTTGTCACCTCCTGACCCTGCCACCACAGCTCAGCACTTCAACCACAGCCCACAGCCTGGCCCTGCTGATGCTTTGCTCCTTGGGGGTCGTTTTCAGGTTGTTTCTTTTCAGGCCAAATCAGGCAAAAAGGTGATAGTGCCATGGCCTGGGCTCTGCTCTGCTCAGCTAAGCCGGGCCACGTGCTCAGAGATCAGCCCCTGGCACAGCCAGGCTGCCCTGGCTCTCCCCCCATGCAGCAGCATGGATTAGCACAGGATTTGGGCTGGATAAAGAGCAGGCATTGCTCCACCAGCTCCAAAGCAGAACCAGGAGCATCCTAAAGGCTCATTTGTCAGCAGGACTTGAGCAGGATGGGCATGGCTGGGGCAGGAGCAGCTCAGGTTGTGATCTTGCACAGCCTGCTCCTCACCCTGAGGACACAGAGAGGGCAGATGGTGCCTCTGAGTGACAGTGACCAACTCCAGCAGCACCACACAGCTGTGGCCAGCACAGCCTGCAGCTCCTTCAGCAGCTCCAAGGGCAAGCAAATCACTGCTTGAGGTGGAACACAAACCAAAGGAACACTGTCGCGAACAACTTTTATGAAAAATCCTTTCCTTAGGATTTTTCCTCCTGAGAAGCTGAGAAGCCTCAGGAACAAAATGTAAACATTGATTATCTGCTGCTGTGGAATGCAACAGGTAGATCTGTGATTAGCGATCTCGGACACAGAGCCTGAGCCACAAACCTTTGTTATCATTCTTTCCCATCCTACTCTTAGCCAGCCTTCTGATGAGAACCTTTTCTTCTATTCTTTTAGCATAGCTTTAATGTAATATTTATCATAAAACAATAAATCAAGCCTTCTGAAACATGGAGTCAGATCCTCGTCTCTTCCCTCACCCAAGAACCCCATCACAGAACACAAACCACATCCCACCAAACTGTGGGGATAAAGAGCTCAGTTCTCCTTGGGGAGCAAAGAGGTGTCCCTGTGGAGCAGAGCAGGGTGCTGGGGTGTCAGAGGACCCACCATGGAGTCCTGCAGCAGGTCCTCCAGCCGTGTCAGGCTCGTGTTGTGGTCGCAGGAATATTTCCTTTTGATGGAGTCCTGCAGGTTGCGCAGGTACGTCTCCGACTCCCGGGCGTCGCTGAAGAACTGCCAAGGCAAAAAGGGTCACAGGGAACCTGGATAAATCCCCTGGAGACAGGCACGGAGCACCCCAAAGGCTCAGCCAGCAGCTCCTGACACTGCTCTGGCTTTAGGGCTGCAAGGGCAGGATCATCCCAGGTGGATGAGCAGAACTACAGGGAATTGTTGATCCCTTTTTCCCCTGGAAATGCCCAGGGAGCAGCTAACAGATATTCCAGAGGAAAAAAATCCCTTCTTCCCACTCCATCAAGGACAACAGCAGAGTGAGGAGCTCATGGAGTGGGATTCATGGGATGGGATTGAGGGAATTTGGGCCCAAATACCTGGAAATAGGCGGCGTTCTCCTTGACGTGCTGCTCCACGCACAGGCATAGCTGCTTGATCCACTGCCACTGGGTGTGCACAGCAGCACTGTAGGCCTGTGGAAAACACAGAAAAAGGCACTGGAATAGGGAATTCACAGCCAGGAGGGGCACAGCAAGGACACAGGAGCCTGAGGGAAGGACAGAAATGACCAAAATCTGGCTGCAGACAGGAGGGTTTGGACACAGGAGATGGCAGACCCTGCCTCAGTGTCCCCATGTCACCCACAGTGCCAGAGGCAGGAACAGTTTTGCTTTTACCCCATGGAAAAGGTTCCCACAGCCCTTTGCTTCACCACCACGGTGTCCCTGGAAGCCAAGGCCATTCCCTGCATCACCTCTCTGTGGGAAAGGCTCATTCTCTTGATTTGAGGTGGCGATTATTCGGGAATGGCCACTTTCCAAAATTCAAAAGCTCCACCACTGCACTGATGTCCTGCCACCACAAAACACCTCATCAGGCACTGTGGGGTGAGGCAGTGAGTCTTTTAATCCCACCTGAGGTGATTTGACGCTTGGGAGCCCCACAGCTCCTGCTCACCTCCACGGTTTGCTTGGCAGGGTGGTTCTCCAGGGAGAGCAGCTCAGCCGTGTCCTGGAGGGAACGGAAGATGTCCTGCTTCTCTTCCAGCTCTGCTGTCAGCTCCTGCAGGAGGGAAAGCCCAAATCTCAGCTCTGGGACCTCAGTCAGACCATGTGTTCAACTAACACAGCGTGGAAGTTCTAAAGGAGGTACCAGTGGATGCCAGGGAACCCAGCATGGCACCACAGCCCCATTCCCAACAGGAATCTGCCTCCAGTGTGCCAAGCAGGCACTGGAAACCTGCCCAGGGACCTCTTCAGCTTCACACAGTGATTGTGGAAAGATGGGAATTTGTTTACACTGCTGTAAAGAGGAATCAATTTTCCTCTTTGGCTCAGACTCACCCCCCTCGCCCCCGCTAGTTCAAGACGTCTTGAGCTCTAAAATGATGCTAAAAATACATCTTTTGATGCCTTTTTGACTGCAATTCAACTGAACACACACATTCATTTCACTTTCTGCTCTGGGGAGAGCTTCCATCAGCTCTGTTCAGGCACAACAAGCTCGGGTAGCTGGGAGGGAGCATCCAGCCTCAGGATTTTGGGTCTGTCGGGAGCTGAGGGCTCCACAGAGGACCAAAAGCAGCACCTGCCCTCCCAGCACTCACCGAGAAGTAATTCTTCTTGGCTGCAATGTTGGGGTTGTTGTCACTCCAGTCGTAGGCCAGTTCCTCCTCCTCCTTCTCATTCAGCCAGATCAGCTCAGCTGTGGCCCTGGACACGAATCCGTGCAGGCTCTGCAGGTGCCTCAGCCTGAAGCTCGAGGTTTCCTGGACACCAAGAATGGGTTATTATTCCTCCTGATGCTTTTTTTCCCCTCTCCCCAGCCTTGGAGCAGGGAGGGCCCTCAGGCTCACCATCAGTTTGCAGTACTGAGTCTCCAGCTTGCCCAGTGTCTCTGTGTAGCTGGCGCGGAAATTCGGAGACATTTTGCCCTGAAGGATGAGAAATGTTCTTGTTACCCTTCAGAGGACAGCATCACTCAAAATCCCATCCCCAAATCTTTCTCCACAGCTCTGCGTGAGGAAGGGGAGGGTGGAGAGGATGGCTCAGGGCAGCACTGCATCAACTCAGAAGCTCCATCCTTCAAAATCCTCTCTGTGCCTGGAAAGTGACCCACAAGAGCTGATCCCAATGCCCTCATTTCCCATGCCTGCTGTCCCCCACCATACCTCATACACCCTGGCCTCCTTCACACTGGATCCCAGGTCCTCCACGCTGGCATGGATGTGCCTCTGGGTCTCCAGCTGGGATTCCACACTGGGCAGGTCAGTGCCCCACTCTGCCCGCTCCAGCCTCATCTGAAACCAAGAGGTTCAGGTCAGCACTGCTCATTGTGCTCTCAAAGGGACACCAGGAATCCTCCCAGAGGGAAGAAACACCTCCCAGCCTTGGTGGAAGATCACCAGGAATCCTCCCAGGTCACCCCAGAGGGAGCAAACACCTCCCAGTGCTGGTAGAAGATCCTAAGCCAGTGCTCCAACTCTGAATATTCCTGGGACAGCCTACCCAAGCTTCCCACCCACGTAAGACCAAGTGAGTGCATCAGCACAGATCTGCTTCCAGCTTTGAAAGGCGAACAGTGACCAGCAGGACCCCAAGAGAGAAAAGCCAGATCCAGCTTTGAAAGGCTCCTCTGGTCCCCATGGCCAGCAGGACCACAAGAGAGAAAAGCCAGCTCCAGAGGGAAGCCTCAGATCTCCAAAAACTACAAACCATCAAAGCAAATATTCACAGATAAAGGCAGGAGAAGGCCTGGGGGCAGCTTCCCCCATCAGCCTGAGCACAGGCAGGAGGTTTTGGCCCAGCATCTCCTCACCTGCATCTCCTCCACCCAGGCCAGCAGCTCGTAGACGAAGCGAAGGCTGCCTTCATCTTCAGAGGAGGAGATGGCCACCAGCTCCGTCCTGGTCATGGGCTTCCTGAACCAGGAGGCCGAGGAGGTGTGGAGCCCCTTGGTCAGGGACTCGCCCTTGAGGTGTGTGGTGCTCAGCGTGGACGTGGGCACCAGCTCCAGGGTGGAGAAGTGACCCTTCCTGTACAGGTTGGTGCACTCCAACCTCAGCGTCACCAGCTCGTCCTTCAGCCTCATGGTCCTGGGGGAGCAAGCAAGGAGTGGGTAAGGATGGGAATGCGTCACAGAGCGACAAAACTATCCTTGGTCTCCAAAAAAAAGGGAAAAAACCCAGAAGTTTCTCTGCTTGATTAGGTAAAGACACCTCATAGGACCTGGGGGACTTCACCTCAAACTTAAGGATGGACAATTGGACAGGAGCCAAAAAGTTCCACCTAAGCAAATTACTAGAAAAAGAGAAGAAACTAATTGCTTTTGTGAGGTGTTTTACCAGGAGCAAGAACCCCTTGCACCTGGCTGGGTTTTTCTCTGTGAAGAGTTTGGTTATTTTGCCTTTTATTAAAACTTTTCTGTTTTCAACACTACCACAGAAGCCATCCTGTTGATTTTATAGGTTTGAAGGTAGCTGAGCTATTTTGGTGCAATATAAATCTCCAAGAGCTTATGAGACCAGGCTTAAGGAGACCACATATCAGGTAAGGAGACGGACACGTGTGTCACCATATTTTCTGAAAAATCCCTTTGCCAGGATTTTCCTCCTGAGAAGTTGAGAAACCCCAGAAAAAAAAAATGTAAACAATAATTATCCGATTGCTTGGAATGTGGTTTGGGGGTTGCTTACCAACAAGTTTGATTGGTTTAATGTGAATTGTTTTAACTTAATAACCAAACCTAGTCCAGCTGTGTCGGACTCTCTGGTCAGTCATGAGTTTTTATTATTCACTCTTGTCTAAGCTTTTGATGTCTCCTTTCTCTTTCTCTAGTATAGTTTTAGTGTATCATTTTCATATAATATAATATAGTATAATATAGTATAATATAATACAGTATAATATAATGCAGTATAATATAATATAGTATAATATAGTATAGTATAGTATAATATAGTATAGTATAATATAGTATAATATAGTATAGTATAATATAGTATAGTATAATATAATATAATATAGTATAGTATAGTATAATATAGTATAGTATAATATAGTATGATATGATATATGATATATGATATATGATATATGATATATGATATGATATAATGTAATGTAATGTAATGTAATGTAATATAATATAATATAATATAATATAATATAATATAATATAATATAATATAATATAACATATCAGCCTTCTGACAACCTGGGTGTCAATTCTCATCTCTCACCTCACCCTGGGGACCCCAACAACCGGTGACCACCCGGAGGGGCTGTGCAGCCCCTGAGGAAGCTCCTCAAGCCCACCTGAACACCAGCTCCTCCAGCTGGTAGTAGTTCTCATCACGGAGGATCTGCACGTCCACCTGGAGCTGGCGGATGAGCCCCTCGCTCTCCTGCAGGAACGCCACCACGTCGGCCTCGTGCTGCACGGGCTGGCCTGCCTCCAGGTGAGCAGCGTCCTGAGGGGACAGGGGACACTCAGGGACGAGCCCACTCAGCCCTGAGTGGGGCTGAGAGTCACAGGGTGCTGGGTCACAGCATCCCCTGCCACCGCCCCATGGCACATCCTTCTCCCCATCCTTCTCTTTTCCCCCAACATGGAGCTGCTCCATGGCTGGAGGGCAGAGAGCTCCTCTCCAAGTGTTTTCCTACTTCTTAAATTGGTAATTTTTATGCTCCAGATGGAGCTCCCCAGCCACACCTGCATCCCCAACAAGAGATTTTGGTGGTGGAGCTTCCCTTGCCACACCTGCAGCCCCAGCAAGAGATATTAGTGGTGGTCTGTTACACACCTATTTTCTGAAAAATCTTTTTTGTTAGGATTTCTTCTCTTGACAAGCTGAGAGGCCTTAGAAACAATAATTTTCTGCTCCTGTGGAATGCAACAGGGGCATCTGTGATTGGTCTCATGTGGTTGTTACTAATTAATGGCCAATCACAGTCTGTCTCAGACTCTCTAATCAATCACAAAATGTTATTATCATCCCATTCCTTTCCTTTCAAGCCTTCTGATGAAATCCTTTCTTCTATTCTTTAGTGTAGTTTTAACAAATCATTTTCTTTTAATATAATAAATATCATAAAATAATAAATCAGCCTTCTGAAACATGGAGTCAAGATTCTCTTTTCTTCCCTCATCCTGAACACCACCACAGTGGTCCCTTCTCCTTGCCCACCCTGGGTGCTGCTGGACCATTCCAGGAGCCCCAGGTGCCCGAGGATGCTGGGGCTCCTGGTATCTCTTTTCTCCTATAACAAAGAAAATCTCTTCAGAAACCTGCTCCCTACCCAGGGTCTGCCACTGAGTCCTTTCCACCAGGCAAATCAAACAGATTTTGGGGGGTTTTAAGCCTCATTATACAACAAAAAAATATTCAACAAGCTTTCCTAGAAGTGCTGTTCTCCTCTCTGCAGATGTCCAGCCCCACTTGCTGTATTCCCAGAGACAAAACCATTCCCCATCCCTCTGTCCTCAAGGTGATCCATGCATCACCAAATATCTGCCACCACCCCTACGGCACCTCTAGGACAAGGCTCAAGGGCAGAAAAGAAAGGAAAACATCCCAGGGGGAACCCACCAAGCCAGGCAGAAGAGAGGAGAGCAGATGGGTACAAAACAAGAGCAGGAAAACAAACAAATCAATAAAACCAGGAGGGGCAAACCCCACTCACAGCCTGCAGCGTGTTCTTGGCCAGGGTGAGCTTTTCCTCACAGCTCAGAGCACCATTCTGGATTTTGTTAGCGATTTGTAGCAGCAATTCCAGCCTGCAAGGACAGAGGGAGGTGAGGGAGGGGTTTTGGGTGAGGAAGGGGCAGGGGATGGCCCTGCCAGGGGCACAGCACCCACCTCTCCACCGCCGGCCGCAGGAGCTTCTCGCGCTCCAGCATCTCGATGATGAGCTTGCCCCACTCCTCCTCCACGTCGTTGGGGTGGTAGCCCTGGGGCAGCTTGATGCGCCCAAACTCAATCCAAACCTGGGGGAAACATCAGCAGGATGGCATTTGCCACCTCTGCCTTGAGATTCCAGCAAGGGAAGAGGGGCTCTGCCTCCGCTCCTGCAGTGTGCTGATCGCTGCCTGGTTTATCCTGAGGGGTGTTCCCACTTCTCCACTCCAAAATAAACCTGAACTGAGCACAGTTCAGCCCTGCTGAAAAAGCACAGCACTCCCAGCTACCAGCCTCTGGGCAGCCAGGATGATCCTTACCTCTAGCAGTTTGTAGAGCTCCTCTATCTGTCCTTTTTCCTGCTCCTTTGCTGGGATTTCAGTTTCTTTGAAGTGTATGTACTGGTTATAAAGTGCCTGGGATGAGAAAGGCTCATCAGGAACCACCCTGGGGATTGCCACCACCCATCCCTCAGCACGGGAGACACTGAGGAGAGACCTTGTCCAGCACCTACCTTTAGCTCTACAGGGTTCTGGGGGAAGGATTTGTCTGACATGAGTATCGTGTGCTGCTTGATCCACGAGATGAGGGACTCCACGCGGGTCTGGTACTCCAGCCACCTCGAATCCACCTCCTGTGGGGCGAGAGTGTCTTTGCAAGCACTGCTGCTGGGCAAATCACAGAGAACTGAGGTGCTGCAGGGTGGATTCATGTGCCAGGGCCTTGCTGCTGTGATGCCATCCCAGGTACAGGGAGGAGGAGGAGGAGCAGGATCCTCCTTGCTGGTTGCTCTCTCTAAGCTCAGCTTTTTTCCTGCTGTGGCCTTACAGACACCCCAGCAGTTCATAGGGCAGACACCATAATGGGGTTCTCCTCCCTCTCCTCAGCCCTTTTCCACAGGGAACAGCCCCTTCCCCAAACCCTGCCCAGAACCTCCAGCTGCCCCCCAAAAGGCTGTCCCAGCCTGCCAGCCCTCAGCAGTGCTTACGATGGCGCTGATCCCTTCTCCTCCCTCGGGGACTTTGGGAAAGGCATCGTAGATTGAAGACACGTAAGTTATCACAGATTTCTCATCTGGAGAGGGAACGTCCACATCTGGAAGGAGAGAAGCAGAAAGGCAGTGACGAAAGGAGAGGGAAGAGAGGCTGGCATGTCCCTGCAGTGGTGTCACGCCCTGGGCACCCACCTTCAGCATCCAGCAGCCGAGTGACCCCCAGGCGCTCGGCGATCTCGAAGGCCTGCTCCAGGTTCTCCCTGTTGCTCTGGATCTGCACCCTCTCCATGTCCACCAGATCCGGCCTGCAAGACACACCCCAGAGTCACAGCCAGCACCAGGAGGGCTGGGCAGAGCAATCCCAGGTGGGCATCGCTGCCACGGGTGGCTCCCAGGGTTGGTCTGAGCTCCTGCCCCACGTGGGGGCTCTGCAAGGGGATCAGGGCTGCAGGACCTCTCTGTCTCATCCCCTTTGGGAAGAGGGTTCAGACTGCAAGGAAAAACCTCTTGTTGCCAGCTGGGGAAGAAGGAATCAAGAGAGGATTAACTGCTGCTTGGGAGACCTCCAAGATGCTTGGATAAAAGCATGGATGGAAGTGCTGCTGTTCATGGAGAGCAGAAGGGCAGCACTGCAGCACTCAAAGAGTTTTAAAGCTTTTCATTTCTGCCTCTCTACCCAACCTCATTAAGTTTTTTTTTTTCCTGCAACCTGATGTGTCTTTTGCTCATTCCAAGCATCCCTCTCTCCACAGCTACCTGGCAGAAGAGAGAACTCCAGGTATAAAAGACATTGCTCCCTGCCACATCCCCAAGCACTCCAGCCCATCACTGACCACAGTGGTGGGCAGAGACCCCTAGGAGACCCTCATCCCTCCTCCCACCCTCCTGACACTCCCATTGCTGCTCCCTGCCCACCTGTATCTGTGGATGAGGGCGTTGAACATCTTGCCATCGCTCCAGCAGGAGGAGAAGTTGGTGCACTTCAGCCCGATGTAACCTGCTGTCACCTTCTGTGTCCACAGCAGGAGCTTCTCCTTGGCTGACATATCCCCCAGCTCCCCGCTGATGTAGATGTCAGAGATCTGCAAGGAAGCAGCACAGCCATGGGAGGATGCAGGAGCAGGGAAATCCACCAGGATTTCCTTGCCCCAGACCTGGCTACCAGAAAGGGCAGGAGGCAACGTGGTCACCATGGGGAGAGGGGACACTGTGGAAGGCCAAGGAATTTGGGAAGGCGTCACAGGACCTGTTTGGGCAGGCTGGAGATCCAAACGGACGTTTTCCAACCCCATTTCACAGGGCCACCAGGGGCTGCTTGGCCACACAGCCCAGCCCAGCTGGCCACGAGCTGACAGCTCCAAACCCCAGCTGCCAACAACCACCAGAGCCACTCCCTGTGCACCATCCCTGTCCCCACAGGCAGGGACACACCTCACTGGGAACACAACGTCCTGGGGAGAGGAGGCTCCAGGCAGGTCCCTTCCTGCCTCTCCCTGCTCCAAACACACCGTGCACCCTCCTGCACCCTCACTGCTCCTGCCCAGCACCCTCAGACACCTGGGGCTCCTGGAATGGTCACCACTGCCACCCAGCAGCACCCAGGGTGGGCAAGGGGAAGGGACCACCACCAACATCTCTTGTTGGGGATGCAGGTGTGGCAGGGGAGCTCCACCTGGAGCTGTTGTAAAAAACACCAACTTAAGAAGTGGGAAAACATTTGGAGAGGAGCTCTCTGACCTCCAGCCACTGAGCAGCTCCACACTGGGGGAAAAGGGAGGGATGGGGAGAAGGATGTGACATTCCCCCTGTGCCTGGCTGGTCCAGGGGGTGCTGGTGCCAGGGGATGCTGGTCCAGGGGGTGCTGGTGCCAGGGGGTGCTGTGACCCAGTTCCCAACCAAAGGCAGCGCCAGTCACGGACCCCTCAGACAGGGCTGGCTGCGAGTCCCAGACTGGCACGTGACGCCACGCACGTGTCCCCGCATGCCAGCAAATTCCTGACTGGCACGGCTTCCTCCTCACCCTCCCCTCCCCAGCTCCCCACTCGGCACAATTACCTCCCCTTAATTAAGGGCAGGACAAAGGGGAGGGTGGGAGCCACGCGGATTTTCCAGGGTGCCCACAGAAAAGCAACGCAGGCTGTTTGCTTCCCCAATTCCTCCTCCCAGCACTGCAGGGAGCAGGTGTGCCAGCACCCAGCCCTGAAAACACCCGAATCCCTCCCCAAAAACACGCTCAGCTGGGCGCTGGCAGCGCTCAGGGCTGTCAGACATCCCTGAGCAGGCAGGAGACAGGGACCTGCGGGATTAGCAGCGTCTGTCCCGCCCCGCCAGTGTCATTGGTATGCTGCAGCTCACCTCCCTCTCCAGCCTGACACGCTCATCACACATAGAACTGCTCTTTGTCAGCTGCTGCCACGCTGCCGGAGCTGCCTTTAACTCCTCCAGCCCCGGGGCTGCCTTTCCCCAGGGATGTCAGGAGCAGGCACCTGGTGGCAGAGCTGGGATGGATGGGATGATGTGCTGGGTGAGCAGCAGGATGGGACCCTCCACACCTCCAGGGAGGACCCACAAAGCTCCCTCTGCTCAGCACCCCTTTATTAATTACCTGATGGCCCTTAATTAAGAGCAGAATTAACCCTTCTGTGAACCCACACACCAGCTGTGCCCCACTCCAGCAGTGCTGCCCATCCAGGAGCACTCACAGCACCCAGATCTGAGAAATCCTTTATTTTTAATCGCTGGCACAGCACTGGGGTTCTCCAAGCACTGGGCCTGTTCCCTGAGAGCATCCTTGAAGGAAACTCTCGCAGAGATGTGCTTATGGAGGTGCAGGGTGCGGCACCAGCTCCACCCTCCTTTCTTCACATGTCTGTGACAGGACAAAGATTTAGGGAGGCACCAGCAAGAAAAGAGAGTGGAAACTCGCAGGAATTGGGGCCAAACCCTTCCAGCACCAGCTTTGTGCATCAAGCAACTGGTGGCAGGATGCTGAAGGCCACATGGTGGCTGTGACAGTGGTCCCAACCTGGCAAAGGCATCAGGGCCACAACCCCTTGAACCACACACTTGTCCTGGGGCATTCACAGCTTGGCCAGACCCAAGGACACCTCTGCCCACGCTGTCACCCCCAAAAGAGTGACCAGCAAACACCAACGGGCTCTGAAACACAGCACCATCCCCTCCTGCTCCTCCTGGAGACCCCTCAGAGCAGGCAGAGCCCCCACATCTCCATGTTCATCCTGCTGCCATCCGTCCTGCACGGGCAGCATGAATGAGACACCCCAAATTCACACCCCGAGGGCTCGAGTGGCAGCAGTGACAGCAGCCACCAGCCGCACCCACTGCATCCAGGAGCTGTCACTGCCAGCCTGCTGTGCCAGGAGCAGGGGACAGGGACAGGACAGCTCAGTCCCCAAGGGATGCTTTCCCAGTGGAGGGGAAAATCCTCAAGGAGCTGTCTGCCCCAGCATCCTGCCACCCTGCCAGGACAGCTCACTCCCCAAGGAATTCTTTCCCAGAGGAGATGCTGCAGGGAAAAAGCCTCAGGAGCTTTCTGCGCCAGCATCCTGCCACAGCACAAGATTGCCCCATTGCCAAAACGACCATATCCAGGAGCCACCAGCATTTGGGGTCCCCTGAGCTAAAATGACCATACCCAGGAGCCAGCAGGATTTGGGGATCCCTGAGCTGAAATCACCATACCCAGGAGCCAGCAGGATTTGGGGATCCCTGAGCCAGATCCTCCCACCCCACTCCGGAAGGGGGGCACACTCACACACTGACCATTGCTCCGGCTGTCCCCGAGCTCCCCCTGCAAGCCCGGCCCTCCGGAGCGAGCCTGAGGCCACCATCAGCGGGTGACACCGTGCTCCCAGCAGCTCCGGTGCCCTTGGCCGGCCGCTCGCTGCCGTACCCCGAGGAGCTGCGCGCCGCGCTGCCGCTCAGGGACGAGGCGCTGCGGGACGCCGCCGGCCCGGCCCCGTCTCCCTCCGACGGCAGCCCCGAGCCTCTCCCCACGCTGCGGTTCTCCAGCTGATCCACCATGGGGGACGGCGTGGACAGCTCGGACACGGTGCCCGGCTCTGCTGCGGAGGAGGAGGAGCAGGTCCAGGCGGTGCTGGAGGTGGGATCATCGCTGCCTCCTTTCCCCCAGGCATCCCTGGCTGCTGGGTCCTGGCCGGGCACAGAGCTGGAGCCGGGATCATCGCTGCCTCCTTTCCAAGCATCCCTGGGTGCCGGTTCCTGGCTGGGCACGGGATCATCGCTGCCTCCTTTCCAAGCATCCCTGGGTGCCGGTTCCCGGCCGGGCACGGCGCCGGCCGGGGACAGCAGTGTCCCAGCACGGCCATCGGTCCCCGCTCGCAGCGGCAGCAGCACAGCCCGGCAGCTGCCGCTCCTCTGCAGCTCGACCAGGCGGCTCACCGCCTTCTCGCAGTCCTTGTCGGCCGGGTTGTCCAGCAGGCGGGCGATGACGGTGGTGCCTTCCTCCCGGGCAGCCTCCGCCACACCCGGCCGCTGCGGCTCCAGCACCAGGCGCGCTTTCTGCAGCTCGCCCTGGAAGCGCTCCTTCACCTGCACGATGATGCCGGGATGCAGCGCACCCAAATCGGCGTCCCGGCTGCCGGAAGGCTCCTCCTCTCCTCCCTCCTGCCTTGGGGATGCCTTCGCTGCTTTGAGCGCCTCATCCTCATCCTCGGCCACCTCCAGCGGCGGCGGCTCCTCCTGCGGGGCCGCCTCGGGCATCGCTCTCCTCTTCCCTCTCCGCCTCCGCTTGAAGCGCACCCTTTTTTTGGGAGACAGCGGTGCCTTCTTCCCCGCAGCTTTTTCCTTCTGCTCTTTAACGCAGCCCAGCGAATTCCCCATCTCCCGCTGCTCGGCAGGAGGGCAGCTGAGCGAGTCGCCGGCTCCCGAATAAATCCCAAGCGGGGCTTCATCGGATCCGACACCGCGTTCCACCGAGCGCCCCTTGTCGCCGTCCCCTCCCGCCAGCCCTGCCGCCACCGCCGCCGCTCCAGACAGCCATCTTACAGCCTGGGCGCTGCGAGAAGACAAATTCAAAGCATCTCACTGCAGTTCAGAAATCACTTGACCTAAAAGCAGAGGGAGCGGGGATTGGCTGCGGCGTCCTTCTCTCCAAATATGAGGTAATTGGAGCACGGCCCTTGCCAACACAAACAGGGGGGGAGCAGGAATCGAGGAGGGGAGTGGGAGAGGCTGGGGAAGACGGGGATAAAACACAGAACCTAAAGGAAGGTTGGCAAAGGTAGAATAAAGGAAAGGGTGGGAGAGAAATGGGAAGGGAAAAAAAAAAAAAAAAGAAAAAAAAGCAGGGAGGAGTCAGAGTGACTCTGCATGCTCCGCAGGGCTGCTTCTCTCCAGTTCACAAGGTTTGCTCCTTAATTCTTCATTCTTCATTCCGGGAGCCCCAAAAGCCCAACTGATGTGCTGCCAGGCTCACCCAGTTTGGGGAACAGAAGTGCCCTGGGGACCCAGCATCGCTCCAGGGAGCTGCAGCCAGAGGGTCCCAGCAGGAACGGGAACGGGAGGATGATGATGCTGCCCAGCCCAGTTCTGCCTCTCCCCTGTGGTTCCTGCCCCAAACGCCTCCCAGGGCAGGGGTTTGAGGGGAATGAGCACCCCAACTCTGCCTGCCAGCTCAGAGGGACCAGGGCACCAGGGTAACATGCACCAAAAGTGGGGGTGAGGCAAAAATTTGGGACATAAAGATGGGGGGACTGAGCTCAGCCCCAGGAAGCAGGGAAGCATTCAATGAGGAAATGCTCAACGAGGAAACGCTCAACAGGGAGCAATCCATGAAGATGACTAAGGGAAAACAGCGACCACAAGACCTCTCAGACATGAGGAAAAGCCCCCAGGGCACCGAGGCACCCTCCTCATCTTCACCACACCAGAGCTGGCAGAGCCTGAGCTCCATCCACAGCAGCACCATCCCATCCCCAACCCCTCTGGGGCTCTCCTAGCCGCCTGCCCCCAGGCAGCAGCACTGGGACACTAAGGGAGATTAAGAGGTTCACAATGGAGCTACAACCCCAGAAAAAATCCCGTTAGTGCAGCAGTGGGAGCAGGATGCACAGGCTCACCAGCACCAGCCCTGCTCTCGTGTCACCCACACCAGGGTGGCAGTGTCCCCTCCCAGCCATGGAGGGCACCAGGACCTCCTGATGTCCCTCTCCTGCAAGAGAGGATGCACCAGGATGACCACAAGGACAGCAGGGACAAGATGCCACAGCCAGGGCCCCACAGAATGACAGCGACTCATCAGCATGCAGAGCCTGACCCCGGCTGCTCCCAGGGCCAAAGCCTGGGAAGAGCCTCGTCAGCAGCCTCACACCCAGCTCAGCCCCAGGCTGACCCCAAAAGCCTCTCCCTGAGGCACTGCCCAGCCTCCAAAAAATACAATCTTCCGGTGGAATCTTCCTTAAGAGTCTCACAGCCACACTAGTCCTGCCTGGAAGAGCCCAGCAGGGATAAGGCAGGGAGCTGGGATGCAGAAAATCCCACAGAGCTGATGCCACATGGCCAACGAGCTGCTGGCAGCACCAAACCCCAAATGCCAACTCACTGATGGCCACAGGTCATTCCCCTGAGGCCATCAAACCCCAAATGCCAACTCACTGATGGGCACACATCACCCACCTGAGGCCATCAAACCCCAAATGCCAACTCACTGATGGGCACACATCACCCACCTGAGGCCATCAAACCCCAAATGCCAACTCACTGATGGGCACACATCACCCACCTGAGGCCATCAAACCCCAAATGCCAACTCACTGATGGGCACACATCACCCCCTGAAGCCATCAAACCCCAAATGCCAACTCACTGATGGGCACACATCACCCCCTGAAGCCATCAAACCCCAAATGCCAACTCACTGACGGGCACACATCACCCACCTGAGGCCATCAAACCCCAAATGCCAACTCACTGATGGGCACACATCACCCACCTGAGGCCACCAAACCCCAAATGCCAACTCACTGATGGGCACACATCACCCACCTGAGGCCACCAAACCCCAAATGCCAACTCACTGATGGGCACACATCACCCCCTGAAGCCATCAGAGCTACAATTGGATGATTTGAAGCCATAAAAGACCCAAAACTCGCTTTTCCAACAGCATCTCCAGCACACAATTGCTGAAGACAGTCCCAGGTCAGGGCATTTCTCCCATCCCTGTGCTGTCACCCAGCTGACACATTCCATGCCAGTGAAAAGTTCTTCACCCAAAGGGTCAGGAGTGCCCTGGGATAAAACCCCTGGCCCCTTCCAAATTTACTCTTCTCCTCCAGACACTCCAGCTGAGCAAACAGGCACGGCCAACAAACCACACAACCCATCATTAACGATTTCATTATGCAAATGACGAGGGGAAGCTGCTGCTGCTCTCCCAGCGTGGTCTCCATGACACTGCCATGAACCTCCAGGCCCATCCATGTGCTGCCATCTCCACGGAAAACGCAGAAAAACAAGGATTCCACAGCTCCTGGCGGCAAGAAAATCCCGTGTCCTACCTGGAAGTGGAGGATGATGGTCCAGATGAGCCCCAGGGTGAGCTTGGGGTTGCCATCTGTGATGTCATCATTGCGGATATTCACCAGTTTCACCTTGGGAAAAAAGGCAAACAGGGTTCAAGCTTCCCATCAGCCTCACATGGAGAGCACAAGGACATGTCCCCACCACGCTGTCCCCAGGGCCACCCCAGTGAGGAGCAGGCACACAGGAAGATCCCAGGGCTCCCCAAAGAGGCAGAGATGGATTTTTCCATGTTTCCAGCACTCTCCATCCTGAAGTGCTTTCCCAGCACTTAATGGCTTTAGTTCAGCTCGCAGAGCAGCGTCCCCAAAGCCCTGAGCACTGGCGCATAATTGAACAGCTACAGAGCACAGAGAGGGGGCAAAAAGGGGATGACCAAGCTGTAACTCCAGCTTTAACTCAAAACCCAGCTCTAATGAAGGCAGGAACACCCTCACTCCTCCCAGGGGGAGTCCTCTCTCCCCAGCACCCCATGGATCATTCTGGGGTAAGATCCCAGCAAGGCCACCACACTTCAAAGGAAAAAGCTGTTTCATCCAAGTGGAGAAACAAGTTCCCCAGAGCCCTTGGCAAAATGTCTCTATCAAGGAGCTGAGGAGGAGGAGGAGGAGGAGGGGGGGGCTGGAAGCAGCTCGCCCTCCCTGGAGTAGGGAATGTGCTCAAATTTATTCCGTGCCCTCGGGCCAGCAGCGAGGGAGAGGAGTCTCTGCTCCAGCATGAACTGGTACCATTTATCATCATCATCATCACCATCATCATCACCTTGGCATATCTGGGAGCATCACGGTGGGGAGGACCTGACCCAACAGGCAGAACAGGACACCCAGCCCCTGGGGCTGTGCAGGCAACAAGTCTCAGGATGCATCCCACTGCTCCGGGCAGGATCTGCCCAGGGCTGTGCAGCTCCCAAAAGCCTGCCCTCCAAAAACTGGGGGATAAAAAGTCCATGAGCCCCGAGGTCAAGGCTGTGTGGGCTGGGGAGAGCCAGCTGCCACATGTCCCCAAAAATTGGTGGGAAGGCATGGACCTACCACAGCCACCCATGCCCACAGCAGGGATCTGCCAGGGAGCCCCAGGGGAGCCTTTTTGGGGTGCAGAAATGACATTTGCCAACCCCTTCTCAGAGCTGGGGTCAGATCCCTTTTTCACAGTGGTTTTTGTGTGCAGGGCTGGTTTCCAGAGGCACAACACCCACAGGGGAAAATCCACAGAGTAAAATCCCCCTGCAACCCATCCTCCATCAGCGCCACAGAGACGGGCACACCCCAGCACAGGCTGCTCCTGCACTCCTCCCAAAGCCTCAGACAAGACAAAGAATACACAGAACCACCCAGCTCTGCTGGATGAGCTTTTATCAGCCCTCACCTGTCGCTGCTTCAGGAAATCCAGGGCAATCTGCACGTTCTGCAGGCGGTGGAAGCGCATCCGCCCCTTCTCACGCGGCTGCAAAGACACAAGGCAGCACTTTTAGGTCAGGCTGCTGCTGGGGCTGGGCTGGCAGCGCCCCACATGCACAGTGACCCCCCCTGGGAGCTGTCAGCGTGCTGCTGTGACCCCCTGTGCCCCCCACACATCCTGCTCTGCCTTGTCCTGGAGTGAATAAAGTCATTGCTATGCACAGTCCTGCTGGAAGAAGGTTAAAATGCCCTGGTGGGAGATGGAGGTGGGAAGATGTTGAGATCCAGATCTCTGCTGAGGTCCTGGGGGTTTGTGTGCTGGCCTGGTTGAACCTCTGAGATCCCAGGGCAGGATTGTGCCCAGCTCAGGGACAGCCAGACAGGCTGGGGAGAGGGTTCAGCAAAGAGATGAACTCAAACAGGAACAGAGTCCAGTTTGTCCAGGTGGAAGCGGAGGCAGGACAGGGGAACTCACTCAGGACAGGGGGACTCAGGACAGGGGGACTCAGGACTGCAGGGTCCCCATGAGGGCAGAGGAACCCTGAGCTCAGCACCAGCCCCTGCAGCTCCTCCCACACAAGGCAGGGGCTGATGCTCCAGGTTCCTCTGAATCCCTTGGGAAGGGGCTCCTGCTCCAGGTACCTCTGAAACCCTTAGGAAAGGGCACAAGAGACCCCCTGGGCCTTGCCCATCTCTGCTGAAGCTGAGGGATTTCCAGAGGTTTCCATCAGCTGAGCCACAGGCAGGGAAAGGGGATGGGAGGCTTTGAATCAGCAGGAGCGGGAGGAACAGCACCCAAAACCAAATCCCAGCCTCAGGATGAGGAATGTTCATGGGATCACAGGAGGTTTGGGTTGGAGAGGACCTTAAAGACCACCTGATTCCAGCCATGGTGGGGGGACACAGCCCACAGCCATGTTCTGAACTGCTGGGACACCCCAAGTGCTCCGAGTCACCTTCCTGCTCCAGCCTGAAGGGAAGAGCTGTTCCAGCAAGGAAAAGTTGGATTTGCAAGGGGAAAAGCTGCCCCTGGAAAGGGAAAATCTGTCCCTGCAAGGAGAAAATCTGCCCCTGCCAAGGGGTAAAGGTGTTTCTGCAAGGGGAAAATCTGCCACTGCAAGGGGAAATCTGTCCTTGCCAAGAGGTAAAGCTGTCCCTGCCAAGGAGAAAACTGTCCTTGCAGAGGGAAATCTGTCCTTGCAAGGGGAAAATCTGTCCCTGCAAAGGGAAAACTGTCCTTGCAAGGGGAAAATCTGTCCCTGCAAGGGGGAAATTGTCCCTGCAAGGAGTAAAGTTGTCCCTGCAAGGGGAAAACGGTCCTTGCAAGGGGAAAATCTGCCCCTGCCAAGGGAAAAGCTGTCCCTGCCAAGGGAACACCTCCAGGGCTGCAGGGGACCATCAGGAAGGTGCTCCAGGGAGGTGACACTGCACAAGGGCATTGCCACCCCGAGCACAAGGGCTGACAAACCCATCTGGGCACATCCTGACCCTCAGCTGGGGCCGTGCTGTGCTCGCTCCCACCCCGGCCCCATGCAGGATCCCACAAGGTGCCCGCGGTGCCCTGTCCATGCAGTGCCAGCAGCGTGCAGGAGCTGTCCCTGTCCCCCCCCCCGCCCCGTGGAGGGGACACACGTGCTGTCACAGCAGGTGGGTGGCGTGTCCTGCCTGCAGGCTGACCCCGCAGTGCGCACACAGACAATCCAGACCAGGAGCACATCCCAGCTCCAGCAGAGCTCCCGGGGATGGGTTTTACCCCAAACCCCGCTGGGGTGGCACTGGATGATCTGGTGGCACTGCTGCTGGGGCCAGGCTCCACCTACTTCTTCATCATCATCATCTTCCTCCTCCTCGCTGCTCGCACGGCACCAGGCTGGTGCTGCCACCAGGCGAAGGCTCCACTGAGCTGCTGGCTCTACGGGCTAAGGAGGGCGGGGAGGGTGGCACACAGGGCAGGGACACAGAATGGAAACCAAAATGTGACACCCAGGCACGAGGAGAAACCAAAAAAAAAAAAAAAAAAAATAAAAGACAGCAACAGGAGAAACACCCAGAAATAAAAAATAAAAAACAGCAGCAGCACGGGGTGAAGGTGGCTCGGTCTCCAACAGGAGAAACACCCAGAAATGAAAAATAAAAGACAGCAGCAGCACGGGGTGAAGGTGGCTCGGTCTCCAGCACGCCCTGGGTTCCAAGAGTGGAATTTCCTCCTGGTTTTTTGGAAGTGAGGAGCAGGAAGCTGTCTGGATCACAAGTGGAGCGATCCAAGTTTGCAGCCCCCGCAAAATCGCATTCGGCGTCTCCGGAGGGATGTGGGAGATCTTTGCCCAGATCCTATTTTTGGGGGAAACTAAAATAATTCCTGCTGTGCTACGGCAATGGGGATCTTCCCAGAGCTGAGGGAGTGTGTCAGTCACAGAGGGAAGAGGAGGAGGAGGAGGAGGAAGGAGGGGAAACTCCACGATGCTCCAGGCACCAGTGACGCTACAAACCCAGAGTGTCACATCTGAGATAAACTTCTGGGCACGCTGCCACAAAAGCAGTTTTTGGTCAAATTCTGCTGTTTTCCATGATTTTAAATATGGAGCCACATCTGGAAGGGGAAGGTGTGTAAAACTTGGCAAGAAGAGGGCTTTGCCCAAGGCACCATAATCAGGTGAGAGACCAGCCTGGGGAACAGGGGTTTGAGTAAAAATAAAATAAAATAAAATAAAATATAAAATAAAATATAATAAAATATAAAATAAAATAAAATAAAATAAAAATAAAATTAAAAAAAATATACAGTGATAAATATAATATTAAATAATAAAATTCATGATAATAAAATAAACAATGACAGACATTTGAAATGAAACCATGGGGTGAGAAAAGACAGCTGAAGGCTGAAGGGGAGCAGGGAGAGGATGGAGAGGGGTTTAGGGGGCACTCCAGAATCCCTGCCCAGCCCTGGGGACTCACCAGCTTCACTCCTGACAGCACTTCCAGGAGGGAGATGAGGTTGTGACCATCCCTCAGGTCTTCATAGAGGTCATTGATGTGCTTGCGCACCTGGGGAGGGGAAAAGCCATCAGTGGTGCCAAAATCATGGGCAGGAAAAGCAAAATCATGACCAGGGAAAGCAAAATCATCAGCAGGGAAAGCAAAAATATGAGCAGGAAAAGCAAAATCATCAGCAGGAAAAGGAAAATTATGACCAGAGAAAGCAAAATCATCAGCAGGAAAGGAAAATCATCAGCAGGGAAAGGAAAATCATGGCCAGGAAAAGTAAAATCATCACCAGGAAAAGCAAAATCATCCCCAGGAAAAGCAAAATCATGACCAGGAAAAGCAAAATCATCCCCAGGAAAAGCAAAATCATCAGCAGGGAAAGCAAAATCATGACCAGGGAAAGGAAAATCATCAGCAGGGAAAGTAAAATCATCCCCAGGAAAAGCAAAATCATGACGAGGAAAAGCAAAATCATCAGCAGGGAAAGCAAAATCACAACCAGGGAAAGCAAAATCATCACCAGGAAAAGCAATATTATGACCAGGAAAAGCAGCCTCCCCCTTCCCAAACAGCCTGGCAGAAGCTGCTGCCAATTCCACACACAAAACCCAGCTGTGGCACCATCTGCACCCCGGGTAACCCCATGATTTTAACTTCTGAATTTAACTTCTCCCATTCCTCCCCAAACCAGCTCCCACCTGGCAGCAGAGCAGCTCCCCAAGGGCACCACGTGCAGCCTCTCTTCCCCCAACACCCAGAGCTTCTCCTGGGGTTTCACCCACTTGGGAATCGCTGGATGTTTCCCCCAAGCAGCCTCGAGATTTTTCTGTGTTTTCCCATTTTTCTCTGTTTTCCCCTCCTCTGCAAGGTTTAGGAAGCAGCCCAAAGCTTGGCACAGAGCTTTGCAAAGCTGGCAGGAAAACACAGCTGGGACACCTAGTGCTCAAAGCATATTTTTTCCTCCTTTTTCTTTGCTAAATTGAGAATTAATTAAAACCCACCCAGCATTAACCAAGAAAGCAGGAGGCACCTCGCGGTGCCACGTTAATCCTGCTTAACAAACTTTGGGTCTTGTCTCCATCCTGGAGCATCCTTCAAAAGGCAAAAAAATGACCATTTTTCCTGGCTAGGGGATGAAAGGGGGATTCAGGATCCCCTCCTTTCCCCCAGGATGCACAAACCTCATGTTAATCAAGGATCAGGTGCCCAGGCAATAAAAGGGATCCGTGGTGATGCCACAGTGCCCTCCAAAGGCTCCAGCACATTTCCAGCACACCCTGCTCTGCTCTGACTCACATGAACACTCAAAACAAACAGTGCTGGCATTAAATAAAAAACTTAAAAACCCTTAAAAAGTCATTTATCTGCCAGCCCTGAGCTGCAGCAGGCAGAGGGACGGTCATTTCGGTGGCTTTGCAACAAAATCCGCGACTCTTACCTTCATCAAGTGTTTATTGACCCATTTAGTGAAGGTTTTCTTTTGGACTCTGTCCCGTTCATCTGTCAAAAGGAGACAAAGGCAGCTCTTGGTCAGTGGTTCTCATGCAGAAACTCAAACGGGCTTTGAAATGAGGGGAAGAGACAGAGGCATCGCCGGCGGTGCCAGCGCAGGGCACGGGGAACAGAGGCAGCTTATTCAGGGAATGCTGCAGGATGGGAGGCTCCAGATTGCCCCCGGGGCAGGGAAATGACAGCCAGAACCAAACACACCTTTTATTTTTCCCTGCTGAGAATAAGGATGCTCAAGGAAAGCAGCGTGGATGACTGGGATGGGCACAACCAGAATTCACCCTCTCTGTGCCTCCCCACCTCCCCAGAGGCAGCACAGGGGGGTTTGCCCGAGTTTAGGAGGGTGTCCCCCCCTTCCCCTGCCCGCTCCTGGAAGGTTTTAGGGTGTTACATAAACCCCCAGATGTCCCATCACAGGTCCTGGCCCGGTGTGCAATTAGCAGCTTATTCTGCCCCTGTATTTTTGGTTCATTGGATTGCCAGGATTTAATGTTTATTTCTGTCCCACAGCTCAGCCCTGGGCACTGGGAGCTCCGAGTGCTGCCAGGACAGGGTGACAATGTGGGTGCCACCCCCAGGGGTGCCAGGGGGACGGGATGGGAGATTTGTGGTGATGCCAACAGCGATGGGGGAGCTCTAGAGAGGCTTTTTGCTCCGTTAAAAAAATAATAACGGAGGAAAAACACAGACAAACAGGCAAAATGAGATGGTCCCACAGGGCAGGGGGGTCCCACTCAGCTCCCCAGGCAGCGAGGGCGGCTCAGGGCAGCCCTGTGCCCTGCAGGATTTAACAATAACCATGGAGCACAATAATCATGGAGCACACAGAGATCCCCAGCACCAACCCACAGCACACAACCCTGAGCACTGCATCTCCAGTCCATGGATTTTTGGGAAAGGATGAGCCCTGCTCACCCCAAACACATCTCTGACATCAGGGTCTACCAGGAAGCAGCACCTTTTGCTTTGTTTTTATGCCAAAAATCAAGAAAAAGGAGAAAAAAACAGCATTTCCCAAGCCAAGCTCCCCAGGACAGCCCCAGAAGCCCCTCCTGGGATGGGGGGGCCACTGGGGGTCCCTGCACAGCCCCAGAGACCCTGGGGAAACCTCCCCATGCCTCCATCCACGCCGGCTGCAAAGCACCACCCAACGGTGCTTCCTCTTCCTCTTCCTCACCCACCCCGCGGCTTCCCCCAAACACGTGGCACAGGGTGACACAGGCGTCCCCTCCCTGTGTCCCCCTCCGTCCCCAGGGCACTGCACGGAACCAGGAGCCACCCATGGGCTGAGCCACATCCACCCTCCGTTCCCATCCCAGCTCCAGCCTTGCACGGCTGCAGGAGCATCGGGGCTGCCGGTGCCAGCCTAGGAAGCTGTGTCACCCCATTTTTGGTTTTAGGGATTTTCCTGCACCAGATCCCTCCAAAGCAGCAATATCACATCCCTTCCCAACTCCAGAGAAGCTGTGTCACCCCACTTCTGTTTTTAGGGATTTTCCTGCACCAGACCCCTCCAGATCCACAGTGTCACATCCCTTCCCCATTCCAGTGCCCACTGGGGATTGATGGAGTGGGCAGGGGAAGCTGTGTCACTCTTACTTTTGGTTTTAGGGATTTTCCTGCACCAGACCCCTCCAGACCCGCGGTGTCACATCCCTTCCCAACTCCGGGGAAGCTGTGTCACCCCATTTTTGTTTTTAGGGATTTTCCTGCACCAGACCCCTCCGGATCCACAGTATCTCATCCCTTCCCAACTCCAGTGCCTGGTGGGCATGGATGAAGCCCATAACCTCAGGCAGGGGAAGCTGTGTCAGTCCCACTTTTGTTTCTAGGAATTTTCCTTCACCAGACCCCTCCAGAGCAGCAGTATCACATCCCTTCCCCACTCTGGTGCCCACTGGGGATGGATAGAGTCCATATCCCTGGGCAGGGGAAGCTGCGTTGCTCCCATTTTTGTTTTTAGGGATTTTCCTGCACCAGACCCCTCCAGATCCGCAGTGTCGCATCCCTTCCCCACTCTGGTGCCCACCGGGGACAGATGGAGCCCGTGGGGATGGATGGAGCCCGTGGGGACGGATGGAGCCCGTGGGGACGGATGGAGCCCGTGGGGATGGATGGAGCCCGTGGGGATGGATGGAGCCCGTGGGGACGGACGGAGCCCGTGGGGATGGATGGAGCCCGTGGGGATGGATGGAGCCCGTGTCCCCGGGCACGCAGGGAGGGGGTACTGACCGATGCAGCACATCCGGCACACCAGGCAGGCACTGAGCCGCCGCTTCTCCCCGGCCAGGAGCCGCCTCTCCATGGTCCCGGCCCGGGATGGCGATTCAAACCGCAGCACCCCGGGGAAGGGTCCTCAGCCGGCACCTCCCGCTCGCCGAGCCCGTCCCGGACGGATGAGTTCAGGGCCACAGCTCCTCCCACCGAGCCACTTCCTACCCCCGGTGCCCCCGGCAGAGCGGGCAGCGCCCATTCCTGCTCCGCGCCATCGCCGCCGACCGACCTCGCTCCGCTCCCGGCTCCGCAGGACCCTCCCGAACCCGGCAGGGCAGCTCGGAGCGCTCCGGGCAGCGACGGGCAGAGCTGCTGCTCCCTCCGGTTCGTGGGGATGAAGCGATGCCGAGCGCGGAGCGGCTCCCGCAGCCGGGACCGGGGTGCGGGACCAGGACGGGGATGCGGGAGCGGGATGCGGGAGCGGGATGCGGGATGCGGGATACGGGATGCGGGAGCGGGATGCGGGACCGAGATGGTCCCGCAGAACCGGGCACTGCCCTGCCCGCTGGCCCCACTCTTGGCTTATTTTTCCTCCGGCCTCGCTCCTGGCTTGTTTTTCCTCCCCTTGTTTTCCAGTTAACTGCACCAGGGACGGGAGGGACAATGCCCGGCTGTTCTCTCCCGCCAGCCCGAGGCTTGTGCCCAAATCATGTCCCGGTCCCGGAGCTCGGCACGCGGGGAGATAACGGGGGCCGCCTTATCAGCGCCTCTCTTCCTCTTCTTCTAAATATAATCGCCCTGGAGTCCTTCTGCCGGCCTGGAGGGCGAGAGGAGCCGCGCTGCTGCCCCCGAGCATCGCACGGGACAGAGGAGGGATAGATGTCACCGTGGGTGTCACCATGGGTGTCACCGGGTCCCACTGTCACTCCAGCGCTGCATCCCAGCAGTGCCCACAGCCCAAAGGCGGCTCCACGAAATCCCTGTTCCCATGTCCTGCAGAAATTTGGAGTTTTCCTCTCTTTTTTTGCCCTGATTCACCTCCTCTGGTGGTTCCCGGGCTCTCACCAGATTAAACCTCCCCAGCCCCGGGGCCCGTGCTATCAGCTGAGCTAATAATAATGCTGGTTACTGCTTACTAACAATATTAAGGCATTGCAAGCTTATCTCTGCCCAGCTAATCTTTTCCAGAGTCACCCTGACAAATAACTTGTTGCAATCCCCCCCTCCATGCTCATCCTCTCCCTGGTCTAGCAGAGTTTTGTTGGCCCCAGCCACCAAAAATCCACCCTGTCACCATCCAGGGACAGTCAGCAGAGGCATGGCAGGTAGGTAGGGCAGGGAGAGAGGGAAGATTGCAGGGAAAAGGAAAGGAAAATCTGTGCCACTCCAAAGACAAGGTAGTGGCAGGAGAAGAGGGAAGACTTTGGGGAAAAGGAAAGGAAAATCTGTGCCACTCCAAAGACAAGGTAGTGGCAGGAGAAGGGACTGCAGAGCCTCAGGTCCCTCACAGGGAGCATCAGCAGCAAGCAGAGGCCATGAACAGGGTCACACGTGGTTTAATTCCCTCCCCACCTCTTCTCTTAACACTGCTCATCAGAGCTCAGCTCACTGCATCCCCAAAAATGGGATCCCAAAGGAACCAAAAGGAACAGGGGCACTGAGGCACAAATCCCCCACAGAGATTTGAGGGGCATTGGGGGCTGCTCAAGGGCAAGGTGAGGCCTTGGGGATTCTCCTCTGCTCTTAAACTCACCAAGTGAAAGGAAACAGGGAAATCCATCCTGCCCCACAGACAGAAAAACTCCCACTCCCCATCCCGCTGGAGCTCAGCATCCCCAGGCACCTTCCATGGCTCCCACAGGTGCTGGGTGCCAGAGAACCCCCCCAGCACCACCACAAGGCCCTGCACAGACAATTCCCACCCCATTTGCCTGCAGCAACCTCTGTGCTGGCAGCCTGCCTGTCCCCAGCAGCTCCCAACACGTCCGGCCCCAGATCTCCCCTCCATCATCATCACCCTGTGTCACTGCCACACTCCATCCCTGTGCGTCTCCTCCTGCCTCAGGCTGCTGCCAGAGCCCAACCCCAGCCCCAGGAACCAGCAGGATCAAAGGTTTCTGACCAGGCACCATCACTAATCCCAACCCAGGCGTGGCATCCTCCATCCCACCAGCCCATGGTGCTCCCTTTGCCATCCTTGGGAGGGAACCAGGGGGTTTGTGCTGCCCACCAGCTCCTGGAATAAAGCTGGGAAGTGATTCCCAAGCCTCCTCCTGCTGTTAAATCCAAAGGAACACAGGAGACATCAAACAGGGCACTGATATCACAGAGACCTCAAGGATCTCCAAGCCCACGCCCAATGTGAAAGTAGGATTAAATAAGAGCCAACCATGGCCTAAAGGAGGGGTTGGTCACCTTAAAAAGCCAAAATTTTCCAAATTTTTAAGCATTTAAACCCAGAGTTTTCCCTTCAAAACAAGCAAAGAATGAGAATGTGCCGGGGGCTTTTTGAACCCGGCACTTCTGAGAGGGGGGGATATGCAAAAAAAAAAAAAATCTGGCTGGCTGAGGAGCACAAGGTATTTAAAACACGCTGGCTGCCAACTTGAGAGCTGACATAATCCATCATGACAACAGAGCCAACAGGGCAGGATTTACAGAACCTTCCACCCAGGGAGAGGAAACGGAGCCTGATTCAGCCGGGAAGAATGCACAGGAGATACCTGCGGTGGAAAAGTATCCAACACCCAGATATTTAATGAGGGAGACACCTGAGATGTGGTGATGCAAAGGAGAGCAGGGCAGATGCTCGGCAGAGCATCACAGAGCAAAAAAACTGCTGCAAAATTATACTGGTATTCCAGGATTGGGCTTTTCCTTCACTTTTCTGGGGAAAAGTAGTGAAAAAAAATCAAGTTTTGAATATATTTGCTGCTTGCAACACTGACTCCAGGATTTTTTTTAAAAAGGGCAGATTTGGGGGTGGGGGTCTTCCAAGATTGGGCTTTACCTTCCCTTTTCTGGGAAATAGCAGTGAAAAAAAACCAAGTTTTGAATAGACTTGCTGCTTGCAACACTGACTCCAGGATTTCTTCAAAAAGGGGTGGATTTGGGGTGGAACATTCCCCCAAGTAGAATGAAGCAGCAGGTCAGCATGGGGAAGAGATAAACCCCAAAACTCCCCTAAGAGGTCCTCAAAAACATCCCTGGACAACAGTGCCCAGCCACGGAGATTATTTAAGTGGGAGGAATTGCAGCAAGGCTGGGTTTAGTGGGTGACAGGGCGCATTCTGCAGGACATTTGTGCAATCCCCTCTCAACCTCCCTCTCTCCCAGTGCAGCTCAGAGGGAGGAAGGAAAAGCAAATCCCAAAATGCAGCATCCAGGGAAAATCCTGCAGGCGCTGCCCGGCTGCTCAGTCCCGCCCCTTTGCATGGAAAAAAAAAAGGGAAAGAAAAGAGGGAATAAAGAGGGAATCGGTCATGGACGCGGGGAAAGGGCCCCATGCGGAGGCACGGCTGGAGAGAAAGAGCGAGGAATCAAAACAAACAAATCCCAGGGGGAAGAAGAGGTCGGGGACGGAGAGAAGGCGTTACCGAATCCCCGTCTGGGGCCTGGAGCTATCGCGCACCCCCGAAACGAATCCTTGCCCTCCTTGAGCAGTCATGTGCGGGCCCTATTTTGGGAAACTGAGGCAGGGTCAGCCCCAGCTGCTCGGAGAGGCCGTGCCAGGTCCGGGAGAAGCTCCCAGGGTTGTGTCTTGCCGGTGCTGGGAGCTGACAGAGTCACGGACAGGACTGGGAGCCACCGGGGCACAAGGGAAGGCAGAACACCAGCCACGTGTGGTAGGATCGTGCCAGACAAAACGCAGCCTCATACCCCCTCATCCTGGTCACCCCCAGCCTCACACAGGCCCAGAATGGGTGGTGAGGCCAAATTTAGGTTCCCAAATTCTCCCCATTTGGGTTCAGAGCCCCATGTGGGTTCAGAGCCCACTGAGCGTTCCCCATGGCCGTGTCCTCCTCCCTCCTCCCCACAGCCACGCCTGTCCCTGTCGCTGCCACGGCTCCTGGGGAGGGACAACAACCCGTGCCAGGTCATGCCGGCCATTTTAGCACTCCGTGCCCCCCCAAACACCCCCCCTTTCCCTGCCCTACCTTCCCTGCTCCGGCTCCTCCAGTACAGGACGCCGGCGATGCCCAGGACGTGGCTGAGGACAAAGGCAGCGGGTGGCAGATAGGAGCTCTCCGAGAGAGGCATCGCTTCCTATTCCCGGCCCCTTAACCCAATCCTGGCTTCGAGTTTCCTTCTCCTGCTGGAGCCCAGCATCGCCGGGAGGGTGAGGGGATGGATGGATGGATGGATGGATGGATGGGGGCTGAGCAGAAACTTCCAAAACTTCCTGCGCGCGCCTCTGGCCGTGTCCTGTCCCCGGAGCTTGGCAGGGCTTTGGGACAGCCAGCGCCGCTGGGACTGGGAGATTTGGGAGCTCCAAGAGGGGGCGGGTAAAGGGAGAAAAGCGAGCGTCAGGCCGCCTCAAACATCTTTCCTCCGAGTTCTCGCGGCCAAACTTCGCCGTCGTTTCCCCCCCTCCTTCCCTTCCCCGCTTGGACGTCATCTCCTCAATATCCATTCCCAGCCCCGCTGCGAGGGAGCCGCGGCCGAGGGGATATCGGCGGCGGCAGCTGCCGTGGAGGCACCGCCACAACGCCCCTGAGTTCACCAAAGGGGGTTTGGGACAGGCACAAATCCTCAGTGACCCCCCCCCCCGGATGGGTGACAGCCAGCAGCATCCCCTGCCAGCAGCAGCCGGAGGTGCCAAACGCAGCCGGGACATGGGGACAGCAATTCCAGGGGATCCCGGGCTGGATCCAGCCCTGTTTGTCTGCAGGAAACTCGGCCCAGCAACGGTGTGACAAAATTTGGCTTTCTGGGGGTTGAGGAGCACAAGCACATCCCCATCACCCTCCCTGGATGCTCTGAATAACATCACAACACCCTACCATGAGAAAACACCCCAAAAGACGCTCCAACAGCAGAGGTTTGTGCATTCCCCCACCCTTCCTGTGGCTGGGTGGGAGAGTGACAAAATTTGGCCTTCTGGGGGTTGAGGAGCACAAGCACATCCCCATCATCCTCCCTGGATGCTCTGAGTAACATCAGAACACCCCACCGTGAGGAAACACCCCAAAAGATGCTCTAACACCAAAGGTTTGTGCATTCCCCCACCCTTCCCGTGGTGGGTGGGAGAGTGACAAAATTTGGCTTTCTGGGGGTTGAGGAGCACAAGTATAGCCCCATCACCCTCCCTGGATGCTCTGAATAATGTAAGAACACCCCAGTGTGAGGAAACACCCCAAAAGATGCTCTGACAGCAGAGGTTTGTGAATTCCCCCACCCTTCCCGTGGCTGGGTGTTCTGCCTGCCCTCAGCACGGCGCACTGCGCAGCCCAGCCCCGTTTACTAACGGTTTGCACCGCGGTGTTGGGCGTTACTCGGGGTTTCGGTTCTGTTCGGAAACGCTTCCGCCGCCGGCGGTGCCAGGAACGGCGCGGGCAAACCGAGAGCAGCCGGTGCCCGCCCGGCCCCTCCGCCCCTGTAACCGCAGGCAAACGGGCTGGGGAGGCTCCCACAAAGGCTGGATTCATCTCACAGCCCCTCACACGCAGCTCCACGGGGAGAAAGCGGCTCTTGGATGGAGGCTGTGCGGAATTAAAGGCGCGTTTTTCGCTGTTTCCGTCTCCCCAGGGCTCAGACAAGAGTGGGTTGTTGTTCAGGGGAGGGTGGCACAGAGCAGAGCTGCAGAGCAGCAGCCTAGCTCAGGATTTACTGGTGGGAGAGCCAGGAATCCCAGCTCAGGAGTTACTGACCAGGAGATGCAGCATCAGGTGCCGTCCCACAACTCCTGCTCCATGAGATCCAAGGTTTCATCCAGGTGCAAACACAAATTTATCCGATATTTACAACCCCGAGTTGTAAATTACAGTTCCCCAAACCCAGTCAGGCACACAAAGAAAACCATATCAAGCAAAACCTGATAGACCCAAACACTGCCTTGAAACATTCCAAAACCTGGCACAGGGTGCCCAGAGCAGCTGTGGCTGCCCCTGGACCCCTGGAAATGTCCAAGCCCAGGTTGGACAGGGCTTGGAGCACCCTGGGATGGTGGAAGAGTACCCTGGATGGCAGAGGGGATGGAATGAGATGATCTTTAAGGTCACTTCAATCCAACCATTCCATAATCCTATAATTGCATCGTTCACTGGGGTTCCTGCAGCCCCCACATCTTTTGGGACAACGAGATGGGTGATAAAAAAAATACAGAATTACCCCGAGGCTCGGCGCTGTTGCAATATATTCTCCAGAGCTCCATCCCTGCCTGGATGAAAAATATCCTGGCATAGTTTTCCCCCCCAAAGAGGTCTGCTTTCTGTTAAAGCTGCAGGAGGAATGACCCACCACGAGGCGAGGCCACCATAAATGGGCCCCTGGTCCAGCCTGAGAGGGGCAGAGAGCCTCCAGCAAGGCAGATGGGAGCTGGTGACGTGGTGGAGCTGGGATGTGGCACAGGAAAAAGGTGCAGGAAGCTGGAGCTGGTTTCCCACATGCCCTCACCCCAGCTGCAACCATGGGGGTTCAGCTGCTCTTGGGCATCCCGGGTGTTTCCTGCACAGAGGGGATGATAAAATGCACTGAGCGCTGCCAGCTGCTGCAGCTGGAGAAGGCTTTTGGTGAAAGAAATTCTTAAAATATATATAATTGTCTGTAAATATATGGTTTTTCTTTCTTTTTGTGCACATAAATAGAATTTGATGGAATCGCAGAGTGGCCCTGACTTGGAAAAGACCCACAAGGATCACCGAGCCGAATTTTTGAATATATTTATATAAAGGTATATTTATATCAATATGTATGATATCTATAAATATCAATGTATTGATATTTGTATATATAAATATATGTAAATATATATCTATAATATATATTATATATATTTATAGATAAATATATATAAAATATATATTATATATAATATATAAATATCAATATATACACAATATATAAAAATATATATTTATATATATTTTTATATATATATATATATAGATACTTATATCAATACATCCCTCTGCTGCATCAGGACACCCTGGGGGTTCCTGTCACCCCAAATCCCCCCCAGTTTAACCCCATCACCCCACTTTCCTTTTTGCACTGCAGGAAGCTGACAGGGCAGGAAGGAGGTGCCTGATAGTGCAGGAAGGGGGTGTCAGGAACCAACGCTGAGTTTTGGGATGACTCTGCCAAGCTCTGGGGACCACCCAGCCCCGGATGCAGCCACCAGCTCCCACACCCCCCCCTCCCTGCCATGGAAACCACCCTGAGCACCCAAAACACAAACAGCTCATTTTTAGTTCCTTGCAAGGCGGCTTCGCCCGAAAAGGAAAGGGGTGGGGAGAGGACGCATCTCCTGCCCACGCAGGAATTTGGGGAGGGGAGAGGCCCTGCCCTCCCACAGCGGGGTCTGCACCTTGCAGGGCACCCCCTTGCTCCACAGGGTGCCCCGGGCAGCATTTTGTACCACTCAGAATGGTGGGAGCCCAGCACTGGGTTTAGGGTACTGGCCCCACCTGGGTTTAGGGTCCCCCATGGGGCAGCTGGGGGGATTCAGATTTTGGATCCCCTCGCTCCCCTTGCCTGGAGCTGAGTCACGGCAAGCTCTGGGTGTCCTGGGCTGTTCCTTCCCCCTCCATGTGCCTCCCCAGTGAGTAATGCTCAGGCGACAGAGATCAGCTCCCGCCTCGGCTCCCGGCTCCGGCATCTCCTTATATGACCAAGGAAGCTGCTGGGCAGGAACCGGGCACAGCCCCGTGCCCTGGCACCGCTCAGGGCATGGAGGCACCCTGGCATGGCTGTGGGCAAAGCCTCTGGGCTGCTCCTTCATGCCCTGCCTGCTGTGGCCTCGCAGAAAGCAGCAGAAGCTCCGTGAGCTCCGTGTCCCAGCCCGGGGAGGTGGCAGCCAGGTGGCACTGTGGAAACGCTGGAGTGGGCATGGCTGTGACAGAGACAGAGCTGGCACCCTGCAGCACTGAGCTGGGGTGAAGCATTGCTGTGGGGCTCTACCTGTGCCCAGGTGTGTGGGGGTGCTGCCAGTGCCCCCCAGCTTAGCCCAGCAAAGCCTCCTCATTGCCTGCAGCAGGAAAAATGGGACATGAGAACAGCTGGGAATATCCTGGAGGGCTTCTCTGCCCCAAAGGGTCACCCCACCCTGCCCAGCAGCACCCCAGATCCACAGCAGGTAAAGGGTCTGTCCAGCAGCAGTGCTGAGCACGCACAAACTCGTGACTGCAGCACAGGAGCCAGGTTTCCTGCCGTGCTTCCTCAGCAAAGCTTTTCCCCTTTCTGCTGTTTTTTTCCTCCTTTCTGGGAGCTTCAGGAGCAAATCTCAGTCAGTTATTACAGTGGCTGAAAATCAACCAGCAGGAGGGGAAGGAGAGTTCAGGATTTGGATCAGGAGTGCGCCGGTAAATCAAAGACAGCATCACCCAGGGGCAGGTGGGTCGAGATAGCATCACCATGGGGCAGGAGTCAGTCTGAGCTTCCAGGGGGGCTGGATGGGGGCACAGGGCTGGAACAAACACAGCTCCTAACCCTTAACCAGGGGATGGAGCACATCCAGGGCATGCAGCACATCCAGGGGATGCAGCACATGCAGGGGATGCAGCACACCCAGGGGATGCAGCACACCCAGGGGATGCAGCACATCCCCTCCTCCATAGCCCAGATCTGAGATCATTCTTCCCCCCCCTCCGCAGCATCACACCCTCCTGGCAAACCACAGCAAAGGCAGCTGCGGACAGACAGACAGACAGACAGACAGCCAGCTCAGCAAGGCCCATCCCTGGCTGCCGCACGTGCCCGCTGCGCCTGGCAAGCACGGGCAGCGCCCCGCTCCACCCTGCCCGCGGCGCCAGCAGCCTTGGGAAAGGAAAGCCAGAACAAAGATGACGTTTCTTCTGATCTGGGCTATTAAAGACAAGGTGGAACGAGGCAGGTCACAGCTCCCGACGCTGCCCAGCTCTCCCGGGCTCCTGCTCCCCATCCCTGCCCTCCTGGTGAATCACCCGGAGCGTGTGCGGGCACGGCCGGGGAGCCCTCGCCAGGCACAGCGGGCACATTCCCCACCTTCAGCATTTCCTTCTGGCTTTCATCATCCCCCCGCGGCCACATTCCTGATGGGAGGGACAGGGAAAAGCCTGAGGGGTCCCGTGCTGGCCCCTGGGCATCAACACCCAACTCCAGCACTGGGCATCACCACCCAATTCCAGTGCGGCAAAAATATGGAAAGACAGACAGCAAAGCTCTTGTGGCACTGGAAAACCAACATTCCAAACACAGGGGTTTGTGCAAACAGGGATTTTGGCTCTGAGGATCCCTCCATTGCTCCCCATTTACACAGGAATAGTGGGAGCTCGAGGTGGGATTCATCTGGATCATCACCATCCAACCCCAGTGTGGCAAAAATCACGACTATGGAAAGACAGACACCAAAGATCTTGTGGCCCTGGAAAACCAACGTCCCAAACACAGGGGTTTGTGCAAACAGGGATTTTGGCTCTGAAAATCCCTCCACTGGGATTTCCACACCCCCTCACCTATTCCTATTTACACAGGAATAGTGGGAGCTCGAGGTGGGGTTCATCTGGATCATCACCACCCAATTCCAGCACAGCAAAAATCAGGACTATGGAAAGACAGACAGACAGCAAAGCTCTTGTGGCCCTGGAAGACCAACATCCCAAACACAGGGGTTTGTGTAAACAGGGATTTTAGCTCTGAGGATCCCTCCATTGCTCCCCATTTACACAGGAATAGTGGGAGCTCGAGATGGGGTCCATCTGGATTAAGCAGAGCAGCTCCATCCCAGCCAGGGCTGGGGGCTGTGCTGCACCACTCCCCCCACTCTGCACCGTGAGAGCAGCACAAATCAATATTTGCCTGCAAATGTCTCACAGAGGAGCTTCCAAAGGTCAGCAAAACAAGGGGAGAGAGAAGGGGATGGGAGGAAACCCTGGAACCCCCCCAGGCACCATCAGTGGTAAAATCAGAACTGAGCGAAAGGAAGCTCCGCTGATAAGAACAGAGATGTTCCCTTTTCCAGCAGACGTCTGGGCACCAAAATTAGAATAATATCTTTTAAAAAAGACAAGACTTCCCTTCCCACAGCAGGGCTGGCAGTGCTGAACTGGGGGGGACGTGGGAAAGCACCCCAGAACCCCCTTGCTGTGGGATACAGAAATGGAGGGCAGGATAAGAAGGTTCGAGGCAGGACTGGAAGCAAACATCATTCCTGTGGCTTTCATCCTGCAAAGGCAAACAGCTGAGCTGGAGGCCACCTGCTCATGACTTAATCATTCCCCAGCAGCATGAACTCCTGCTGCCAGGCTGGAGGGCAAATCCTCCAGCACACAGCAGTTATGGGGTCTACAGGAATGTGACATCCCAACGGGGGCCATCCAAAGGGACCAACTCTGTGAGATGGACAGAGCCAACAGGAGAACCCAGGGCCTGGAGAACCCCAAAAATAACTCAGGAGGAGACCATTCCCCACACAGCAGGATCAGGAAGAGACTCCCACATTTCCTGCAGGAAGAGCAGTTGGCATTCCCAAGGCATCACCTTCCTTTCCTCGGTGGGGCTCACTTTTTGGTGCCCCAGATTGAGCAGCTTTCCTGGGGCATCCAGAGCCAGCAGCACTTCCAGCAGGGTGTCCAAACCTCCATGCATCCCCCAGAATGACCCAGCTCCCTGTGCCAAGCAGAACCTTGCCCACGAGCCACATGCACACAAATCCAGCCTGGATAGATCTCGTTCCCAACTCTCCCTGTGCCCCTAACACAGATCCCAGCAGATCCCTAACACAGATCCCTTGCCCACGAGCCACATGCACACAAATCCAGCCTGGATAGATCTCATTCCCAACTCTCCCTGTGCCCCTAACACAGATCCCAGCAGATCCCTAACACAGATCCCTTGCCCACGAGCCACATGCACACAAATCCAGCCTGGATAGATCTCATTCCCAACTCTCCCTGTGCCCCTAACACAGATCCCAGCAGATCCCTAACACAGATCTCTTGCCCACGAGCCACGTGCACACAAATCCAGCCTGGACACATCTCAATCCAACTCTTCCCAGCCCTGCCTGCCCTTTGGAACCCTCCCTGCAGCCCGGGATGAGCGTCATGCTGGAGGGGGGTGATCTCACCGCTGCTTTCCCAGCATGACCAACCTCCCATCCCAAGGCTGCTGGGATCCTGCTGACGCAGCAGCTCAGGCATTATTTCATCGCTTCCCACTTCTGGGAAGCCTCCCCTGCCTTGTCACCCCTCCGAGGACGCTGGCAGCTCCTGCTCGCTGAGTGATGCCGTGAAATTCACGGAAAGCACTGGAGCTGGCACGGACTCGGTGGCATCGTCCTGCATGGGAGGGCAGGAGGGAACGGGGACAGATAAAAGCTGCACAGAGAGATTGGAGCCATCCTGGATGCACGTGGAAATGCTGGGAGGGAAGAGGATGGGGATGCACAAGGAACAGCAAAAGTTGTTCCAGCAGAAAACAGCGTGGTGTTTTCGGGAGGGAGCAGCACCAGCCCTGGGCAGAGGAAGGCTTGCTCGCACACCCACGTGCAAGAGGACACACAGGTCTGCACGCCTCGCCAGGGGCCTGTGCTGACACGAGAGGTGGCTCCTTTCCCAGGCCGGGGGAGGAGGAGGAAGGCGATGCCATCTCCGGGTCCCTCCCTGCCCCTCCGGCCACGGGGACACCTCCACAGAGCCGCCGCCGTCTCCTCTCCACGGCTGGGTAAACAGCAGCTCAGGAATTCCCAGCACACCCCGGCAGTGAGGGGAGAAAGGCACGAGAAAACAAATCACCAAAGAAAACCTCCTCACCAGAGATGGAAAGCCCAGCAGAGGGGAGAAGCACAGGAGAGCAAAGCAAATCCCGAATCCTGCACCCGCTGCCACTGCCTGCACAGGAGCTGAGCAGCAGGAATGCCTTGAATGCTGGAAATATCCCCCAAATGCTGGAAAAATCCCCCAAATGAGGTCTCAGACCCCAGCCCCTCTTGGAGGAAGCAGACCCCACTGTGCTGTGGCTGCTCAGAGGAGCAGTGAAGAGCTGGATGGGAGCCACAGCACTGGGATCATCCCTCAAGTCCAAGCTTTGCACTTCCCACAGCAGGAACGTCCTGAATGCTGGAAATATCCCCCAAATGCTGGGAAAATCCCCCAAATGCTGGAAAAATCCCCCAAATGAGGTCTCAGACCCCAGCCCCTATTGGAGGAAGCAGACCCTGTTGTGCTGTTGCTGCTTAGGGTGCAGAGCTGCTCACCAAGCCCTGGAAGAACCGTGGGGAGCTGGATCAGGGTGGAAGCACTGGGATCATCCCCAGCAGCTCAAGTCCAAGCTTTGCACTTCCCACAGCAGGAATGCCCTGAATGCTGGAAAAATCCCCCCAAATGCTGGAAAAATCCCCCAAATTAGGTCTCAAGCCCCAGCCCCTCTTGGAGGAGGCAGACCCCTCCGCTTGGGGTGAGGAGCTGCTCGGGGGAGTCACATCAGAGTGGAAGCACTGGGATCATCCCCAGCAGCCCAAGCCCAAGCTTTGCACTTCCCACAGCAGCGGCTTAGGGAGCAGGAAAGCCGGGGGGCGGAGGGATGGCCGGCATCAAAACTCCTTTTCTGCCAGCTAACAAAAGAGCCGGTGTCTCCGCAGAGAGGCTCTCGTTATTCCAACGCCAAGCAGAGGCTGCCTGGCAGCGGGGGAAACAGGCAAATGTTGGGCTAGTGGGAACTGGCTGGGCTTTGTTTGGGGGCTGCTGTGTTTGCACAGGCCCCACACAATGGGGGTGTTGGGGCCAGGGGGGTCAGGGCAGGGCTGTGCCCTGGGTATGGCCACCAGCTCTCATGGTGGCCTCATCCTGCTCCCCACAAATAAAGGTGCTGTTAAAAAGTTGTGGGTCCCCCCTTTTTTCTGCCTGCAGCTCGCCAGGTGAGGCCCAAAAGGCAGCTCAAAACAGCACTTTCTGCCCAAGGTGCTGTTAGGAAGTTGGAGCCCCAAAAATCAGCTCAGGGTCTCCCCAGCCTCGCCAGGCCGCGAACACGGCGGTGGTGGAGCCGGAGATGCGCAAAGCCTGCTCTGAGAAATGGCGGTCAAAGAGAAGGAAGCAGCCGATTCCCTCCTCTTCCTCTGCAGATGGAGGGCAGGCAGCAACCTTGAGCCCTGATCTCATTAGATGTCCCAAACTAAGCAGTGTGAAACCTGATTAGCGCCGGGCGGGAGGCGGGAGAAGCAGCGGCGGCTTGTTGTGCCAGCCAGCCCCAGCACCCTGCTCTGGAAAGGGGGGTCTGAGGAGCACAGAACCCACCCAGCTGCCTCCCCACAGCACCCAGGACCTGGTCCTGGTCCTTCCAAACTCGATCACACCCCAGGTCATGGCTGTGCTGTGCCCTGAAGTGATGCTTCATCTCAGCTGCTCCCGCCAGCTCACGGCCAGTTGGCCTTGGCGTGCAGCAGCACAGAGAAATGCAGGATTAAAAAAAAAGGGGGAGGCAGGAGCCCAAAACTTCTGTTCCCTAGAGACCTGCTCTCCTGCAGAGAAACTTAATCCCTGTTAAAAAGCAAATGAAATAATCCAGTTGCTAACACTGCTCTGGCCGCTCCGTTCAAGCCCCAGATCCGCCGGACCCCTCCAGCCTGGCCCAGGCCCAGCAGATTCCCTCAGCAGGGCTGAGCCGGACCTCTCTGAGGCTAAGACCATCCCTGGCACCACACAGCAGTGGTGGGAAAGCTGTAAATCAGCAGAGATTTACAGTGAGGGCACAGCCTGGGAGTGTCCCTGCCTGGCAGGGGACACTTCAATGGGTGGCCATGCTGGAAAAGTGTCCCTGACCCTTTCCCAGGAGACACCAGCCCCATCCTCCTCATACACAGGGCTGGCAGAGCCAAAGCTCACCAGGGCCTCCACCCAGGGAAGATGTTGGCCCCGGATCTCTTATCACACCCGGCCACCTTGGGCGGCCCCGTCTGCTCCTCGGGGAAGCCACCACGCGCTGGGACGAAAGCAAACAGTGACAAGGGGACAGCTGTGGCACCACTGTGGCACACAGCAGGGCAGGATGCTGCTCCTGCCTCGTGCTCTGACCCCACACATCCCTCAGAGCAGCACCTAACACCCAAATCCCTCATTTTTAACAGCAGAAACTCAGCGGAGCTGCAAAATTCCTCACTGCGGGCACATGTGGCACGGTGAGGTGACATGGACCCACTCCTTGGTCACAGGGGAAAATCTGAGCTTGGTTCCCTTGGGGAAAGCACGTGGCAGCTCCAAGGTCAGATGGAGCCAGATTAGCTGGCAATGCACGGCCAGGGCCCAGGAGATGCCAGGTTTGAGCCGGCCACCAAGTAAACAACAAAACTCCTCAGAAAGCGAAACCAGCCGGCCCCGAGCTCGCTGGTAAAATTAACCCAGCAATAAATTTGTAATCTAATGGCTTTCCTCAGCCAAGCCCAAAGGATCTGGTCACTTCAGGGCCGTGACCAACGCTGCCCTGCGAAACTCAAGATGGAAACTGTGTGGAAAGTCTGGGTGACCCCACACCCACCGGGGCAGGGTCCTTTGTCCCCGGCATGGGGACAGGGATCTGGCAGGGCCCCCCTGCCCCATCCCAGCTGGGGGCACTGGGATGCTCTCCAAGCCCCTTGGAGGGCTGACAGGGATGGATGCTGGCACGGAGCCGGGGGTCAGGGGCCTGGACTTACACACACGAGCATTTACATATGAAACACTCCCAGCTCCAATATCCGCTGCTGCCTCCACCTCCCCGGGGAGATGAATAGAGATGAGGGGGGAGAAGGGAAAAGAAACCTCTCCAGCAATAAAACCTTGTTTTCCTCCAGCTCTGGCCAGCCCTGTAGCTCAAGGGCAGGCTGGGCTGGCTGTTCTCAGTGCTGGGAGCACACTTAGATCCATGGCAATGCCAAGCAGTGACAGCAAGATGCACGGCACAGCATCCCCTCGCCAGTGAGCACCACGGAGCCAAACATTCCCTGTGGGCACCCCTTTTGTGCTTGGATGCACTGGGAAGCCCCCAGCAGTGTGAAAGGGCTCAAACTGTGCTGGTTCAAGCAGCGTTTGGCCTCCTCCAAGCAGAGAATCTCAGCCTGCTTTGGTTGGAAGGGACCTTAAAGGCCATTTCAGCCCCAAGGGCAGGAACACCTTCCACCAGACCAGGTTGGACACTTCCAGCCTCCACCCCACTGAACTGAAACCACAAAGGGCTGTGGTAAACACAGCTGGTGACAGACAAAGTCGTCATCACTGGCTCTAGAGGCAGAAAAACAGAGCAAAACCCACAGACTGGGCTTATTGGGGACGTGCCACCCATGTCCCATGTCCTTGTTCCGGGCTGGAGGGACGCAAAGTGCCACGAGCTCAGGGATGTGGAGCCAGCACGGGAGCCAAGGCTCCCAGCAGGGCTCTGGGCAGCACCTGGAGAGGGGAAGGCTGCCAGCTCAGCTCCAGCAAGCAGTCACCTTGTAAACACGATTAATAATGTCATCTTGGCTGCCTGCACCTCGCTCTGGCGGGCACGACGGGAACTCACCGAGCTGCAGCTGGAAATGGGGCTGGGAGAGCTTCAGCAGCACCCCCAAAACACACAGTGGGGCTCAATGGCACCCAAACCCACACCCAAACCCAGCAGCCATCCCTGCTCTGGCTGCCAAGGGGCTGGAGATGGAGGGGACAGAGCTGCCACCACACCCAGGCAGCACATGGCCACTCGGGGCTCCTCTTGCATTGATTCCCAGTGCCAGCTGCAGCGAGGCTCAGGAAAAATGCATGATGGACACCAGGGCAGCATAAGAAAGTGAATTATATTCCTCCCAGACTCGATAACTCAGGGCAGCTGTCAGCACAGAGCTGAGGGATTAACCCTTCACAGCAGCACGGGAGGGTGGGGACAGTGCCAGCCCGCTGGTGACAACTCCCTTGGCTCCCTGCTAAATTAAACATGGAATTGATTCACCTTTGTTATACAATGGGATCAGCTGGTAAAGCCCAGCCGAGGCCTTGCTGTGAAAAGGGGCAAGTCAATGACAGCATTGTTGGGCGACAGGAATGGCATTCCAGGTGCCTTCTGCTCTCCTCTCCCTCCAGCAGAACTCCTGAGGCTGGCTGGGAATTCCAGAGGAAAAAAAAGCTCCTCTGACAGGAGGGGAGGATAAAAACAACAGAGAAAGAAAGGGGAGAGAAAGCATTCTCAGAGCTGCAGGTAAGCTGAGCTGCTCTCCCACAGGCCGGGCTGGCGGCTGGTGACCGTGGGACAAGGGCTGCGTGCCTCCAGCCACCTGCCAGGGGCCAGCCCTGCACGATCGGGTGTCCCAGCTGCCTCTCCAGGGACAGCAGGAGAGGGCACAGCACCGGCAAAGAGCTTTAGAAAGAACTGAAGTGGGAAAACAGCAATCTGCACCCGGGTGCCACCATGCACCCACAGCCAAACAGTGAGAAAACACGCTCAGCAGAGCAGGATCAGCCCCCAGCCCATGGCAACAGCAGCCTGGAGCAGCAATTTCAGCTCAAAACTCCCCAGTTATTTGCCAAGCAGCTTCCCCAGGCTCCCTGAGCTGCCCCAGAGCTCCAAAGGCAAAAGGGACAAAAGAGAGAAGTGCAGGAGCCCTGCGAGCAGCTCCCCCTGGGTCTGCCTCGATCAGAGATCGATGGCAGATGGTGGCACCCATCTGCTCAGCCTCCCCCTGCCCGTGGCTCACAAATACCTCTGAGGGTGCCCAGCCCATCCAGGAACTTCTTGTACTTCTCCAAGTTCATCTTCTGCTGCTCAGCTGGGTGACATCGGGGCACGCAGCAGCTCCAGGCACTGTCCCCAGCCCAGCATTCCTGCTGGACTCCTCTGCCCTTTGACCACTGGCAACGTTTCCTTATTTGATGAAAGCCTCCCAGGGCTGAGGCCACCCCCCTTTTGTGCAAATGAGCCAAACAACTGCCCTGCACCAGCAGGGCCCTCCCGGCATCCCCTTCCCACCCATTGCAGAGATTGTGTGTCCTGGGGATATTTCCAGCAGGGAGAGTGGTCGAGGGAATTGGGAGGGGAAGGAAAAATAAAAAAAACAATGGGGTTTAAGGCAGGGGGAGATGGGTTCCCATCCTGGTGGGAAAAGCCACCCAGCCATCAGAAAAGTGGCATAAAATGTTGGGAAAATGCCAACATTTCCCAGGTGAGAGGCAGGAGCAGATGGGGAGCAGATCCCTCCTGTCTCTGCGCCCCGACACTGCCACATGTTCACCTCACCCTGGCTGCAAGGGGCTTACCAAGCTGAAAAGGAGATTTACTGGTTTTAAAGGAATTTTTTGGCAGCAGAGCCATCCAAGGGGGATGGATCCAAGTGCCTGACCTACTCATTGCTGCCCTTCAGGACTGGTGTCCACCAGGCACAGACCAGGACTTCTGTTAAATCAAATAATAGAGATAATAATGGCAATGATAATTATAGTAATATAATCATCCTCAGTAGTGTTGAAACGTGCTGTCATGGAGGTAGATCCTGCTCTCCCCATTCCCTCTCTGGAAAGATCCCAGCAGATTGAGCAAGACCCACCACACGGTGCAGGATCATCCTGCCTGGGCTGCCACACAGCATTTCAGCTTTGCCAGAGGAAGGAGAGAGAAACGGAGCAAGGATGTGCTGCAGGAGCCAAATCTCCCCCTAAAAACCAGGGGGAAGCTCCCTGAGATTCAGGGTAGTGAGAAGATTCCCCTCATCCACAGGCACATAAATCCCCGGCTCCTTCACTGTGTTGAGATGCATCCCCCTAGCAACCCACAGAGTAAATTATCCATAAAAATATCAATAAAACCAAAAATCTCATGGAAGCAAGCCCGTGTCCACCTCCTGCACAGCTCCAGGACAGAGAGCCACTTCTCCAGGGACAGACACACGCCGGCGGTATCACTTTGCATGGGGAGCAGAGCAAACCCAGCAGGCCAGTTGCTGCCTGTGCCATTGACAGCTGGGAACCAGGGAGCCAAAAATGCCCCTGGGAGCTCCCATTGGGATGGGGGGCACTGGTGAGAGGCCTCCTCCACACTCTGGTTACCCCAACACCCTGGGCATGGACGTGACATCCTCAGCTCCCAGCAAGGAGCTGATCCAGGAGCTCATCCAGCCCTCAGGAAGAGACTGGATTTAGGAGCTGGAGGTTCCTGGTGCATCCCTGGCATCTCAGGGCCATTCCCAGCCATCCTGGTGCCCTCTGTATCCCTGGCACCACATGGCCATTCCCAGCCATCCCCCCCTGTGCCTGTCAGCAGCAGAATAAAAGTTGTTGGGAGAAGCCAAGTTGTCACCACTAAAAATAGCACAATGGAATTTTCCTCTAAAGGAAGAAAAGAAAAAAAAAAGGGGGAAAAAAAAAAAAATCGTGATCCTTGCTGACAAAGGGGCTGTGAGAAGGAAGGGTGGGAAGGGACAGGAGGGAACATCAGGTTCTTCCTCTCCAACAGCCCCAAACAGGCACGGAGAGCTGAGCCCATCATGGGGGGACAGTGAGATCCCACTTTATTTATCTCCATCTTTCCCTTCCTGGCAAAGGGGAGAGAGCAGACCCCTCCAGGATGGCAAGCAGCTGCTCCAAAATGCCAACAGCAGGAGGGAGATGGGGGGAACCCACCCCAGACCCCACTGAGCTCCCCCAAACCCTGCCCTGATGGGGAGAAGGACACTCCCCTCCTCCAGCCCCGAAGGGGTTAATGGGAAGCGGCTCTGACGCCACCAGATCCCATCCCCAGGCATCCCAGCTCCTCTCTCCTCTGCCGGGAACGCCAGGAATTCCTGCAGGAGGGAGGATGAGGAGGGAGGATCCTCCAGCTGGCTCCAGAGGGGGGGAGAGTCAGGGGAGCCCCCCCAGCTCCCAAACATCCAGGAATCCCAGAACTCCCAGCACAGCAACTGCAGGAACGAGAGGCATCCCAAAAAACAGCCGGGGCCGGGATGGAATATCCCAAATATCCCCCGGGGATGGAATATCCCAAATATCCCACGGGCAGCAGGATGGAATACCCCCAATATCCCACGGGCAGCAGGATGGAATACCCCCAATATCCCACGGGCAGCAGGATGGAATATCCCCAATATCCCACAGGCAGCAGGATGGAATATCCCCAATATCCCACGGGCAGCAGGATGGAATATCCCCAATATCCCACGGGCAGCAGTGTCTGGAGGCGCCTGCACTGAAAACCCCTGTGTCACCCCTGGATGTCCCCAGTGCTGCCACCCAGAGCTGGGGGGATGCTGGGACATCCCAAAAAACAGCCAGCCAGAATGGAATATCCCCAATATCCCTGTGAAGCAGGATGGAATATCCCCAATATCCCACGGACAGCAGCGTCTGGAGGCACCTGCACTGAAACTTGCACTAAAACTTGCACTAAAACCTGCACTGAAACCTCCTGTGCCACCCCTGGATGTCCCCAGCACTGTCACCCCAGAGCTGGGGGGATGATGGGACATCCCAAACAGCCAGCCAGGATGGAATATCCCAAATATCCCTGGGGATGAAATATCCCCAATATCCCACAGGCAGCAGGATGGAATATCCCCAATATCCCCCAGGCAGCAGAGTCTGGAGGCGCCTGCACTGAAACCTGCACTCTGTGCCACCCCTGGATGTCCCCAGCGCTGTCACCCCAGAGCTGGGGGGATGCTGGGACACCCCAGGAGAGGGGATGGGGCTGTTCCAGCCATGCCAAGGGTGTTGCCAGAGCCAGGGAATGGATCCTGGACACTGGGGTGGATTTATTTAGGGGCAGCCCTGGCGAGCCCCCAGTGAGGTCACAGGGCCACACCAGCTGTCCCCAGCATCACTGAACACGCCTGAAGCACAGGGAGGGCACTAATTAACACTCATTAGCAGGGACCACCAGGGTGGGAAGCCCTCCAGACCCCACCCTGCATGGAAAGGAGTCGCTCCCACAGGATTTACCAGGAGCAAAAGTGCCTCAAGGTCAGCTGGAATCTCCCAGCCTTGTATACAGTTTCCTGCAGGGAAAAATAAGCTGCTGGCAAAAGCATTTCTGTAGGGCCACAACGGACCTGAATAAGGATTAATAAAAAGCAAGATGAGTTTGGTGAGGCCTGATAGGACACAAAAATCCCACTGGGAGCAAGGCACAGCTTCAGGGCTGTGCAGGATTGAGGTGCAAGGGCAAAGCAAGAGATTTGGAGGAGATGTTTGCAATCCCAGCCATGCCAGCATTACACCCCCAACCTGGGCAGGGGTCCCAGCAGGGTTTGAGGAGGGGGAAAAGGCCCCCAGCAGAGCTCAAGGTGGGCAAAACAGAAGCAGGGAGAGAACACAGCCCACGCAGGTGCTGCAGATGTGCAAAACACAGCACTCATCACCTGTGGGAGGCTGGAAAAGCTTCCCCAGCATCATTAAAGAAAAATGTTCATCTGAGCAGGGGAGGGCAGGCAGGGCACGCTGGGACTCAGCAGAGGGAAACAGGGCTCGACAGGAAATGAAAAATGGAAATGCAGCCTTGTCACGCACAGGAAAACAACAAAATAAACACAATTGTGGCCTCCCAGCGCCCGGAGCTCGCTGGCTCAGAGCGCTGATAAACACTGGGTGACAAAGGGACACTGCAGGGACCAGCACAGGCCCTGCAGCCAGACCTGTCCCACCTCTGCTGGCAGTCACAGAGCCAGGCTGGGCTCTGAGAGCCACAGGAGCTGCAGCCCGTCCTGCTGGGATGATCAGCATCCTGCTTCTCACCCTGAATCTCCCAAACCATCTCACCCAACACCCCCCTCCCACTTCCCCCTGTTCCAGGAATCCCTGGGCTTATCTGAGCCAGGAGCAGGACACACAGATCACATCCCATTTTATCCTGTCCAGGGCCAAACAAACACCAAACCTGATCACTCAGCCTCCTGCCCCACCACACATCCCTGTGGCTGGAGGATTCCCCATCCCGGCCCCGCAGCCGGGTGAGATCCATCCAGACACACAAAACCCCACGGGTGAGATCCATCCAGACACACAAAACCCCACGGGTGAGATCCATCCAGACACACAAAACCCCAGGACAAGAGCTTGGAAGCGAAACTTCCCAGCTCATTAACACCAGCATCCTCCATTCATGGAATTTCCTTGGCAGTTTCCCTCTCCAAGCTGGAGGGAGTTTGAACCCCCCCAGACCTCCCAGTCAGGGCAGTGCTGAGAGATTAAATCTGGAATTTCTTGGGACAAAGAGCATCTCCAGGACAGCATCCCTGGGCTTATCTGAGCCAGGAGCAGGACACACAGATCACATCCCAGCACTCATTTCACCCTGTCCAGGGCCGAACACACACCAAATGTGATCAATCAGCCTCCCGCCCCACCTCACACCCCTGTGGGAAACTGAGGCTGGAGGATCCCCCTCCCCAGCCAGGTGAGATCCATCCAGACACACAAAACCCCACGACAAGAGCTTGGAAGCGAAACTTCCCGGCTCATCCACACCAGCAGGGAATTTCCTTGGAAGTTTCCCTCTCCAAGCTGGAGGGCGTTTAAACCCCCCCCGCCCCCAAACCTCCCAGTCAGGACAGTGCTGAGAAATTAAATCTGGAATTTCCTGGGAGAAAAAAAAAAAAAAAAAAAAAAAAAAGAGTGTCTGGAAGGAAAGGCAGCTCTCCAGGACAGCATCCAGCAGGATCAGGGGTGTGCTGGGCAGATCAGCTCCCTGCCTGCACCTCCCAGCACCGGCTCTGCTGGTTCCCACCCCACGGGATGGGATGGGATGGGATGGGATGGGAAAGGTGTGTGAGCAATCAGGGTTTGCTGCTCCTGCCCATGGCCCTGCGAGGGCTCACCCACTGCCGGGGGGCACGGCAGGGCTGACCAGCCCCAGCTATCAGGGCTGTGTCCCCAGGTGTGCTGCCGCTCCCCGGGGCAGCATTGCCTCACCTGCCTGCAACACTCACCTGGTGTTGCTAAGATCCGGCCACAGCACTGCCAGAGGATTGGGAAGGGCTGGATTGTTGTGGAGTCCCTTCCAGGGCTTCTCTGTGCTGCTTCCCAGCTGCTCTGAGCATCCTCCTGCTGCAGCCGGCAGAGAAACACTGCCCCGTGCAGGAACCAGGCACACGCTCCAGGCAGGGCTCACAGCCCCTCTGGGCAGCAGGATGGAGCTGGATCCAAAAAATCCAGCATGGACCAGCTCCTTTTTGCCCACCCCGAGCTCCAGCACAGCCTGTTCTTTCAGGAAGACAAGAAGGAACTGGAACCTGCAGCACGCTGCTGCTCCCACAGCCTGGATTTATCCATGTCAGACCCATAAAAAAGGCACTTATCAACCGGGTATTCAAAAATGGTGTTAAGACATTTAAATAAAGAAAAAGGAAAATATAAATAAGAAATAAAGAAAGATATAAATAAGAAATTTAAATGAAACCTCTTGTTTTACTTTCCTCTGGGATGGAGCTGGATACAGAGATCCCAGCATGGACCAGCTCCTTTTTGCCCACCCCAAGCTCCAGCACAGCAGGAAGACAGGAGGAACTGGAACCTCAGCAGCAGCACCCTCAGCCTGGATTTATCCATTTCAGACCCATAAAAAAGGCACTTATCAACTGGGTATTCAAACAATGGTGTTAAGACACTTGAAATTTAAATAAAACCTCTTGTTTTACTTCCCTCTGGGAGGCTCCTTGCCACTGGCATCAGCCACGGTATGTCCAGAGCAGTCTAAACTTAGCTGACACAGGCCTGCAAAGGAGGTTGGCTCAGACCCAGCAGACGGAGGTCAAAGACTCCAGTCTCGCCCCGGAGCATGAGCCAGGAAGGAAAAGGCTCCACGGGAATGCAGAGCTGAGCAGAGCAGGCAGGGAGCAGCCCCAGCCCCTTCCAGAGCTGCTGAGAGCAGATCAAAGCCTTGCAGCACATCCTGGTGCCATCCCGGGTGAGGCTCAGCCACCCCCTGCCCGCCCTGGGGATCTTCTCACACACGTGGGAAGGAGGAGAAGCAGCCAAGAGCGGCGGGAGCTGGGAGAGAAGGGCTCAGCCACCGTTCTGGGTCATCAGCAGGGCACCAGGACAGTGCCAGCCGTGGATTCACTGATCCCGGGGATGCTGGCAGCACACATGGCCTGGCAATGCCAGCCTGGGGGGCACCTCTGGGCCTTGGCATGGGGGTGGCCGCATGCAGAGAGCCAGCCAGGCCAGGTGGAGCCTGTCACCTGCAGCAGGGGTGGATCCTGTCACCTGCAACACCACCAGCCCCGTTTGCCTGCTGCCCAAAACAAACCAAGCACAACTCCTGCACCCAGTGCTGTGCTCCACCTCACACACCCACGGCTGCCCCACCTTCCTGACCCCCCTTTTTGCCTCTCCTCATGCCAGAGAAGCCATTGACTCCCAATAAACCCTCCCAAAATCAGGGTTATTCACCCAGTGATGGAAAACCCCAGCCCAGCTTGCCCCCACACTGCTCCAGCCAGGGACTCTCCAGTCCTAAAGTGGAACTTGGCCAGCCCTGCTCCCGAGGGACGAAGAGGAAGAAGGGCTTCCTCTCCCCCAGTGAGGAGTCACCACCACGCCAGCAGCCCCAGCAGTGATCTCAGAGGCCACAGAGGCCTCGTGCAGCCCACTCAGCACCAGCCAGGAGCGAGGTTTGTCATGGTGGGATGGATCTCCCAGCAATGCCCTGCATCAGGAGGTGGCTGCATGCTGGGAGAGCTGCTTGGCTCAAGGAACAAGGCCTCAGACACCTCCAAGTGCATTTTTTGCGGCACAACACCAGCCACAAGTGGGAAAAAAGGAGGTTCTTCGGAGATAGCCATGGCCAGGAATGCCACCCACCACCAGCAAGGCTCCAGTCCCACCTGGAATCAATCCTGGTTGATTTATACAAGGATTCCCCACCTCTCCCACCTCCCCAGGGTCTCCTCCAGCCCTTGGGAGGTTGTTCCCTCCCTAACTGAAGGCAGTGCACTCAACCAAGGTGACAAACCACCCTGTGCTGTCCCAGTCCAAACAAGCCAGGCCACGTGCTGGGCACCACGGAGCAGGGCAGAGACAGCACCAGGAGCAGAGAAAAGCTTTGGAGGTGCCACAGCTCCAGGTTTTCTACCCCCAATCCCAAAAAAACCCCAGTGAATTACGAGAAAGAAAGGATTTCAGCAGGATTGATTAGTTAATGTTTACAGCAGGGGAAGCATGACCTGTGTTCTGAGCTTGGCAGAGCCGCCTGCACCCTTGAGCTGCCGGGGGCTGCTCAGCACGGGGCTGTGATTTCCACATCTGATTTTCCAAGTGAGGAAAACACCCCCAAAACACGACAGGAGGCTGCCATGGGGAATAGAGAGGAGCCCTGAGCTGCTGGGCTTTGCTCAGGGTGACAGAGAGGTGTCCAAAGCTCCACCATCAGCGTCACCCCTGCGCAATTCCATCATTCCCACCGGGATCCGCAGCAGGTCCCGGCACGTGCCACGGCTCTCTGATCCAGGGATGAGGCAAGAGAGGCTGGAATCCCTGCAGGGAGCTGGCCTGCTGGCTTCCAGCTGTGCCACACAGGTGAAGGTGGTGGCACTGGGGACGTCCAAACTGCAGGCGCGGGGTTTTCTCCAGACGGGACGCTGGAGACGCGACAGCAACGAAACGCTGAGGCACCACCAACCACCACCCCCAAAATGGCCACTTTTAGCCCCATCCTCTGCTTGCAGCCACCCCCTCAGAGGCAGGGCACAGCGGGTGGGTGTCCCTGCAGCGCTGATGGCAATGTCCTCCCCCAGGGGATGGGAGCAGGGCCCCGGTGCTGCAGCGCTGCGGCAGCTCCCGCACCCCGCTGCCGAGCGAGGGTGGGTGTTCTTAGAAAGAAAGGAATCACGGGGATCTGCCAGATCTGCCAGCTGCTTCACTCCTGCTCACCAGGGAAATTCAGGACTCGCAGCCTGCTCTGGGATCCTTCACGTGCTGCTGCTCTGCTTCCCTCCAGACCTGTCCCAGCTCGCTCGGCAGCAGAGGCCTCGCTGCTCAAATTGGGGTTTTTTAGGGTGTTTAGTGGTGCTGGCTGAGAGAAATGCGTTTGCAATCCTGGCTCTGGCAGTGCCAAGCGTCCTCCTTGCCCTCCTTGCCGCCAGTGCCAGGTCCTGAATGTGGCACCACAAGAACACCACAGGTCTCCTCACTCAGCAGTCACATTTCAGTGAAAACTCCTTTTTTTTGCAGGATTAAGAGGGGGAGGGGATGAGCCAGTGGAAAACTTGTTCAGGACAGGAAAAACCAAACGGTTTAGAGGAATAACAGGGAAGAGACAACATATCCACCGATTCAAACCCAAACAACCCAAACTGGGGCTCCCACTCGGCCCTTGCAGCTGGTGGGATGCCCCAGGAGGGGTGGGGAGCTGGGAAAGGGTCAAAAGCAAAGAAAAGCTTTTATGGAGTATAAACAAACTCATTTCCCCTACACCACAAACAAGCTCTGACAACACCCAGCAGGGTATTTCCAAGTTATCCAGGTTTCTACCATATCCCAGTGCAAAAATCAGGAATTCTCTGCAAAACTCCTTCCCAGAAGGACCCAACAGCCAGAGCAGGGAGCAGGCAAGGGGAGCCCAAGTGCCAAGAGTGCTCCAGCTGAACCAAGTGCATTACAGGCCCTGGAATTTCCATTTTTTTTCTAGAACAAAGCAAACCTGATGCAAACAGCAGCTCCTTCCACGCCGGCGTCTCCACGCTGAACCCAACTACATCAAAGCATCTTTTGATTAATAAAAAAAAAGTTTGTCAAGTTCTTGGACGAGCCCAAGTCACGTTTCCAGTGCCTTTCCAAGGCACCCGAGGAGGTTTCACTGCCTGCTCCCTGCGGAGGCTGCGTGTGTCTCCCACCTCTGGGGTGCTGGAGTGGCACCCCCCGAATCAGGGAGCCAGGGAATCCATTATTTCGCAGGAAAATCCGCAGAAAAAAAAAAGAGGAAAAGGAAACAGGCACTGGCTCCTCTCAGCATTTTAAAGAGGCTTGGCTGCTAAACTCATAAACCGGAGCACTGGGAGCCCTGTGGGGCTGGAATCTGGGCTCCAGGACAAGCCGAGCGCTGCAGCGGGGAGGAGGAGGAGGAGGGAAAAGAAAATAATAATAACAAGCAGAAGAATGGGAACGCACACACAGCTGCCGGGGACGAGGCGCTGCCATCAAAACTGCACAATCACTGCCGGTACCGGCACCGGCAGCACCTGGGGCCGCATCCCCCTCCGGGAGGGACCGTGGGGACACCGAGGGGTCCCCAAATCCCTGGTGGCACCGCGGGTGAGGGACACCGAGGGGTCCCCACATTCCTGGTGGCACCGGGGATGAAGGATGCCGTGCTGCTCGGGGTGCCCGGCTGGGATGCTGGAAGGGAACACGGGGACCCCAAAACTCAGCAAAAGGCACCCAGGGGAGGTGGGGGGATCACGCAGAGCCCACGGACACCCCACGCTGGCGACAGCAGCGTCGCTCATCCTTCAGGCACCCCACGCAGGGATGCTGAGCCCGCGGGCAGCCCACGCAGGAGCGGCGGCACCCGGGAGACCCACGCGGGGATGGAGCTCCCGCAAAGAGCCCAGGGGGGAACGAGGGACATCCCACGCGGGGATGGAGCTCCGGCACAGAGCCCACGGGAACCGAGACACCCCACGCTGGGGACACCTGGGGCGCTCAGACGCTGTCCCCAAGCTGGGGACACCCGGAGCGGGGCACCCCAAGCGCAACGCGAGAATGCTGCCCCTGAGCATCCAGCCCGGAAAACAGAGAAAACACCGAGAAAACACAGGGAAAACACCGAGAAAACACGCGGAAAACACCGAGGAGGCTCCGGGAAGGCGCCGGTTGAGCCCCGCGGGGCGGCCCCGGCGCGCTCCAGGCCCGGCGGCGCGGCCCGGCGGGCTCGGTACCTTTGTATCGCTCCAGCACGTCCTCGTAGGCCTGCATGAACTCCTTCTCCTGGCTGCGGTTGGCCGGGAGCAGCCCCGGCACGTAGCCGGCCATGGCGGCCTTTGTGCCCGCGCTGGGCGCAGCTGCCGGCGGCGCGGCCAGGGCCCGTCTGTGCCGGGGCCGCTTCCGCCGCGCCGCGCCCGGCACCGGGACCCGCCCCTGGGCACCGGGACACGCCCCCGGGACCCGCCCATGGGCACCGGGACACGCCCCTGAGCCCGCCCATCGGCACCGGGACCCGCCCCTCGGCACCGGGACCCGCCCATGGGCACCGGGACACTCCCCTCGACACGCCCATCGCCACCGGGACCCGCCCCGGGAGCCGCCCCTCGCTACCGGGACCAGCCCCGGGGATTCGCCCCTCGCTACCGGGACCCCCACGCCGGCACGAGACACGCCCCGGGACCCCCCCCCCGCGACTCGCCCACCGGGGGGACACGCCCTTGGGTGGTGCCCACCGAGAGGGACGCGCCCCCAGACCCGCTCGTGGCTCCCGGGACCCCCCCACACCGGCCCGGTAACCGGGATGGGTAAATGGGGACAGTGCCATAGTTGGGGACACTGCCATGTGTCCCCTGGGTGGGTGGGGACACTGCCGTGGGTGGGGACACGTCCCTGGCACGCCCCCGAGACATAAATAATTATAACCACGCCCGTCTAAAGTCTCCGCCCATCTGATTGTACTTGCTCCACCCCTATTGAAGCCACACCCCCTGGAATAGGCCCCGCCCCCTGGAGCCCGCCCCGGGCCCGCCGCGACCCCTGGCGGCCACTCGGGGCAGCACCGGGAGGGGACAACGGGGGTGACAGCGGGGTGACACCAGGGTGACACTGGGGATTATACTGGGGGTAACATGGGGGTGACATAGGGGGTGACATCGGGGATTATACTGGGGTGACATGAAGGTGACATCGGAGTGACACTGGGGATTATAGTGGGGGTGACACTGGGGGTGACAATGGCCGTGACACGAGGAATGACACCAGGGGCGTGGTGACACTGTGTGTAACACCAGGGGGTGACAATGGGAGTGATACTGGAGGTGATACCAAGAACGACACCAGGGAGTGACACTGGGGGCAACACAGGAGGGTGGCTGGCACAGACAGTGGCACCAGAGGGTGACACAGAGGGGGGGCAGCGGGGCTGACACCAGGGGTGACACCTTGCACTGCCTGGGGACCCCTCAGCATCACCTGGCGAGGGATGGGCAGGGAAAAGGGGGCCCTGAGAATCAGCTGGGGGACCTTAGAGGGGATGGAAAGGCCCCACCAAGGGGAGCAGTGGGGCAGAGCCAAACCCCACTGGGAAATGGGGGCTCAAGGCCAAGCCTGCCTGGTGCTCCCATACCCACAGAAACCCCACTCAGCCCCCCAAATCCCAGCTGAGCTGACGGAGCAAACAGGAGGACACAAGGGTGGCTGTCCCCAGGCCAGGGGACACCCCAGTCCCCCCAGCCCCGCTGAGCCCACAGGACACCCCCTCACCATGACCCCCACCAGACCCAGCCCCCCTCACTGGGGCAAATCCCGGCCCTTTTTTGGCCATCTCGAGATGTTGCTTTTTCACCCCGATGCGCCGTTCCCATGGCAACTGGAGGGCCCGGCTGGGTAACCATGGCAACGAGAAAAGCCCCATCCCGCTCAGACAGACACCCTGTGTGTCCCCACCGCCACCCAGGGACCCCCGAGCCCCCTCAGGGTGGGGGGACCGCGCCCCAAATCCCTCCAGGGAATGAAGAAGGACCAGAGGCAGCACCTCCATCTTCCTCCTCCTCCTCCTCCCGCAGCCCCCGGCCCTGGGGTGGGGTTACACAAATCACCCCCCTTATCCTGGTTTTGGAGGCACCTCCCTTTCAGCTTGGCGCCTTAATTAGGAAAAGTAATTAACGTGGCACAGAGCGCCGGTGCCCGGCTGCCTCCGTGGGGAGGAAGGTTTCGATCGCAGCGACCTCGTGGCAGGGCCTTTGTGCCCGGCGGTGCCAGGCACGGATCCTCGGCGGAGAATCCCCCGGGAACGGCCTAAGAATGCTCCGGGAATGGCCCGAGAATGCCCCGGGAATGGCCCGAGGATCCCCCGGGAACGGCCCGAGAATGCCCCGGGAACGGTCCGAGAATCCCCCCGGGAATGGCCCGAGAATGCCCCGGGAACGGCCCCAGGGCCGCAGCCCTGCCCGCGGAGCCGCCCCCGGCACGGAGCCCTGCAGAGGTGCCACATCCCTCTGACCCAAAAACGCGTTCCCAGGCACAGGGAAATCTGTGCCGGCCAGCTGGCACTCAGCGATTCCTCCTCGGGCAGCGGCAGCGCTGCTCGGAACCGGCGCCCAGCTCCCAGGGCAGCGAGAACAAGGGGGTTTGTTGCCGTGTCCCCGGGGATGGAGCTCGGCTCTGCCAGCGGCGCGGGTGACGCGCCCGGGTGACAAAGGACTCGCAGGAACCTTTTCAAAGAGCCCTTGGAAAGCCCCAGCGACGCCTCGTCCATCAGCCCTGCCCGCTCAGCCCTGGCATCCCGGAGTGCCCCGGCCCCTCCTGGCCCAGCAGCGCCCCAGCACGGCCCTGGCAGCAGCAGATTTGGGATAAAAGAGCCTTTTTTCCCCCAAAAGCAGCCGCCCCCGCCCTCCCTCAGCCTCTGCCAAGTGCCTGGAGGGAGACAGAGCAAGGCAGGGCCAAGGGTCACCCTCTGACCCTCCACGTCCTGCTCCCCCTCGCCTCCCACCGCTGCCTTCCCAGGAGGTGCCAGAAAAGCAGGGGACGGCTCCAGAGCTGCCTGGAGACCTGGGCCAGCCCTCCCTGGGCTGTGCCCTCCTTTCCTTGGCTCTCATGGCCAGAGGGGATGCAGAGACTGCTGGACCCCATGGATAGTGAGGAGGAAGAGCCCCTCAGATCTCTATGTCCCCCCAAAACCAATATCCCTGTGTCCCCCAAACCCACAAAGGTGCCACACCTTCTGTGTCATCTCTGCAAGCTCCATGGTGGCACAAGAACACCACCCAAGCCCCAAATGATGCCCAGGCTCCATCCCCAGGCCCTGGTGCCCCTTTCTGGGGATCCCAAAAAGCCAAACCCCCATCACCCTCCCCTGAATGTGCCAGGGCCCCCAGGGCACCATCCCTGGTCCCAAACCCGATCCCAGTGGGATCAGAAGAGGCACTGGGGCAGCCAGCGCCCTGCAGACATTCCCACTGAATAATGCAAGGATCTGAATCAATATCTCAGCTCATTTTCAAACTTGGTGACACAAAACTGTCTCCGAACTCTTCTTTTTTTTCCCCAGCTCAGCACTGTCTCGCTGCACCTCCCGAGTTATTTTTAATGGGCAATCTGCATGAGACCGAATTTTGTGACATCCCCCTGCCTTTCATCACGGGCTGGATCCAGCTGGGTGATGACAAACACTCGGCATCCCAGGCAGAAATGGAGCTGGGGAATGGCTGGGCCTGGGCAGAATCCATCCCTGGGCTGTGGGAGGATGGGGATTTTGGGGCAGCGCGGGTCCATGAGAAGCAGAGAACACGGCAGGATCCTGGTACCCCTCCATCTCCCAGCCCCAGGGATTTGGGATTTGGGATTTGGGGCAGGCCCAGCCACACCCTGCACATTTGCCTGTCCCAGCCCCAGACAGTGAATTCTCAAGAGCCATCATTTGAATCAACTGGTTCTTCCAGCCCCAGGATTCCCAGGCTGGCACGGAGGCACAGCCAGATCCCCACGCACCCCATGCCATGGGGCAGGCAGGGAGAGAGGGAGACAGGGAGCAGCACCCCACAGCCACCCCTGGCCTGGTGGCACCTGTCCCTGTGCCAGGTGTGTCCCTGCTCCCCAGTGCTCCCAGTCTGTGTCCCCACAGGATGGTTTGGTCACCGACTGGGGGCTGGCTGGGCAGAGCGGGCACCTCAGGGCTTTGGCACCCTTGTGCCCACTCCCACCAGAGAGATTCAAACCCAACCCTGGGTTTCTCTTGGAGCAACAGCCAGGAGCAGCCTGGCCAGGGCTCAGCAGGGTCCCTGAGCACGGCCCTGATTCCCAAATCCCGTTTGCTCCGGCAGGGGCAGATCAAAGGAGCGCAGGGAGGTGTGGACAGAGCCGGCACACACAGATCAAAGCCCTCGATGGCCGTTTGGCCCCAGTGACGAATCAAACCCCATCTCTGGTGCCTGGAGCCACCACCCCGAGCAGATTCCGCCATGGAGCAGGGTCCCACCGCCCCCAGGAGCCCTCGGCCAGGGTGGCTCCAGCCCTGCCTTTGTTTCTGCCTCCCAGCCCCGCTCCTTCCCCGGAGCTGTGACCGGCTCAGCAGGCACAGGGACACACGGGGCACTGTCCCCTCCGCACGGGGACACCAGCGTGTCCCAATGACCACAGAGATGGAGCACCACAAAGGAGCAGCCCCGGCTCCATCAGCCGGGCGGGAATCCCAAACCTCCCCGGGCAAATTCCTCCCCGGAGTTCAGCCGAGGGCATTGTTCCGCCAAGGAGCCATTCAGTCCCTAATGAAGCATTTTAATGTCACCCAACCCGCACTTGGAGGTGCCCAATGATCCCTTAACCCCAGCGCTGATGGGATGAACCGCCCGGGGCCGGCCTGGAGAGGACAAAGCCACGGCAGACACAAACCACCACCCTGCTCCTCGGCCACCAGCGCCACATCCATCCCTCCCCTCCTCTCCCCATCCACCCCCAGGCTCCCCGAGGAGCAGCAGGGCACAGAGGTGACCCCAAGATCATCTCAGTCACCGCAGGAACTCCCGGGGGGAACCAACAAGGCTCTGCCTTACCTGCGACCCTGACGACAGCCCTCTCGGCCGGGTCCAGCACCGAATCCTGACTCTTCCTCTTCCTCTGCTCGTGCAGGGGTAAATTCCAGGGCAGGGTGTCCCCGGGGGGGCAGGGGGAGAGGCTGCCCGAGCGCTCGCTGCGGTAGGAGCGCTCGCTCCGGCACGATCGCTCGCTCCGGCAGGAGCGCTCGCTGAGGGTCTCCTCGTCGGAGGACGACATGGCCCAGGGCACGGCCAGCAGGGCGGGCAGGGCGTCCCCGCGGGCAGCAGCACCCTGGAGAAGGAGCAAACAGCGTGTGACACCGGGCCACCGGTCCCGGGGGTGGTGGAGAAGGGATTGTCCACCATGGGTGTCTCAGCCCTCCTGATGCTGCCTCAGTTTCCCCCTTTGCTGGGGTTCTCAGGGATGGGGATGCTGGCACGGCTGCACCTCTACCAGCAAAGCTCACACTGGCATCCCTGAGCTCACTGCCACAAAGCCAAGTCCAACCTTTTGGGCTCCATTTCTTTGTGCTCAGCGCAAGAAGGAGAATCAGCTCGGCTCTGCCCTTTGTACCTGCGGGTTTTTCCCTTCTGAGAACGGGGATGGATTTAAAAATCTTATTAATCATGGCAGAGGAAGATGGTAGGGCTTTCTGGAGCACGCCGGGAGTGAGCTGTGCCGCGTACACACGCTGGGCAAATAAGCACCTTGCATGAGACATATTTAAAATAAATCTCATTGTGTCCTCTAGCACGGCCAGGAAAAATGCCTGAGACTCCTACAACCGATGTGCCGCGGCGCAGGAGCCGCCTCCATCACGCCGAGCCTTTCCTTATTCCCATCATTTAATCAGCAAAACAGGAACAAAGAGACCCAAAAAAACATTGAAAGAAACGGAGAAAGGATTCCATGAGTCATTCACCCCCCATTGAAAAGCTGCGAAAAAATGAATCGCGGCCCCGAACCGCGGCTCCCCCGGTAGCCCCGAGGGGCTCAGCCCGCGCCCATTTTTGGGGGACCCTCGGGTGTGGGGCTGGGGGGGCTGCGGGGCCGGGCGGGGTGCGGTGCCCGGGGAGCGGCAGGGCCGGGGGCTGCGGGGGCTGGAGCCGGGTTTGCGGCACGGCCGGGGGGGCGGCAGGTGCAGGAGGCGGCGGGGAGCGGGCACGGCTCTGCGGGGGCACACGGGGCCGGAGTGGCCCCCCCCGGCTCCCGCTCCCACCTGGTCCTACCCCTCCTCCCGGGCATCCTCCGGTGCCCGCAGCTCCAGCCCAGCCCCGCGGTTGCTGCCCGGTTTTCCCGGTGCTTCCCCATCGCCACCCGCCGCCCTTCCGCGCTCCATCCCCGCTGCATCCCCGTGTCTGCCCTTCCCGCTTCATCCCCCGCTCATCTCCCGCTCTGACCCTGCGCTTCCCCGCTCCATCCGCCGCCCTTCCCCGCTCCCTCCCCGGTGCGCAGCACCCCCGGCCCCGCTCACCCCCCTCCGGCGCTCCGGTACCGACTCGGCTCGGGCAGGACGCGGCGCTCCGGTGCCGGCCCGGCCCCGCCGTGCGCTCCCGGTCCGGCCGCTCGCGGCCCCGCCGTGCGCTCCCGCCGCCGCGGCGCCTCCCCCGGCCCGGCCCGGCCCTGCCCACCGGGCGGCGGGGAGCGGCGGGGGGGTCCCGGCCGCCTCCCGCCCCTGCGCCGGCACAACCGGCACCGCCACCCCGGGCAACCCCCTCGGGGCTGCCAGGCTGCGCCCTCCAACCTGCCCGTGCTCCTCAGGGCCCCTCAATGCCTGCTGCCTCCCCACCCTGCACCCCCATTGCACGGGGGGTCCCCCCAAACCTCCCATCAGCTCCCCGCACCCCGCAGAGCCCCCCGGCATCCTCCCAGCATCCCCGATCCATCCTCATCCTCCGCATCCCCCCAGGCCCACGGTAATTAGAGCAGCCATCGATCGGGGATCGGGGCCAGCAGGCGCAGCGCAGCGCGGGGGACACGAGCAGGGTGCGGGGACACGAGCGGGGTATGGGGACACGAACAGGGTGCGGGGATACCAGCAGGGTGCGAGGACACCAGCAGGGTGCGGGGACACCAGCAGGGTGCGGGGGACACGAGCAGGGTGCGGGGAAACCAGCAGGGTGAGGGGGACACGATGAGAGTGCGGGGACAGGAGCAGGGTGCGGGGACACGAGCAGGGTGCAGGGACAGGAGCAGGGCGTGGGGACACCAGCAGGGTGCGGGGACACCAGCAGGGTGCGGGACAGGCTCGGGAAGGTCCGGAGGGCCGCGCTGGCAGAGCCGTGAGCTGCCCAGGGCCTCACCTGCGGGCCAGCCGGGCATCCCAGGCGCAGGCGGACGTGTCCCAGCGCCAGGCGCGGCGCGGGCAGGGACACCAGGATCAGCCCGAAGGGGTGGCGGAGCTGCAGGACAGCCCCAGCAGCCTGGCAGGAGTGAAGCAGGCTAAACCGCTCCGGCTGACGGCACATCCAGCCGCCCCGCACCGACGGCGGCACCCAACGAGCGGCAGCGGCGGCGGCGGCTCCGTGCCACGGCCCCGGGCCAGCGCGGCTGCTCCCGCGGCGCCGCAGCCGGCCCGGCCAAGCCCGGCGCCCCAGTCCCCCCGGGGTCTCGGCGCACCCGAGCGCCCCGTGGGCATCTCTCCCCCGCCGGTTTTCAGATCTCATCCCAACACTGCTGCTTGCCCGCTGTGTGTTTTGCTGAGTGCTTGCAGCGACGGGGTGGGACGAGGTGCAGGACACGGGGCGTGGGGTGTGGTGACACCTGGACGCGGCTGGGGACGTGGCTGGAGAGGAGCACGTGTTGCCCTGCGGCCCTGCCCGCTGGGATGCAGCGATGGGGAGGAAACTCTTGGCCAAAACCCGCCCGGGTGTGGATACACCAGCGAGGTGACCCCACAGAGGCAGGGGCAAGGCCTCGAAGACATGAACTCCAGCTGGGAATGAGTTCTGGGATCTGGGAATGAATTCTGGGACCTGGGAATGAGTTGTGGGATCTGGGAATGAGTTCTGGGACCTGGGAATGAGTTCTGGGACCTGGGAAACCTCATGGGCTGCAGCCAGGCCAGACTGGTGCTGGGGAACTTGGGCCAGAGTAAAGGATGTATTGGAAATGGGTGTGCTTGTGCGCTGGCACCAGTCCCACCACCCCAATGACGGTGACAGTGACAGGGCCATCACCCTGGTGCCACCCTGACGCTGCTTTCCATGCAGTGTGCTCAGTGGTACTGGACACTGATGGATAAACACGCTCAAGGGGGGCTGTGGTCCCCATTGCTATGGGGGACCCCAAAAGCCGTGAGAGAGGAGCAGGGGAAGCTCAGTCCCAGCAGAGCCGGCAGCCCCAGAGGCGCTGGGAGGAGGGAAGTGCCTGGAGACGCAGACGCTGCCGCAGCGCCGTTCCCAAAGCTCCCGGACGGGTTGGGCGGCTCTGCCGCGTGTCTGCAGCGCTGAGAGCGCGGCCACGGCCGGCCCGGCCCCGGGCACACGCTGGGGGGATGCCGTGACACCCTGGGTCACCCCTGCTGCCCGCCTTGGTGACCGGGCACCGCCCGCCCTGGGCACAGCGCGCAGGGTTCACAGCCCGGCCGGCTGCAGAGGGCCGGGGCTGGCTGTGGGGTGACACCTGCCTTTGTCACCCCGTGTGTCACCCCGTGTGTCACCGGTGCTCCGGGAGCAAACGCAGCCGATTCCAGCCGTGCTGAGTCCCGGGGCAGGCGGGTGGATGGGAGATGGTGGTGCCGGTTCCAGCCCGTGTGGATCTCACGCCCGGAATGCGCTTCCCGAGATCCCTGGCAGCGCCGGGAGCTGCCGGGTGATTATTTGTGCTGCTGCGAATCTGGGTTAGGATCCTGCCTTGTTTTGCCGGCGTGGAGACAGGGAATCGTTATTTTAGGAGGAAGGGGGAGGCAGGTTCTCCCTAAATCATTGCATTTCCCTGCTCCTGTGCTGCTCAGCAGGGTTGAGGGGACCCCTGGGACCCCGAGTGCACATCCACAGGGATGCAGGGAGATGTCTCCCGGTGCAAATCAGCCAGAACCCAGCTCTGCCCCAAGAACGCTCCCCTCTCCCTCATTAAAACCTTCTGCCCAAGCCCAGGGCTGATATCTGCCTTTTCCCTTGACTTTTGATAAATTATTCATCTCCTGAGAGTTGTTTGTTCCCCCTCTCCGAGGCAGAGAGGAGCTGCAGATGATGCACAGCACATCCAGAGCTGTGGGAGCTGCACGAGGAGGGGGCCCATCCCCAATTCCAAATCCTGGGGGCTAAAAGTTGTAGGAAAATGGGAATGAGGGGCTGGGGCCCAGCCAAGGCAGAAGCAGCTCCCCATGGAGAGATCTCCCACCCCATCCCAGCCCCGGTGCCTCCCACCCAGCTGGGACGTGGCATCACCCCCTGCCAAAACAGCGACAAAAAAGGCAAAGAGAAAAATATAAATCTGGAACTACTACAGGCTGGATGTGGATCCTGTTCAGGCTTGGTGGTGAACCACAGCGTGGAGCTGAGGATGCTCCAAATCCCTTTGCCCGGGGGAATTCTGTCAGGAGCATCGGATCCATTTTCGATCCCTGCTGCTCAGCCAGAGCCTTGCCTCAGTCTCCTCCCAGCAGAACCAAGAGGTGTTTTTATTTTAATCTCTCCATAAATTTGATTGTTTTCATCAGGTCTTTGATTATTCCCCTTATGGGTGAAATTCCTGACAGAGCTTTTAACTCAGGCAAACGGATCCTCCTGGCTGTGATCACCAGAGCAATTTGATTTTGAAGGGATCTAAAGAGCCCCTGGGGAGCCAGGAGTGCTCAGATCCATCCCAATATTTCCTCTGACATCTGCATGGGATGAGTCACTCTCCACACTGCCAGGCTTTTTGCTGAGCCTGGTTTTTCTCCTTCCTCTCCCTGGAAAAGCAACACTTGTAATCAAAACAGGAGTTTTTTCCCCCAAAATTCCTGGGAGCATTGGCCTGTGCTGCTCTGGGTGCCACCAGCCCTCACATCCACCTTGGGAGGAAGTGGTGATGCCACTGGCAAATTCTCCACCTCAATGTCTTCTCTGCAGTCCTCCACCAGTGGGAAAGATAATCGATAATAATAATTAATCATCATCCATAATGAGCGACTGCAAGGTTTCACCTCCTGGCTGGCTCCATTTCCCAAATTTCCATCTATGGCTGAAACCCAGGGATTGCCCTGGGGAGTTGCAGGGTGGTTTGGAGAGAAATCAGCTCCTGGAATAGCTCAGACCTTCTGGGTGTTCCATGTGGGTCCCCAAATCCCCCAGCCACAGTCCCATCCCCTCCCTCATTCCCCTTCCCCAAATCCCCCTGGGACATTTCACTGAGGATAAATAACTCCAATGGACAATTCATGAGGATAAATAACTCAGATGGACAATTCATGAGGATAAATAACTCCAAGGGCTCTGTGGCACTGCTCAATTTCCATCCCCAGCACCATTTTCCCTCTTTATCCATCCCTTATTTGTTATGGAAGCTCTGGAGCCTCCCCAGTCCCTTTCCACCTGAAGCCATTCCCTTTTCCTCACGCGGTTCCCATATTTTTTCCATATCTCCACCTGAAGCCATTCCCTTTTCCTCACGTGGTTCCCATATTTTTTCCATATTTCCACCTGAAGCCATTCCCTTTTCCTCACGTGGTTCCCATATTTTTTCCATATCTCCACCTGAAGCCATTCCCTTTTCCGTATTTTCCCTGGGTTTCCCTCCTCAGAGCTCCTCCTTGCTCATTTTTACAGCTGAGATCCGTGGAGCACTGATATCCTGATGTTGGTTTTCCTCTCAAACTCACCACCAGCAGAGTTTTCATATTTAAATCAGCAACCAGAATCCCTGAGGATTATCATTCTCCATCAGTAACTGCAAGGACAGCCAGGAATTAGCCAGGATCCAACCAGGATGGGGTCTTGGGTCATTTACAGGAGAAAAATATAAAAATTCATGAAAAAAAAATTTTAAAAGGACATTATTTCCAGAGTCATGTAAATTAAGAGGGAACAGAAATGGCAGAGTGTGATCAGCAGTACCAAACAAAGAAGAGCCAGGCCTGGGACAGGAATGTGAGGATTTGAGCCCAGAGTGGGAATCTGGAGCTCTCCAGAGCCTGCCCTGCCAGGGAGAATGGTGGCTGTGACTCAGGCAGAGCACAGGAATCCATCTGGGCTGGAGCAAAGGATCCATCTGGGCCTGGGGGAAGGGACAAACCTCGGGCAGGGCTGGTTTGGGGGGAGCTGAGGGACAGGAGCAGCAGAAATTCCAGGGAAAGCTCAAACCCTGCTGGGATGGCTCCTGTGAAATGCAGGGAAGGGATTTTCTCAATGCACCTTGTTCCAGGGGGAAATAACAGAGCTGTCCTGTCTCAGATCCCTGTTCTGGACACTCTGGGGTGGATCAGAGCCCCCCCAAAACAGCACCCAGGTGTGATCCAAGGGCTCAGCAATGCCAGGAGTCAGGGATCCATGGGACTCCTCTCATGCCCAACATGAAGCAGGGGGCTGGAATGTCCCTCCTGGAATGTCCCTTGTGTCACCTTCCTGCTCCCAGATGTCACCCTCTGTCATCCCAGCATGAGAATTTGAGATCAGGGATCTCCCAGCAAAGATGCAGCAGTATTAAAAACGTGGATTAAAGCAATCTCCTCTTCCAAGTACTCTCCTGCTCCAAAACTGAGGGAATAGAAGGAAAAATTCTCCTTGGGAGGGACAAACCCCCTGGGCTGTGCCAGGGCCTCCATGGATCCTGCTGGAATCTGGGATTTCACAGCCCCCAGTGAGGAAATCTGCCTCCCACACACTGAAAAGCCATGAGAGATCCCAAATCCATCCACTTCCACCCTGAATGAGGGAAATGAGGTGTTTCCTCCCCCCAAAAAAAAGAGGAGACAGAGGCAAGGAGACATTCCAAAGGGATATTTACTGCCCCAGCAATGCCCAGCCTGAGGCTGCTCCCCTCCAGCCACAGCAGGGCCCCTGCCCCGTGCTCTGGGGGTTTTCTTCCAAGAGGAATTTTTCTTCCAAGAGGAATTTTTCTTTTTTCTTCCAAGAGGGATTCCAGAGGCAATCAGGGCCTGGGCTCCTCCTTGCCCATGTGGTGCTCGGGGGGTGTGTACTTCCCCTGCTTGATCATCCTGTCTCGCTGCTCCAGGATGGTCCGGAGCCGCTGAGTCTGCCAGGGACACAGGGGGGGTCTCAGGGGGTCCCCACGGCAGCCCCCCAGATGTACAGCCCCCGCTAACCCCGCCCTGGGGCTCCTCACTCCGGTTTGAGGCTCTTCTCAAAGATTTTGGGGCTTTCAGGACTGATGAGATTTGGGTTTCCAGCCGCGTTTTCTGACCAGGATTTTATCCTGGGTGCGGATGGTGCTGGAGGAGCGCTGGGGACAGGGACAAAGGTCGGCTCCACACGGAGCCAAAACATGGAATGGTTTGGCTGGGAGGGAACTAAAATCCCATCCATTGGGCAGGAGCTCCAAGCTGGGCTGGAACTCTTCCAGGAGCGGGGCAGCCGCAGCTTCCCGGGGCTCCTGCAGCCCGCACAGCCCGGGGGAAGGGGCTGCTGTGGGATCAGACCCCCCCTCAAGGTGGGCAGCGCTCCCACCCTGGGCTGGAGCCCCCGAACCTCCCCCAGAGCATTGCCAGGTCCCTCTGCACCCTCCCAACACCTGGAGTCCCCCCAGCCCGCACTTGTTGCCCCCTTTATCAGAACCCCCGTGTCCCCGCTCACCCACCAGCTTGGTGCGCTTCATGCACTCCATGAAATCCTCGTACTCCAGCTGACACTCGCGCCGGGCGCGGGTCTGGCCCAGCCCGTGCCCGCACTCCACCCACTCGCGCTCGAAGGCGTGGCAGGCCGAGGCCTGGCCGTAGGGCTGCGGCATGCTCTGCCGCAGCAGGAAGGCGTCCACATCGATGCCCAGCTGCTTCTGCAGGCCCCAGAACGGCATGGCTGCGCTGCTGTCGCGACACGGCCGCTGTCGCGCCGCCCCCCCTCACGGCCCCGCCGCCGTCCTTCACGGGCCTTTCGCGGCGTCCCCGCCGTCAAGCGCGGCCGAGGCGCGGCACCGCGGCGCGCTCTACGGCTGGGCGAGGTCAGAGAGAGGAGCGGCAGGAGCGCCTCTCCCTGCGCTGCAGCGCCCTCTGGCGGATGGGAGAACTCGCTGCACGCCGCGCCCCGGCACCCTCTGGCGGCCACGGTGTGCAAAGCGCTCCCAGTGTTCCCAGTGCTCTCCCAGTGCCCTCCCAGTGCTCTCCCAGTGCCCTCCCAGTGCTCCCAGTGTCCTCCCTTTGCTCCCAGTGTCCTCCCAGTGCTCTCCCAGTGCCCTCCCAGCGCCCCCCAGTGTCCTCCCAGTGCTCCCAGTGCCCTCTTAGTGCTCCCAATGCCCTCCCAATGCCCTCCCACTGCTCCCAGTGCCCTCCCGGTGCTCCCAGTGTCCTCCCTTTGCTTCCAGTGTCCTCCCAGTGCTCCCAGTGCCCTCCCAGGGCCCTCCCAATGCTCCCAGTGCCCCCAGTGCCCCAGAGTCCTCCCTCTGTCCTCCTCCCAGTGCTCCCAGTGCCCTCCCAGTGTCCTCCCAGTGCCCCAGAGTCCTCCCTCTGTCCTCCTCCCAGTGCCCCCCCAGTTCTCCCAGTGCCCCCAGCTCTCCCAGTTCCTGCACAGGGAAGAGCCAGGGCCTTCCTCACCCAAGCCCTCAAGCCACCCTGGGCTCTCAGTGATCACCACCACCCCTAAAACCAGAACCTAAACCTGCCAAACCCCTTTGGAAGGCACGGGGACACCACAGGAGCTGGAGGAGCAGGATTTATGGGACAGGACAAAACAGACAGAATCCTGTGTTTGAATGGAATTTATGCATCATGTATGAGGTGTATGAATATGCAACAGGTTATTGTTTTTAAGGGTTAATCCTTTGTTCACTGTGTCCTTTTTCGGGCTCGTGCTGCCCAGAAAAAGGTACCTGGACTGTCTATAACTCTTTGTATTTGTTGTCTCATAATGTCCTAATTTAAATTGTCCAAATTTTTATTAATCTAATTGTATTACTATTTTTATAACCATTTTATTACTATTAAACTTTTAAAATTTTAAAAACAAGTGATTGGTGTTTTTAACGGGGAGGGTGGAATATGACAGCTGCTTTAATAAATACAGGATAGACTGAGAATTATTTCACCCCTGCAAATGCCAACCCTTTGATCCCAACACAAAAGAATTTCAAAAAAGAACTGTTCCCAAATAGCTCCAGAGTCCCCCCAGTGTTTGGGACAGATTTCTCGACCCAAAATGAGACACTAAACCCTGAAAATTTGCCAGCATTAATCCCAAATTAGAAAACTCACAAAAATATTTTGATAATTTTCAACTAACAGACTGGGATGGAGTCAGACACCCAGTGGGATTTTCCCCACCCTAACATCATTATAGGATATTTCCCCTGGTGCTGCCGTGGGATTTTTCCAACCCCAACATCATTATGGGATTTTCCCCATCCCAATACCGTTATGGGACATTTCCCCTGGTGCTGCCATGGGATTTTTTCCCACTCCAATACCATTATGGGATTTTTCCCATCCCAATACTATTATAGGACATTTCCCCTGGTGCTGCAATGGGATTTTTCCCACCCCAACACCATGACGGGATTTTCCCCACCCCAATACCATTATAGGACATTTCTCCTGGTGCTGCAATGGGATTTTTCCCCAATACCATTATGGGATTTTCCCCACCCCAACACCATTTTGGGACATTTCCCACTCCAACACCATGATGGGACATTTCTCCTGGTGCTGCTGTGGGATTTTTCCCACCCCAATACCATTATGGGATTTTTCCACCCCAATACCATTACAGGACATTTTCCCTGGTGCTGCAATGGGATTTTTCCCATCCTAATACCATTATGGGACATTTCTCACCCCAATATCATGGGACCCTCCCCAATCTTATGGGACATTTCTCCTGGTGCTGCCATGGGATTTTTCCCACCCCAAAACCATTCGGGGATATTTCCCACCTCAACACCATTATGGGACATTTCCCACCCCAATACCATTATGGGATTTTTCCCATCCTGATGTTATTATAGGACATTTCCCCTGGTGCTGCAATGGCATCTTTCCCCACCCCAATACCATTATGATTATGGGACATTTCCCCTGGTGCTGCAATGGGATTTTTCCCCAATACCATGATGGGATTTTCCCCACCCCAACACCCTGATGGGACATTTCCCCTGGTGCTGCAATGGGATTTTTCCCCAATACCATTATGGTATATTTCCCACCCCAACACCATGATTAGACATTTCTCCTGGTGCTGCAATGGGATTTTTCCCCAATACCATTATGGGATTTTCCCCACCCCAACACCATTTTGGGACATTTCTCCTGCCAGCACCACCACAGGCCCTTTCCCAGCGTGGCTCCTTGCCCGGAGCTGCTCAGATGATGCCAGCTGGAGCGAAGACAGGGGGCACACAAAGGGTCTCTGCCATCTCCCAGCCACAGGACAGGGGCGTGCAGAGGCTCTCACGCTCTTCTTCTGTCTGGGGTGGCTTTCCCTGCAACAGCTGGATGGCTTTCCTGCAAAGGGAGACACCCAAGGGTGGCTGGCTCTCTTTTCTCCAGTGAAAAGCTGCCTCAAGTATGATAAAATTTTAAAAAAATTAGGATTTTTTCCTCTGAGGCCTGAATTTCCAGGTTCTGGGACTCAGATTTCCCAGGTGGAAGAGAAGGCTCAAGTTTGATAATATTAAAAAATAGGATTTTTTCCTCTGAGGCCATGATTTCACCCTGAATTTCCAGGTTTTGGCACTGAGATTTCCCTCTCTCCCTTGGGCCCAGGTGGAAGAGAAGGCTCAAGTTTAAAATAGTAATAGTAACAGTAACAGTAACAGTAACAGTAACAATAATAATAATAATAATAATAATAATAATAATAATTATTATTATTATTATTATTATTATTATCATTATTATTATTATTATAGATATATATTATATCGTATAATAATGTATGTAAGATATTATTTAATATAGAATTAATTTAATTTAAAATTTAATATAATGATTTAATAATAACAATAACAACAACAATAATAACATATTATGATACATTATGACATATATTTTATATTATTATATAGTATAATAATATATATATATATGTAATTTAATATAAAATAAATTTAATTTAAAATTTAATATAATAATAATAATAATAATAATAATAATAATAATAATAATTTAATAATAATATTTTAAAAATAATATTTATTCCTAACTAAAAAACAGGATTTTTTCCTCTGAGGCCATGATTTCACCCTGAACTTCCAGTTTTGGCACTCAGATTTCCCCTCTCCCTTGTGCCCAGCAGGAACTGAATCCCTCCCCTGGCACAGAACCCCTCCCTGCCCATCCCTTACCAGGCCATGCGGGACATGGCGTAGGTGACCCGAGCCTGGGCGCCGCCAGCTGTGCCCAGGGGTGACGTTGGCATGCTGTAGGCTCCCATGTCCCCGAAGATCAGCCAGTCCCCCACGTGCAGCTGGGGCAGCCGCAGCCCCTCGGCGATGCTGGCACCCTCACTGTGCCCCCGCGGGCCCCGCAGGCTGCAGCTGTGCCAGGGCTGCTCTGGGCACGGCCTCTGCAGGGGAAACGGGGGTGAGGGTGTGCCAGGGGCACCCTGAGCCCCTCTCCGTGTCCCCATGGCACACTGAGCCCCTCCCCGTGTCCCAGTGCCACACTGAGCCCCTCACCGTGACCCCAAGGAGGTGAGGCCCTCACCATGTCCCCATGGCACACTGAACCCCAAATTCAGCCCCGCAGTGCCAGGGGGATGGCTGAGGGACACCCTGAGCTGTCCCCAAGGGTCTCTGTGGGATGAGCATGTCCCAGTGGCACACTGAGCCCCTCACCATGTCCCAGTGCCACACTGAACCCCAAATTCAAACCCATGGAGTGAGTGCAGCTTCCCCTGTGGCAGAGAGGTGGCTGAGGGACATCCTGAGCTGTCCCCAAGGCTGGTGAGCCCCTCACCGTGTCCCAGTGCCACACTGAGCCCTTCAGCATGTCCCCATGGCACACTGAGCCCCAAATTCAGCCCCACAGCCTGGGTGCAGCTTCCCCTGTGGCAGAGGGATGGCTGACCTCACTTAAGGGACATCCTGAGCTGTCCCCATGGCACACTGAGCCCCTCACCCTGTGCAGCCGGGGCCTGGGGCAGGGGCTGTCGAACAGGAGGCAGCTGAAGGCACCGTAGATGCCGTCACTGAGGTGATAGACCAGGCTCTTCTTGCTGCCACACTCTTCCTCTGGAAAGGAAGGGGGAGAGAGTTCAGGTAGCCCAAGGACACAGGGGACACCTCAGGAAGGGAGAAGAGAGGTCAGGGACACAGGGGAGACATTGGGGAGTGGGGAGAGGGCTCAGGGGGGCTCAGGGATGCAGGGGACATAGCAGAAAGTGGGAAGAGGGCTCAGGGACACAGGGGAAACATTGGGGAGTGAGGAGAGGGCTCAGAGGGGCTCAGGGATGCAGGGGACACCTCAGGGAACAGGGAAAGGGTTCAAGGGGTCTCAGGGTCAGAGGGGACACATTGGGGAACAGGGAGAGGGCTCAGAGGGGCTCAGGGACACAGGGGACACATCAGGAAGAGGGGAGGGTTCAGGGAGGCTCAGGGACACAGGGGACACCTCAGGAAATAGGGAAAGGGTTTGGGGGGTCTCAGGGACACAGGGGACACATCAGGGAGCAGGGAGAGGGCTCAGGGGGACTCAGGGACATAGGGGACATCCCTGCTGCCACACCTACCATCAGAGCCAGGCTGCTCCACGGGGATCTCCTCCAGGGCAGTGATGCTGACAGCCAAGGTGAAGGCAGAGGTGACATAGTAACGCCCAGGCCTGGCAATAATTTCCACCCCGCTGCCCTCAGGGAAGTACAAATCCAAGGCAGAGTTTATCCCAGCAGCGATCTGTGAGGGAAGGAAAAGAACCTTCCCTTTGGTTAGCTGGGAATTCTGCACGGATGCAAACCCAGGGAGAGCTCCCAGCTCATTCCCTGCCTGCTTAGGGCGGGTGTGGGAGGTTTGTACCTCTTCCAGCGGGGCTCTGGTGTCCTCAGTGGCAGGGAAGCCTCCCCCGATGTCCAGGAGGTGCATGTGGTGTCCCAGCTCTGTCCCCATGTCAAACACCAGCTGTGCTGTGGCCACAGCCTGCGCCCAGGCCTGGGCCTCCAGCCCACGGCTCCCCAGGTGGAAGCTGAGGGGACAGACCCCATCTCAGCAGGGCCTGGTCACCCCCAGAGCAGAGGGGACACGGCCCTGGGGTTGGCACTCACAGAGTTTCCCACGCACTGTGCCAAGCCAGAGCCACGGAGCCCCAGGGAGACTTTCCTGGGGTCAAACCTGCCCCAACAAATCAAATCCCTGCCTTAACCTCACTCCCAATGACCCAAGCCAGACCCACAGAGCCTTTTCTGAGGTCACACCTGCCCCAAACTGGCCCCAAAAAGGTCAAATCCCAACCCTCACCTCAGTCCCAAGAGCAGCTGGAGCACTGACCCAAGCCAGACCCACAGAGCCTTTCCTGGGGTCAAACCTGCCCCAAATTACTCCCAACAAGATCAAATCCCCTCCTTCACCTCAATCCCAATGACCCAAACCAGACCCACAGAGCCCCACGGAGCCTTTCCTGGGGTCAAACCTGCCCAAAATTGGTCCCAACCAAATCAAATCCCTGCCTTAACCTTACTCTCAAGCAGAGCAGCTGGAGCACTGACCCCAACCAGACCCACAGAGCCTTTCCTGGAGTCAAACCTGCCCCAAATTTGTCCCATTAAAGTCAAATCCCTGCCTTCACAGCCCTCCCAATGACCCAAGCCAGACCCACAGAGCCCCACGGAGCCTTTCCCGGGGTCAAACCTGCCCCAAATTGGCCCCACCAAGATCAAATCCCCTCCTTCACCTCGCTCCCAAGCAGAGCAGCTGCAGCACTGCTGCTCCAGCAGGGCAGAGCTCCCCAGACCCCCACCCAGAGGGGCTGAGCACCCCCAGGGAAGGAGCCCAGGGCTGTACCTGATGCCAACAACCTCCACAGCCTGGTCCTTGGCTGCCTGCAGCAGGTGCCCACAGGATTCCAGCGTGCTCCCAAAGCTCAGGCTGGGGTGGGCAGCAGGGATGGAGTCGGCAGTGATCCCCAGCAGCATCCTGCACAGCAAAGCCACCAAGGCTGGGTTAAAGGGCCTTGGAATAACAGGATCATAGAGGAAAAGCCTTTGAGGGCTGGAAAAGCCCTCAATGATTACTGAGACCAAATACTAACCCAAACTATTAAGCCCAGCACTAAACCATGTCCCTGAGAACCACATCTACAAGCTTTTTTAATGTTTCCCCTGGTGCTGCAATGGCATTTTTCCCATCCCTATACCATGATGGGACATTTCCCACCCCAATACCATAATGGAATATTTCATACCCCAATACCATGATGGGATATTTCCCCTGCTGCTGTGGGATTTTTCCCACTTCAATATGATTATGGGACATTTCCCCTGGTGCTGCTATGGGATTTATCCCACCCCAATACCATTATGGGATTTTTCCCACCCCAATACCATTATGGGACATTTCCCACCACAATACCGTTATGGGATATTTCCCCTGCTGCTGCCATGGGATTTTTCCCACCCTAATGTCCCCAATACCATTATAGGACATTTCCCACCCCAATACAATTATGGGACATTTCCCACCCCAATATCATTGTGGGATTTATCCCATCCCAACACCATTATGGGATTTTTCCCACCTCAATATGATTATGGGACATTTCCCCTGGTGCTGCTGTGGGATTTATCCCACCACAATACCATGATAGGACATTTCCCACCTCAATACAATTATTGGGATATTTCCCCTGGTGCTGCCATGGTGACTCCACCCCTTCCCTGGGCAGCCTGGTCACACATTCAGTGATCCAACCTTTCCCCATATCCAATCCAAACTTCCCCTGGCACAGCTTGAGGCCGTTCCTCTTTTTTATCTCTTGGGAGAAGCGACTGACACCCACCTCGTCCAACCTCCTGCTGCCCCCCAGAGCCCCCTGCCCATTCCCCACCCCAGTGGCACTGCCAGGCACCCACCTGGCACGGGGGTGGCTCCTGGCCACCTTGCCCAGCTCCACCTCGTTGTCAAAGGCCATCAGCCTGACCCCGTGGCTGGCTGCATACCTGAGGTGGGCCACCTGCTTGCAGGGGCTGCTGTAGAAGATCCTGTCTGGCGGCACCCCAATGCCTTGGACGCGGCTGATCTCTGCCTGCAGGGGCAAGGGGACACGTGCAGCAGGTCCCCAGGAGCTGGGTGGGGACCAGCCAGCAGTGCTGAGCAGTGTCACAGCCTGGGCTTTTGCAGGTAAAAGCTACCAGAGCTCCAAGGGATCACAGTGGACTTTGTGCTGGCATGGAGAGGTTTGAAAACACCAGAGAATGGGAGAGGAGACAAGTGGGGTTAGCAGGGCTGGGGCTGTGACAACGCTTACCCTTTCTCATCCTATTTAATTACATAAAAGTGATTTAATTTTGCATCATCCCTGGAAGTCTGGCTGTTAAAAATGACAAGCAGGAGGGAGCAAAAAGCTTTAGGTTCAGCCCTAAGGACGTCAAGAGTTGGACAGATGTGGCAGTGACACCCCAGGGATGTGCTGTGCCACCAGCCAGGACAGCAGCTCCAGGGACAGGAACGGGGACAAGAAATTCCTCTTGTCCTATTTAATTACATAAAAGTAAGTGAATTAATTTTGCCTCTTCCTTGGCTGTTAAAAATGACAAGCAGGAGGGAGCAAAAAGCTTTAGGCTCAGCCCTGAGGACACCAAAAGCTGGACAGCTGTGACACCCCAGGGATGTGCTCCAGGGACAGGAATGGGGACAATGCAGATGGGACAGGGATTTCTGGGCTATGACAGCACAGGACATTCCTGCCCCTGAAATTGTCACCTAGAGCACAAATTTGGGAAAGGAGGATGAGCTCTGCCACTCCCCCACAAACATTTCCCCTGGAGCTGCCCTCCCACAGCCCTACCTTGTTGGCACAGGCAAATCCTGCCCCCAGCTCTGCCAGCAGCCTGAGCACCCCCTCACTGCCGTTGCATTTCACTGGGAAATGGGGCTTCACCCTGGGCAGGGCCTTCAGGAAACACAGGTGCTTCTTCACGATGTCCCCCAGGTCTGCCACGAAGAGGGCCTGGTGCTGCTGCTGGCCCTAGGGGACAGCCAGAGTGAGCAGCAGCTCCAGGAGCGCCCTTTGCAAAGGCAGCAGAGCGTCAGCCCTCACCTCCTGGCACAGCTCCCCCAGCAGGTTCTCCAGGAGGTCTCTGGTGGTGAAGCCCTCCTCCACCATCAGGAAATTGGATTCGTTCAGGTACCCGTTCATGGTGGGGTGTTCTGGGGGTGGGGATGATCCTTTAAACGCTCCTGGAGTTGGGGATGGGTTCTAAGGATGAGACACACCGTGAAAAGGAAAGGAATATGTGATGGTGTTCACTGGGGTCTGGGGATGAGGGAAGAGATGAGGATCTGACTCCATGTTTCACAAGGCTTGATTTATTATTTTATCATATATATTACATTAAAACTATACTAAAAGAATAGAAGAAAGGATTTCATCAGAAGGCTGGCTAAGAATAGAATAAGAAAGAATGATAACAAAGGCTTGTGGCTCGGACTCTCTGTCCGAGCCAGCTGACTGTGACTGGCCATTAATCAGAAACAACCCCATGAGACCAATCCCAGATGCACCTGTTGCATTCCACAGCAGCAGATAATTGTTTACATTTTGTTCCTGAAGCCTCTCAGCTTCTCAGGAGGAAAAATCCTAAGGAAAGGGATTTTTCATAAAAGATGTCTGTGACAGGAATATTTAGAGGAAGGGTCCAGGAGCTCCATCAGCATGGACCAGTGCTCCAGGGTAGAGCTCTGAGCTGCTCTGCTCCAAACCAGCAGCTCAGCAGAGCCCTGCTGTGGGTTACAGCATCTTCCCTGGGGGAGGAGACACATTTCTCTGCAGTTCAGAGCTGTTTTGGCACACAGCAGCATCAGCAGGCACCAGCACAGTCATCAACAAAGCCGAGTGCACCACAAGGAGCAGAGATGCCTCTCTGGGCCAGGACAGAGCCCTGAACATCCCAGATGGATCCCAAACAGCTGAGGGCTCCTGGACCCACCTTTCCAGGGGAAAGCCCCAGCACAGGGCACTCACTGGCACCACCCAGCCCCAGCACAGCCTGGATCCCTGCTGTGGATGTGGTTCCATGGCTGTCCCATGTCACAGGGTGTGGGACAAGGGGACAATTAAACAGCACAGAGTTTTCTGGCTCATCCTAGCAGAGCTTTAGCTTTGAGCTCACACCCTGAGCTTTAACAATCTCCTGCCCTGGACCCAGCCTGGCCCACAACCCAGGGAGCTGGTGAGCTGGCAGGGAACATTTCCACCCCAATAATCCAGGTCTAGCTCCAGGGCTCTTCCAGGAGCATGGTCTCTCTGATTGGAAGTGAGCAGGAGGCAGAAGTTCCATTTCTCAGAGCCGCACAGAAACCTCCTGACAGCATTCCAGGGGCGCTGGGAGAGAGACCACACTGACCCCAGAGCAGCAGGATGTTGTAATGCATTGAGCAAACACCACCAGCAATTCCAGAGACAGGATTGGGGTGAAAAAAACACGTTTTGAGCTCTTAGAATGAAAGGAGGACTCTAAGAAGGAAAGGAGAGCAACTCCTTCAGCTTTAGCCTTCACTCCCCATCACCAAACAGCACCAGTCTGTCGCAGACATTTTTTCACAGAAATCCTTTCTTTGGGATTTGTGCATCTTCTGGGAAGCAAAGGCCCCAGAAGAAGAATGTAAACAATTGTTATCAGCTGCTGTGAAATGCAATAGGATGCACCTGTGATTGGTTCATGTTCCATGTTTATAATTAAGGGCCAATCACAGGAGCAAGCTGGGGACAGAGTCCCTGGACACAGAACTTTGTTATAAATTCTATTCTATTCTATTCTTGGCTTAGCAAGCCTCTGCAACTTCTCTTCTTATTCTTTTTAGTATAGTCATAATGTATTATATATTATATATCAATAAATCCAGCCTTCTGATCATCAAACAAGATTCTCATCCTTCTCTCACCATGGAGACCTTAACAGGCAACTGTAATACCAGCCCACCCTGGTTGGCACAGAAAGGATGAAATGGGTCATGTCCCCTGGGACATCCCCTCCTTAGCACGGTCCTGATGTCCCTCCCAGGTGTCCTGGTGTGCTGTCAGGGGGGCTCCCCAAGGAACACAGAGCTCCTGAGCTGTAGCTGTGCCTTGGGGTCTGGAGTTTCTGGGGAGAAGCAGTGCAGGGGCTTAGAGAGGGAGAGGGAAAGGAGAGCAACTCCTCCAGCTTTACCCTTCAGGCCCCATCACCAAACAGCACCAGCGCACCCCGGCTGGGCACAGTAAGGATGAAATGGGTCACTCCTGTCAGGACTCATGCCCCAGCCTTACCAGGGTCAGGTTGTCCTTCCCAGGTGTCCGGGTGTGCTGTCAGGGGGGTTCCCCAATAAACACCGAGCTCCTGCAGCAGCCTGAGCTGTAGCTGTGCCTTTGGGTCTGGGGTTCCTGGGGAGAAGCAGTGCAGGGGCTTAGAGAGGGAGAGGGGCACTGACAGAACGATGCCCTTTATCCCCATCCCTAAATTAGGCACTCCACAGCTCCCTTCTCACTGTGCCAGGCAAAGCAGCCCCCCCACAGCCCCCCCCCAAAGCCCCCTTACCTCGGAAAGCATTTAAACAGCTTCTGCCATGGGTATCCCAGGAGAATGAACCAGCCCCAGGGCCGGCTGTGTGTCCTGCCCCAGCTCCCTGCCTGTCCCGAGCCCCTGCAGAGGATGGGGGGGTTCTGCACCCTTTCCCTCCCTGCTCTGCCGCCCAACCGTAGCCATGACAACCAAATCCGGCCACGCCATTGGCTGAGCCGCCTCCGAGCATCCTTCATCCCTTTTGGAGGAGGCTCCCCCTCCTCTCCCCCTGCAGCCAGCCCGGACTCTCACCGCGTCCCCGCAGCTCATCCCCAGCCCGGCAGCCCTGCCCTGCCTCCCGCGGGGACTCTGAGGGGGGAAGAGAGCCCGAAATACCTCGGGAATGGCGCTGCCAGGGAAACCTTCCTGCAGATGAAAGGCTGAGCGGTGTTTGGCTGGGCATCCGCAGAGGGGGAGGGAGTTGGGAGGATGTCAGGGGCTGATCCTGGGTGCCCCAGGGGCAGATCCAGCTCTGCCATCAGTGCAGATGCTCTGTGTGATCCGTGAGACCTGGACCTTGGACACGGTGCCACTGCTCCATCCCGCAATTGTTTTTAACTCTCCTTAGATCTCTCTCTGGTGCTGCTGAGGAGCCAATGTTCTGTCTGTGGAGAGGTGGCTGTCCCCACTGAGGGGGGAATGAAAAGACCAAATTATCCTGGGTTTCTGTATTCAACACTGTGGTCTTGGCTTTGCCACAGACTCTCCTGGCAACAAGGGCCAAGGAAGGTTTTGTCTGCCGTGAGATCCTGGCTGGTTTTGCCTGTGCTCTGGCCCATCCCCAGTGCTGGACTGTGCTCTGTGGGGTGTGGGGACCATGCAGAGAGGCTGGGAGAGCAGAGAGCACAGAGCCCTGCAGTGCCAGCCCCTCCTGGATGTGGTGGGCAGTGTTGTGATGCACAGCCCACGCAGAGCAGGGCACTGAGCCCATCCCACACAACACAGCTCAGAATCACAGGATCAATTAGGCTGGAAAAGATCTCTGAGATCACAAAGTCCAATTCTGACCAGACAGCACTGTGTTAACTGGCCCACAGCCCCAAGTCTTTCCTTAAATACTTCCAAAGGTGGTGACTCCATCATTTCCCAGGGAAACTTGTTCCAATGTCTAATCTTCCTGTAAAGAAATTCTTCCTAATGTCCAACCTTGTGCCCTTGTGTAGCTCAAGACTGTGTCCTCTTGCCCTGTCACCAGCTGCCTGGAAGGCAAACCCTACTGCTACCCGGCTCCAAACTCCTTTCAGAGAGATAAGGTCAGCCCTGAACCTCCTTTTCTCCTGACTCAGCTCCCTCAACCACTCCTCATCAGATTTGTCCTCCAGCCCCGTTGCCGTTCTCTGGACACATTCCAGCAGCCCAATGCCCTCCTTGAGCTGAGTGACCCAGAGCTGGACACAGCGCCCAGGACTTGGGGACAGCTGGGGGCGAACGCGGGGACACCGAGCGATCCACGTGGCGCGCAAAGCCCCGCCCACCTCCGCGTAGCCACGCCTATCTCATACGTAACCCCGCCCACCTCCCTATAACCCCGCCTACCTCATTCATAACCCCGCCCACTCAGTGCAAACCGCGCTGTTATTTGCATATTACATGTCTCATTTGCATGTCCCCGCCCAGCGGCGCTGTCCCCGCCCACGAGGCGCGGGGCGGGCGCGCAGTCGGCGGCGGCCATGGCTCCCAGCGCTCAGGCGGGCCCGGGCCGCGGGCAGGCCCCGGCCGCGGGGATCCGCCACGGCATCCGCGCCGTGCTGCTGGGCCCGCCCGGCGCCGGCAAGGGCACGCAGGTGAGGGCGATGCGGGCGGGAGTGGCCGGCGGGACCGTTCCCGCTGCCGGCACTCAGCGTGTGACCCCCGCCTGGAGGGAGGGACGCGGGTGTCCGGCCTTGGGCTGCCCGCTGAGGGATCGCGGTGCGCCGTGTGTCCGTGTGGGCCCGGCTCTCCCTTCTGGAAGGGCTCGGTTCTGTCCCGCCTCCAGGGCCTCGCTCGCCGCGGCTCTTTGTCCCCGATCCCTTTGTCCCGGATCGGACCGGGTGTCGCTGAGCTCCGGGGCTCCGTGCCGAGCCTGGCCACGTGCGGGCCGGTCAACGACTGTCCCGACGGGGGAACGAGGCCCCGCCGGGCTGGGGATCCTCAGCCTCTGAGGTTCTGTCTCACCTCTGTCCTCTCCCGCAGGCTCCGAAGCTGGCCGAGACCTACTGTGTGTGTCACCTGGCTACCGGCGACATGTTGCGGGCCATGGTGGCCTCGGGCTCCGAGCTGGGCAAGCGGCTCAAGGAGACGATGGATTCGGGGAAGCTGGTGGGTCCTGGGGAATGGGCTGGGAGGGGACACAGGCTGGCGGCATCTGGAATGAGGGCAGGCAAAATCCATCTCCTAATTAGGATTCTTTCATTAGTGTAGGAATGCAGATTGCAGGGTGAAGGCAGATTGCAGGGTGAGGGTAAGGATGGGGTGGGGGCTTTCATTCTATCACCCTGCAGGAGAAGCATCCTATACAAACATCCTTCCTATTCAAAATTACTGTTTGCTTACCAGCAGCTTGTGGCCCTGGGTTGTTTTTATTTTTTAGGGGGTGCAGTCTGGCTGGTAATTTTCTGGCTCCTGAACACTGAGGTCACAGTGTATCCTTGGAGCTGCAGGATGTTACAGCCAGGCTTTGAGGCTCCTGTGTCTCTTCACTTGATACCTGAGCTCCAGGTATCACTTTAAAGGGTTCATCTGCATCCCAGCTCTTGCATAAGCTCGATTCACCTGTAACTACAAGGTGAAAATGGACCTAAAGGTGTTGCTGTGGTGGGATGGGCTTTATGCTGTATGAGAGAGACACTTTGGATTCTCAAGGGACACGAGTTAGAATCTCTGACATTCATTTTCTGAGGGTCTCATTATCTCATCCTAATGACTGAAATATCTCAGGGAAACTCAAGGAGCCACAAATTGCAGTGACTTGCCCCAGTGTGGGGCAGATCTAAAGCATCCCTGTGGCTGCCACGGCCTCCTAACACCCCAGGGAGAATCTGCAGGCCCCAGATGGGGAGAGCGGCCTTATCTGACTTCTGCTCAGAGCTCATTGCAACACCGAGCCTGCAATACCCAGCTGGTTATGAAAGATAGGGCCGTTATCTGGCCAGGCTGGTGGTATCTGCCACGTGTGTTTGTGTGTGGCAGGCAGCTCCAGGCTGCTCCAGGGGCACATCCAGCAGCTCTGATAACTCAGCCGCGAGCACCCCAGCATTTCAGGATGGGCTTTATGCTCAGGATCTTATTTTCTCCAAAGGATGTAATCAGGAAGGCACAGGAGTGACTTGTTGCTTACTTCTCCTGCTTGCAGGGTTGTTGTTTGTGTGTTGTGACAGCCAGGTCCCCAGTCCTGCTGGGTCCCAGCTGTGTGTGCTGGAGAAAACAGAACTGCTCCCAAATAAACAGCTACTGTTGGGGCTGCAGCATCTGTGAGTGCTGCTGCGTGGAAAAGGCACTAATCCCAGTGGTATGCTGAGATTGTCAGATGGGGGAAAAAACTGTGCAGTGAAGCCAGAGCTTGTCAGCAACTCTTGGGCTTTTACCTTGGGATGAGGTTTATGGGAGTCAATGAGCAACTCTGCCCTTCCTGCCCGGGCCTGCCTCCCGAGGTGGATGTGTAGGTGAAGGTACAAAGTAACAGGAAATCAAGGTTGTGTTGATACTTTGTATTGTGAATTGGCTAAAAAAAAAATAATAATCTAGGGAGTTTGAGCTGACAGCGTTCCTTGCAATACAGTAACCTTTGTAACAGTGTGGTTACAGCGCTGATCCAAGTCCCTGCGTAGGCTGGAGTGTCCCTGGAGTGAAATGTGGCATTGCCCATGTCCTGGTGTTGCAGGGAGTGCTGCCCTGATGTGGGCAGGCCTGAACAGGCAGCCTGAGCATTGACATGAACTGTGGAATCACAGAATATCCTGACACACAAGAATTGGAAGGGACACACAAGAATTATTGAGCCCAACCCTTGGCCCTGCACAGGACAACTCCAAAAATCCCACCCTGTCCACATGGGCACAGCTGTGTGTAAAGTCAGGGTGTCCCTCCTGACAACATACCTGTCTCATGTCTGCAGGTGAGCGATGAGATGGTGGTGGAGCTGATTGAGAACAACCTGGACTCCCCTCCCTGCAAGAACGGCTTCCTCCTGGACGGCTTCCCACGCACAGTGAAACAGGCAGAGATGGTACGGGAGCCCCTGCTCAGAGGCTGCTCCAGCTCCCCCTTCCCCCAAACCCAGGGGTCCCTGCTCCCTCAGCCCCTCTGAGGTGGGTGTTTGCTGTTGCAGCTGGATGAGCTCCTGGAGAAGAGGAAAGAGAAGCTCGACTCTGTCATTGAGTTCAGCATCCCCGACTCGCTGCTGATCCGGAGGATCACGGGACGGTAAATCCTCCTGTCCCAGTGCTCAGGGCTTGGGATTTCCTGGTCTGTGGAAGAGCATCCTCATTTCAGATCCCAGGTTGTCCCCAAGTTGTCCTTTCCTTCCAGCTTAAGGCTGGTTATGCCTCCCTGGTCTCTATTTCTGCCCTATGCCTGGGCCAGCCTTCAGCAGAACCCCTTCCTTGCCCATAAATCAGGAATTTCTACAGAAAATCTCAGCTCGCTCCAAGTTCCTCCTCTCCAAATCTATTATTCCTCCCTTATACAGGGCACTGAGTACATTTGGGTACCAGTAAACTTCCTCCAGGGTCAGGAGTGTGTTCTCTTGCCCTGTTTTCCAGACCCCTTTCCCAACAGAGCAGGATGTAAACCTCCCCTTCTCCGTCTCCCAGCGCAGCTGCTTTTCCAAACTGAAGAGGCCCTCGGTACAGAAATAACTGGAGAGAATTTTCTTACAAGTGAAAGGCTAATGTTGTTGCTGTGGCAGATGTTTCTGTGCTGATGAGTGGCAGGTTCAGGAGATCTTGTCCTGACCAGCTGCTTTGCTGACACTTCTTTTCTGTCTCAGGCTGATTCACCCAGCGAGCGGCCGCTCGTATCACGAGGAGTTCAGACCCCCGAAAGAGCACATGAAGGACGATGTATGTGAGCTCCCAAGGCTGCAGCTTACCTTGCTTTGGGTGTAGCTGATGCTTTGCAGTCTCTCCCTGGAAAAACTCATTTCTTTCCTTCTCTTGTACCTTCCTGTCCTGCCTTTCTGGGGAGCGTGGGGAGCAGCTTGGGCAGCCTGAGCCGACGGCACTGCGGGGAGCGAGGCCTGGAGGGATGGATGGATGGATTGGATGAAGGGCATGGCCAGTCTGCAGAGCTCAAATTGGGACTGGTTTCCATCCTGGGGAGCAGTTGTGGCTGGTGCCTTGCCTTTTAGCAAGCAGATTGTTGTGTGGGTAAAAAGACCACAGTGCTGAGCCCTTCTCTCTTCAGTGACTGCTCTGGGACTTGTTCTGGCTGCTCTGGGTTCGCTCCATCTCCTCTGCAGCACCACCCTGGAGGAGTAGGAGGGGAGCAGGGAGAGAAGGGGGGAGCATGCCAGGCTGCAGCTGGCTGGAGAATATCCCCTTGCTTCTCCCAGGTCACTGGAGAGCCCCTGATCCGGCGCTCGGACGATAACGAAACGGCCCTGAAAACGCGGCTGAAGTCCTACCACACCCAGACCTCCCCCCTGGTGTCCTACTACAGCAAGAGAGGGATCCATACGGCCGTGGATGCCTCCCAGTCCCCCGACGTGGTGTTTGCCAGCATCCTGGCAGCCTTCACCAAAGCAACATGTAAAGACCTGGTTATGTTCATTTAAAGCTCCATCCCAGGATGGGGTTCTCCTATTTTTTTCCTCTCTCTTTCTCTGTCTCTGTCTCTCTGGGGCCAAGGAGGGTGAAGAGCTGATCAGAGTAGAAGGGATGAGGTGATGCAGCCCAAGGCAGGGCTGTGCTAATTCTCTAATTTAATTAAACGAGCTGTTAACGGTCTCGATGTGGCTATATGTGAACGTCAGTCTGTGTGTAGATGTTGGGATTTTTGGCCTCTAGAGGCCGCAGCGAGCCCAGGCTCCAGCTGCCCGAAATGGGCTCTGCACTCCTTTGGGTGAAAAAGCCTTTGTCTCATCCTAGAAATGCTCCTCTCTGAAAGGAACTGTACTCGCAGCTCCTCCCAGCTACCCCACAGGGGCCTTGGAGAAGGTTGGGGATGTGGGGGAAGGATTTCCCAGGAGATGTGAAGCTGCAGGATTGAAACCTGGGATTGCTCTGTTTATGTGGGAGCAGCCTGAGGGACAGCCTTGGGGCTGGATGATGATGGATTCTCCTTGTATGTGTTTTATTCCCTGTGGGGTAGCAGGTTCCTGTTCTGGTGGCACTAGATGGGGGGTTTCAACCTTTATTTATTTGTGGGATTTATAGCAAATTAGTGAGATGCTTCTTTTTAATGTGAAATCTGTGGTCAGAGTCTGACGGTTACTGTGTGGCAGGTTGGGATGTCCTGAGGATAAGAAAAGGACTTGGATTTTAACTCTTCACTCTTGCCTTGGTTTTGACCAAGGAGAGGAAGATGCATTGAGCTTCTCCTGATCCCAAAGTCTAAATATAATAAAGCCTTATTGCAAAACAAATGATTTCTCAAGGCTCGAGAGACAGCGTTATTAAGCACTGGCTCCATGTGCCCTTGAGCTAACGACCTTCACTGAGCTCATGGAAATGTTCTTGTTTCTTGAGCAAACCCAGCAGCTCCAGCAGGCTGTGTTTGAGGACACTGTGTGTGCTCAGAGCCCTTCCAGGGCATTGTGCTGCTGTGTGGTGACACTGCAGGGCTGGCGCTGACCTTTGGCCATGAGGGATTCCAGCCCTTCCTAGAGGGCCCTGCTGTAAATATGGATTGGCTCAGATGAAACTTTGTCCTTTGGCATTCCATGTGTGTTTACTGATTGTTACTGAGTATCCTCCTCTCTCTCTCTCTCTCTCTCTCTCTCTCTCTCTGGGGATGGCCCGCTCCATCCTGTGCGCTGAGCTGCTGTGAGCTCTGTGGCCAGAGCAGATGTTTAATCCTCAGGAATCCCTTGCTCTTTTCCTTGATAACTTCTCTTTTGCCTGACAATCCCCTCTCTGTCCTCACACATCCTTTCCAGGGACAGAACCTCTTCCCTTCCAGCAAACTGGAAACCAAAAGCAGTGGAGTTTTTGCTCTGGAAAGCACGTGACTGAGGAGAAAGCCTCTGACAGTAAACAGGGCTGGTTTTGCCAGCAGCCTGTTGTCCCCTGGGAGTCCCAGACAGCCCTTGCTCTGTCTCTGGGTTTCCTGTGGAAGGATAACCTGGAATTGGTGTGTTGGGACAGCGTTTAGGATAGGACTGCTGTGCCCCAGAGAGTGGGAAAGTGTGTGGGTTACAGCTGCCCTGGCATCTTGGAGACTAAAGAAGTCGTGTGGAAGCAGCTCTTATTTGAGAGCCAAAGGGAGAGCTGCAGCTCCCTACACTCTGGGAAGGGTTCCCAGCCAGTTGGCATTCCTGGATTTGGTCAAGGTTTTACTCTACAGCAAGAGCAAGATGTTCCCCCACTCTTCATTCCTTTCCTCCCTTGCGCTCTCTTCACATCCAGCTCACCATCCTTTGTTTGGTTTTTGTTTTTTTTTTACCAAAAACCATGCTTAATTTTGTTTGTTTGTTTTTCCCTAAATATTTTTTTTTCTCTCTGTTCCCATTTATTCCAGCTGAGTGACTCCATCAAGCAGATGAGACACCACCAAACGCTGCACACTCTGCTACATCACCCATTGCAGCCCTTCCCTGGGTGCAGGGAGGGCAGCTGGGAGGGGGGTATGATTGATGGGAGGGGGGGAAGGAGGTGGCAAACAAGGGGTTGGGGGGCTGATTTGGTTGGGTTTTGGTTGGATTTCTTATTTGGCAGTATCATTGTGAAGAGGAGGCAGCCTTCTCCTTAGAAATCATGTTTGTGGAGGCAAAACAATTGTGGAGAGGGAAACATCTCTCAGTGATCAGCTGCAGGTCCTTGACCTGTTGGAGGGCAGGGCTAGATGTTACTCCAGGCTTCTCCAGGACTTTCAGGGCTTGTCTCCTGGGCTCTTGGTACTCTGAGGCCCCTGAAAAGTTTGCTGTGATTTTTTTCTAAAGTTGCTTCCTATCAGCGAGGACCAAAAGGAACAAATGATTCATCACCATGTGTGAAATGGAAAGGAAAAAGAGATGCCGTGGTCCTTTCCTGGAAGTTCTGTTTTTCTTGTTCTGCTGCATTCCTAAACCCTGGCATAAAGACTTCTCAAGGATTCTCTGCTGCTGAACAGAGGGGCTGTGGCTCTAGTCCAAACCTGCCTTACTTGGGAATGGGGTGGCTTTTCTGTGATCATGACCAAGCTGGAATTCACACAATGTTGAAGAAATGCAAAAGAGACTTTTCTTAATTGCCTGCAAAAATAACACTTAATTGGGGGAGTCTTTTTGCATTTCTTTTTAGATCAAATGGTGCCTTGTCTAACCTCTGAATCAATAATAAAATAACCCCTTTACATTTGTATCTGGTGCTGTGTCCTCTTTGACCTGCAGACAGCGTGGAGGATGAGGAGGCAGATGACAGCATCAACTAACAATTGAGCTGGGTGGATCCTGGGGCCTGATCCTATCTCAAGGATGTTCTGTGCAGCTGGAAATGTGGCTTGTAATTCCTTTTATCTCTTCTCCTTGCTGAGTGTGTCCAATGCTTTAGATCACCATAGCAATGATGGTTTTTTGCTGGTTCTCTCTCCTGTTTCCTCCTGTGTGAGGCTGAAAGCACCGAGCCCCTGTGTATCCTCTCTGTCCAGAGCTCCTTGCAGCATTTGAACTGATGTAATCCCTTTTTTTCCTCCTCCCTTTGAATCTCCGGTGTGTGGAGGAGCTGATGTTATTTCCTTCTCTCCTTCTGCAGCAACTGGAAGCCACATTATTGTGTCTTCTGTTCTGCCTTTCATACTTTGCTGCATCCCTCCCTCCCTCTAAATTCACTGGGAAAATTCTGTCCTAATGCAGGGAATGAGAGCATTTCCTGGCCTCCCTTTCTCCTGCCTCCACAGGGACTCTGACCCTCTGTGGTATCCCAGAGGAGGCTGTTCCTGATGGACTGATGGAGGTTTGTTGTTTATCCATGATTCTTGCAGCCCTGCATGTGTTCAGAAAGGGTTGGGCTGCTTGTACCCATTTCCTGCAGAAATTATTGGTTTTCCAGCATAATTGGGCTCCTCCATTCTGTCTCTGCTTAGGTGTTTTCATCACCTCTCTTACCTCCCATTACCATTCTTGTGCCTCTCTGGCCTTTGTGGTGCTCTTCCCTTGTTCCTTTTGATGGTGGCTGTTAAACTGTGCTCTTCCTCCTTGTCTGGGATTGTGTCCTCTGCTCCTTGCCTGCTGTTGTTTTAAAAACCTGTTCTGCCTGCTCCTCCTGGCATTCTGGTCTGTGGGATGGAGGAATCCTGGCTCCTCTGAGCTGGGCTGCCTCTGTTTGATCCTTACCTGAGTGTGGAGCATGAAATGGATTGTTGGGGAGCTGTGAGGAGGCTGCAGTGGGGAGTCTGTGAGCTCAAGCCTGGCTCCTCTGGAGCTGGATCTGTGCTGTGACCTGTCTCTCTCAGGCTGACCTTGAATGTTTTCCACAGCACACGATGCTCTGCAGGTGCTGTAAATTCCTTCTGCTCAACCATTTCGTTCCAGCAAGCTGCTTATCAGGCACTCTTTTGAAAACTGTGTTCATATTTCATACACACAATTATTCAGCAACTATAAAAGGGGAAAATTCCTATTTATAGCACAAGGACCAGCATCAAATAGGACACTGAATTCTCACTGATAGAGGAAGTGACCTGTTCTATAATGCAGCAATATTTCTGCTGAAAAGAAACAGCATCTTGAATGGGGGGAGGGATGAAAGCCCTGGGCAATCTCTTTCCATTAAAAATGTGCTGCAGTCCTAAAAATGTATCTGCCCTTCTCCCTTCCCAATGAAACCATTGGAGACAGGGATTGCAGGAAAACCTTTCACTGTGGGTTTGTGGTTGGTGGTAATGAACCCACCGACTCCTGATGGTCTGGTTTGGAGCTGGGCTTGATTTTCTGATCAATAACCTGATCCCTGACCTTGATGTGGGGGCGAGGAGAAGCCGCTGCAGAGATGTCTGTGGGGACTTGGTGCCATCACGGTGCTGATGTGCGCAGCCCTGAAGGAGCTGAGGAGCACGTGGGGCTGAGAACAAAGAACTGATGGAGGGAGTGGGAAGGTGGGCAGAGCTCGGGGGACAGGGGTGGAATTGCTGCAGGTAAGATGAGAGCGTGTTTGCTCTGAGCCTGCTTCCCCTGGCTCCCTCTGCTCTCTCTCCCTTCCCTTCCAGCTTTGTGGAACCACAAAGCCATCACTGCCTGCTGTCCCCTGCTGTCGCCCTGTCCTTCCCGCTGCAGCGGGTGATACCAAGCGAGGCCCTGGGCGGTGGAGGAGCAGAGGATGGGATTCCCCTGCTGTCGCTGTGGCAACGCTGGGCAGGGAAGCAGCAGCAGCAGCAGCGGGATGCGATGGGCGGCTGCGTGGCGTGGAGGGAGCGCTGGGGAGGCTGCGGGGGCCGGGCTGCGCTGACATCACGCGGGGAGGTGGCGCAGAGGGAACGCGAGTGGGAAAGGGAGAGCGGGGAGACTGCGGAGGGGAGAGCCGGCACCGGACTGGGCTCCGGGGACAGGTAAGGGATGGCAGCGGGGCAGGGGGGGCTCTGCGAGCTGCTGTGGGATCAGCGCCTGCCTCGGCATCCCTCGGGGGGATGGCTGCTGGGCAGCGGGAATGTTACACAATGCCTGAACAGCCTGGCACAGCAGGGCTTGGCTGTGGGACAGTGAGGGCAGGTCAGAGCCCAGCTGGCTGGTGCAGGAACTGATGCAGATGCTTCCCCCCCAGGATAGCTGTGTGTGTGTGGCACTGGTGCTGTGCTGGGAACAGCCAGGAGTACCTGCACTTCCAGAACAGGATAAACGGGCTGGAGAGCAGCCCTGGTCCCTGGCTGGAGCAGAGTTCTCCCTGGGGATTAATTTCATCAATTTCTCATTGATGAAATTAATCAGAAGTTTGAGACTCCATCCCCTGAGCTGCATTTATCTTAGAGCAGAGCTGGTGCACTGGGACCGAGCCCAGCAGCGCGTTTGTGGTGGGAATCCTAAACTGCACATCCCCAGCAGCCTCAGCACTTCCCTGCCTGTGCAATAGTTCTGGGGAAGGCAGCCAGGTGCATGGGCACTGCCAGCAGCTCTCTGCATGTGGATCCTGGGGATTGCAGACCTGGAAGGCAAAACAACCAAGTCCTTGAAGCCTCTCTGGGTGTCGTGTTGCCTTTTAGCACAAGGGTTGCATAACGGGATCTGTTTTGTTAGCAGAGGGAGTGAGGGTGACAGTCACCTCTGCCCAGCAGTACCTGTGTGCTCTGCTGGCCCGTGCTCCTGGGGGGAATTTCATCTTTTTCTTAATCCAAGAGTTGGGCTGGTTCCCTGCTGCTTGTGGGATCCCACAGCAGTGGGGTGTAGGGACTCTACACCTACACTTAGGTTACACAGCCTTAGCAAAGTAGAAAATGAGTTTGTGAGCACCCCCTCAGGTGTGCTGACCTGATTGTGGCCTGTCGGGATTCTCAGTTGAGGAAAACACAGCTGGGGTCAAAAGCTCAGTGTTGGTGACCCCTGTGGGTGTCAGAAACCAGTATGAGGGTGGAGATGGAAGAGGCACAAAGTAGAAACCCTGCTTGAAACCCAAGAACAGGGAGAGGCCAATGCTCCTGTCACGACCATTCTGTTGAACCAACACATTTCCCAAGGCATTTAAAGGGCTGGGGGCTGTGACCCAGTGGGACCACAGAGGAATGCTTGAGGTGTAATTGCAACACGAAGCATAAATATGCTTTAATTAGGGAAGCAATTGCTGTGTGAGGCACAATCCGTCCCCACCACGGCACACATGCTGGGTCTACTGGGACCACCTGGGAGCGGCCCAGGTGGCCACAGTGCTGCTTATGGGATGGAAAGTGCCAACAGCAACAGCTTGTGCTGCTCTGTGGGGCTTCTGTGGGGGCAAGGGGCGGCAGCCCCACGCTGGGAGGGTGACAGGCAGTGCTGTCACCCAGCTGGCTGCAGGGCCAGCTGCATCCCAAGCCTCTGGCATGGGCAGGCAGGGAGGGGAGGGCCCATCAGCTGCTCTGTGCCAGCCCTCAGCTCTGCCCAGGGCAGCTGTGCTGGGAGGGAGCCAGCTGGGGATGGGCCCCTGTGCCCCAACGGGGGCCTCACTGGGCACAGCCTGAGCTGGGCTCCCAGGGCCAGCTTGGGAAGGGTGCAAGGAGGAGTTAACACTGCTGTTCTTCTGCAGTTTCATTCCCCAGGTTGTGGTTCTGCATGACCAGCAGCAGGACTGCCTCAAAGTCATGTTCCAACTTGATTTTTTTTCAAGGTTATTCAAAATTCAGTGCAGGAATGGCACCAGGACCTCTCACAAACAGAAAGGCCAAGTCACCCCCTCCTAGTCCTTGACCTTCTCCGTGGCTCAGCTGGCTCTCCCTGCTTTCCCCCATTCTTGCCTACACTGCAAAAGGGATGATCATGTGAATATTACAAAGCCTGGCATCTGCACATCAGCTGCAGCAGCTGAGGCTCTGCCATGCTCCCGGTGCCTTGGTGTGACCCTGTCCCCACAGCCATGCTCTGTCACCTGTGTGCTCAGCCCCCACCACAGGCTGTCACTGCCAGGCACACAATAACATAGAAATAATTAACTGGGAACTTGTGCTCTCTCCTGGGAAAAGTGCTATGGATCTGTGAGCCTCTGCAGAGACCTGGAGCATCAGGAGGAGCTGCCTTTGTGCCAGTGTCCAGAGAAGGCCCTGGGAGCTGAGCCAGGTCCTGTGAGACATTTTAATCCTGCCTGTTTCACAGGCTATCTTGGCCATGACTCCACTGCAGTGAACATTTTCCCCTTCCTTTGTTGGGGCACTCACAGGCACCTACCTGGTGTTTGTTTTCACTCCTTATCTGGTGCCACTGGGAGCAGGCAGGGCAGCAGTGCAGCAAGGAGAGTCAAGGAGAGTGGGAATTCACATTCCCAATGTTGACTGGCCACCCTGGAGACTCCTCAATCCTCTCCCTAAAGCCAGGCTGAAATTTCTTTCTGCTGAGGTAGCTGTTTGTTAAATAGTTGAGGTTACTTGAGCAATCAATAGTTCTCTGGTTCCCAACAGAAATATTATCCCTCTGGCCAAATCAGCTTTTCTGTCTTTGCTATAAACCTGCTCCTGACTCTCAGCTGTTGAAGGATGGAGGTGCACTCCTGATTTACCTGCACAGAACCCCAGTCCTCTTCTTTCCTCCTGCCAGCACCACTTTTTCTCTCTGAGGTTGAGCTCTAAGGGCTGGAAGCACATGGAGAAATCACTGGAGTCATTCAGTCTCAGCCCTTCTCTTGGCCCTGCCCCAACAGCTCCTTCTCTGTGCTTGCTCCTCCAAGGAGAGAGGTGAGAGTCAATGGGATCCTTATGGCCAAGGGCACTGCTGACACAACTCCCAGGCCATGGACTCCAAAACAACTTAGCTGCAGAAAAATTGTTCCCATCCCACAGCAGGAGCTGTATCCCAGAGAAGCAGGGCTGGAAGACAAGGCACACACAGAGAGGTTCCATGGCTGCACATAAATTTTCCTTGCAAACAGGCAAAGCACCAACTCCCAGGAGCTGGATTCCTGCTTCCACCCTGGCAGCCAAAGGCTGGGCTGTGGCTCTGGGCTCCAATTTCTTGTGACTGAAGGAGGCCACGAGGTTTGTTCTGCTGCCGGGCCAGTGGAAACAGCCTTGCTGTGCATTGTGAGCATCTCTGCACATCTCTGTTCCTTCCAAACCAGAAAAGGTCACAGAGACCCAAGAGAAACCCACTTCCCTCCTTCACTGAACTCCTTCTGCCTCGCACATGCTTTTGTTGCCATCCCTTGCTTGCCAAAGGCAGGAACAAACACTGGGGTTTGGCAGGGCTCAGAGCCTTGGCGTGTTGGATGGGAAAGAGGCATTCTTGGTGCTCAGCCCGGGGACAGGGCTCTGCTCCACGTCCTCTGCCAGATTTTCCAGCTGCGATTTCGCTGCTCATCCCATGCTGAGGGCACCGTCCTGGGGATGGGGAGCACCCCAGGGTGCTGGGCCGTGAATCCTGCAGGAGATCCGTGGAAGGGACCAGGGAATAGCTGGAGCAGCACCCAGAGCTGTGTGAACCCCTGGGTGCTGCTGAGCTGAGCTTCACATCCAGGGGAAAGTACAGGAGCTGGTGCTGCCCTGAGAGGCTTTTCCCCAATTCCAGGGGAGCAGGGAAAGGCAGAGGGAGGCCATGTAAAGCCAGGCTGTCTCTGCTTTGGTTAAATAGGGCTGTTTTTGCTGACAGCTCCTCCTGAGAGCCTGCAGGGAGGGATTCTGTAACTCAGAGGCAGCTGAGAGGCTCTTGGCAGCTACTGCTGCTTCAGTGTCAGGCACTGGACTTTTCCTGGTGCTCAGGGGAAAAGGGATGGCAGGGCTGGGCAGATGAGAGGCTGCTGCCTCCCTGTTAGAAGGATGCTCTGGAGCAACAGCAGGGCCTGATTTCAGAGAAGCATTTGAGGTCTCAGTGCACACTGATCGCCCCAGAAACCTCCTCCTCAATTTTCTGCTGTGCACAGCCCAGCCTGAGGCAGCACAGGGGGCAGCTTGCTCCAACACCGGTTAAGACAACCCAGAGATGACAAGCTCCAGTGAGGGATGAGTGTTTCTCATGGTGATGAAGGGCTGAGGGAGGGGAGGGAGGGAGAAGAGAAATTTCCTGGTTGTGGTAAAGGGGGGTTGTGCTTGAAGTTAGAGAGAATGGGCTTGTGGTCACTGCATGAGGTTGGGGGAAGGAAGGTTGTGGGTCAGCAGCAAAACCCAGCAGAACAAACCCCATTTGCCTTTCCATGGCAGCCTGGGAATGCAGGACAGCTCCCCTCTCCCTTTGGCCACCTTGTGCTGCAGAAACAGAGCACAGGGGAACAGCCCTGGACTGAGCTGGGGACAGGGGCCTGGCAGCCAAGGGTCAGATCTCAGCTCAGACAAGGGATCCCTGAGCAAGCACATGTTCAGTGAGAGGCTCACACATTCCCCACCTGGTTAATGCTGGCTCAGCCCTCTGGAAGATGACAAACGTTTTCCTTGCTGTGGGGCCAGAGGGCTGAGCTGGGCGCTCTCCCTGCTCCCCCAGCCTGGCTGCAGGCAAGAGGTGCTGCTGGCAGGGCCCAGAATCGCTGTTCTTTCCCCTTTTCACAGCTGTTGCTGGTTATGAAAATGGGACTGTTCCCCAGGCAGTTCTCAGCAGGAACTGCCCTTTCCAGGACTGACCACATGGGCTCTTTCTTCCCCTTCCCACCTCCTGACAGCAATCACAGTTTTGGGTACGCTCTAGTCTTGGCAAAGCACTGCCCTTCCCTGCTCCTCTTCCTCACATGACACACAGGAGAGGGAGGCTGTGGCCTGTGGAAGGGGAATATTTGTTCCTGGACTGAGATCAATACAATTCTTGAGCCAGTCCTCCTCCCAAAGCTCAGAGAGAGACAGAAGAAAAGTTGGGATCAGTCTCACAGAGTTGGGATTTAATTTACACCCCAAACTGTCAGTCTGTCCTAGCACAGAGATCCTGGCACCAGCTCTCCTTTTCCCAGTGCAGGATGGGGAGGCAGAGCTTGCAGGAACACCAGGGCATGTTGTGGAACGTTATTTCACACCTGGTGCAGTGTCAACAGCACAAAGGAACACTGAGAAAAGCTTAGGGAAGGCAGGAAGGAGAGAGCAGGGCTTGGTGCTGCTGGAAGCTGAGGGTCAAACACCTCTGCAGGCAGTGAGACTGTGCAGGAGCTATCACAGATTTCAGGGTGGGAAACCCCAGGGTTCAGAGCTTAAGCCAGTTTCTAAGAGAAAAGAGCTGGACTAGCAGGAAAGGGGAACGACTCCAGGCCAGCTTTCTGAGCTTTCTGGCAGTGCTGGAAGCTCAGAGGACACTGATGGCACAGAGGGAGGTGGGTTTGGGCCCAGGAGCTTGGGAGTCCTTTGGAAAACCCAAATAATGCAAGTGAGCTAAGTCAGAGAAGAGTGGTCTGGCTAAGGCCAGTCTGAATAATTCCTTCCACTCTGCCTTCCTCTTTTATGCAGTGAGGCAGGAAGCTGAAAATTCTCTGGCAGATTTTTGGGACTCCAGAGGTTGGTGACCACTGATCATATTGGCTCTGAGGAACAGATGAGTGTGTTAGCACCCAGCTCCCTCCTGACTCCTTAGCACACATCCACAGAATTTCCTGGCTTTTTGTTTCAGAACTCAGGGAAAATTCCTGCCACCAGCACTGAGTTAAACTGAAAGTTGGTAAATTCAGGAGGCTTCTTTCGACAAGGGAACTAACCTTTGGAATTGCCTCGAGAGCTGGTAAAGTCAAATAATAACTGGCTTGGAAAATCCTGATGGTTTTATGACCTTTCACAATGTCTGTACTTCTGTACCCAGACAAGGGTCACCACACTGCTCCAAGGCATGAGCAGAGGGATAAAGGAAGAGTTCTTTTCCTGTCTTTCCCTATCCTGGTGTGATTGCCATTGCTCAGCTCTGTAAAGCACAGGAATTACCCCAGGCCAGAGCAGAGTGGCTGGAATGCTGAGCCTGTTCCATAAACCCCACTTTGGGATGAGAATTCAGGTCTCTCCATGACCTCCTGACAAGTGAGGGAATGTGGATGTGGCCATTGCTGAAGGGGCTTCAGAAAACCCTGCTGATGGCAGAGAAGACCCTGCTGAGGGCAGCTTGTGCTCTTGTCCTCGGAAGTTCTGTTGAGACTTTTCCCTTTCTAGATGCTTTGTGAGATTGAAGCCCAAACCTCCTTGGAGGCCAGGCAGCCACAGGGACAGGCTTCACCCACCACCTGCCCATGGCAGCAGGTCCCAGTGGTGCCCAGTTCACTGGAGCTTTATCCCACCAGCAGCTCCCAGTGGTGCCCAGTTCACTGGAGCTTTATCCCACCAGCAGCTCCCAGTGGTGCCCAGTTCACTGGAGCTTTATCCCACCAGCAGGTTCCTGTGAGCAGTGGATGATGCCCTGGCAACAGGGACACTGCAACATGCAAGCCCCAAAACTGCAGTGCCTGCTCCACTACACAGCAAAATAGGTCGTGCATCAGCAAATGAAAAAGGACAGATGGTGTCTGCTAATACAGCTTAGTTTATGGCCTGCAGGATTAACTCACTACTTGTCATGTCTGCAGAAAATAGGAAATGGGTGGGTCAGCTGGAGGAAACGTGCGGTGTGCCCAGCCCTACCTGTGCTGTGGGATGCTGGAGAGGATGTCAGAGATCCTGTGAGGTTTTGAGACGTTGCTGAAGGGCTGCCAGTGTCTTTGGGGGGGCTCTGGGCACTGGAGATGGTGCCTTGTACCAAAGCCTTCCTGCCCACCTTGGATTCCACAGTCCCACAGTCCCACAATCACAGGGATTGATGTGAGGGAATCTCCAGCAGACACGGGGACACCCTCTGTGGTGTCTGCTCCAGCAGCTCTGCAGGAGGAGCCCACAGCTTCCTGTCCTGTGCCAGCTGCAGGACAGCTCCAGTTCAGCCTTTTGAACTCCCCAGCACCCACGTGTCTGCAGGAGTAAGACTGAAAGCTGAGGCAGAAACCTCAGGTCTTTTCAATGCCTCCTCTGTGACACACTGTTCTCCTTTCCTGGAAACCAGGCCAGTGCCTCGCTCTGTTCTCCTTGCAGAAATCCAAGCCCGTGCCAGAGCTCTGCCTGGTGCATCTGCTCTCTGAAGGGCAGGACAAACTCTTCCTTAGCTCTCCATGGGTGCTCCTCCTGAAGATTTCACTTTGATCTTGCTGCTTCTGCTGTGGCCAGCTTTGCTCATGTCCTGCAAGACGCTGAGCATCCCAAAAAGCAGCTGGCATCAGGGAGATACTCCAGAGCCAGGAGCATGCCATGCCATGCCATGCCATGCCATGCCATGCCATGCCATGCCATGCCATGCCATGCCATCTCCATGCCTCTTGGCCTTCTGCTGTCACAGGTGTTTGTCACCACCACCTTCCAACCACAGCCAGCCATCACAGGCACTGAGGTTTTCTCCAGTGACTAATTTGCCTGTGTTTACGCCAACACCAAACATTTAATTGCCTATTGAATGACTCAGGTGAGGAGGGAGTCTGCCTCCTTCCTCCTGCCACAGGGATCTGGCCAGCCCTATCCTGATGGCAGCACCCTACAGTGCTAAACCTTCTCAGCTATAAATCCCCCATCATTAAGGGTAGCAGGTCAGTGGTGAGAGTGACTTGAGAGCAGGGATCATTGTCACTTCTATCCCCAAAGCTGTTCGGTGAGCGCGGAGGTGAATAAAGAACACAGAACAGCCTGTGCTTTTATTACAAAAGGAAATGCTGCTTTTTGTAGAGGGGAAAAGCATGTCAGATTACTATTGTAAGTAATTGCTTAATGGTCCCTACCTCTGCGTCATTGCTGAGGAACATCCGCGTCCCTTTTTGGGGTCTCTCCTCACTGCACGTGTGTCACCAACGGGGCCAGGCTGTGGCCATCCCAGCTGTGGGAGCCCTGCAGGAGACAGGACGGGGGAGCTACGTGGGCATGAGAGCCTCCACATTGTTCCCCCTCGAAATCTCCCCACCTCCCACCTCTTTTATCAGCTGCTGACAAGCCTTGCCATGTGTGTAGGCGGCTCCCAAGCTTCCAAGACGATTCCCCGCTCCCCCCAGCTCCCAGCCGTGAGAGGAGCGCCCAGGATTTCGGGGAGGGGGAGCTCAGCGTTCCCCCGGCTGCCGGCCCGTTCTGCAGGGCCTGTTGTGATGCTGTCAGAGAGCTCCATGTGGTAACTCTCCCTCTCTCTCTCTCTATCTCCCAGGATTTCACATGACAGCCTCTTCCCCAGAAAGTCACAGCAGGGAGTGGAAGATTGCCGTGCGTGTGCGTGGGTGTTAGGAGGGAGCTGAGTGGGATGGGGAGATGGAGGGGAGAGGAGGTGTAACCACAGACTAAACCAGAACAAACCCTCTTGGAAGGGCCTTGCATTTCTGATCCCAAGGCTCTCATCTCCTGCCTCTTCCTCTTCATTTAAAAGTATGTCAATCCTTGTTAAGTCCAGCAGAGAAAAGAGGAGTCAAGCACAATCATCTCCTTCCTTCCCTGAGCACATCTCGGGGGACCAGGAGAGGCAAACAGAACACGAACTAAGTGGATGGAGGCAGAGATGTGCACACTGGGGAGAGCCCTCCCCAGCCTCGGGTGTCCTCCCTGGAGAGACACGAGGGGCCGTTAATGACATCTCCATCTGACAAACGATCACAGTGCATGTCATTACGAGCCAGCGCTTCCCCGGGGCCCTGGCAGAAAATGACCCCAACGAGCTTCAGTTCTTGCAATCACAGCTGCTCCCCGTGAACGTTCAGTGTTCATCCCGCACAGCTCCGGGCTCTCGGGGTTAAACCTCGCCGAATGCCTCGGGCAGGCCGAGATTGACATCCCTGCCCTGGAGCTGGGACCTCCAAAAGAGGAGTAGGGAAGCCCACATGGCATTGGCACAACTCTCCAGGGCAGGGAGCTGGGGGGACACCTCTCAGTGCACTTCTGAAAGGTTTAGAATGATTTCTGTGCTACTTAAATCTGTCTGTCCCCCTCATCTTCCTCCAGATGCTGCGAGTGCAGCACATCTCAGGTAGGGCTCATGGTGGGTCCTCAGCAGAGAGACCCCTGAAACTGCCATCTGCATTTTGCCATCCTGATGCACCTGGATCACTTGAACAGCCCTGGCTGTCCCACCTTAATAGGGCCAAAGGTCTCAGCCTGCCCAGTAAAACCAGAGCTGAGTCATTCTCGGGCCTCCCTGTGCAAAAACGAGGAAGAATTCCTGGTGTAAAGCTGCTCCCCTCCTTCCTGCATTTCATCAGCAAGCAGCAACACGAGCTGGGTTTTCTCTGAACTCTGCAATGCAGCCTGTCCCCCTTGAATAACCCACCCATCCCTTCCTGGGAAAAGTGGGAGAAACCCTGAGGAGACCCAGGGACTTCCAGAGAAAAGAGGCAGTGCTAGGGAGGGGTTCACACCTCAGTGCCTGCATTCCAGAGGTTTGAGGCAGCTTGGATCTTTGTGTGTCCTGAAATAATTGTTTCAACACCCCCTGTGTCCTGCAGGCCAGGGAGGAGAGCACCAGACAGGTATTTCCCATACCTGTGATATTTGGGTCACCAGAAGGGGGGAAAGGTGAGCAAAGGGGATGTGGTAGGAGCTGGAATTTCAATTTTACCGGCTGCAAACACAAACGGACGTGCCTCTTGCCACAGCGATGTTCCCGGCCAGGCACACCCCGGTTCCTCCATGCAGTCTGACTTTCACAATCCCTTCCCAGCAGCTCAGCCTCTGCTTTCACTCTCTGAATTACCAAGGGGAATTTTCATTACATCACCAGAGGCGCTTCCTCCTCGACAGCGACAGAGCTGTCACTCTGCTTTGCAGGGGGTTTTTGGGGTGTGGGTGACGAAGATATTTCTCTGGAAAGAGAAATACCTCCCAAAAGCAGGTCCAGCCCAGCTCAGCCTCCCCAGGTGGCTCCATCCAGGCTGGGAACGGCACTGGGCAGTGTGGGGTGGCTCCAACCGGTGTCTGGACAAAGCCTTCCTGGGGGATACAGCGCTTTCAGGCAGCTTTAAAAGCCGCCTGTGCCAAATCCAGCGGGGTCGGAAGTCAGCAATCTTCCAGCTTTCTGCCAGCGTAAGCAAAAGCCAATTTGCCTATTGGAGCCGGGATTTGCAGAACGATTCGCTGCAGCGTTTGAATCCCCGCCGCCACGCCCCCGCCTTCTGTGTATCTTTTTTTTTTGTTTGTTTGGTTTGGGTTTATCTTTTCAAATATCCCCCAGTTTAACGGTCAGGCTGGTGGCAGCTTCCCCGCAGCTCCGGGGAGGGGCTGATGTGATCTCACTCCCAATCCGGTGACTTCCCAATCAGCCTCTTTCCCTCCCTGGCAGCTTGCTTTCCTGCCCTCTGCTTCCAGTCCCTGGCTGTTTGTCTTGGGGTGGTTTTGTTGGTTTGGGTTTTTTTTTGAATCAAAACAAACTACCGGGTTCAAACTGCTCGTCAGGAACACGCTGAGCAGGAGCCTTTGCTCCTGGCAAGGGCTGTGGAAACTGGCCATGGAGAAACACCTCTGCCATGGAGAATTTGATTTTAAGTAGCTGGGATGTCTCTGGACCACAGTGGGGAAATCTGTATCTCAGAGCTCCATAAAAGCACTGAGTTCCCTCAAATATATAACCTCTGCACAGCTTGGGAGGAGGGAAGATGGCTCTGAAGTCACTCGGATTTACCCTGGCCTCCCCCAGCCTTGCTGCTATCGTGATTCCTCATATAAGGCAGTGAAGAGTCATTTCTGCCCCACCAGCCCATCCTTTCCCAGGAGCTCCAGATGGTTTTGCTCTCTTATGTCTGCACTACTGGTAATTCAGGCCTGTCTCACATTAGCTTTTGAGCTGAAACCTTCCCACAATTAGTTGGAGTCTGCTTCTGCGCTGCAGAGGACGTAGGGCTGAGCTGGCACAGCGCTGTCTGGGAGATCCATCCCACACAAGTCCTGTTCAGGTTTCTCTATTTCAGTCAAGAGTGTGATTTTTCTAGTGAAATCATCAAAGCAAGACAGTCTCTGCTACAGATGGGCAGCGACAGCCATTTGAGAATGGCTCATACCTGGCTTGTCTCAAGAGAGGAGCAGTTAATTTCAATATAATCTTGTTTTACACCGATATAACATCTCTTTCTCCTTTCCCAAGGAAAAGGGTTCTTTTCCTCTGGGAATTCCACACCATAAAGTATCAGGGAGATCTTCATGCCTGCCCAAGGAGCACAGCTCATTGAAAATGTGCTCCACAGACACCCTGGAAGCATCCCTCCTTCTCTTGGAGGATTGAAAATGTGCTCCACAGACACCCTGGAAGCATCCCTGCTTCTCTTCTGTTTGGCCCTTGCCGAATTAACTTGCTAATTAACAGGGGTTTTTGATCCCAGGCAGGAATTTACCACTCTGAGGCCAAACCTAAGTGTGGTCCAAAACTTCCAGCTGGTCCAAAGCCCCGTGTGCTGTGGCAGGAATGTGAAGAGCTGACAAATGTCTGGGGAATGCGATCTCTGGGGAAGGACTTGGGTGTAGCAGACATCTTGGGATAAGCAGTGAGGGAGGGTGTATGGCAGGCACAGAATTCATGCAGAAGGAGCACAGGGAGAAGCAGGATTGCTGCAGGGCGTTTAGGACAGGAGGAAGCTTCATTTGTGCAGGTGATTTGCTCCTTCTGTGCCTTAGTTCACCCATCAGACAGGGAAGTGTCATCATTATCCTCCATGCACCGACAGATCTGGGGTCTTTGCCTACAGCAATCCAGCAGCACCAGCGCCGAAATCCTGGTTCCTTGTTCCCATCCCAGCTCTTGGAAGGATCCTGGTAATAATAATCATGCAAACAGGCTTTGCTGAGGGAGGTGATTCCAGGAACAGTGATAGCTGGGAGACAGTGATGGAGCCACACTTGTCACATGAATAACCACAGTCTGTCCAGTCAGAGCTGACAGTCTAAGGCAAGGCAGCTCCTTCTGTGCTGATTTAAGAGGCTCTTCGTAGACACAGCAGATCTTTCTGCTTCAGCTCCCCTGCATAATAAGAAGCAGCATCCTTCCTGTTAGTTTATCTGCCTTTGGATGGGATGTGAGGCTGGCAGACCCCTCTGGGCACAGGGGAACCCTGGATGGAAACGAAGGCTTTTGACTTTCTGCATGAGTGCAGTGAGAATGTGGGTTGGAGTTTCAGTGCCTCTAAACCTGGCACTCGGGGAGGAGTTCCCAGCTGAGTAAATCTTTATGTGATCTTCAGAAACGTTATCAAGGAGGGACACACAGAGAGGGACAAGGGATGGATGGATGGATTTAGAGGGGGCTCCTGAGGTTATAGACACCCCTCAACAGTGAGAGATGTTAAAAAGCTAAGTGTCCCAGGGTTTTTTTTAAATAGAAACCTTTTTTTTTCTGCACAATCCAGCCACAAGATTCCCCTCATTCCAGGCCCTGGGTGAGGCAGCCATGGCAGTGCTGAGTGAGGGATGTTGAGAAGATGTAAATCTGAAGGGAGATTCATACAACAAACTGAGACAGAAAGGACCCACCATGTGCCTGAGAGTGTTACCCCAAACATCGAGGGAATCAGGGCGCTGAGGGGAAAACAGGAGCACTGAGGGAACCCAGGGACTGAGGGGAGCCAGGTGTTGAGAGGAGCCAAGGGCACTGAGGGGTAATGGAAGGGAGACAGGGGCGTTTAGGAGACATGGGGGCACTGAGGGGAGCAGGGGGTGCTGATGGAACCGGGAAGCTGAGGAGGGTTGGGCGCTGAGGGGAGCAATGGCGCTGAGGGGAGCAATGGCGCTGAGGGGAACCAGGCGCTGAGGGGAGATGGAGGCGGTGAGGGGAGCCCAGAAGCAGAGCAGTGGCTCAGCTCTACCTCACTGAGACGCTTTAAAGCCACTTCCAGGCACCGCAGCCGCGGGACGGGGACGGGCACCGCAGGCTCCGGGACTGCCCGGGGGCGGTGCCCACAACCGAAATGGCGGCGTTGGCGGCCGCGCCCGGTGCGGGGCGGGACGAGGCGGGGCCCCGCTCACCCGGCCCTGGCGCCGCTCTCGTTACAGCGCGGCCGAGGCAGCGCCCGGCGGGACGCGGCGCCCGGAGCCCCTGCACTGATCCGCTGCCTCCACCTCGGACCCCGCCGCCGGTGACACCGCCGGGCTAACCTCGCCGCCATGGGCTCCGAGCGGGACTCCGAGTCGCCGCGCTCCTCATCCATCCACTCGGCCGCCGCCAAGTGCCCCAAGCCCGGCCGCCGCCGTCGCCTCTCCTTCCAGAGCGTCTTCTCCGCCGCCGCCGCCTCCGCCGCGGGCGGCCGCCGCCGCGCCAAGGCCGAGCCGCCCCCGGCCGCCCCGCCGCCGCCCCCCGCCGCCCCGCCGGCCCCTCCGCCGCCGCCGCCGCCGCCGCCCCCCGAGGAGGCTCCGGTGGTCCCGGAGGGCGAGGAGGAGCTGGAGTGCCCGCTGTGCCTGGTGCGGCAGCCGGCGGAGAACGCGCCGCGGCTGCTGTCGTGCCCGCACCGGTCGTGCGGGGCCTGCCTGCGGCAGTACCTGCGCATCGAGATCACCGAGTCCCGCGTCAACATCTGCTGCCCCGAGTGCAGCGAGCGCCTCAACCCCGCCGACATCCGCCGCCTGCTCCGCGACTCCCCGCACCTCGTCGCCAAGTACGAGGAGTTCATGCTGCGCCGCTGCCTCGCCGCCGACCCCGACTGCCGCTGGTGTCCGGCCCCCGACTGCGGGTGAGTGATCCGGTGGCGCTGGGGTGATGCCGCTCCGTGCTGGGACAGCCCGGGCAAAGGGGGACCTGCTTGTCTCTCTGTCCTGGGACAGCCTGGGGAGTGGGGAACTGCTGTCCTCCTGTTCTCTCCGTCCTGGGACAGCGTGTCCCTTCCATCCTGGGACACCTTGGGGAGTGGGGAACCGCTGTCCCCATAGGGTTCTGTTCTCTCTATCCTGGGACAGCGTGTCCCTTCCATGGTGGGACAGCTTGGCAGGGAAACCTGCTGTCTCCTTAGGGTGCTGCCCCATCTGTCTGTCCTGGGGTGAGTTGGGAAGCTAGACCCTGCCCTGGAGGGATGCTGCCTGTCCCCAACACGTGCTGGGATAGCTGGGTGAAGTAGAATCCGCTGTATTGCTGCCTATACCCAGCATGTCCTGCGGATGGCATCCCGGCTGGGATCACTGTCCTGCCCCACGCGTGTCCCAGGATGGCACAGGGAGGGGTGGCTCACCCTCAGTAGGGTGCTGCTGATGATACACTTGTGGTCCTGCCTTGTCCCATGAAGAACCCTCATCACAGAGGTTCTTTGCTTATCTGCAGTCTGTTCAGGACAGCTGGGAGGCCTTGGGTACCAAAATTCCATCCATCCCCATTATCTTGCAAGAACTCCAGGGTTTGACCTTGGCGTTGTGAAAACACAGATTGGGTAGGAGTGATATGACTTGAAGGGGGTTTTAGCAGAGCCACCGCTTCCCTAATAGAACAGAAACCTTTTTTCCTGCACAAATGGTAAGTGTGGACTTTCCCAGCTGTGCGTTTCTCTGCCAGTCCTGGGGACAGTGCATGGGGACAACGCTGCAGCCTCCAGCGGTGGGGAAGAAGGAACAGTAACCAGTCACTTTTTCCCAGTGAGGACAGGAATACACAGCACAGAGGAGTGATGTTGACTCACTGTCCGCTGCCCAAGTGAGGAAACGTCTGTCTGTCCAGAAGTCAGCCCAGCCAAGCCTGATGACTGTGTAGTTATGAACGTGTTGCTTTCATTTTCTCTTCCCTTTTCTTTTAAACGAGCTCTGTTTGGTTTCTGTTTGGGGCGTGAGCCAAAGCTGCCTGGAAAAGGGCTTGGTCGGGGAACTTAAGAGGAGTGCTGTGAAGTTGAGCTACGACTCAGCTTGGATGGCAATTTTGGGTAGCAAGAACATGAAAGGAAAGTCTGACCTAGTAGTCGGAATGGAAAAGTTGGTGGGAGGATTGTGAAGATTTAAGCAGAGCCTTGTAATAGGCATCCTATGCAAATCAGTGAACCTGGCTCAGGTTACCCATTTCACGGCCTCTCGAGCATCCTGTATGAGGGCTTTTTCCTTCCGAGGGTGAAGTTAACAGCAAACAACACCTTTGCTCCTTGCTGAAGCCAAATCAAGCGCAAGATCTCGATATTTCAGCAGCGCTGGGGATAAGATCAGGGACATAGAGCAGCCACGGAGGGAATGCCTCTGCTGACCGGCTGGAGAAAATCCGGTTCCTGCTCACCGAATCTCAGCTCCTTGAGTGTTGTGATGTTATCTGTGCCCGGGATAAGGTGTACAAACAGCGGCGTCACCCGGGCTGGCTGCTTGGAAGGAACCAGCTCCAGGGCGTTGCCTCTGTGACAGCAACGCAGCCTGATCCCTTCCATCCCTTCCTCTGGGGGATTTTGGCCAGGCTGGTGCCACACTCGGCCCTTTCTCTGAGCTAAACCCTCCTCCCTGGTTCCTCAGAGAGCAGGATGACATGCTGGCATCCTCCTCCAGCTGCCCAGAAGAGCAAGAAGCGACCCCGGGGCTGCTGGAGATGTTGGAGACAGCTCTGGTGGACCGGCGCTGCTGGTGTGTCTGTAGCAGCTCGAACAAAGGCTGTTGGAATCAGCCCTCCGGCAGGGAGAGGAATTAATCACCCTATTCATTCTTCCCAGCAGAGCTTGTGTGGCTGTGCTTATGTAAAATCAGGGTATGAATTATTTACAGCGGGTTTTCCCCGCTGTAGTAGTGCCGGAGTAGTACGAGTGTAGGGGCTGGGGGCACGGCAGGGTGATGTTTGGTATGGATGTCACCCACCGCTGTCACCCCAACTGAAACTGGCCAGCAGCGTCATTTCAATGTCAGAGAATCGAGGCATTCCTTTATTCCGGCCAGGATGTGCAGCACAAATCATTTCCTCCACACATGCCTGGCTTGTGCAGTGAGAATCCTTCCATCCCACCTGGTTCTTTACCAGATTTTTCACATTGAAACCCTCAAAGAAATTCACATTGTTGGTCTTAAATTCCGCAATGATTCCATCTCCTATTGGCTATTGATCCCTTCGATGCTAATTCAGCCCTCATTCTTGGGTTCTCTTATCGATCTTTCCCCAGACCAGGTGTCTCCAGCCTCACCAGGGGGTGATGTTTGTTGATGTCCCTTTATTTCCTCTGTTCCTCCTGGCTCCTCCCAATCTGTTGATATTCAGCTCCCCCGGCCTTTTGAAGAGAAACTTCAATTCCCCTCCCCCTGGGCAAAGGCCAGCAAAACCCCTGAGTGAACTTACAACAGAAATGCTAAAAGTTTTTGCTAAAATCATTTTGCTAAAATCATTTCCAGTGCCACCGAGGCACCCCTCAAGGGCTGGGGTGGCATTGGGTGGTCACCCCCCTTGAGGTGGCGGCATCAAGGGGCAGCAGGGCTGTGACAGGACCCTAAAAACATCCTGTGCCTTCCTCCTGCATCATTTCCTAAATGAAAGAGCCTGGCTGTGCTGCCCGGGAGGAGGAGGAGGAGGAGGACAGCACAACACCGGTGCGTGTTGCTATAGAAACCCTGGTCAATTGATTCGCCATCCATGGCAAAACAAATCATTTTCTGTGTTTGCAGCTCTGGTTTTTTGTGGGTTTTTTCCCCCCTTGCTACAATCAGGTGGCATCGCTGTCTAGTGTTTGTCACACTGCAGCCTTCCCCAAGAGCTTGGGAGAAAAACAGAACCTTTAAAGAAAACGGAGGTGTGTGGGCTGAGATCCGTGAATGGGCAGGAGGAGGGGCAGAGGAAACTCGTGGCCATCCAAGGAGGGGGCTGGAAATGGAGCTGTGCCATTCCTGGGGTCTCAGGAAGACACTCACGTTGCTTTGTGGGGAAAAATCAGGGAGGAAAACTCAATTTCTCTTCTTATCTAAAAGGATTGAGCATAAAAATGGCCATTTAAGCCAGTGGAAGAGGAGAACCACTGTCCATCCAGATCCTACCATGTCTATTCCTCATCATTTCACTTCCAAACCCACTTTCTAGTTGACCTTGACATGGAGATGTGTTATTTCCATCCCCACTAGACACTCCTGGAGCTTCTTTCCCCACAGCTGTGGGCTTGTGCATGATATTTCAGCTCCAGCAATAAAATATAAATGCTGATGATTTGAATTTCTTGAGTGTTTAAAAAAACCCCAACATTTTGAGCGAGGAGTTAATTTAGAGTGTGCTTAATATATTACACTGAGCTCTCTCCTAGGCTGCTCTTATGGTTTGAAATAGAAGTGTCACAACACAGCTGGGCACATGAAGCTTTTCCTTTCTCTTTTGCCAAGGGCAGGCCAGGGTGAGGAAATTTAGTGGGATATTCCTTAAACAAGGTGCACAGGAATCAAATTTATCCCTCCCAACCCCCTGGGTCATTTCCATCACAGAATTATATAGGAACAGAGTTGTTTAAGATGGAAAGGACCTTAAAATTCATCCAGTCATGGGCTGAATGAATTGCCAAGGGCAGGCCAGGGGGTAGTGGCAGGGTGAGGAAATTTATTGGAATATTTCTTAAACAAGATGCACAGGAATCAAATTAATCTCTCCCAACTGCCTGGATCATTTCCATCACAGAATTATATAGGAACAGAATTATATAGGAACAGAATTATATGGAAACAAAGTGATTTGGGTTGGAATGGACCTTAAAATTCATCCAGTCATGAATTGCAAGAGCAGGCCAGGGAGTAGTGGCAGGGTGAGGAAATTTAGTGGGATATTCCTTGGACAAGATGCACAGGAATCAAATTCATCCCTCCCAACCCCCTGCGTCATTTCCATCACAGAATTATATAGGAACAGAATTATAAAGGAACAGGTTTGGCTTGGAATGGACCTTAAAATTCATCCAGTCATGGGCTGGGGCACTTCCAGGGATGGAGTTTTCCCATCTCTGCTCCTGCTGGGCTCAGGGCAGGTGTGTGGATGCCCAGGTAGAGCTGCAGTCGTGCCTGGCAGCCCTCAGCTGTTGTTTCTCTGGCGATGCTGTCGTAGCCTGGCAGGATGAAGTTGCTCAAACTCCCACGGGATATGAATCACTGTGGTATGACACATTCAGTGGTTCTCACGCTGCTGCCTCGGAGAAGAAGAGGCAAAATACAACTGGAGCCGCACAAGCTCTGAATATGAAACCTTAAATAGGAGTTGTTCTCCTCTGACCACTAACAAAAATACCCTTTTTGCCATATGGGTGTTGCAGGACTGGGAAGGCGCTTCTGGGATTGCTCATGTCAGCCCCTGCCCATGGAAACAGCCTCATCCTCAGTGCCTGTCAGTCAGATTTCTGCAGCACTGCTTGGTGATGCTGCTTAGGCTTCTGTGTACACAGGACACTTCCTTCTGGGCGTGCCACACTGAGCTGGTTGAGCTTGGCCTCTCTCTTTTGCACAGTTGGTTATTTCACTCCAGTTTTGGCTTGCTCCAAAGGCAGGGCATTGTTCTTCACCACTCTTTGGAAAAGGAAGCTCTAAGTTGACTTAGCTACGTATGGAACTGTTACTCTGGAGCTGTTGTTCCACTTTTTTGGGATCATTCGGTTTATAAAAGTGCCCGAGACAAGCTCAGCTTTCCTGGGCTCTTTTGGACCACCCATAGATCTGTCCTAAGGAAACAGCAAGGAGTTAGCTGGGCACACTGGGCCAGACAGATCTGCCCTGTGTGAGTTGCCAGTGAGAGCTGCCAGCAGTTACTGAGCAGAGAACAACTCAGCATCTCAAGCTGCCTGCATGAAAGGTCCCTGCCCTGAGTAACCCAATTAGCACTGCTTAATTCCAGACCCTGCAGAGCTCAGGAATGTGTCTGGTGAGGAGGTTGATGACCAGGAATGAGATGGGCTGGTGGCTCTGGGTGTGTGAATGAAGGAACTCTCACTTGGGAACTTTATAAAAGCAACTCTAACTTGGGAACTTTATAAAAGCAATTCTCAATTTTGGTAACTTTATAAAAGCAAGTCTTCCTTGGTAACTATAAAAACAACTCTAACTTGGTAACTTTATAAAAGCAACTCTAACTTGGGAACTTTAGAAAAGCAACTCTTACTTGGTAACTTTAAAAAAGCGGCTCTCCTTTGGTAACTTTATAAAAACAACTCTCACTTGGGAACTTTATAAAAGCAACTCTAACTTGGTAACTTTATAAAAAGAGCTCTCACTTTTGGTGACTTTGTGTTTGGATTCCTGCCCGCAGGTACGCAGTGATCGCCTACGGCTGTGCCAGCTGCCCCAAGCTGACCTGTGAGAGGGAGGGCTGCCAGACAGAGTTCTGCTACCACTGCAAGCAGATCTGGCACCCCAACCAAACGTGTGACATGGCCCGGCAGCAGCGGGCACAGACCCTGCGCGTCCGCACCAAGCACACCTCGGGCCTCAGCTACGGCCAGGAGTCTGGGCCGGGTAGGGATGCACCCTTTTCTCATCAAATATCCCCTTGGGAAGGATGAAAGTTTGACCAGAAAGTCTCATGTGTGCTTAGCAGAAAGATTTTTGAATGTAGAATCTGAAGAAGGAATAGAAATAAAAGCAAGTTTTGCTCTAGAAGAAGAGAATTGCTGAGCCAATCTTACTGGATAACCAAGGAGGCAAAGGATGTGTTAGTTAGAAGGGGGTTTTATGGCTTAGATCAAAGGATAAACCCACCCCAAACAAAAATATATTTTTACTAAGCAAAAAGATAGCACAGGCAAACAAGCCTGCCCATGTTGCGAGTAGAAAAAAGGTCTCAGAATTTTTCACTGCGAGAAAACTGAAAAACGTATTCTAACTTAAACTGTAATGTACTGACTTTTAGTGACTGGAGAATAGTAACATGAATATGGTAATTACAGTAGTTATGATAGGCTATGGATAAAAGTTAAGGTATAGATTGGTTCTGCTGTGTTAAGATGCTCAGCAAAGAAAAGCAAATAATGCATTGTAACCAAAAGCAAAGTAAATAATGCATTGTAACCAAAAGAAAAGTATAGAATGCATTGTGACCAAAAGAAAAGTATATAATGCATTTGTAACCAAAAGAAAAGTAAATAATGCATTTTTAACCAAAACCAAAGGGTCTCCAGGCCTGCCTGCAGCTGGAGCTGACAGCTGTAGGCACAGCTCTGTCACCCACCACCCTCGACTGCTGTGACATCTTTGATGTAATAAACTGCATTTTGAAGAACCCACATCCCTCATTTAGGCTCTTACAATATCCCAAGCTCAGAGAGACCCACCAGGCTCCAGCTCCTTGCCCTGCAAGAGTCACACCCTGATTTTTTGGCTGCTTGGCTCTGTGTGTGTGTGTGTGATGAGGAAGCAGCACCACCGTGCAAACCTCCTCCCCTCAAAGTCCTCCAGCAGCTGTGAAACTCAGAGTCATTTCCCCTCCTCCTGTGTGTTAAACACATCTGATCTCTTCCAGCAGCAGCAGCAGCAAATAGATCAGTAGGTGATGATGTGCTTTGGGTCCTTTTGTGTCACGGCAACTCCCCTCATCCGCCCCAGCTCTGCTTGTGGCTCCTTTGATCTTGGATGTTCTTGCTTTTTTTGCTGATCTAAACCCTGAACAAGCAGTCACTTTTTTACTGTTGCAGCCTCAAAGCTGCCTGGTGGTGAGGAGCAGCACTCGTGGCCAGCTGAGTGTGGGGAGCTCTGCTCTGTGCACTCTTAGGCCTTGCTGATGGCAGCTACCAAAAAAATGCCAGCCCACAGAACTCCTCCACTGCCTGGTAGGAGCTGCTGTGTCTGCTGAGTTTGTGTTCCTTAAAAATAACTGTATTGACTCTGGAAGTGGGCAGTGAGGCCGTTTGTTAAAGCCTTGCCCTACCCCCAAACAAAATACCCTGTTTTTCCTTCTGTGTGAGGAGTTTAAATATTAATTCACTCAGTGTGGAGCTGTCGTGGGTGGTTCTGAGGTGGCTTAGTGGTGTGCTGAGGTCCAACATGCCCAAATTTAGAGAACTCTTAGAATGGACAGCATAGAAATGGCCCAGCCAGCAGAAAAACCCAGATTTTTTATGCTGTTAAAGAGATCCCTGCCAGGAAGGGCACTTAGCCATGGGAAGGGAGGTTTTTGAGACAGTGGTTTCTCCCCAGCCCGCCGTGCTGGATCCAGCCTGGTGATTAATAAGGTGTGAGCTGGGCTCACAGCTGGATTTCATCTTGCTGAGCCCTGAACCACAGCACAGCCATTGCATAACCACGATCAGATGATGCCTGAATTAAGGAAGGGATGAAAACCCCTTATCCTGCTCTGCCAGCAGCAGAGTTGTGTGTGGCTGCAGCCCCTGGTCCCCTAAATTTAGGCCAGGTTTGGGGTTTCTCCAGTGCCTGTTCTCCCAGTTGTTGTGTTGTTCTTGGCCCATGAATCACCTCCGTGGAGCAATTCAATAATGGCTCCTTGTGCTGGGCAGGTATGACTTGTTCCCTGTGTTTCAGCATGAATTCTGGAATACATCCCATTCAAGATTAGAACAAAGCCTTTAAAAGTGGCTGTTGTTCCCCAGTCCCTGCTGTTGGTGCGGTCTGTCACATCAAAATTAGATAAACTAAAGTCACACCACCCCCTGCGAGCAGCAAAGGTGTTCTGCTGCAGAGCAAATAAAGATTTCAGTCCTCAACGAGGATCCCCTGGCTGATTGTTGGCTCTGAGGGCAGAGATGCCATCTGAATTCCCTGTTTCATGCCATCTGAATTCCCTGTGTTCTCCCCTCAGCTGATGACATCAAGCCTTGCCCACGCTGCAGCGCTTACATCATCAAGATGAACGATGGCAGCTGCAACCACATGACGTGTGCCGTGTGTGGCTGCGAGTTCTGCTGGCTCTGCATGAAGGAGATCTCAGATCTGCATTACCTCAGGTGAGCAGGGCACCAGCACGTGCCTCTCTCAGGCTCTGGGCAGGACATCACTGCCCCAGCTGGACTTTCACCCTTTTTTTATTGTTTCTGACCCAAAGAGATGAACTCTGATCCCACTTTACAGCGTTCAGGTGCTCTTCCCACACCAAACAAAGCTCCTGATACAATTGCCTTTGAGAGCTCTTGGTGTACTGAGTATTAAACATAGACCCAACAGTGTGATAATCACCTTTTGGGGGTAAAAAAGACAGAAAACTTATTTTTGTTGTCTACCTCCTTCCTAAGTTTTGGGGGTAGAAAAGACAGAAAACTTATTTGTGTTGTCTATCTGCTCCCTAAATTTTGGGTTTTATTCATGGGCAAGTTGAACTTGTGGTTCTCAGGAGCTCATAGGAATTGCTGGAGTGCTGATGTCATTTTTTTCCCCTTCCATGCAGCCCCTCTGGCTGTACATTCTGGGGCAAAAAGCCATGGAGCCGTAAAAAGAAGATTCTCTGGCAGCTGGGCACGTTGATTGGAGCTCCTGTGGGCATTTCCCTCATTGCTGGCATTGCCATTCCTGCCATGGTCATTGGCATCCCTGTGTACGTGGGGAGGAAGGTGAGTGTGGGGGACAGAAGGGCTTTGGGGTGTTCTCTGTGCTGAGCAGAAATTTAGAGCTGATAGGAAGGGTGGATCTTGTCACAGAACCCAAATTCAGTTTTCTCTTCTAAAGCTTCTCTTATCTCCCGGGCTTTGTGTGGGCAGGGGAAGGTGGTGGATGATAGTCCTGGTGCATTTTGCATCTCTTTTGTGCCTCTGCCTGCACCCAGGAGCACCCAGGGTTCCCTTTTGAGCCCATCAGCCCTGTACTTGTGGTTGCTTCTTTTTCTTCAACACTGTGAGGAGATCTGTGCTCAAAATGAGGTTCTTCAAGAGCTCATGCAGCTGGCAAAGCTGTAAAATAATTTCTTAATGTCCCCTGGGACTCTGCTGTTCTCACCTGGTGCTTTTTCTTCCATCAGATCCACAGCAGGTATGAGGGGAAGAAAACCTCCAAGCACAAGAGGAACTTGGCCATCACTGGTGGGGTCACCCTGTCTGTCATTGCCTCCCCAGTCATTGCTGCTGTCAGTGTGGGTAAGTGGGCTCAGCCCTGTCCCTTCTGCTGGCCCAGGAGCCACTGAGACCAGGGGGTGGCCCAGCCCTGTGCCACGGGGGTGGCTTTGGGGACAATTTGCAGAGTGCAGCTGCCTGTGGCTTTGGGCACAATGCTGTCTCACATCCTGGTGTGCTCAGGCTGGCCCACAGCCAGCACAGGGCTTGTCTGCAGCACCACAGCCCATCCTGGAGTCACACAGAGCTGTCTCCTGTCATGCTTTGGTGGCTGATGTCCTTGGGGGTTCAGTGCTTTTGGGGTTCCCCCACTCAGCCCACAGTGCTCCTCCACTCTCTGTCTGCATAATTGTGAATTGGGACCTTTAAAAGCAACAAAAACACGGCTGAGAGAGTCCCTAAAAAAATCTTAACTCATCTTTAAGCTCCTCCTAACCCAGCTCATCCTCCTCTGCAGGAATTGGGGTCCCCATCATGCTGGCCTACGTCTATGGGGTCGTGCCCATCTCGCTGTGCCGGGGCGGTGGCTGCGGGGTCAGCACAGCCAATGGAAAGGGGGTGAAAATCGAGTTTGATGAAGATGATGGACCCATCACAGGTAATAACTGGTGATGGGAAGGGGGTGGAACAAAATGCTCCAGTTGTTGGCTCTTGCAATGAAGTGCTTTGAGCTCGTGATGTCTCCCAAACCTGAGACATCCAAACCGAGCGTTCCCTCTGCCGATTCCAACCCCTGTGCTCTCCTTCCCCGCAGTGGCCGATGCCTGGAGGGCCCTGAAGAACCCCAGCATTGGAGAGAGCAGCATTGAGGGGCTGACCAGCGTGCTGAGCACCAGTGGCAGCCCCACAGACGGGCTCAGTGTCATCCAGGGCAACTACAGTGAGACTGCCAGCTTTGCTGCCCTGTCCGGGGGCACCCTGAGCGGGGGGGTCCTCTCAGGGAGCAAGGGGAAATACAGCAGGTAAGGGGGCTCTGGGAAAAGCTGAGGCGACCCCAAGGCTCCCTCAGCTCTGTAGGCTCACTGAAGTGATGCTATGGAAGCAGGTAGCTTAAAAATCATGGATAAATTGTTCATTGCATATGAAAAGTTGTCTTTTTTTTTCCTCTCTTTTTTTTTTTTTTATTTATTTCCATTCCATGTGAGGGTTAGACACATTTCTTTCTGGAGTAATCCTCCCCAGCAGAGTTTCTGGAGGTTTGAAAGCAACCATGTCCATAAGGCTGCTTTCAGTGGCCTTCCAGTGCTTAAAGAGTCTTAGTAAGAAGTTGGAGAACAACTGATTGCAAAGGAAGATAGTTGTAGGACAAGGGGGAATGGCTTTAAACTGAAAGAGAAAAAATTTAGATCATATGTGAGGAAGAAATTCTCCCCTGTGAGGGTGGCAAGGCCCTGGCACAGGGTGCCCAGAGAAGCTGTGGCTGCCCCTGGATCCCTGGAAGTGTCCAAGGACAGGTTGGATGGGGCTTGGAGCACCCTGGGATGGTGGAAAATGTGTTTGATAGTGGATAGTGTGTTTGATAGTGGATAGTGGGTTTGATAGTGGATAGTGGGTTTGTTTTGGGGAGCTTTCCAGGAGTGTGAGTGAAGCTGCTTTGATTTAGGAGTTGTGTCGTGGTGTTGGTCTCCTGTAGAATAACCAGGTCTAGATCACCTAGGATGGTCTGGAACCCAGAGCACCCAGAGTGGGGAGACACTGGCACAGATTGCCCACAGAGGTTGTGGGGTCCCCATCCTTGGAGATATTCCAGGTCCAGATTGGATGGGGCTCTCAGGTCGAGGAGAAGGTGTCCCTGCATGTGATGGTTGGAACTGGATGATCGTTAAGGTCCTTTCCAAACCCAAACCGTTCCATGATTCTGCTTCTGGAGTCAGTCTAGTTCTTGCAAGGAGGACAGATCCCTCCTGAGCTCCTTGACACCACAGAGCTGATGCTTCAGCTGAATTGGGAACGGCACAGAGCTCCTGCCTGCCCTGCTTAAAGCCATCCCAGCCCTGTTAGCCCAGCCTGGAGGCTTTGGTGCTTCCTGTTCTGCAGGCAGGGCCATGGCTCTCCAAAAATCAGGAGGTTACACCACAGTTTTTCCTCCTAACTTGCCTGTGAGTCAGTTTGCTGGGTAATTAGAGCCACGTGTTGATGTGGCAGCCAGGATGCAATCGCCGTGTGAGATCCATGGAAATCAGCTCTTCGCAGGAACCGTGTGAGTCATGGATGCAAACACGGCTTCACCTCCGTCATGGAAAACAGAATGGATCTGCCTGAATGCAGCCAAAAATGAGACTGAATGAGAGCAGCCACTGGGGTTAAACTCCTGGGCCAGCTCACGGGGATTGTTGGTTCCCCTTGAGGAGCAGGGATGGGTTTCTTGCTTTCCCTTGAGGAGCAGGGATGGGTTTCTTCCTTTTTTTTTCTTGCTTTCCCATCAGGAGCAGGGATGTGTTGGTGCTCCTAAAGCTTTTCTGAGGAACCCTCTTCTTCCCCGCAGGCTGGAAGTGCAGGCAGATGTGCAGAAGGAGATTTTCCCCAAAGACTCGGTCAGTCTGGGGGCCATCAGCGACAACGCCAGCACCCGAGCCATGGCTGGTTCCATCATCAGCTCCTACAACCCCCAGGACAGGTAGGAGGACCTGGAGTGCTGAGGAGAGCGTTGGTGGAGGCTGTCCTGGAGAAATGCAGGCTCTGTGGGTGGTGGGATGGCCGTGTTTGCACAGGGATCCATCCTTCTCCTAGCACAGGAGGAGGGCTGGGGACAGTGTAGGAACAGCTTCCATGTGTAGGGAGGGGATCTGCAGAGCCCAGCACCCTCAGGGGCTGTTCTGGCTGTTTAAGGGGATTCTGGAGCTTTCCTTGGCTCAGCTTTGGGATGATCTTGGCTCTGTTGGGAGGATTCAAGGAGAGCAGTGGAGTGATGAGCAGCATCTTGCTCATGTTTGGGGCGTGATCCTCCATCCTTCTAGCACAGGAGGAAGGCTGGGGACAGTTTGGGAGCAACCTCCATGTATGGGGAGGAGATCTGCAGAGCCCAGCACCCTCAGGGGCTGTTCTGGCCGTTTGAGGGGATTCTGGAGCTTTCCTTGGCTCAGCTTTGGGATGATCTTGGCTCCGTTGGGAGGATTCAGGGAAAGCAGTGAGTTGTGGGGTGATGAGCAGCACCTTGCTCATGTTTAGGGGGTGTGTGATCCTCCATCCTTCTAGCACAGGAGGAGGGCTGGGGACAGTCTGGGAGCAGCCTCCATGTGTGGGGAGAGGATCTGCAGAGCCCAGCACGCTCAGGGGCTGTTCTGGCACTTTGAGGGGATTCTGGAGCTTTCCCAGCCCAGCTCCAGGCTCAGCTTTGGGATGATCTTGGCTCTGTTGGGAGAATTCAAGGAGAGCAGTGGAGTGATGAGCAGCATCTTAACTCACATTTGGAGGGTGTGATCCTCCATCTTTCTAGCACAGGAGGAGGGCTGGGGACGGTTTGGGAGCAGCTTCCATGTGTGGGGAGGGGATCTGCAGAGCCCAGCACGCTCAGGGGCTGTTCTGGCACTTTGAGAGGATTCTGGAGCTTTGGGATGATCTTGGCTTTGTTGAGAGGATTCAAGGAGAGCAGTGAGTTGTGGGGTGATGAGCAGCACCTTGCTCATGTTTGGGGGATGTGATCCTCCCAGTAGAACCCAGTAACGTGAGGGTGGTGTTTGTTCCTGCAGGGAGTGCAATAACATGGAGATCCAGGTGGACATCGAAGCCAAACCCAGTCACTACCAGCTGACCAGCGGCAGCAGCACAGAGGACTCCCTGCACGTCCACACCCAGATGGCAGAGAACGAGGAGGAGGAGGAGGACGAGGAGGAGGAAGAGGAGGAGGACGACAAGCAGGAGCAGACGTGCCAACACCAAAGCTGTGAGCAGCAGGACTGCATTGGCAGCCAGACGTGGGACATCACCCTGGCCCAGCCCGAGAGCATCCGCAGCGACCTGGAGAGCTCGGACAGCCAGTCTGACGACGTGCCCGACCTCACCTCGGACGAGTGCGAGTCCCCCCAGTGCCAGACTGCAGCAGGCTGCCCCCAGACCCCCCGAGCAAGAGGTGCCCAGAGCCCAAGTGCCCACCTGAGCCACTGTGCCCAAGCCGAGGGCTGCAGGCTGGATGAGATGGTCCAGCTGGAATGCATCGAGGCCAGAGTGTGAGCTGAGCACGTTCCCTGCAGCTTCTGGGCCAGGGTTGTGTCCCTCTGTGTTGGCTTCTGTTTGCCATCCTCCAGCTGGCTCCCCCAGCCTCGCCCTGGGGAGTTGTTTCTTACGGAAAAAAAAACCCAACAAAAAAAAAAAAAAAAAAAAAAAAAAAAAAGGAAAGGAAAAAAAAAAAAAGGAAATCCCCCCTCGCCCTCTTTTTGTTTTAATTTATTGGTTCAAACTCTGTGAGGTGTGTAAGAGTGTAAATATGTACGTGTGTCTGTATGTCTGCAACCATCCTAAGGGACTCTTGGAATAAAGACTCTGGTTGTCATTGGGCCTGAGTCCAGCTCGTCCTTTCCAAAGGGAAATCTTCCAGCTGCCTTTGCCCACGTGAATGCTGTTCCCAAAGGCTTGGGAAGAGGAGAGGTCTCTCTTCCCCCTCTCCCTGTGCAGCAGGGCTGGGTACAGGTGAAAGGAGGGGAAGAACGGGGAAAAAAGGCAAATTTCCAGCACTTGTGGAGCTGAGGATGCTGAGAGCAGTGGCCAGGTGGGACACTGGGGACAATGCCCTTCCCCAGAGCAGTCCCAGGAACCAGATTTGTGCCTGGAATTAAATTGTTGGACCCTGTGGGCCCTCCCACAGCCACCCCAGCAAGGCCCTGTCCCCATCCCAGTGCCTGGAATTTCCCTGGAAGCTCCCTGAGGGCCACCGAAGCATCTCCTGAGTCACCTTTGGCCAAGTCACCTCCTGCCCTGACCCCTCTGCTTTGCCCTGGCCCTGCAGGGCAGTGCTGGCACTGCTGCCCTGTGGCCTGGCACTGTCCCACCCCAGGGCTGCCCCTTCCCAGACCCTCAGCCCGTGGCTCCTGGCCGGATCCGTGGCTTTGGGGGCTGCTGGGGGCATGGGGATGGATGGGGAGGGAGTGAGGAAGCGTGGAATGGTGAAATGGCGAGGAAGCGTGGAATGGTGAAATGGCACGGCACGGCACGGCATGGCACGGCATGTCACGGCACGGCTGCTGGCTCGGCAGCAAGGGGAGGGCAGGGGTGGGACACTCAGGAAAAGGTGGAGTTATCCCTTTGTCCCGGGGAGCTGGTCTGACAGGAACTGCAGCAGCAGCAGCAGGGTGGCTCCGGGTGGCCCCGGTGTCCCGGGCCTGCCCCGTGCCAGACCCGATGGATCCGAGGGGCTCTGAGGGGCTGATCCCGGCCCGGTGAGGATGTGCCGAGTGGGTGAGTCCGGATCACAACGGGAGGGCTCCATCCCTGCCCTCTGCAGGGGAAACTGAGGCACGGAGGGAGGGAGAGGGGCTGAGGGGCTTGGATGGGGTGAGGGAAGGAGCTGGGCTGAGCCCTGGTGGTGATGGCTGGGTGAGGGTGGTGGTGGCTGGGTGAGGGGGGTTCCAGATGGGGAGCAGCCCCATCCCTGCCCTCTGCAGGGGAAACTGAGGCACGGAGGCAGGGAGAGGAGCTGAGGGGCTCAGATCGGTCAGGAGAGGAGCTGGGCTGAGCCCTGGTGGTGGTGATGGCTGGGTGAGGATGGTGATGGCTGGGTGAGGGTGGTGATGGCTGGGTGAGAGTGGTGATGGCTGGGTGAGGGTGGTGATGGCTGTGTAAGGATGGTGATGGCTGGGTGAGAGTGGTGATGGCTGGGTGAGGATGGTGATGGCTGGGTGAGAGTGGTGATGGCTGGGTGAGGATGGTGATGGCTGGGTGAGGATGGTGATGGCTGTGTAAGGATGGTGATGGCTGGGTGAGGATGGTGATGGCTGTGTAAGGATGGTGATGGCTGGGTGAGGATGGTGATGGCTGTGTAAGGATGGTGATGGCTGGGTGAGGGTGGTGATGGCTGTGTAAGGATGGTGATGGCTGGGTGAGGATGGTGATGGCTGGGTGAGGATGGTGATGGCTGGGTGAGGGTGGTGATGGCTGGGTGAGGATGGTGATGGCTGGGTGAGGGTGGTGATGGCTGGGTAAGGATGGTGATGGCTGGGTGAGCGTGGTGATGGCTGGGTGAGGGTGGTGATGGCTGGGTGAGGATGGTGATGGCTGTGTAAGGATGGTGATGGCTGGGTGAGGGTGGTGATGGCTGTGTAAGGATGGTGATGGCTGGGTGAGGATGGTGATGGCTGTGTAAGGATGGTGATGGCTGGGTGAGGATGGTGATGGCTGTGTAAGGATGGTGACGGCTGGGTGAGGGTGGTGATGGCTGGGTGAGGATGGTGATGGCTGGGTGAGGATGGTGATGGCTGGGTGACGGGGGTCCCAGAGGGGGAACAACCCCACGCTCACTCCTCCAAGCGCTGCCTGCCAGACCCAGCCCTGGAGCTGCCATTTGGGGCCAGCTGCTCTCCCAGAGCTTCCTCATCTTCCCAGCCCCACAGGGAGCCTGTCCCCATGGCCACCGGCCCCACACCTTTGCTCCAGTCCCAGGAGAGCTGGCTGGACCAGTGGTGGCTTCCACATCACCTCATCCCCCTGCCAGCGCGGCCACATCCTCTGGGGCTGTCCCCAAATTCCTGTGTAGGGACACCTCGGTGCTGGCCACCCCACACCCTCCTCATCCTTTGTCTCAGGCCACCCGGACCCCAGCAGGCACCGAGCGGTGCTGATGAAGACGGGGCTCATCCTCCTCATCGTCGGGCACCTCATCTTCATCAGCGGGGCGCTGGTGCACGGCTCCGGGCTGCGCTTCGTGCTCGGCGCCCGCGACGCCGCCGCCCTGCACTACGGTGTCACCAACGGCGCCGCTGTCATCGCTGCCCTGCTGGTACCCCCCAAAACGGGGCTGGGGACACGGGGGGACGTGGGGAGGGGTCGGGATGGGGGAGGGATGCAGGGTGGGGAGGTGGGATGAAGGGTGGACGCTGCTCTGTCTCCCCTTCCCCGCCTGAAACAAACCTTTCCTGGGGGGTTCAACACTTCTTTCTTGGGGCGTTCAACCCTTCTTTTTTTGGGAAATTTAATACTCTTTCCTGCGGAGTTCAACGCTCCTTTCCTGGGGAATCCAGCACTCCTTTTTTTGGGAAATCCAACCTTCCTTTCCTGGGGGCTCAACACTCCTTTCCTGGGGAGTTCAACATTCATTTCATGGGGAGTTCAATGCTCCTTTCCTGGGGAATCCAATGCTCCTGTTTTTGGGAAATTCAACTCTCCCTTCCTGGGGGATTCAGGGATTCAACTCTCCCTTTTCTTGGGGAATTCAACAAACCTTTCCTGGGGAGTTCAACGCTCCTATCCTGGGGAATTCAATCCTCCTTTCTTGGGAAATTCAACGCTCCTTTCTTGGGGAATCCAACCCTCCTTTCCTGGAGAATTCAACAAACCTTTCCTGTGGAATTCAACTCTCCTTTCCTGGGGAACCCAACCCTCCTTTCCTGGGGAATCCAATGCTCCTTTCCTGGGGAGTTCAGCCCTCTTTTCTTGAAGAATTCAACCCTCCTTTCATGGGGAGTTCAACCGGGGCTCATTGCTGGATGAGGCTGTGTGAGGTGAATCTCTGCCCCTGGATGAGCTCCCAGGGACATTCCCAGCAGGGAGAGGATCCCGGTGTCCCAGGGGCTGCTCCTCTCTGACCCCCTTGTTTTTCCCCGCAGACCATCTCCTGTGGGGTCTGTGCCCTGCTGCTCTCCCGGTACCTCGGCCCTGCTGCCCTGGTAAGCACCCCCAGCCCCTCTCCCATCGCCCAGAGAGGCTGCACAGCCCCCAGAGCCCCTCTGTGGGTCCATCCTGAGCAGGCACATCCGCACACTGCCTCTCCTCTCCCCGTGCAGAAATGGGCCCTGCTGGCCCTGAGCTCCTGCAGCAGCCTGTGCTGCCTGTGCTGCCTGCTGGCGCTGCTCGCGGCCATCGGGCTGACCCTGGGCACGCAGGGCCGGCTGCTGCTGGGCCCCTGCTCCGCCGGCAGCTCCACCCTGGCCCCGGGGAGCCGCCAGTGCCCCTTCGACCCCACCCGCGTCTACGTGAGTGCCCCGGGGCTGGGGATGTGCCGGGCTGGGGAGGATGCGCAGGGGCTGATGCTCCTCCTGTCCCCCAGAGCTCCACGCTGTCCCTCTGGGTCATCTCCCTCCTGTTGGAGGCCACGGGGATCTTCTTCAGCACCCGCTGCCTCCTGCTCACCCTGGAGCTCCTGGGCCTGGGCTGCTGCTGCTGCTGCCGCGGGATGCTCCGGATGCAGGTGATTTCTGATTCACGGGCTCTGCCCCATCCCCTCCTCTGTAGGGCTGGAGGTGATTTCTGATTCACGGGCTCTGCCCCATCCCCTCCTCTGTAGGGCTGGAGGTGATTTCTGATTCACGGGCTCAGCTCTAACCCCTCCTCTGTAGGGCTGGAGGTGATTTCTGATTTTTGGGCTCAGCTCTAACCCCTCCTCTGCAGGGCTGGAGGTGATTTCTGATCCATGGGCTCAGCTCTAACCCTTCCCTGCAGGGCTGGGGCAGACCTGGCTGTGCCCATGGGTGATCTGTGGGTCCGAGGTTTCCATCCCTCTGCTCCCACTCTCATCCTTCTCTCTGGCTTCCAGGTCTCTCTGCAGGAAGCTCCTGTGGAAAGCCCCGGCCCTGGGCAGTGCCTGGCCTTGCTGAGACTGGACAGTGGAGAAACTGCCCGGCTCTGAGGGGTGAATGACCCTGTGGATGTGTCCTGGCCGTTCCTGCCCCGTTCCAGCACCAGCACAGCCCCAGCTGCCTCCAGGATGTGTGGGCACATCCCCCGGAACAGGAGCCCATCCTGGGGCTGCAGCGAGGGATGGAACCGGGCTGGATCCACACCCTGCAGGGAGGAACTGTCCCCAGGGGCCCCGTGTCCCCTTTCCCAGCACGGACTGCGCTGACACAAACTTTATTCTGCAGGAATTAAAGCCCAGAAGCACAGCCCCATCCCCTGCAGCCCACCCTGTGGGGAAGGGGCTGACCCAGCCCTGCCCATGGGGGTGTCGCCACGTGGGGCTGGGTGCTGGGGACCCCCCAACCACGGGGCTTTGTCCCCTGGGCTGTGTCCCCACATTGTCCCGCCAGGCTGGGCTGTCCCTGCTCCCAGCCCCGGTTCTGGGGGTCTGCCCTCACTCAGGGGGTCTGTCCTCACTCAGGGCACTCCCTGCCTTCACCTCCCACCAGTAAAACCAGTGCAGGACCCCCTTGCATGGGGGGGGTCTCACTCCAATACCGTCCCCCTCCCCAATACCGTCCAGGCTCCATCTCCCATCCCACAGGGGCTGTGGGGGCGCAGCGGGGACAGCAGGGGCTGGGCGAGGGACAGTGACCATCAGCAGGGTGGGGGGTGCCAGGGGGGAATCCGGGGGGCTCAGAACTGCATGGCCCCGCTGGGGTCACACTGCAGCAGGCGCACGATGGACGGGTCACTCTTGGCCCCTCTGATGAACTCCTCCAGCGACAGCTTCCCTGTGGGGAAGGGGACACAGCTCAGGCACCTCCCAGCGACCACCAGAGACCACCCAGAGCAGCCCACGGACCCCTCCCCACCCCGGGGGGGGAGCACCCAGCACCCTGAGCCCCTCGGACATGAGCCATTTAATCAGCTCCTCCTGATACCCTGGATTTAGCCATGAGACCTCTCCCTAATCCCCTGCAGCTCCTCTCATTTACCGTCGTTATTAGTGTCCATCTGTCGGAAGATTTTGTCCGTCCTCTTCTCCGGCGTGGATTCGTCTTCAGGCATGTTCATGACAGAGGAGACCATTTTGTAGATGGCCTGGGGGGAAGGACAGGGGGTCAGGGTGGGCTCCTGGCATTGCCCACCTGGGACAGGGACAGAGCTCTGGGCTTTGTTCTCCTGGCAATGGGGCTGGTGTTTGTCACCCTTGCCGTGGGATCGGGGCTTCAGCTGCCAGGAGCTGCTCCTGCAGGGAGGATTTGGCCACTGGGACACCCCAGAGGATCACCAGGTTGGGATTTGGGCAAGGAGAGCATCTCCTGCCCATCTGCCAACACCACCAGGTGTGCTGGGGGACAGCAACCCACCCTGGAATCACAATCACGGGGGATGAGGTGACACAAAGGGGGACAACTGCCCGCCCTAGGAGCACAGGAGAGCCTCGGGATGAGATGACAAAGGGACATCCCCATGCAGGGAATGACTCGGGAATGCTCCAGTATAAAATGACCCCTGGGCTTTGTTTTCCTGGCAATGGGGCTTGGTGTTTGTCACCCTTCCCATGGGACTGGGCTGTGAGGGCTTCAGCTCCCAGGAGCTGCTCCTGCAGGGAGGATTTGGCCACTGGGATGCTCCTGAGAATCACCAGGTTGGGATCAGGGCAAGGAGAGCATCTCCTGCCCATTTGCCAACACCACCAGGTGTCCTGGGGGACAGCAACCCACGCTGGAAACACAATCACGGGAGAGTCCTGGGATGAGGTGACACAAAGGGGGACAACAACCCGCCCTGGAAGCACAGGGGAGTCCCGAGATGCGGTGACAAAGGAACATCCCCATGCAGGGAAGGGCTCGGGATGCTCCAGAATAAAACAACCCCTGCACCCACAGCTGCCAAGCATCGACAGCTTCATCCCTGCTCCAGCAAAACCCTGTTCTGGGGGTTCCAGGGGGTGAAATCCCCAACCCAACCTCATCCCAGGAGGCGACACCCGGAGCACACACCGGGTGGGGTGGGACAGCTGCACGGGGCAGCCCGGTCGGTACCTGCACGATCTCCAGCATCTCCTCCCGGCTGATGTAGCCGTTGCCATCCAGGTCGTACATGCTGAAGGCCCACATGAGCTTCTGCTCGAGCTTGCCGCGGGAGGTGACGCTCAGGGCGATGATGAACTCCCTGAAGTCGATGGTGCCGTCGCCGTTGGTGTCGAAGGTGCGGAAAACGTGCTCGGCGAACTTGGAGGCGTCGCCGTAGGGGAAGAAGTTGGCGTAGATCTTCTTGAACTCCTCCACGTCCAGCATGCCCGAGGGACAGTCCTTCAGGAACCCCTTGTACCAGCCCTGCAGCTCCAGGTCGGAGAACTCCGTGTTTTCCCGCAGGTCCTGGAGCATCTCCGGGCGGAGTTTGCTGTTCTGCTTCCCCATCGCGCTGGGCACGGGGTTGGGGACACGAGAATTGGGGGGACAAAGGGTCTGGCCGGGCTCGGGGGGTCCCTGTGCGCTACAGGAGGGGACAGGGACGGGGCAGAGCTCGCTGGCAGCCCCCGCACAGCCAGCCAGGCGCCGATGCTGCTCCCTCCATCCCCGCCGGCCGCTCTGAGCGCTCGGGGAGCTCCAGGCAGCGCCAGCCCCCTCCCGTTTGCGTAATTATCCCTCAGAGCTCATTTGCATAATAGATAGGTGATATTTAGGTGGGATCAGGCGGCCCCGAGGAGGGGACAGAGCCGTGCCGGCGGTTCTGGGTCCGGCCCAGCTTTGGGATGGCCGGATCTGGGTCAGATCCCCTGGAGCTGGGTTATTTTCAGCTCCTCCGCTCTCCCCGTTAATATTTGATGGCTCCGGAGCCCCGGGAAGGGCTGGGGGCGGCAGGGACCTGCTCGGGGCTCTGTCCCTGCCCCGGGGTGTCCCCAGCGGGTTCAGCTCACAGGGAGGGTGTCCAACACCCACCATGGGGACTCTGCGGTGACCTTGACCCGCTGCCACCATCCTGGGGTGCCCCGGGGGCTTCAGTGCCTGGAGCTGCCTTACCCAGAGCAGGGAGAGACCCCAGCACCCCCAAACCCCCAAAATTCCTTCGGATCTCAGGGAAAACGGGACCCCCAGGAGGAGCAGCCAGGACCCCCCAATTGCGGGGACCCCACAGGGTCTCTCCATCACCCCCATCACGACCTCAGCCCCGCTCCAGCACCCCAGGAAGGATCTGCCTGTCCCACCCCACTCAGGGGTCCCCGGTTTTGCCCCCACCCGCAATACCCGGGGTCTGCGACCCCTCCCCACAGCCCGGGAGGGAACCCATGGGGGGCTCAGCACCCCGAGAGGGCTCTGCAGGGACCCCTCCCCAAACTGGACACCCCCGGAGGGGTGCCGGTGCCCGGGGCTGGGTCGGTGCCGGTGCCCGGGGCTCTGCGGTTCCTCGGTGCCCCCCGTTCCTGTGTGTGCGTGTCCCCTCCCGGTCCCCTCGTCCCCGCCACCTCCTCCTACCTGCCCGGACACGGCCGCCGTCGCCGCCGCCACCGCAGCCCGGGAGCGCCCGCCGCAGCGCCGGGGGACGGAGGGGCACCACCGGTACCGGGGGCACCACCGGCAGCATCACTGGGAATACTGGGAATACTGGGAATACTGGATGGTTTTCAGGCACTGGGAACAGTGGGAACACTGGGAGGATTTTGGGCACTGGGAGCACTGGGAATACTGGGCAGTTTTCAGGCACTGGGAGCCCTGGGAATACTGGGAATACCGGGAGCACTGGCCAGTTTTTGGGCACTTGGGAGCATTGGGAACACCGGAAAAACTGGGAGCACTGGGAACACTGGGAATACTGGGAACGCTGGGAACACTGGGAGGTTTTGGGGCACTGGGAGCACTGGGAGAACTGGAAGGTCTTGGGGACTGGGAAGGCTCAGAGCACTGGGAATATTGGGAACACTGGGAGGTTTTCAGGCACTGGGAACACTGGGTGGTTTTTGGGCACTGGGAGCATTGGGAACACCAGGAGGTTTTCAGGCACTGGGAGCACTGGGAACACTGGGAATATTGGGAGGTTTTTGGGCACTGGGAGCACTGGGAGAACTGGAAAGTTTTGGGGATTGGGAAGGCTCAGAGCACTGGGAACACTGGGAAGGAGCACTGGAAGCACTGGGAGGTCTTTGGGCATTGGGAACATTGAGAAATCTTGGGGGACTGAGAACACTGGGAGCACTGGGAGGGCACTGGGAGCACTGGAAAGTCTTTGGGCACTGGGAGCTTTAGGAACGCTTGGAGCACTTGGAGCACTGGGACACGCTGTCTCCACTGGCCCCAGAAGGTGCCAGGCCAGTTTTTTTGAGACTAGAAAGGAACATTTTGGGACTAGAAAGGAGACATTTTGTGCTGGCTGTCCCCAGGCCTCGGGTGAGGGCAGCAGAGCATCCCCAGTGAGCCCAGCAAGGAGCAAAGTGGCTTTGGGAGCCAGGGAAAGGGCTGCAGCGGGCACAGATGCTGCCCATGAGGAGCTGCCGTGCCCAGCTGGGCTCCAGGAGCAGCTCCCTCCTCCGCAGAGCCCTGGGCAGCAGATGGCAGGGGCAGATGGGAGCAGGAGCCACTCTCCTTGGAATTACACAAACAAAAATGCATCAGGGGATTAAAGCCAGGGCCCCGTGGGGGAGCAGGGACGTGCTGGGGTGGCTGCTGCGCCATGGGGAGCCAGCATGGGGTTAATTCACCCCAAAATCTCCTGGGCATTCAAAACCTGTGGCTGACCCTCCCAGCCCTCGGGTTTTGGTTGTTAATTGCTGCCCCCAGATGTGCAGGGTGTCTCTGCTTCGAGAGAGGAGAGGCTGGACTCTTCATTTTCGGTCTTGAGGTTGTTTATTAATTCTTATCCATAAAATTTCATTTTTATTAATTCTTATCTGTAAAATTTTCTTTCTGCCCAGCCAAGATTTGCTCAGCAGGGCAGCCACAGGCACTCTGACCACCCCCAAGGTGGTATCGTCTTTTTATACTATTTATAATATATATAGTAATATATATTTTTATATTTGTAATATGTAAAAATAGATAGAAATATATATGTAAAAATAGATAGAAATATATATTTATATATTTCTTAAAATAAATAATATATAAATTGAAATATCATTATTAAAATAAATAAATATATTAATATATATTTATATTAATATATTAATATATTAATATAAATATTACATATTATATTT